>NC_083585.1:65572250-66223500 GCF_027579695.1 Neoarius graeffei
GTATTAAGTAGGCACGCGAAGCAATAAACCATGCCGGTTGAAGGGGAGTAGATTAGCCAATCTCTGGACACTGACTGTTTGTTCGGCAGCTGGCATTGAAAGAGATCATTTGTAAGAAATCTGGTTTTCTTACCGTCGTGCCGTGCAGATGCTGCATATTTAGCCACCCGGTTGTGGTAGGTGGCGGGACCATTAGCAATAGCCAGTTCTTTTTTCAACTCCGTTAGATCTCCCCATAACGCAGGATCAGTTGAAATAGAGAAGTGTTCTACTGGCGTTGGCTGCGCTGGGTTGACATCCATAACACCCTCGTCTTCCTTCTCGTCACCATGGTGTGAACTGATCTCTACCTGGCTTAAAGTGGCTTTGCACATATCCTCCTCCCCGGGGTCTCCCTCGCTCCCATCTTCCTCAAGGGGATCCTTGTTGTCGCCGACCCCTTGGCTAACACTGGCTGTGGTTGTAGCATCTCCCTGGCTAGTGCTAGCAGGGCCATCTCCCTCACTAGCATCGCTGATTTCACTAGCTTCGGCTTCAGCGCTGGTAGTGACAGCAGTTGTCGATGTTTTTATTTAAAAAAAAACGATCTAACACTGGAACATTTTTAATTGCAGCTACACACCTGGAGTCTCTCTTTTAATTTTCTCTTCGCACAACCACTCAATTGATGTCTGTCCATTTTTCATTTCTACCGCGTTTTTAAAAAAATTGATACATTTCACCGTAGGTGGACTGGCTCAACTGACAGGTTGAGGAAAGGGGGGGTTAATGGTCACATAGGCCACTCTTGTTCAGAATTATGATTATTGTTGTTGTTCTTATGAAATTAGTGCTGGGCTGCCAACTCTCACGCAATGAGCGTGAGACACACGCATTTGACTGTCTTCACACGCTCACACACCATACCTCCGATTTCTCACGCTAGAAAAAAATCTAGTTTATCTATCTGATCTAGGCTACCTATTGCATCACGCCAACCACTTGTGATCGATCAATTACACCTTACACACGGCTAAACAGACAGAGAGGTGTTCCCTTCTGTACACACTCCCCTATGGTAGGTGGCGCATCTAATGATGCCGCACTCGCCGGAAGTTGGATAATTGCCTACCGTCAATTTAGAGGAAGAGGAGGGAGAAGAAGGTATCCGAGTTGAAGACGGGTGTCTCAGCCAGGTTTGTATATATGTACGCCGATGTGTGGCGTTACTGGCGTAATTATGAACTTATATAAAGTTTCTTAATCGTTTTAGCCTATAAGTGTTGTGAGAATATTTATTGCCATATCGAGAGCTGTGTACTAGGCATGCTAAATCATTATAGGCCTACTGCCGTGCCACAGCCTCTATCTTCCCCAACAAGCAGCACGGGAAAGCACCTCCTTAGCACACGTTTATTAAGGTGCATTTTTAGTTTGTTTACTGTATGTTATCATACTTTATGACTTTATTTGAAGCCATACTGGAAATGTTGTAAAATAAAGCAAGTAAGAGATAATATTACAAATGCAAGAAGAGCCATTAGCCACCATACCTATTGTTTATTTACAGGGTATTTATTTTTAATTATTTATGATGTATGTAATTGCTCAGTTAAAGTAAATAAAGCATGGTCACCTGTAATATCAAAGAACTTGAACTTGTTGTGAATAATTAAAAAAAAAAAGACAGAGAACAATATACTGAGACAGGGTTTCAAAGAGGGCAAGACAGGTAGAGAATATGTCAGATAACAGGCCCTGACGAATGCTCTATTACTAATAAGAAACATAGATAAGAAATAAATTAATAAGAAATATATTAATATAACTTAAGTATGACCAAAATTTTTAAGCCCAACTTTGTGTGCACATTCCCACCTATGGCCAAGGTTCAGCTTTTTGGGTTTCAATACTGTTCAAACTTAATCATTTTAATGTTTCTTGTAGCACATGCACATTTTGCTTACTGTTTAAGCATTTTATTTGTTCTTTTGCTGTTGATATTTTTCCACATGCCAATTTTCTGCTGAACCCAGTGGTGGGGAAAGCCCTTAAATGCATAATGAATAGTCAGTGAGGGACAATCTTATTTTTGCAACAGTTATTAAAAACTTAACATTTGGTTTCAATTCAGAAGGTGTTTAGGCTTAGCTGATGTAATATTTTCAAACATGAACTTGCCTTTAAATCTGAAACACAGGTCTATAGGGCTACAGGAACATTGGCAGTCATCTGTAGTTTTCTAGTGTGGGGGCTTTTAAGCCAAAACTTGGTGCTTTTGTTGGCCACAAGCTGAAGGCCTGGCAAGTCAGGGTGTGTAAGAATGTAGGTATGGCACAGCAGGCCACTCCAAAAATCCACCAGAATGCAGGAACATCTAAATCCAAACTCTCAACACCCCCCCTTCATTGTCCATCTCCAGCTGGACGACCCACAAACAAAACACCAGAATGCAGGGGGACAAGTGAATATCAAACTGAATACAAAATTCTCACTTACTGCGTGGTGTGCGGAAAAATTTTGCCGTCGACCCCCCCCCCAAAAAAAAAAAAATCTCACTCCAAGGAATTTTGAAAAGTTGGCAGCCCTGTTAGTGTTCATAATGAATTATATATGACTATTTAACAATGTCAAGTGTATAACCATTTTAAGTGTACAAACATTTCACAAAAAATATTTTTAAAGTTTCTGTCATGTGGTGCCGCCCCCCCCCCACTGGCTGTGAGTGGTTAGTGCCCCTGGGCACTGTGCTGCAGGCCCATATAGTTAATCCGGCCTTGTGGGCAATAAATCAATTTTATCGATTAATTCGAATTGATAGTTAAGGACGATGTGTTTTTATGAAAATCGGCTCTCTCTCAGTTTTAACTTCCGCCACTGACGCTCCCCTCTGCACATGTGCAGAACGGACATGGCAGCGATTGGGGGAAAGCCGCAACTTGCGCCCAGGAAAGGAGTAACTTTCTCCACGATCTGGAATTGGTTCGGTTTTGCGGCGTCGGAAGCAGACCAAACAAGTCCTTGTTGTAAGGTGTGTTTGAAAACGGTTGCTTCCAAAGGAAGCAGCACGACGAATTTATTGCAACCCCTTAACCAGAAGCGCGCAGCGGAGCGGGAGAAGTGCTGCTCCCAGCCGAATGAACACAGCTGCAGCATGAGCGCACCATCCACAGCAAAGCAAGCAACCATCCCGGACACATTTTCCAGCTGTGCGCCTGATGATCAGAATGGGGCGCGGTGGAAGCAATCACAGATGCTGTCGCGGTGTTTATTGCAAAAGACATGGTGCCCATACACAGTGTTGGGGAGTAACCGAATACACGTACTGGCGTTACGTATTCAGAATACAAATTATGAGTAACTGTATAGAGTGCTTCGAGATGATGCTAAAAATAGTACCACTGCGGTCTGCGAGGCCATCTTGGAAGTCACTTGTTCCAGAGCGCTCATAGAATACACATCAGCTATTTACATTCACTGATTCGTTTCCGCGTTAGAGGGCTTGGGAGCTTGGATTTTTTAAGAATTTAGACATCTGAAGTGATGGAGCACTACTGTGATAGTTTAGATAAGCAGGCACGGGAGCGTTATGCTGAGAAGTTACGTTTCATTGGGAATGTAGATCCATACACTGTTAGTGAGAAGGAATGGAAAGCTGACCCCAGCTTGTTGCCACATGTGACATACATCGATCTTGTGAACTATCTAGTGTTTCACCCAAGTCCATTTTGTGAACTAAAGGATTTCCAGAACTACAAGAGTATGGAAGCATACGATAGATTTGTGTCTAAATAATGTTTGAAAAACTATTATAATTATTATCAATTATTTTAGTTAGTGAATAAAATGTAGGCCTAGTATGTAACTTGTACTAACAGCATGTGTACATAAACATTACTAGGCCTAGATCTTAAATGCCATTTGATGCAACAATGCACTGCAGTAGACATAAGCTACCTAATGTGACAAATATATCCATTAATCATTGCTGAAAGTACATAGAAAAGATAATAGTTTGTATCACATTTATTTTAGTAACTATAAAATTCAAGACAATATTAACCTACCTGTCACAAAGTGATCAGAACAAATCCGGATACAGTCAAGTTGTCCTAAATTTGATCGGTTGATGGCAGCCAGCCACTGTCGTCTCCTCCGTTCGCTTTTCTCCTGTGCTGCAATTCCCTGGTTAGTCACGACTTCAGGGAGTCTGTAGAAGCTTTTGCCACCCTTTTCCCCCCGGCTACTACAGCCAACAATGACACACGTATTCGGCATTGTCACCCCTTTTTGCTTCGCTGAACAACAATGCACTGACACAGCCTGACCCAGGCGACCTTTGACTTCCAATATGGCCACCGCTGGGTTCGCGCTGACCTCGAAGCACTCTATTCCGTTACAGTTACCGTTTAAATGGGTGGTAATTAAAATACAGTTACTTTGTAAAAATAAATGGATTACATGGCGGTATTTTCCAGTTGAACGTGTTTAGCTATCCCCTCTCTAATTTTGGTAATTCCACGCATTGCCGGAAACCCAAACAATGCGCAATAAGAGCTTCTAATGTAAACGTCCTCCTAACGGTGTCATCAGTTAGACAGTGGACCCGGAGCAAGCACAACAGAGTCATGTGGAACGTCTCTTTAGCCAGGGAGGACTTATTTTCACTCCACACCATAACTGTATGACAGACAAGCACTTTGAACAGGTGCTCTTGCTGCGTTACAGCCGTCTTTACTGGACTGTAGAATAAGCGGGACAGATATAGGAAGGTTGCTGAAAAGATCTTGGTCTTGTTCACAGATAATGCATTTTCACTTGTAACCTCATCATCTTGTGTTTATTATAAATTATATCTGATGGCAAGGTTTAAATAGCATTTTGTTATTGTCACATCAAGTCTGAATATTTTGATTTGAATTGAAGGATCTTTAATAGTTTGAAATTATTGGTGGAAAAATAAATACTGTAAGTAAATGCAAACAAAACAAAATCTCAAGGTTTTTTTTTTTTTTTATAAAACCTATTTCATGTCTTTCTGTTGTCCTAATCAGGAAAAGAGTAATTGGAAATGCTGATTTTTTTTCCTCGTGCAAGGCTACTTTTTATTTTAACTTAGTGATGGAAAATGTTGCTGACCATAACAGTAGTAAGTACTTTTCAGTGACATATTTTATGTTTAACACTCTTCCACTTTTCACCTTTGTGAATAAAGAAATGGTTAAGTAAAGCCTGGGCTTTATTATCTTTAAGCAGATAAAACATCTTGTTAACAAACCCTAATATTTTCTCCTCTACAGCAAATGTATTGGAGACTGGGGCTGAACAGCCAATTTGTAGAGAAAAACAAACAAGAATTTGCATGATGTGACTGCTACATTCATGTAGTTGTAAAAAGCATGACAATATATTAAGTAATCCTAAGTATTCAGAATAAGTTACTCACATTGAGTAACGTAACGGAATACGTTACAAACTACATTTTGGGGCATGTATTCTGTAATCTGTAACGGAATACATTTTAAAAGTAACCCTCCCAACACATACATACGGTGGAAAAGTCAGGATTTTTTCCCTATTTTGTCAGTTTTATCGAAAAGGACAATTTTATCTCATCTCATTATCTCTAGCCGCTTCATCCTTCCACAGGGTCGCAGGCAAGCTGGAGCCCATCCCAGCTGACCACAGGCGAAAGGCGGGGTACACCCTGGACAAGTCGCCAGGTCATCACAGGGCTGACACATAGACACAGACAACCATTCACACTCACATTCACACCTACGCTCAATTTAGAGTCACCAGTTAACCTAACCTGCATGTCTTTGGACTGTGGGGGAAACCGGAGAACCCGGAGGAAACCCATGCGGACACGGGGAGAACATGCAAACTCCACACAGAAAGGCCCTCGCCGGCCACGGGGCTCGAACCCGGACCTTCTTGCTGTGAGGCGACAGCGCTAACCACTACACCACCGTGCCACCCGGACAATTTTATTTATTATTTATTATTTTTTTTTAAGTTTGAGGGTGCATTGCGTCAGTGCCAGTTTGAAACTAAGCTATGCTGGAGAAAGCTTTCTAAAAGTTACTGCATGTTCTCACTGTTTACAATGGCATGGTCTGCCATCTCATCTACAAGCTTGTTTTTTGGCTTCTTTTTGGTTTCTGGATGCACTTTAACCCCAAAGGGGAAATTTAAGTGAAAACAAAAAGGTAAAACTTGTTTTGAACCATTTCTTTGTCATCTGTAGTTTGATTTTTAGTGGGGGGAACCGATTAAAATTGAAAATCGGATTTTTTTTGTGAAAAAAATTGAAGATTTTTCTTTTAGGCCATATCGCCCAGCTCTACGCATAGCACAAGAGGATGGAAGAAGAGACAGGAGGAGAGCGAGAAGAGCCGTCCACTGACATCACGCTGTGGCCTTATCTGCAAAAATATATGACACTTGTCAAATTGTCAGTGAAAAAATACGTGTTTAAATGTGTGCTTTGCAATCCCATAACCAAACTGTTGTCGACGTCTAAGACCAACCTCAGAACCCACATTCAGGTGAATTAATTTCCCTACTGCAGTAGGCTATAATGAAGTGTGTGTGTGTAAAATAATACCCTACAGTTTGACTCAGAATTGAGCGAAAACGAGGGAATAACGTCATGTTAACGCATGCTGACTAGCAGGGGGAAAACTAGCCTACAAAAGTGGCGGTACTAGCCTGTCTAAGATAGTTTATCCACCATCTCTGGTCAAAGTGTTTTTTAAAGCTTAGGCTACATGTAGTTTTTATCATTGTGAAATTAGATTAGCATATACATCGGTGTTTTTATCAATAGGCTCCAGATATTCAGAGTGATGTTCAAGGTCCAAGGCCAGGAGTCTCCAACCTTTTTCTCTCTGAGAGCTACTTTGACAAAATCAATGTGGCCAAGTGCTACTCGACAACTATTTTACAGCATTTATCTGTTGGCCTATTGATAGTCTTAGAGATACTGTAAATGTTACATCCTTTATCATACTCACTTGCAGTACTCATCTAAAGTGTCATCTAAACTTGTGGAGAGAAAAATAACTATCACTTTTTTGGTCCCTTTTTCCATAGTAGTCAAATCTGATGAGCACTACTAACATCAACTCTCATCAGAGAGCAGTAGAACTGGGATATTATCATTTTATAGCTACCAGACAGAAAGTTTACACAAATCTGTTATTATTTACATTTCATTTGACCCTTTGGAGAGCTGCTTTTAAGCAGTTGGTGACCCAGTTACCTGTTGGAGACCCTTGACCTAGGCCTACTCAGTTTAGTTTTTTTGGGTAGGCCTGATTAACTTAGCCTACCAAGGGAAATATAACCCTGGTCCTTACCACAACCACACACACACAAAAAAAAATCAATCAATCATTTCTTCTCTAGAGGGTCCACCCAAATAAAATGGCATGCATGGACAAGGAGCGCGAACGGGTCAAGAGGAGATGTCTACCTCTGGATGATGAAGACCATGCTTTACAAACCAGTGTGTCACAATTTCTCAGGGGGGGCACACACATCATATCCCAGGAACGTTTCGATAATCTCATTCTTAACTTCATAGTTCAAGGAATGCACCCACTCCACACTGTGGACAGACCTGAATATCGACAATTATTTAGTGAAATTCTGCCCTCAAGGCATTTGATGTCAAGGCAGACATCGGGGCGGCTGCTTGCCAAGGAATACTCTTCCATGAAGAGTGCTTTGGCTGATGTATTGTCCAAACAGAGTCACATATGTACCACCACAGATGCCTGGTCATCAAATAATAGGAGCTTCCTTGGTGTCAGCATCTACTGGATAGATGAAGACTCCTTGAACATCCACTCTGGGGCAACAGCCTGTCGTAGAATTGTAGGGAGGCACACTTTTGATGTTTTAGCTGAGATGCTTGAAGATGTTCAGAGAATTCAACATAAAAGACAAGGTGACTCTGACAACTACAGATAATGGTTCTAACTTCATAAAGGCATTTAGTATGTTCGTGGAAGTTCAGAGAAGTATCCAGGACTACAGAGAAGAGGAGGATCATCCCATCTTCATCAATCTCACAGAGATCCTAGATGAGACACAGGAAGATTACAGCCTCCCTCCTCATCAGCGGTGTGCCTGCCACACCCTCAATCTTGTTGCCACCCCAGATATTGAGCATGCGTTGACCCAGTCAGAGCCATTTAAGAGAGTATCAAGATCAACACTTGCCAAATGTCAGGCTCTTTGGAACAAGCAACACAGGATCACTCAAGCCTCTGATACTATTCAAGAAAGCAACTGATAGTGCCCATTTTAACCAGATGGAACGCTTGAATACTTGTATCCTAACAAAAGAACAAGAATTCTATGAAGTCTGTGAGAAGCTGCAGGTAGCACAGTTCAAGTCAACAGAATTTATGTTCATACAGGAGTATGTGAAGGTAAATATGATGTGTGCAAATAGTACAGTTTATGTCAACATGACAACCACTATAATAATAACAATAATAATAATAGCCTGAATTTCATATGGGATAAATAATGTAATAATGTTAATAAGAATAACTCAATTGTACGAGTTAAATAATTGAACGATATGTGATGTGACATTAATATTTTTATTTGTCTGTACTCCAAGGTTATGATGCCTTTGGCCAAGGCTGTTAACGTGTTACAGTCTGACCGAATGGGTTTCTCGGGAGTGTTGGTGCCAACCATCTCAATTCTACTTGAGAAGATGGAACAGATGAAGCGGGAGAGCTGACTTCATCATTGTAGCTCCCTGGTAGATGCCATCATCAGTGGGATTAAGAAAAGGTTTGACTACATTTTTCAAGATGCCAGGTTGCTCACAGCCACTGCAGCTCACCCAATGTTCAGACTGGCCTATATCCCCAGTGACAAGAAGGCTCAAGTTGTGTCAGACCTGAAAGCAGAAGTCCACCTGCTTCAAACCCAGTCTTCAGGTCACATGCAAACAGATGAGGATAACGCAACTGATGATGGTGATGAGGTAACAGGTTCCTTCCCATCCCTGAGATCAGCCACAGAGCTGAATGAAGTGGACTCCTACTTCCAGTCATCTGAAAACAAACTTGCACATGCATTCCAAAACCTGCCACTGATGAAAAAGGTCTTTCTTAAATACAACACAGGAGTCCCAGCAAGTGCAGGATGTGAAAGACTGTTTAGCGTAGGAAAAGATATTTTCAGACCAAAGAGAAACCGCCTTTCTGATGCCACTTTTGAAAAGCTTCTCTAGTGCCTCCGATTTTCCGCGATCGTGGAAAACGGACGGAAATCGCGGAAATTGGGGTCAGAAATGGAATCAGTGCTCAGAAACGGAATCTACACATTCTGACCTTTTCAAAACCTTTTTCGGAATTAAAATCCGTCAATTAGTTGGTGAGATTTATCAACCTGTCAAATCCTGTCTTCCAGAATGTTTTGATGGTGTCCCCAGGGATGTTTACCTTGCATCACACTAGGTGGCAGCACATATAAAATTTTTAAAATATTTAATTTTAACTGTGCTTTAAAAACATCTCATCTCATCTCATTATCTCTAGCCGCTTTATCCTTCTACAGGGTCGCAGGCAAGCTGGAGCCTATCCCAGCTGACTATGGGCGAAAGGCGGGGTACACCCTGGACAAGTCGCCAGGTCATCACAGGGCTGACACATAGACACAGACAACCATTCACATTCACACCTACGGTCAATTTAGAGTCACCAGTTAACCTAACCTGCATGTCTTTGGACTGTGGGGGAAACCGGAGCACCCGGAGGAAACCCACGCGGACACGGGGAGAACATGCAAATTCCGCACAGAAAGGCCCTCGCCGGCCCCGGGGCTCGAACCCAGGACCTTCTTGCTGTGAGGCGACAGCGCTAACCACTACACCACCGTTCCGCCGCTTTAAAAACATAAATAAAACATTTTGTTAGGTAAAGTGATTTGGGTAGTCATGGGTAAGTATTATAATTTTATCTTGATTAATTTATTAAATGACTTTGTAGTGAGCGCTGTCGCCTCACAGCAAGAAGGTCCTGGGTTCGAGCCCCAGGGCCGGCGAGGGCCTTTCTGTGCGGAGTTTGCATGTTCTCCCCGTGTCCGCGTGGGTTTCCTCCGGGTGCTCCGGTTTCCCCCACAGTCCAAAAACATGCAGGTTAGGTTAACTGGTGACTCTAAAGTGACCGTAGGTGTGAATGGGAGTGTGAATGGTTGTCTGTGTCTATGCCCATGTTTACATTAGACCGTATCAGCGGATCATCAGATTAACGTTTTTAAAACGATTAGTCTGCACACAGCAACAACAATACACGATTTGCGTGCACACAGCAACACCAATACACGGATACGCTCGGCTCCGCAGGCATCCTGCGCTCCAAATCACTCCACCCTGAACAGCGAGTGCCCTCTGGAGGGTGCGCACTCCGGCCCTGCGCAGCTCACACAGCGCGCGAGTGAAGTGCACAAGCCACGATTCGGGACTGAGCCGCTGTGTGTGTGATCCCAGCGCATATCACTTACTACTTGCAAGTGGAAGGATGGCAAGCCTAAAGACAATCATAACTACACAATGGGCAGTATTTGCATCAGTATTTGCAGTATTTTCATACTTTTATACTCTTTAATGAAAGGTGATACAAGGCGGAAGTCCGCGCCGTTTTTCAGCAGTCGCGTCACATGACCAACCCCAGCAAATCAGGAAGGTGGATGTCACAGTGACATTGTCCAATGAGACGCCAGCTAGAGCTCAGCACAGCGTATCCGCGTATTCTCAATGTTTACATAGCACCGGAGCTGACACGATCTGGATTGAATACGTGGACGCTGGCGGATTCCCGTTTCCCGGCATTTCCAGGCAGTTTAATGTAAACGGACAGTGCATCCGCGAAGAAAACGAGACAGATACGGTCTAATGTAAACGTAGCCTATGTGTCAGCCCTGTGATGACCTGGCGACTTGTCCAGGGTGTACCCTGCCTTTCGCTCGTAGTCAGCTGGGATAGGCTCCAGCTTGCCTGCGACCCTGTAGAAGGATAAAGCAGCTAGAGATAATGAGATGAGATGAGACTTTGTAGTGTGTATGATATCCTGTAGATGTCACTAGTGGGTGTGGGAAAAGGAGGGAAAAATTGCAACATGGATACCCCAAAAAGGGTGAAAAGGTCCCTCCCTGCACTTTCTATCACAGCTAAAGAAAGGGTGAGACAATTTCCAGATGATTTCTATGAGGATGGAGGCCTCCTTTTCTGCAAATTTTGCAACCACACCATAGACTTTGGCAGAGTGGACACAATAAAAGATTACATAAAAAGCCAGAAACACACAAGAAATAAGGAGAGTTTTATTTAACATAGCAATATAATTGTGAGTGAACAATTGCATGAAAGAGTGGGGTTTCAGGAACTGAGACGTGCTTGGCATAGCTCCCTCAGTGGAAAAACACCTGTGCAATGTTTTCTTGTGAGCATGCTTAAAACTTTCCTATAGTTGGCTTGACAGTTGTCACCAGGGTTCTGAGGGATGGGGGGAGTGGGGGCATAGGGCAAAAGTGCCCCCCAAAATTGCAAAAATGGCTTGGTCCAGGGGAAGTGCTGCCCAATTTTTTTTCAGGTCCAAAAACTTATATTTTCAGTATTTCAATACGGTTAATAAGTAAAACATAAATATCCATGGTTTCCGCTGTTGATTGGGCCCAGGAAATTGAATACTTGTTAAATATGGGTTCTCCCATGAATATGTTCAAACAGTTAATTTGTTAAGGTATGAAAATTTGCTGGATAAATCACGTAAAATGCCTGGAAAAAATAGGGAATGTGTTAAGCTAGTTTGGCTATGAACACTTATTATAACCATCCCCATCAAATAATAATGAACACACCTTGCCTTTACCCACACTGCCACCCAATACCCCCCACCCCCACCCATCTAACTACCACTTTCTTATCCATCTTCCCCATCTGCATGATCATAATATATAACATTAACTGTAATGAGTCATTACAGTTAATCTATTCACTTTCAGCAACGCCATTCCAGCAGTGCCTGTGGCAGCTCCAGGCAAGTCACACTAACATCATTAATGGGATCCAGAGATCTAAGAGAGGAATTTATCTTGGATTTTGTGAAAATGTGCACAATGGCTGACATCCCCTTAGAGAAAACAGAAAAAATGATGCCATTCATAAACACTGTAAACAAAGAGGGGCTCTTCCCACAGGAAAGTCCATGCGTCAAACGTATAGGCTATTCATTCATCGCTTGTTTCTTAAATGCTTTGATGCCATTAAACACATCCTTCAAGGAGCATCAAATATAGCTGTGATTGCAGATGAAACAACCGACTGAAGAGACCAGTGTGATGAATGTGGTATTTGGAGTGTCTGGCAAGTATTATCTTGTGGATGTAACTCAGATAGAAGCATGTAACCATTCTACCATGAGCCAAGCAATCATCCAAGCAGTTACCAAAACAGAAGTTCCCTTTCACCTGATCACATCTATTGTGACAGATAATGCAAGCTATTGTAAAAAGGCATTCAAAGATGTCCTCTCAGCAGTATTTCCTCAAGCCACTCAGGTGCTATGCTTGGCACACATCTTCAACTTAGTTGGTGATGTTTTTCAAAACTGGGGGGATTTTTCTGATGTTGCCTTACTTACTACAATGATTAAATCATCATTCTTCAAAAAACCAGGGAGAAAGTCTAGGTATCTGGCATACCTTGCTGAGTACCTACCAAAAGAGCTGGTAAGCCTGCCCCCAGTGCCTGTTTCCACCAGATGGAATTCTTGGTTCAAAGCAGTATGTTACCATGCTTCACATGTGCATGAAGGCTTCTTCAAAGTAGAAAAATCTGAAAGCATGGCAGTGACTAACATTCTGGCCCTGACAAGCAAGTCATCCCTTCCTCAGCTGATGTTGAATCTGGGATTTATTTCAGAGAGCAGTGAGATATTAATGAAGAGCCTGACAAAGCTGGAAGGCACACATGAGCCACTCACCTGTGATGTTTACAACATTACTGAGGATCTTCGGCAATATCTAAACCATGGAAAAACCAAACAGATTTTTGGGGAGAGAACCGATAGGCTGCTCGATCAGCTGAAGCCCACTGAAAGAGGGAAGGCATTGAAATGTTTTCATGGAGTATTTACGAAGGCTTTAACTAAACTTGATTCACATACCAACAAATTGCCAGCGTATCCCCTTTACAAGGCTGCACGTATTTTTGATCCGCAGTAGCTGCCAGCAGTTTCTCACAAGATTGATGATTATGCAGCTATCCCTGAACTGTCAGAGCCAGGAAATGAGCTGCTGCAGGAGTGGCAGACATACTTGGAGTTCAATATTCAGGATGTTCCCCAACCACTTTCCATCCATAGTTTCTGGTTGTCCATGGGTCTGTCAAGATACCCTCACCTTGGCAAAATTGCCCTGAAGTACATTTGGCTGCCTTTTGCCAGTGTTGATGTTGAAAGGTCTTTCTCCAACTACAACCACCTTTTGAATGACAGGCGTGAGTCTCTCAGCGATGAAAGCACACAGGAACTCCTAATGCTGTATTATAATGGTGATCTTGAAGGCAGATTTTGAACAGTCAAATTTCCATTAGTAGTTTGCACCAAGGCTTTTCAGCTTAACATTACATAATAGCAACTGATTATTTTCATGATTTAATGGTTTATGTTCTTAAATAAGAAGCTATGTTCCGAAGAATGATTTTCTATATAAAGAGTTTGAAGACTTGTGCATTATTAAATGAATAATTTACAGGCAAAATGTAAATTAAACTAATAGAGTTAACTGTTAAATAATTTGAATCATTTAAAGTATATATTAAATGGACACTGTCACACTTTGTTAGACCTGTCGTTGCACTGAAAACATTGCAAGCATAACAACGAATAAAAGTTTGAAAAACATGGATAAAATGATAACCGAGATTGTTTTATTTAAAATGTACATGTATAAAGAGTAAGGATAACCATAAAAGTATTAATATACAATATAAAGTTTTAAAGAAAATAGCAGGAGCCAGTCAACAATCACATTAACAGCACTAATTAACTACAGTCTTAAATAAATGAAAAACATTTTCAGTGAAGTGAAATTTAGTGTTGATTCTAAGGTGCATTAAGATATTAGACTGTGTACAGAAAGTTTAAAGCTTTATATGAAGTTGTACTACAGCAGGCCAGTAAAGCAGGATTACAGGGATAGATGCACAAGGACAACAAACATGCAGATGCCTCCCAACACCAGTTACCTGAAACATAAAATTTAATGCATTTATTACATGTACTTAAGAATTCTAAATTATGTATTTTATATGTTGAAAATCTAAAAATGCCAATTTAGTTGTCATTTGAGCATATAACTGAAACGGAATTTAATGTTTTTTGAAACGGAAAATAGGAGGCTCTACTTCTCTTGTGCTGTGTAAACAAAAAACATGTTAGAACAATAAGGGCCCAGCCATGCGACATAACCCCCCTCTCCCTCCCCTCCCATACCCCAGCACTAAAACATACACTGAAAAAAGTGAAACAAAGCTGTTGTTCATTTAATGTATTTGTTTTCATTCCAGTGAATTAAAAAAAATACTTTGCTCAATTAAATTAAACTTTCTTATTTATGTTTATGGTTTAATCGAATTTTTTTACTTTACTATAATGTAAACTGACAGTGAGGCACCAAACAGATTTTTTTTTATTTTAATCAAAGCATTTTTATTAGCCTGAGTGATTCTCGCATGCGCATTCTTTAAAAGTTCTGGCGGCAATTAACCTATTTCCGCCTCAATCCTCCATTGCAGAAGACATGGTGAAAAATGAAAGACCCTACGGCATTGTGGTAACGTTAAGGTAAGTCTTTCCTATTTTTTAAGATGACTGGGCGTAAATTTTAGCCCCAGACAAAGAGTCTGTCTTAAGTTTGTGCGAGTTTGTGCTTTTGTGGGCAATGAAACGTTCTGCTAGGATTTGCGCTGGGGGGAGGGGGATCGCCGTTGGCGAGGCCACCGTTGGCGAGGCCGAGCCGAGGTTTTATGGGTCACCGGAGTTCTGGAGAGGAAGCTGGCCGCCACAGTGCGTGTGTGTGGCAGCAGCGAAGCTTGAGCTCGGCCTCATGAGCTCAGCAGAACTGCGGTGAATATTAATTAAACAGGAACTAAAATTAAATGTTGTTGAATATCTATACCTTAATGATAATTCAATAAGGAAAAACGGGTAAAATTAGACTGGCATGATTTTTAGGTCACTGTCATTCAAAAAGTCGAGTGCAACCACTGCTGAGGGCTAGCTAAAAGGTGTTTTTGATGCCAGGTGTGTGACGTGTGTTGTGCCCGTATGCGTTCAATGACAGGGCACCATGACGGAAAACACACCCGTTCGATTGCTGTTTATCCTGAGTGAAAACAGCAGCGTGAGAATGGAGCTACGCAACGGGATTCCCAATTCACTGGAAGAGTTAATCGATGAGGTCAAGAATGCATGTGGATTAGGGGGATTCATAAGGCTGCAGTACAAGGACACAGATTTTGGGAACATATTTGTGAATCTGACCTCTACAACTGTAATTAAGGATCTTACAGTTCTCAAAGTAATCCAATTAGATCCTGATTCAACTGTTGTCTTGTACGCACTTGATCCCCCAGTGAGTAGCATCCCTTTGGTTGGACTGGACAGTGATGACCCCTCAGTGTCTGTGCATACAGACGACACAATACTGCTTAGCAGCCCCTCCTCAGACTCACTAAGGACCCAACAGTGGCCACGACAGTTCCCAATCCCATGCTTCTCCTATGACACAGAATGTCAACTGCAGAGGGGGAATGCAGAGTACATGAGAAGCCAAACTAGACTGACACCTAGCTCAAAAATGCTGTCAGACATCCTGGAGAAAGTAGCTGAAAGTATCTATGCATACACACCATACCCTGAAGATTCTGACTTCAGTGATGTTGCTGAAGCACTGACAAAGAAGCACCCCTGCCTGAAAGAACCAGGGTCTTTCAATGAGAGCTATGGTTGGAAGCGCAGGTTGAAGATGAAAATGGCTAACTACAGGATCCAACTTAAGGCACACAGTACATCTGCCGAGGTTACAGTGAATTCTTTGAAATCCAAGTCTCAAGGGGACTCCTACCCAGCAAAGAATGTCAAGAGACCAAGACGAGCTGAGGCCAATCATTTTCCATCTTTGCCAAGTGGTGAGACTACAGGAAGCCTGGAACAAAGAGGGTTTCCCTTTTGACTGAACTACAGAAAAAAAAAACAACCGTCAAACAATAAAAGAAAAGATGGCAAAGATGTTTGAATACCATAGACAAGAAATAGTGCATAAGCAGCCGAGCATTGAAGACATGTTGGCAAGATGGCCAGCACTTTTTCAGATGGAAGAGGTATGTTTTTAGATGTAAGGCACCTTAGACCTATTTTTGAGAGGAGAGGGACTTAATGTATTTATTAATGCCATTAATTAGATATTCATGAAAGATGATTTTTGAACCTTCAAAACGTAGGTCTTTACAGAAGAGAATTTATTTAATACACTTTCAAAGTTTTTTCTGCATGCTCTGTTTTTGTTTCTCCAGATTAATGCTGAGTTCATGCGGGTGACAACAGTTCCCTTGGAGACTAAGTTCACAGCGCAGTTAGACAACCACACGTCGAAACTGCTGGAGGTCATCAGGAGCAAGGGAGGACGTGTGAAAGAGCAGACCAAGGCAACTTTGCAGGTTTTAGATGAGGTATCTATGTATGAGTTGGTTCTCAGTGGGATCCATACTTGAATAGTTGGGGTGTATGTGCTTTTAATAATACCTATTTTTCCTCAGACTGTGGACATCACAATTAGAAGAGAGTGCATCTTCAAATCTTTGATGATCTACCTGGGTGAACCTGTGCATCACCTCATTAAAGAATGCCAGGTAAGGGCATCTCTCTCACTAACACAGACAATACCTATATACCAACATTTGTTTTGAGCTGCAATATAAAAATATATATATATATATATATATATATATTTTTTTTTTTTTTTTTTTTCGGGTAATAAACACTAATTTGTGACTATTTAAAATTATGCCCAAATTGCTATAAAAACAGGCTCATTAACAGATTATTAACCATTAAAATGCTCTCTGACATGTCTGTCGGTGCTCAGATGGAAGTTAGATCTTCACATTTTCTATACAAAGTACAGACAAACACCAGGCTGAGAGATGAACAGCAGCACTCCCCTCAGATCGGCTGCAGTCAGCTGGAGAGCACAGAGTGCCGTCCTCAGTTTCTTTCTTTTTTTTTTTCCCCCCTCCACTGTTGTTACAGATGAAACACCGACATCTGTGTACGTTTTCAGCATTGATTGATTGTCATATTTGCTCTGGCACAACTTTTCCTGTTCAGTCACTTGTTTGCAGTTTGTTTACGGCAGCAGCTTTCCACTTCTCTGTGGCAATGTGACAACACCACTACAGGCCTGGCATGTATAGTGTATATATACATATAGTGAAAGTTCCAGCAAATATGATTGAAGAATCTAAATCCACTGTTATACACTGCAAACTACTCAACTATTACACTTAAACATGCATTTTTAACATTTCAACTGCCTTGAGTACTTAAATTTATCACCATTCATCTCTTAGCTTACAAGTATTTTCAGCTGTTGCCTTATTAGCATTGCTTCAGCAGTTTCTTCAGTGGATTCAGCATTGCTTCAACAATGGTGTTCAGCACTGACATGCATTGTCTTCAGGAAATGCTCTAATTGTCCTCATTTGTTGTTTTTTGTGTGTGCAGGATATGCAGGAAAATGAAGCAGCCATGGCAATCGTCAGTGGAAACGAGGACATTAAAATCGTCATTGACGGAACAGAGGTCCTCAGAGAGGTGCCCACAATAGCAACGGCTGTTGCTATGTTCTTCGGGCTCACCTATGCTCTCAACATAAAATATCCAAAAAAATCTGCAGTACACCCTTGAGTTTGTGCAAAAAGTCCTCATGGAGCTTGGTGGAAAAAAGATGTCCCCAAAAATTCATAGGCTGAGTACCCAGCTTTACAGCCAAGAGTAGGCACAGTTGAGTTCCACTGTCTGGCCTGATTTAATGGCATTTCTACAACCAAGACTTTGTACCGTTTTATCTGGGGTTGTTGTTTGAAACTTACACTTGCATAACTGCATTTCTGCTGCAGTACTGACAAAAGAATTTGCCTAAGTTTTCACAGGCACAAGTGGGCATTGTGCTGAAAACCTGGAGAGCACTGATTTGTTTATTGCAGATTTTTCAGACCAAGAGAGGGTCAGGAGCTACCTCACACGTTTGCAGGTTATGGAACTGAGTACATTCACACACATCACTTTTTATTTTAAGGAATAATTCCTCTCTGACTGTATTACATTCCATTTTCAAATGTCACTGTTCACTGAGGAAAAAATTGTGCCCAAATGCTGTTTGTTCACTTGAAAAGGCATGTCTTGATTACCATTTGTATTTGAGAGAAAAATAACTTGTGGTTGAGAAAGCACTATGTTAATACAATATGGTAAAAAAATATATAGTGATTGGGAAAAAAAATCATTTTACCTGAAGATGCAGGCTTTTACTGGTTGCTGTTGTATTTGAGGGGAAAAAAACTTATCACTGAGAAGGACTGTTCTTAAGGTAGGACTATGGTAATACATTTTGCAAAAAATGTGATTGAGAAAATTCAGTTCACCTGAAAATGCAGACATTTCCTTTTTGTTGTTTGTAAAACAAAAAATGTTGAAGTGGGTCTATGTTGGAAAAAAAAATGTTCATTCTACAATAAATGTGTTGAAAAGGAATGGCTTCTGAGTGTAAATCTAAAGATATTAAAATTATTTTTTAATTCAGGTCTATAAACATTAAATTATGATGACTTAATTTTTTATTTGAGACAACTTAAAAATAGTTTGCTCCCATATTCAAAAGTTGTTTAAATGAATTTAAAATATTCAGGTTTAACAAAGTAGATTATTTACATTAAGTAATAAAACCAATGTATTTATTTTAATTTAGGAAAATCTGAAATAATTGCTTTGGTTCAACCGTCAGAAATTGGTTTACATGAAGTTAAATATTTCAGGTCAAATCAAATGAATTATTTATATTGTACAACACTACAATATTAGGTGTGATCGATTACCTCAATTTTTTTAATTTGAGCCAAAGTTTAATTTTTTTCAGTGTGTATTTGAGGACTCTGATTCTCATTTCAGCTTGGACCAGTTCATTTGCTATTGTCCCAGTGATCACTCTCTGAGCCATGCTTTAGAATCATGGTGTTCGATATTATGGTTTCCTTAAACACAGTTTAACACGGTCCTTAAACACGAAGTTCATTTGTAACTTGAATAGACTTAATTGGGGTCTGAAGAAGTTCTCTCGCTAAGGGAGGCCCTGAGGAGAAAGATGCCTGTTAATATGGTTTTGATTTCCCTAGAAATCTTAAATTGGTTAATTTAAACCTATAGCCATGTCTTGCCCATAGAACACTACACAGTAGCTTTACTTTGGTGGGTCAGAGAGGACTGAAATTTCATCTGTGTTGTATGTCGAGCATGTATAGCATATTTGACAATAAAGCTGACTTGACTTGGGAAAAAAAAAAGTTTGTTTCCTAGAGTACTGGTTTATCTAATAGTAGGCCAATAACTTTTTTTGTTTTATTCCCAGCAGTAAGCACTGTAGCTTTTATTTATGTCTCAATGCTTCCCATAATGCAATGTCTACACTGTGTTAGATCATGGGCTTTTCTTCAATAAGTGTTTTAACCAGTGTATCTGTCTGACTGCCATTTTGCACTGATCTGGCATGAGGTTGGGACAACATGAAGTAGCTTCTGATGTAGTTAAGCTACTTTTGCCATATTTGTGTAACTTAGCTTGCTATATTTCTATGGGTGGTAGCTTTTGTGTAGTGAAGCTTAAATTTATTGTTGAGTAACTGATAGCTTAGCTCACTACATTTTACAAGTAGCTTGCCCAACACTGCATGCGGGTCGGACAGAACCACACACACAATTAGCATCATATTGCTAACTTACCGAGAGAGATGGAGGGAAACCGGGACTTTCCAAACTCCAGGTCACCTCTACACACCTCAGTTATCTTCTGCTTTCACTAGTTAGCTTGGAAATACTTTATTTTTAACCTTTACCTTCCTTTTAAATACTTTAACTTTCTCTGCTCCGGTCGCCACAAGCTCATCTTCTCTCTGTCTCTCACACAGATCTGACCAGACAGGGGCCTCATGACCTGCCAATCATCTTCAATTAAGGCGGGACCTTACCAACTCTGCGCTCTGATTGGCTAATCATCTCTCTGTTGATTCAGATGAGAAAAACAGTAAAGCTATATGGCTGATCATCTCTCTTATTGTTCAACACAGAAAACACGAACATTATATTAATACATCATGAACATTTTTAAGCCTTTGTCGTCACTGGCTTACACAGACATTGTAATCAGCCAGAATCAGTGCAGCATGTGGTAGTGGAGTGTGACTTCGATAAGGAAGAGCGAAAGAAGTACTTCAAGAAATAAAGCTTAACTTCACACGAGAGAACATCTTAGGTAAGGCATTAGGACATATATATGGCCAAATGATAACATTTTTAAAAGAAACAGGTGTAACAGAGAAAATTTGGGCTTTTTTTCTCCCCCTGCCAAGCTTCTGTTCCACACTCCAATCCAGTAGGTGGCGGTGATGCACCTTTAAGCTGGCATACCAACCGCCATTAAACCCAAAAGAAGAAGAAGTAGCACAGGCGCTAGAAGTTGTAGAGCACATGTTGCAGCAGACAATAGAAGGTGAACTTACTGTCAAGTTTATTTGTATAGCGCTTTTAACAATAAACATTGTCGCAAAGCAGCTTTACAGAATTTGAATGACTTAAAATATGAGCTAATTTTATCCCTAATCTATCCCCAATGAGCAAGCCTGTGGCGACGGTGGCAAGGAAAAACTCCCTCAGACGACATGAGGAAGAAACCTTGAGAGGAACCAGACTGAAAAGGGAACTCATCCCCATCCGGGCAACAACAGACAACATGACTATAACATTAACAGTCCTAACAAAGTCAGCTTCGTTGAGGCTATAAACCCACCACCGACGGAAACCCGAGCGCAAAACCGTTCATGACAACCGTAGTCCCAAAGTCAGCAAGTCAACTGCAGTCCCCAGCCACAAAGCACCACTGCAAGAGTCCAGAACGTCCTCCAGGCGCGACCCCCAACCGTCCACATGGGGCTGCCCTCCACAGGAGCGATGCGATGAGACTCCAACCAGACACAGGGCACCAGGATGGATCAGGCAGGTCCAAGGAGCGGGGCGGGGGGGTAGAAGAGAGAGAAGACACAGGTTGTTAGGTATGCCCAATGTCACCTGAATAAGTAGGAACAGTATGCATATTGCACTGAGTACAAGCAGGGACTCTGGCAACTAACTATGACAGCATAACTAAAAGAGGAGAGCCAGAAGGTAACACAGGCATGAGGGAGCCCCGGGACATAAAGCAGCCAGCCACTACACCGTCAACAAACTCGAGTGAGCAAATGAGTGGGGACTGACAGCATCCATACATCCCAGTTTACCAAAACACTCTGTCTGAGGACCCTCCAGATCTACACCTTTACCTCATAAACACTGAACAAAAGGCTTAACTAAACAGTTATGCTTTCAGCCTAGACTTAAACACTGAGACTGTGTCTGATTCCCAAACACCACTTGGAAGGCTGTTCCATAACTGTGGAGCTTTGTAAGAAAAGGCTCTGCCCTCTGATGTAGCCTTCACTATACGAGGTACCAGCAGATAGCATGCACCTTTTGATCTAAGTAGGTGTGGCGGGTCATAGAGGAGCAGAAGTTCGCTCAGGTACTGTGGTGCGAGACCATTCAGCGCTTTAAAGGTCAATAGTAGTACTTTATAATCAATACGAAATTTGATTGGGAGCCAATGCAGTGTGGATAAGACAGGGGTGATGTGGTCATATTTTCTAGTTCTAGTAAGGACTCTTGCTGCTGCATTTTGAACTAACTGGAGTTTGTTTATGCTCTTATTGGAACATCCAGACAGTAAGGCATTACAATAATCCAACCTGGAGGAAACGAAAGCATGAACTAGTTTTTCCGCGTCATGTAGTGACATTAAATTTCTTATCTTAGCAATATTTCTGAGATGAAAGAAAGCTATCCGGGTGATGTTATTAATGTGAGTTTCGAATGAAAGACTGGGGTCAATAATCACTCCGAGGTCTTTTACTGCTGCACATGAAGAAACAGAAAGGCCATCCAGAGTTACTGTGTAATCAGAAAACTTACTTCTAGCTGCATGTGATCCAAGTACAAGTACTTCAGTCTTGTCAGAGTTAAGCAGAAGGAAGTTAATAAGCATCCAGTGTCTAATGTCCTTCACACATTCCTCAATTCTATTAAGCTGGTGTCTCTCATCAGATTTTGCAGAAACATACAACTGTGTGTCATCAGCATAACAGTGGAAACTAATACAATGTTTACGAATAATATCACCCAGAGGTAACATATATATATAAAGAAAAAAGCAGTGGACCCAAGACAGAACCTTGTGGAACACCAAACTTTACCTCAGTACATCTAGAAACCCTGGTGAAAAATAAATGTGCTAAGTGTACTAAAATTTAACATACTTTTGTGTACTTGAAAGCCACACTAATCATCAATATACTTCAAGTGTGTTTATGATTAGTTAACTTGAGGCATGCTATTTTGGAACTACTAATTTTGTACTAAATATATTTTAATTGTAATTAAATTGTAGAAAAGTGCAACTTGAAGTGTATTTAGTGTACTTTTATGTGCTAAAGTGGAAATGACTTTATATGTACTAATATATGCTTAATTAATACTTTGTATTATAAGTACCTTAAAAATTAGTACACTTTAGAAATTACACATAACTTTCACTTAAAGTATATTTTATAATATTGTGGCAGCGGGGGCGTGGTCAAGCGTCGGTCTGTGACTGGAGGGCGGAGTCAGGGAAGGTAAGTGGCAGAATCACTGCACCTGATGTTAATTAATGTGTTTGTGTGTCTTCCCCAGTGATTGCGCCCTATTTAAGGAGAGAGAGCGAGAGCAGAGAGAGCTCTCTTCCCAACCAGACGACTTGTGTGCGTGCGTGTGTGGCTGGGAGAGTCAAATGTCCACTGAAAAGTGAAAATAAAAGAGTTGTGTGAACTCAGTTCTGGCCTGCCGTCCTTCTGTGCTCCACCCACCCATACGAACTGCCACAGTGGTGCTGAAACCCGGGACTTGGAGCTCATAAGCAGAACAGCCCCATGGAGTCCTCCCCTTTCGCCGACCTGGTCCACGCCCTCGCCACGGCCCAGCAAAGCCAGCACCAGGTGCTCGTCACCCTCCGGAAGGAGCAGGAACAATGGTTCGACGCCCTGGTGTTGGCTCAGCAGGAAGATTGACAGGCATTCCGGCACCTCCTCGCGTCGGCGGGGTCCACCAACTCCACTGCCGCGGGCCCTTCCCCCCTCACCCTAATGAAGATGGGCCCGCAGGATGACCCTGAGGCCTTCCTCATGCTCTTTGAGCAGGTAGCAGAGACCTCGGGGTGGCCGGTGGAACAGCGTGCAGCACGCCTCCTCCCCCTGCTAACGGGAGAGGCGCAGCTGGCTGCGCTACAGCTCCCCGCCGACTGCCGGCTGGCCTACGCGGACCTTCACCGGGCTGTCCTCCAGCGTGTGGGGTGCACCCCCGAGCAACAATGTCAGCGCTTCCGCACGTTGCGCTTGGAGGAAGTCGGCCGGCCGTTCGCGTTTGGCCAGCAACTCCGGGATGCCTGCTGGTGGTGGTTGAGGGCCGACAACCGAGACGCCAAGGGAATCATCGACCAGGTGGTACTGGAGCAGTTCATCGCACGTTTACCAGCAGGAACCGCAGAGTGGGTCCAGTGCCACCGTCCGGCGTCACTGGATCAGGTAGTCGAGCTGGCAGAGGACCATTTGGCGGCTGTCCTGATGGCAGGACAGCAGACAACCTCTTCTCTCCTCTCCTCTCTCTCTCTCCCCCTCCTCCTGTGTCTCTTCCTCGCCCCATTCCCCCACCGCGGAGGCGGGGGCCGGCGCCACCCCAGCCAGCCCGCCGCACCCACGGTGCCCTCCCATTTCTCCCTTCTGTGTCTGTCTCTCCCTCCCTCAGGTGAGTGAGCCCCAGAGCACTAGTGCAGAGAGGAAGCCTGAGCCGGTTTGCTGGCGCTGCGGGGAGCCGGGCCACCTCCAACAGCAGTGCTCGGTAATGGAGGTGGGCGCGGTGGTTCGGATCCCCAACACGCCAGGAGCTGCCCTCAATCGGGCCAGAGCGTATCACATACCGGTGAGTGTCCAAGGGGATACATATCAGGCGTTGGTGGATTCTAGTTGTAATCAGACCTCAATCCACCAAAGCCTGGTGCAAGATGAGGCATTGGGGGGGCACAATTGGTGAAGGTGTTGTGTGTGCACAGGGATGTTCACAACTACCCTCTAGTGTCGGTCCATATTTTTTTTCGAGACAAAAAATTTATAGTAAAGGCGGCGGTTAATCCTCGCCTTACCCACTCGATAATTTTGGGGACTGATTGGCCGGGATTTGGGGAATTAATGAGTCATCTAGTAAAGAGTGGGTCCTGCTGTAGTTTACAGTGGTGCTTGAAAGTTTGTGAACCCTTTAGAATTTTCTAGATTTCTGCATAAATATGAACTAAAATATCATCAGATTTTCACACAAGTCCTAAAAGTAGATAAAGAGAACCCAGTTAAACAAATGAGACAAAAATATTATACTTGGTCATTTATTCATTAAGGAAAATGATCCAATATTACATATCTGTGAGTGGCAAAAGTATGTGAACCTCTAGGATTAGCAGTTAATTTGAAGGTGAAATTCGAGTCAGGTGTTTTCAATCAATGGGATGACAATCAGGTGTGAGTGAGCACCCTGTTTTATTTAAAGAACAGGGATCTATCAAAGTCTGATCTTCACAACACACGTTTGTGGAAGTGAATCATGGCACGAACAAAGGAGATTTCTGAGGACCTCAGAAAAAGCGTTGTTGATGCTCATCAGACTGGAAAGGGTTACAAAACCATCTCTAAAGAGTTTGGACTCCACCAATCCACAGTCAGACAGATTGTGTAGAAATGGAGGAAATTCAAGACCATTGTTACCCTCCCCAGGAGTGGTCGACCAACAAAGATCACTCCAAGAGCAAGGCGTATAATAGTCAGCGAAGTCACAAAAGACCCCAGCGTAAATTGTAAGCAACTGAAGGCCTCTCTCACATTGGCTAATGTTAATGTTCATGAGTCCATCATCAGGAGAACACTGAACAACAATGGTGTGCATGGCAGGGTTGTAAGGAGAAAGCCACTGCTCTCCAAAAAGAACATTGCTGCTCATCTGCAGTTTGCTTAAGATCACGTGGACAAGCCAGAAGGCTATTGGAAAAAGGTTTTGTGAACAATGAGACCAAAATAGAATTTTTTGGTTTAAATGAGAAGCGTTATGTTTGTCGAAAGGAAAACACTGCATTCCAGCATAAGAACCTTATCCCATCTGCGAAACATGGTGGCAGTAGTATCATGGTTTGGGCCTGTTTTGCTGCATCTGGGCCAGGACGGCTTGCCACCATTGATGGAACAATGAATTTTGAATTATACCAGCAAATTCTAAAGGAAAATGTCAGGACATCTGTCCATGAACTGAATCTCAAGAGAAGGTGGGTCATGCAGTAAGACAACGACCCTAAGCACACAAATCGTTCTACCAAAGAATGGTTAAAGAAGAATAAAGTTAATGTTTTAGAATGGCCAAGTCAAAGTCCTGACCTTAATCCAATTGAAATGTTGTGGAAGGACCTGAAGCGAGTAGTTCATGTGATGAAACCCACCAACATCCCAGAGTTGAAGCTGTTCTGTATGGAGGAACGGGCTAAAATTCCTCCAAGCCAGTGTGCAGGACTGATCAACAGTTACCGGAAAAGTTTAGTTGCAGTTATTTCTGCACAAGGGGGTCACACCAGATACTGAAAGCAAAGGTTCACATACTTTTGCCACTCACAGATATGTAATATTGGATCATTTTCCTCAATAAATAAATGACCAAGTACAATATTTTTGTCTCATTTGTTTAACTGGGTTCTCTTGATCTACTTTTAGGCCTTGTGTGAAAATCTAAAGATGCTTTAGATCATATTTATGCAGAAATCTAGAAAATTCTAAAGGGTTCACAAACTTTCAAGCACCACTGTAACAGAGGGAGGTCCCGGTGTCGCATTGGTGGGAGCAGCTGTCACAGAGCCATCTATGTCATCTCCGTGTCAGAGTGAGGAGCCGCTGGCTCCTCCTCTCTCTATTGGGGAATCCCTCGCGGATTTTCCATTAGAGCAGTCGTGAGATGAGACTCTGCGGCATGCGTTTGACCAAGTGAGAGTAATCGATGGCCAAACGCTCCAGCCAAACGCCACCCCGTCCTTCCCCTACTTCGCAATTATGAAGGATAGATTATACCGTTTGACGCAGGACACTTAGGTCACTAAAGAGCGAGTCACGCAGCTTTTGATTCCGAAGAGCCACCGGGAATTGGTATTCCAGGCAGCTCACTTTAATCCCATGGCTGGACACTTAGGGCAGGATAAAACACTAGCCCGAATAATGGCCCGGTTCTATTGGCCAGGGATTCGCGGCAATGTCCGTAGGTGGTGTACGGCGTGCCGCGAATGCCAGTTAGTAAACCCAGCAGCCATTCCAAAAGCGTCTTTGCGCCCTCTCCCATTAATCGAGACCCCATTCGAAAGAATTGGGATGGATCTCGTCGGTCCATTAGATCGGTCAACACGAGGGTACCGCTTTATATTAGTTCTGGTGGACTATGCAACGCGATACCCAGAAGCGGTGCCTCTTCGCAATATCTCAGCACGCAGTATTGCGGAGGCACTTTTCCGCGTCATCTCCCAAGTTGGAATCCCGAAAGAGATTCTGACTGACCAAGGCACCTCGTTTATGTCACGTATACTGAACGAACTGTATGGGTTGTTGAGTATTAAGCTGATCCGCACCAGGGTGTATCACCCACAAACGGATGGTTTAGTTGAACGGTTCAATCACACCCTCAAGAATATAATTAAAAAATCCGTAAGTGAGGACGCACGTAATTGGGATAAATGGCTCGAACCCTTGTTATTTGCAGTGCGAGAGGTCCCCCAAGCCTCCACGGGGTTCTCCCCATTTGAATTGTTATATGGGCGTAAGCCGCACGGCACTGTAGATGTGCTGTGGGAAAATTGGGAGGAGGGACCTTCACCAAGTAAAAATGAAATCCAATACATTAGTGACCTGCACGCAGAACTCCACACACACACACATACCTAACCCAGGAGAATTTGCGGCAAGCCCAAGAACGACAAACCCGCCTGTACAACAAGGGTACGTGACTTAGGGAGTTCGTACTGGGAGATGAAGTACTCGTACTGTTGCCCACATCGAGCTCCAAATTGGTCGCCAAGTGGCAAGGACCCTTTGAGGTCACACGGCGAGTCGGGGACGTTGACTATGAGGTGAGGCGAACGGAGAGGGGTGGGGCGCTACAGATTTACCACCTCAATGTGCTCAAACTCTGGAATGAGGAGGTCCCCGTGGCATTGGTGTCGGTGGTTCCGGAGAAGGCGGAGCTGGGGCCGGAGGTTCAAAATGGAACATTGGCATCACGTACCTCTCTGGTCCCCTGTGAAGACCACCTCTCCCCGACCCAACTCACGGAGGTTGCCCAGTTGCAGACCGAGTTTTCGGACATGTTCTTGCCCCTGCCCGGCTGCACCAACCTCATAGAGCACCACATTGAGATGCCCCCAGGGGTGGTAGTGCGTAGCCGCCCTTACAGGCTACCCAAACACAAGAAAAAAGTGGTTCGGGAAGAACTTGAGGCCATGCTTGAAATGGGCATCGTCGAGGAGTCCCACAGTGACTGGAGCAGCCCGGTGGTCTTGGTACCCAAGGCCGACGGGTCGGTCCGGTTCTGTGTAGACTATAGAAAAGTCAACGCGGTGTCTAAATTCGATGCGTACCCAATGCCTCGTATTGAAGAGTTGCTTGATCGACTAGGCACGGCTCGCTTTTACTCGACACTGGATTTGACAAAGGGTTATTGGCAGATCCCCTTGACTCTGTTATCCTGAGAAAAAAACGGCCTTTTCCACACTGTTCGGCTTACACCAGTTTGTCACACTTCCTTTTGGGCTGTTTGGGGCGCCCACTATGTTTCAGCGACTGATGGATAGGGTCCTCCGCCCCCATGCCACCTATGCGGCCGCATACCTCGACGACATCATTATTTATAGTAATGACTGGCCGAGGCACCTCCAACATCTGAGGGCCGTCCTGAGGTCACTGAGGCGAGCGGGTCTCACAGCCAACCCGAAGAAGTGTGCCATTGGGCGGGTGGAAGTACGGTATCTGGGCTTCCACTTGGGCAACGGGCAGGTGCATCCCCAAATTAACAAGACAGCAGCAATTGCAGCCTGCCCGAGGCCCAAGACCAAAAAGGGGGTGAGACAGTTCCTGGGGCTGGCTGGCTATTATCTTAGGTTTATACCTAATTATTCGGACGTCACCAGCCCGCTGACTGATCTGACTAAAAAGGGGGCACCAGATCCGGTCCAGTGGACGGAGCAATGGCAGTGGGCTTTTTCTGAGGTAAAGGCTGCACTGTGTGGGGGCCACTTTTACACTCCCCTGACTTTTCTCTCCCCTTTATGTTACAGACAGATGCATCCGACAGATGGCTGGGGGCTGTTTTGTCCCAGGAGGGGGAGGGGGAGGATCGCCCAGTGCTGTATATCAGTAGGAAGCTGTTGGTGCATGAGGGGCGCTACAGCACCATTGAAAAGGAGTGCCTAGCAATCAAGTGGGCGGTCCTCGCCCTCCGTTACTACCTGCTGGGATGCCCTTTCACCCTCTGTTCGGACCACGCGCCCCTCCAGTGGCTCCACCGCATGAAGGATGCCAACGCGCGGATCACCCATTGGTATCTGGCACTCCAACCCTTTAACTTCAAGGTGATCCACAGGCCGGGGGCGCAGATGGTCGTGGTGGACTTCCTCTCCCATCGGGGGGGGGGGGGGGGGGAGTCAGCTGCAGGCCGGACGGCCGCCTGGCCTGAGTTGGGCGGTGGG
This sequence comes from Neoarius graeffei, assembly GCF_027579695.1. Taxonomy (NCBI): domain Eukaryota; kingdom Metazoa; phylum Chordata; class Actinopteri; order Siluriformes; family Ariidae; genus Neoarius; species Neoarius graeffei. Next base: position 65,601,470 of record NC_083585.1, read on the forward strand.
GGTATGTGGCAGCGGGAGCGTAGTCAAGCGTCGGTCTGTGACCAGAGGGCGGAGTCAGGGAAGGTAAGTGGCAGAATCACTGCACCTGATGTTAATTAATGTGTTTGTGTGTCTTCCCCAGTGACTGCGCCCTATTTAAGGAGAGAGAGCGAGAGCAGAGGGAGCTCTCTCCCCAACCAGATGACTTGTGTGTGCGTGCATGTGTGGCTGGGAGAGTCAAATGTCCACTGAAAAGTGAAAATAAAAGAGTTCTGTGAACTCAGTTCTGGCCTGCCGTCCTTCTGTGCTCCACCCACCCATACGAACTGCCACAAATATATTTCTATAAAGTGTAATATAGTATAATTATTTTAAAGTGTGTTAAAAGTGTTAGCGTGAAAGCGTGATGTTAGTATACTTTTATATATTTACAAAAAGTACAATTTGTGTAAGTACATTTTCAATATACTATTGAAAATATGAATATATTTTAAATACAATAAAGTACTTTTTTTTCGCCAGGGAACATCATTTATATCAACATACTGATATCGATCAGTTAAATAAGACCTGAGCCAGGAGAGGGCCGTTCCCTTAACTCCCATAACATTTTCTAATCTATCCAGAAGAATGGAATGATCAATGGTATCAAATGCTGCACTAAGGTCAAGCAACACAAGCAGCGAGACACAGCCCTGATCAGATGCCAACAGTAGGTCATTTACTACTTTAACCAGAGCTGTCTCTGTGCTATGATGAGGTCTGAATCCTGACTAATACATTTCATGGATGTTATTCTTATGTAAATATGAGCATAACTGCTGTGCCACAGCTTTTTCAAGGATCTTGGAGGTAAAAGGGAGGTTTGATATTGGCTGATAATTGGACAGCTGACAGGGTTCAAGGTCAGGTTTTTTAATCAGGGTGTAGCTGTGCTGGTTTTGTTGGAAATACGGCCATGAGTCATACAGATGTCTTTCTCTCTTTTATTGTCACTTGGACATCGTGAAAACTACAAGTAAGCAAAAGAAATATTCAGAGACTCACATGTACACATAAACAAACGAAGTTTTGCAAAAATTAATAAATAAGTACCGTGTGTGCCTTCCAAACTGCGCAGAAAACTCTTCGGGAATCCTGCTCTCTCTACTGCCATGCTCTCTCTCTTACAATTATTTACCCATAATGCAGCAGGCATGACCCCATGAACTCCAATCATGTGACAACGCAAGATAAATAAAAATTACAATAAATAAAACATATTTCCTCCACCAATCATTGTCACTCCCAAACCATAGAGTTTCGGTACTTTATAAAATACAAATCAGTGTCTCTGACAGTTACACTCCCACTACATTACACTGACAGTCAATGAAAATGTCCAGGTGACATTTATGAAAATAATTTTATTCATAAGCTATGAAATCATGTACTAGAAGCTTACAGATCAATATACTGACATTTAACTCGAGATGAATAAACAAAAAAATCACAATTGTTGTGAGCTTTGATAATGTACAGTCCGAACAAAATGGATACCCTGTAATTGGAAAGTTGCAGCTTCAGTACCGAGTATTGTCCCCACCAACAGCAATACAAGCCGTCAGTCTGCGACGCATACTGCGTATCAAACGGTGAATCCTGTCTTGTGGAATGGCCTGCCACTCCTCTTGAAGAGCCTGGATCAGTTGACCTCTGTTCATGGGACGAGGAACACGGTTCTGGATCTGAACACCAAGGTGATCCCATAAATGCTCAATGGGATTGAGATCAGGTGAATACGCAGGCCATGGCAGGGTTTGGACATTCAATCGACGCCCAACTTCTGAAAAACTTAGGCTGGCTTGCACCATGCCGAGGGCCCGCCATCTGTCATCTGGATTTAACCGTGGCATCTTGGACATAAGGAATACAAAAGTTGGCTTTTTTATGGCCTTAATAAAGGCTATCCAACCCATCCTTTCAACCATGTACAAATTTTTGTTTTTCTCCAAAACAGCACTTTGAGCTGATTCCTAAAGACCACTCCCTGAAAACTATTGAAAAATGTTTGGATTGAGGAGAACTCATTAATGACTTCTGTGCACGCTGTTCAATAGAAACATCTCAAAACAAACATTTCCCCAACTCCGTATTGCATAATATGTTGAATTATTGACCTGGACTTTTTCATTGACTGCCAGTGTACTATGTTTTATAATAACCTTCGTGTGACTGTAAACCTAGTAATTTCTACACGTAAATAACTGGTATCTCATACATATGAAATCAAACTGACACCTTTGAACTCATTGTACAGGTAAGTGTTTAGAAATCAGTTCCCTGAACACACTTTAATTGTTTTCCATGAACACAACTAATTTATGAATGGGCATTCAAGTATGGATAGCTTAGTGAATTGCTGATCCTTTTTCCCAAGCTTTCTGTTTCCCATTTGCACTGTAGCCTTCCGCACCAGTCCATCTTCATCTTTGCAAACATCCACTACCCTTCCAAGTCTCCACTCATTGTGGGGAATCTCGTCCTCCTTGACAATGACAATATCTCCAATCTTCACATTTCGCTTTGAAGACTGCCAGCGTTGTCTGAGAGTGATGTTCACTAAATATTCCTTCCTCCATCTACTCCAGAATTGCTCTGTCAGGTACTGCACCCTGCGCCACCTTTTCTTGGCATACATATCTTCTGCCACAAATTTTCCTGGGGGAGGCAGTGGGATGGAGTTTTTCATAGTGAGTAAATGGTTAGGGGTAAGTGGCTCTAAACCTTTGGGATCGCTGATGCTGTCAATGGTGAGGGGGCGGCTGTTTACAATGGACATGGCTTCATAGAAAAATGCTCTCAGAGAAGCATCATCTAACCTTCCAGCACTTTTAGCGAGAACACAACTTAAGATGTTTCTGACTGTCCTGATCTGTCGTTCCCAAACACCTCCCATATGACTGGCATCAGGTGCGTTCATAATGAAGTCACATTGTTTCTCAGCCAGGTAAGTAATCAATCTGTCTTTGTTCACTTCTTTTAAGGCCTTTGTCAGTTCATTTTTTGCCCCAACAAAATTTATTCCTTGATCTGATCGGATTTCTCTTACAGCACCACGAATAGCTATAAAACATTGCAGTGCATTGATGAAGGCATCAGTTGTTAGATCTTCCAGTGTTTCGATGTGAATTGCTCGTGAGGATAGACAGGTGAATATAAGACCATACCTCTTATGCTCTTTGCGACCTTGCTTCGTGAAAAAAGGTCCGAAACAATCCATCCCACAGAAAGAGAACTGGAGGGATTGACACGGCAAGCAGGCAGATTCACCATTTTTTGTGTTTCTGTTGGTCTGCAAGCTCTCCTGCATGTGACACACTGTTTAATGTAATTTGCCACAGCTTTGCTGCCACCAATCACCCAGTATCCATTTGCTCTAAGCTCATTTAGGGTCTGCCCTCAACCTTGGTGTTGAGTTTTTTCATGGCAGTAACCTAAGATCAGGCGTGTGATCACACCATCTCTTGGTACAATCACTGGATGTTTCAAGTCATGTGGTAACGAGGCCTTCTTCAACCTCCCACCCACTCTGAGAATGCCATCTTGCAATACTGGGTCAAGCTGGAACAACTGATGGCTATGTGGCAGTTTACCATTGCTCAGTACTTGCCTCTCATCTTTAAAGTCATCCATTTGAGCCAGTTTCACAAGCAGTAGACTGGCTCTTCTTCAGTCTTCAACAGTTATGGACTCCACTGTTTTGGCTCTTTTTGCTAGTGTCTGGATCCGAGCAACAACATTCAATGCTGTATGCCATTTTGAGAACCATTTAAATCTCTCCAAAAACTGTCCTCTTCAGTCATCTTTACTTGGAGTATTCATGTAGTTTTGATTTCTGGATCTCCCACCATAAGCTGAGGAGTAGATTTTGGTATCACAATCTCTCTTTCCCACAGGAATTTTGGTCCAGTAAGCCAAGTTGAACTCATCAACTCTGCAACCTTGAGGCCTCTGGAAGCGTGATCCGCTGGGTTTTGGTCAGTGTCAACATAGTGCCATTGTTCTGGGTCTGTAGTTTCTCTAATTCGTTGGACTCGATTTGAGACAATGTTGTGAAACCTTCGGGCTTCATTGTTAATGTCGCCTAAGACTACTTGTGAATCTGTCCAAAAATATTATTGGTCAATTTTAAGCTCCAGCTCCTCCTTCAACATACTGCTGACTGCTGAAGAGACAACTGCAGCTGTTAACTCCAGTCTGGGTATGGTCACAACCTTTGTGGGTGCAACCCTCGCTTTACCTATGACCAAAGAGCAATACACTTTGTCTTCTGTCAGCACATGGATATATGAGCATTGACCATACCCATGGCTGCTTGCATCCAAGAAGTGATGCAGTTTCATTCTCTGTACCTTCTCTGGGTTTTCAGGAGCAAAGCACCTTGGGATCTGGAGTTTCTGCAGATTTTCTGAATCTTTCAGCTAGCTCTCCCATCATGGCTTTAATTCTGCAAGTAGTGGTTCGTCCCATCCAACACCCTTTTGGCACATTTGCTGCAGTATTTTCTTTCCCTGTAGGATGAATGGAGCCAGGAAGCCTAGAGGATAGAACAAAGAGGAGACTGTGGAGAGAACACCCCTCCGTGTTGCAGGCTTCTCATCCCGAGTGACTTTAAAGGAGAAGGTGTCACTGTTCACACTCCACTTTACTCCCGACACTGTCTGGACTGGGAGTTCATCGTGGTTTAAATCCACATCCTGAACTCCATTAGCTCGTTCACTGTCCGGAATAGACTCCAGGACTTCTCTGTTGTTTGAAATGAACTTGTGGAGGTGTAATCTCCCACTTGCACATACCTTTTGTGCTTCTCTCACTAGTTTAACTGTCTTGTCCACTGATCCTACACTGATGAGGCCATCATCAACATAGAAATTTTTCCTGATGAAGTTGGGATAGTCTTTCTCAGTTTGGCTTGCCAGGTATTTCATCCCATAGTTTGCGCAGCCAGGAGAGGATGCAGCTCCGAAAAGGCGAACCCGCATGCAATACTCCTTTGGCTCTGACTTTGTATCACCATTTTCCCACCACAGGAACCGTAAGTAGTCTCTATCCTCTGGGCTTACATGGAATCTGTGGAACATTGTCTCTATATCACAAGTCACTGCGATCGGATAATTGCGGAACCTGCACAGCACTCCTGTCAGTCCGTTTGTGAGATCAGGTCCAGTTAACAGGTGATCATTCAGGGTCGCGTTATCATATTTGGCAGAGCAGTCAAACACAACTCTAATTTTATCTGGTTTTCTGAGATGATATACTCCATGGTGAGGAATATACCACCTATTTCCTGCCTTAGGTTGGTTCGCAGCTTTCTCTGCATCTCCATTCTTAAAGATACCTGCCATAAACTTAACATAGTCATCCTTAAAATTTGGGTTTCTCTCAAATTTTCCTTTCAGCTGCTTCAGCCTCACCAGAGCCAGGTGCTTATTCTCCAGCAATTGTGGGCATGTCTTAAAGGGGAGAGGCATTTCAAGGTGACCTTCTGCATTCTGGTATATCCTGTCATTCAGCAACTGCATAAACTGTATGTCATCTTGTGATATGCTCTTTTCTCCAGGGTTTGTATCTTTAAAATCAGCTTCAAGGGCTCTGAGGACAGTGGCTGGTGTCAGTGATAGAAGCTCTTTGACACATACACGATGACACAGACCTGTCACTTCTGTTGACTTTATGACCTGTGGTGAATTGCCGACAATGCTCCAACCCAGGTCAGTCTTGATGCCATACAGCTCGTCGTCACCTCCTGTTATGACATGTCATGGAGCCAAAGCCCTGGGGCAGTCATAACCAATGAGGAGTCCAACCTCACACTCCATTAGCTCTGGTATTTCATGTGCTATTTTGTTCAAATGTTTCCACCTTTTAGCAGTTTCAGGGATTGGGATATGAGAATGTTCGAGTGGGATGAAATCTCTGGTATAAGCAAGTGGCAAGTTGAAGCTTTGTGAGGTAAACCCTCTAACTCTAAGCCCACTGACTCTGTCACTCTTAATGATGGAATCCTGTTCCATCATAGTGGTTAGCTTCAACTTGACTGGCTCTAAAACTGCCCCCATCGTCTCACATACCGCCTGATCTACAAAGGTGTTGCTACTCTGAGTATCTAACAGGGCATACACTAAAGTCTCTGTTTCAGGGGTGGTGGTTGCGGAAATCCATACAGGCACTATCATAGATGTGCTCCCACCATTACCTTTCTCTACACTGCAAGAAAGAGAGAATCTATTCTCTTCTGTTTGCATAACTTGAAGAACAGATGTGTCTGCAGCTGCAGGATGGTCCTCGTGAAGTGGTGTTGGATGTGATTTTTTACATATGCCACATGTTGCTTTACGCTTGCAGTTCTTTGCACTGTGTCCTCTCCTACGGTAAGACAACCAAAGCGCAAATTATTGTCCATTATAAACTTTCTCTTTTCCTCTACAGACTTGATGGAGAGGTTGTGGCATTTGTGCAGGGAATGCATTTCTCCACAGAACATACATGGGAATGGGTTTGAAGATGGAAATGCAGTGTTCACTTTCTTTGATGCATTTGAATCCTTTGAGTTGTCCTCCACAGCATGTTTGTATTTTTTCGTTGTCACTGACTTATCCGACACCTTCACATTTGTGATGAATGCGTTAGCCTTTGGCCACCTTACATCTCTTGGTGACCTTTCTTCAGTAGACCTTAAAGCCTGAAAGGATGTCATGAGATTGCATACAATATCTGCTTCATTTGCCACAAATTCAGCAAACTCCTTGAAATCTGGGAATTCCTCTGTTTGTTTCAACTGCTTCGTGACATAGCGATTCCAGCGAGAGGTTAACCACTCAGGGAGTTTTTGGAGCAATTTTTGATTCTCCTCACAGCCATTTAACACCTGGAGCCCTTTAATGTGTGGCATGGCATTGCTGCAAGCTGTCAACAAATCACTAAATTGTCTCCGTTTGGCTGACTCTCTCGAACCAATCTTTGGCCATTTATTTAGTTTTTCTCTAAAGGCACGCTGGATTACAAAGGGGTGACCATATCGAGCATTCAGGGCCTCACCACTGATGTATTTCTGCAGGTAAAACAACTTGTCAGCTGGGCTTGTACATCGACGTTCTATCAATGTCTTGAAACATGTGCTCCACTCTAGGAACTTCAGTGGGTCTCCTGAGAAGACTGAAGGCTCAGGTGCAGGAAGTCTGGTAAGAACCGTTGTGTCATGTAGAGCCTGTATTAATGATTGCTCTTGGTTTACACTGTTTGGTTGTTTACTATTATTGTTCTGACATGTTTGTTCCATCTTGATTTCTTTACGATGCACTGGGGAATGAGCGGTCATCTTGCTGTGCGCTGTTTCGATTTTATCACAGACCTAACTTGAGTCAGCTTCAGAATAGGCCTTAAGCTTTGCAGCTATAACATCCAGGTCTCTTTGGTTTTCTAATCTTTTGAGTTCTTGTTTTTGAGCAACAATCACCTCCTCCATGTCGATTTCAGCCTTCTTTGTGGCCAGTTCAGCAGCACACTCTGCCTTTTTCGCTATGATGTCTCGCAGTCCTGCTGAACTTGATGTATGGCTTGAGTGATAACTATGTACAGTTGATTTGGTTACTGAAGACCCAAATATTGACTGGGCATACTCTCTGTCCAGTACCAAGCACAGCCTTGCATTTTCTGCACTGGCATCAAAGTCTTCTAGCCCCGCTTCACTCATGCGCACCTTCAGTAACTCTATCAAATCTCTTGTGACTGCATCGCAAGAATCCATCTTCCTTCTAATCTCAGTAGAGGGTGCTGACTGGGATCGTACATTTTCATACGCACATTTCACCTGTGTTTCCAACCCCTCAACAGCGTCCATCATGCCACTCAAGTCTTCATCAGAGCACTCATTCTTAAGATTGGCGTGTGAGTCTCTAACCTGCTCCTTCCATTTTTTATATAGGGAAGTAAATTTACTCTCACTCTGCAAAATTTGTTGTTGTTTCAAGTCCAACATTTTAGGGGTTAATCTCCTCTCACATGAGGATTTCCTGAGCCCAATAGTTTGAGAAGTGGCAGGGTTAACTGTTAGCTTAAGTATTTCTATTTGTGCGTGAATATTACCTCTAAGTAATTCTAATCTCTGCCTTTCAGCCTCATCAGTTTGTAGTTCTAATTGTTCAGTTAACCTGTTCAGCTCCTTTTGAAGGGACTTAATTTGTTCACTTACTTCACCCTCTTGTACCTTTTCCCCGTGAAGTGACATTGTACAACCTTGGAAAAAGCACTGTATCTTTAAGGTTATTGCTAGATATCTAGAAAGATATCCTACAGCTATAGGTTCAATCCAAGAGCTATTCCAATTACTCAAGTAAATTACTTCAATTTGCAGTTAAACCAAAACATCAAACAACATCATTAAACATTCACCTCAATTTCACTGCTAAATCAGGAACAACAGTTATATTATGAGGATGTATTAATCACTTTCTCAGTAAAGTACAAGTATTATTGTTATAACTTTGAACCAACAACGATTAATAGTTACTCTATTTTTGTTTTTTCTTTCATTCAAAGTGTCCATAAAGTAGTACAGTCAAACCTGGCGCCATCTGCGGGGTCACTGTGCGCCACTGCGCTGGCAGCAGTTGGATGAAACAGTCACTGCACGCTGAGGCCTGTAAAGGATATTTGCAGTCCTGTAACTCTCGCTGGTGCTGCCGTCTATCAGAGAAGTGCAGTACCCTCTGTCTCCGTCGCGGGTTGCGCCAGCGATGCTTCCGTCTCTCCTCTTCAGGGAAACGCGCTGCTACTTAATTGGTACTCTTTCTTTGGACCTTTCGGCCATCCGACATTATGTTTTCACTGTAGCTGTGCTGGTTTTGTTGGAAATACGGCCACGAGTCATACGGATGTCTTTCTCTCTTTTATTGTCACTTGGACATCGTGAAAACGACAAGTAAGCAAAAGAAATATATTTAGAAACTCACATGTACACATAAACAAACGAAGTTTTGCAAAAATTAATAAATAAGTACCGTGTGCGCCTTCCAAACCACGCAGAAAACTCTTCAGGAATCCCACTCTCTCTACTGCCATGCTCTCTCTGTTACAATTATTTACCCATAATGCAGCAGGCATGACCCCATGAACTCCGATCATGTGACAACACAAGATGAATAAAAATTAAAATAAATAAAACATATTTCCTCCACCAATTATTGTCACTCCCAAACCATAGAGTTTCGGTACTTTATAAAATACAAATCAGTGTCTCTGACAGTTACACAGGGGTTTGATAACTGCTAGTTTAAAGGATTTGGGTACATAGCCAATCGTAAGAGAAGAATTTATTATTTTTAGAAGTGGTTCAATTACTTCAGGTATCATCTGTTTGAATAGACGTGTAGGTAAGGGATCTAGTACACAAGTTGAGGCTTTTGATGCCGAGATTAATGAAAGTAATTCAGTTTCTTTTAGGGGAGTAAAACATTCTAATTGCTGATCTGATACACTTATATTGTTAACTACAGGGTCACTTACATTGTCTGACCTTAAATTAGTAGTTTGAATTTTTTTGTCGGATATTCTCAATTTTGTCATTAAAAAAATTCATGAAATCGTTGCTACTACATACTACAGGTGTGCATGTGTCTATAGTGGACTTATTCCTGGTTAATTTTGCTATAGTATTAAATAGGAATCTAGGATTATTTTTGTTATCTTCTATTAGGGAGGAGAGATATGTTGATCTAGCACCACTAAGAGCTTTTCTATACTTCAGGAAGCTCTCCTTCCATGCTAATTTGAACACTATCAATTTTTTTTGACTCCATTTACATTCCAATTTTCGAATGGTCTGTTTTAATGTGCAAGTGTCATCATTATACCAGGGTGCTAATTTTTTTTGTCTCTGACCATTTTCCTTTTAAGAGGAGCTACATTATCTAAGGTATGGCGGAACGTTGACTCGAAGCATTCAGTTGCCTGATCAAGTTCTGCAGGGGCTGACAGTGACCCAATCAAAGTTGATAACTCTGGGAGATCATTTATAAAGCTCTGTGCAGTAGTTGACGTGAATGTACATTTAATACAGTAGCGTGGTGAGGTGCATATATTATTACTCAGACATAGTTTGAATGAGATGAGATAATGATCTGAGATAACTTCAGACTGTGGAAGTGTGACTATATTTTCTACGTTTAACTGGAATGTTAGTATTAAATTGAGGGTGTGACCACAATTATGGGTCAGTCCTATGACATTCTGATTAATCCCTACTGAATCTAAAATGGACACAAACACTGTTTTTAAAGGGTCTTCTGGGTTATCGAAGTGAATATTAAAATCTCCGACAACTAAAGCTTTGTCTAAGGAAATAACCAGATCTGAGATTAAATCTGCAAATTCAGAAAGAAACTCAGAATATGGCTCCGGGGGCCTGTAAATAATAAGTAATGGAATTAATTGGGTAGACTTATTTTTCGAGGCTACATACATTATATGAGTATGAAGAACTTCAAATGTATTAAATTTATAACCAGGTTTTTGTGTTACACCTAGATAATCGTTATAAATAACCGCGACGCCTCCTCCTCTGCCAGTTAGACGAGGCTGGTGTATATAACTGTATCCAGGAGGACTCGCTTCATTTAACACTGTATATGCATTTGGCTTAATCCATGTTTCAGTTAAACAAAGTACATTAAACTTCTGATCAGTAATGAGTTCATAAACCATTAGCGCTTTAGATGTAAGAGATCTAATATTTAATAGGCCCACCTTTAGATCAAAGGTGCTGGCAGCAGCTGTACAGTCAGTATGATCTAATTTTATATTGATTAGGTTACTGGAACAAACTCTCTGAATATTTTTACTTTTTTGTTTAGCTCGGGGAACAGACACAGTCTCGATGTAGTGGACCCTGAGTGACGACTCTGTGCAGCTAGCAGACAGTCGGTTTAGCCTGTTCGTCTGCTCCCTGGCCTTGGATCTGGATTGTCAGAAATTAACTAGGCCTGTTCTGAGACTATGACCTACAGTGGTGCTTGAAAGTTTGTGAACCCTTTAGAATTTTCTATATTTCTGCATAAATAGGACCTAAAACATGAACAGATTTTCACACAAGTCCTAAAAGTAGATAAAGAGAACCCAGTTAAACAAATGAGACAAAAATATTAGACTTGGTCATTTATTTATTGAGGAAAATAATCCAATATTGCATATCTGTGAGTGGCAAAAGTATGTGAACCTCTAGGATTAGCAGTTAATTTGAAGGTGAAATTCGAGTCAGGTGTTTTCAATCAATGGGACAACAATCAGGTGTGAGTGGGCACCCTGTTTTATTTAAAGAACAGGGATCTATCAAAGTCTGATCTTCACAACACATGTTTGTGGAAGTGTATCATGGCAAGAACAAAGGAGATTTCTGAGGACCTCAGAAAAAGCGTTGTTGATGCTCATCAGGCTGGAAAAGGTTACAAAACCATCTCTAAAGAGTTTGGACTCCACCAATCCACAGTCAGACAGATTGTGTACAAATGGAGGAAGTTCAAGACTATTGTTACCCTCCCCAGGAGTGGTCGACCAACAAAGATACTCCAAGAGCAGGGCATGTAATAGTCAGCGAGGTCACAAAGGACCGCAGGGTAACTTCTAAGCAACTGAAGGCCTCTCTCACATTGGCTAATGTTAATGTTCATAAGTCCACCATCAGGAGAACACTGAACAACAATGGTGTGCATGGCAGGGTTGCAAGGAGAAAGCCACTGCTCTCCAAAAAAGAACATTGCTGCTCATCTGCAGTTTGCTAAAGATCATGTTGACAAGCCAGAAGGCTACTGGAAAAATGTTTTGTGGATGGATGAGACCAAAATAGAACTTTTTGGTTTAAACGAGAAGCATTGTGTTTGGAGAAAGGAAAACACTGCATTCCCGCATAAGAACCTTATCCATCTGTGAAACATGGTAGTGGTAGTGTCATGGTTTGGGCCTGTTTTGCTGCATCTGGTCCAGGACGGCTTGCCATCATTGATGGAACAATGAATTCTGAATTATACCAGCGAATTCTAAAGGAAAATGTCAGGACATCTGTCCATGAACTGAATCTCAAGAGAAGGTGGGTCATGCAGCAAGACAATGACCCTAAGCACACAAGTCGTTCTACCAAAGAATGGTTAAAGAAGAATAAAGTTAACATTTTGGAATGGCCAAGTCAAAGTCCTGACCTTAATCCAATCGAAATGTTGTGGAAGGACCTGAAGCGAGCAGTTCATGTGAGGAAACCCACCAACATCCCAGAGTTGAAGCTGTTCTGTACAGAGGAATGGGCTAAAATTCCTCCAAGCCGGTGCGCAGGACTGATCAACAGTTACCGCAAATGTTTAGTTGCAGTTATTGCTGCACAAGGGGGTCACACCAGATACTGAAAGCAAAGGTTCACATACTTTTGCCACTCACAGATATTTAATATTGGATCATTTTCCTCAATAAATAAATGACCGAGTATAATATTTTTGTCTCATTTGTTTAACTGGGTTCTCTTTATCTACTTTTAGGACTTGTGTGAAAATCTGATGATGTTTTAGGTCCTATTTATGCAGAAATGTAGAAAATTCTAATGGGTTCACAAACTTTCAAGCACCACTGTATGCTGGCCATTTTTGGGGATGCTGCTGGTAGGTTAATGTTGATATATGATTTGTTAACTTTGTTACCGTAGTTGAAAATAATGTAAAGTTTAAAAAAGAGATTGTGTTTTTATTTTGAAGACCATTTTCAGTAGTTGTTGTATTTTGTGTTTGCTTCTTTTTTACCATAAAGGTTTTCAACCTACTGACCTGACTGACAAAATTTGATTTGTGACCACCGAATGAGAATTATAATAAACCAAGAAAAAAAAGAAGATAAAAGCAGTCAACCCTGGATAACTTGACAGTTGAGAAACATTGCAACGCAGTTGAAGATCATGGCTGTGCAGTTAAAAGCCAACAGTGTTCAACTGAAGATTAACGCTGTTCCAGCTGAGGTTCATTGCCATGTCAGAAGATAACCAAAGAGCAGCAAGTGCAGTATTTAGGACTGGAAGATTAACGGCTTCAGTGCGTCCTGGGAGTTAATGCAATGGAAAGTTGCTCAACAGAAAGGTTATTAAAGAGGCAATTAAAGAGACAAACCGAAAAAGAAGAAATCATAAAAATCAAGATGACAACTGAAGCTCTGGGTAAATCAATGGAACAGCTAAAGAAAGTGAGAACAGCTGCAAAGAGTTCTTTCACTAGGTAGGTTAACTGTCTGTCAGAAAGCAGGTGTTTTAATGGAAGCAGAGTGAAGACAAGAATTCGCAAAGCTCTCTGCTGATTCCAAGAAAGTAATTGAAGCCAATGATGATTACAGGACTGGGCTAGAGGCAGAGCTCGAAGCCAGTGAAGATGGTGAAGGGCCTGTGCTTGATAAAGCTCAGGATGCAGACCTCAAAAAAGTTGCCAGTGAATGTGAAGAAAGGTTCAGTGAAGTACAGCAGCTTGTTCAAACCAACCTCTGGGTCAAATATGGAACAGATGCACTGGAGGCTGCTTTTGATGAAGCTGAAAAATCCAGTAGGCATGCATATGGAATACCTGTGGAAAGTGTTAATTGTGAAGGCTATGAAGTCCACTTGACTGTGCTGGAGAAACTAATTAAAGAAACTTCCAAAGCATTCTCAGCATGGGAGTCATGGATTCCTGCAGCTGCGGGAGATGACTTTCAGAAGTAAAGTAAGCACCTGAGAGTAGCCTACAATGAGCTGGAAATGAAGAAAGCAGAGTTTGCCAGAGCATGGAGGATTGCGGAAAAAGAGAAAGGTAAAGGTGTGAAACGAGCCAACTGGACCGATAACACCCATAATGAAAATCAAGCCAACCAAGCTGCCCACATTTAATGGCTGCAAAAGAGATTTCCACCACTGGAGGACAGATTGGGAAAGTCTTCAGAGGCAGGGAGAACCAACCAGTTCACCAGAGGTCAAAAAGATCCAGCTTCTTGATGGTGTGGAAGAAAAGATCGTGAAAGATCTCAGACTGTCAACATATAGCACAGCTGATGATATTTTCAGAGTGTAGAGTAAATTTTAGTGTCCTACTGTTTTGTAATTTTTCCTTTTCTCTGAGTGTTGCCTCTTCAAGGACTAATGACTTGGAATATTCTGTACCGAAACATGTTCATGTTATCATGCTAGTTACGTGCGTAGCAGATGTGCATGCAAGCCAGTGATTAGAGGAGAACCAATCAGTTTGAGAGCTGATCATGCTCCTGGAGCATGATCAGGGCACGTAATGCAATAGATGTCTACTTTTTATCTAGTAAAGAGTGTGTATATATAGATTTGAGAACAAAGGGACGGGATGAGTGGTGTGCCGAACCTTTATCACTATGTGTCCGTTTCTGCAGTAAACCTTCTTTGACCTGCAAAAGGACGAGACTGGTGTTGGTGTTTGTCATTTTTCCATGACAAATCTTGACATCCCTGGATGGGCTGCACGATTTCTGCAGTTTTCTGGGCAGCAAGCAGACCGGAGGATGCTCGTGGAGAAACAAACATCCACCCTCAAATCTTGTATTCTTCAGAGAGGAGGCGGTGCGCCCTTTGCCCCGCAGAGACGGGAAACGCTGTGGTCCGCCATAAAATAGGTAGGAACCACTAATTCTCTTTGATCTCATTAAAAGTTTACAAAATTAAAGGAGTACTGAAATTACTGATCAGTCAAGTTTAATGTCTGTGTCATGGCAAAGATGTATCAGTGAGGAGTCAATGATCTAGAAACTGGGTTTCTAAGATAGAAGTTCTGGGAACTTTGACCTCCACAATGGCCGAGGATTAAGTTTCCCTTAGTTCTTGAGAAAACCAAGGATTTATGCCAACAGGTATATTTTATGGAACTATGGCAAGTTGGTTAAATTAATGAAAGAGGTAGTTTGGCTGTATGGTGTAACTTGTGACGGGTAGTTGCCAGCAAAAGACGGATCCGCCGTTGACTCTCAGTCATTGAACAATCGCCCGTGACAAATTAAACTGTTCTTACAGAGATAGTAAGAACACCAGGCTTGTCCTATATACACCAGTGTGCTCTCCTTTGTCTACTCTGATGTGTGTGTGTGTGTGTGTGTGTGTCTCTCTCTTTTCGATTTCTTCTCACACACAGTTGCAAGGTGTTCTGTGTGTGTGCACGAATTGTGCCATGAGAGTGAGAGATTTCCAGTGTGTGTACGCAGCGTGGGTTGTGCAAGTTTTATATACCATGAATGCAAGTTTTATTTTGTTATTTTATGCATACAGTTGTAATAAGATTTTTCCTTCTGTAACAAGGAGTCAAGTAATTTGAAGTAAAATGGGTTTGTGCCATAACAAAAGCACCGAAGACACAATACGGCACACGATAAGGCACTCTGGTTGTCTCATCTTGTCTTCTTCCACTTTATCCAGGGCCAGGTCGCGGAGGCAGCAGTCTGAGCATGGAAGCCCAAACTTCCCTTTCCCCAGACACCTCGGCCAGCTCCTCGGGAAGAATACCGAGGCATTCCCAGGCCAGCCGAGAGACATAGTCCCTCCAGCGTGTCCTGGGTCTTCCCCGGGACCTCCTCCCAGGGGGACATGCCTGGAACACCTCCCCAGGGAGGCGTCCAGGAGGCATCCGAAAAAGATGCCCGAGCCACCTCAGCTGATTCCTCTCGATGTGGAGGAGCAGCGGCTCTACTCTGAGCTCCTCCCGAGTGACTGTGCTTCTCACCCTATCTCTAAGGGAGCGCCCAGCCACCCTGCAAAGGAAACTCATTTCGGCTGTTTGTATCTGCGATCTTGTTCTTTCGGTCATTACCCAAAGCTCATGACCGTAGGTGAGAGTCGGAACGTAGATCGATCGGTAAATTGAGAGCTTCACCTTTTGGCTCAGCTCCTTCTTCACCACGACGGACCAGTAAAGCGACCACATCACTGCGGAGGCTGCACCGATCCACCTGTTGATCTCACACTCCATCCTTCCCTCACTCGTGAACAAGATCCCGAGATACTTAAACTCCTCCACTTGAGGCAGTACTTCTCCACCAACCTGGAGAGGGCAAGCCACCCTTTTCCGGTCGAGAACCATGACCTCGGACTTGGAGGTGCTGATTCTCATCCCAGCCACTTCACACTCGACTGCAAACAGCCCCAGTGCATGCTGAAGGTCCTGGTTTGAAGAAGCCAACAGGCCAACATCATCTGCGAAAAGCAGAGATGAAATCCTGTGGTTCCCAAATAGGATTCCTTCTGGCCCCTGGCTGCGCCTAGAAATTCTGTCCATAAAGATTATGAACAGAACCAGTGACAAAGGGCAGCCCTTCCGGAGTCCAACATGCACTGGGAACAGGTCTGACTTACTGCCGGCAATGCGAACCAGACTCCTGCTCCGTTTGTACAGGGACCGGACAGCCCTTAGCAAAGAGCCCTGAACCCCATACTCCCGAAGCACCCCCCACAGAATACCATGAGGGACACGGTCAAATGCCTTCTCCAGATCCACAAAGCACATGTGGACTGGTTGGGCAAACTCCCATGAACCCTCGAGCACCCTATGAAGGGTATAGAGCTGGTCCAGTGTTCCGCAACCAGGACAAAAACCACATTGTTCCATCTGGATTCGAGGTTCGACTATTGGTCAAATTCTCCTCTCCAGTACCCTGGAGTAAACCTTCCCTGGGAGGCTGAGAAGTGTGATTCCCCTATAATTGGAGCACACTCTCCGGTCCCCTTTCTTAAAAAGAGAGACCACCACTCCAGTCTGCCACTCCAGAGGCACTGTCCCCAACTGCCACGCGATGTTGCAGAGGCGTATCAACCAAGACAGCCCCATGACATCCAGAGACTTGAGATACTCAGGGCAGATCTCATCCACCCCCGGTGCCCTGCCACCGAGGAGCTTGCAAACCACCTCAGGGACTTCAGCTTGGGTAATGGATGAGTCCACCTCTGAGTCATCAGCCTCAGTCTCCTCAATGGAAGACATGATGGTGGGATTGAGGAGATCCTCAAAGTATTCCTTCCACCGCCTGACAATGTCCCCAGTCAAGGTCAACAGCTCCCCACCCGCACTGTAAACAGTGTTGGCAGAGTACTGCTTCCCCCTCCTGAGGTGCCGGATGGTTTGCCGGAATTTCTTCAAGGCTGACCGATAGTCCTTCTCCATGGCCTCCCCGAACTCCTCCCAGTTCCGAGTTTTTGCCTCCGCAACTGCCCGAGCTGTGGCACGCCTGGCCTGCCGATACCCGTCAGCTACCTCAGGAGTCCCGGAGGTCAACATGGCCCGATAGGACTCCTTCTTCAGCTTGACGGCATCCCTTACTTCTGGTGTCCACCACCGGGTTCGGGGATTGCCACCACGACAGGCACTGGAGACCTTGCGGCCAAAGCTCCGAACAGCTGCGTTCACAATTGAGGTAGAGAACATGGTCCACTGAGACTCAATGTCCCACGCCTCCCTCAGAAGCTGGGAAAAGCTCTCCCGGAGGTGGGAGTTAAAGACCCCCCCGACAGAGTGCTCGGCCAGACGTTCCTAGCAGACTCTCACCATACATTTGGGCCTGCCAGGTCTGTCCGGCTTCCTCCTCCGCCAGCGGATCCAACTCACCACCAGGTGGTGATCAGTTGACAGCTCAGCCCCTCTCTTCACCCGAGTGTCCAAGACATAGGGCCGGAGATCAGATGAAATGACAACAAAGTCTATCATCGACCTCCAACCTAAGGTGTCCTGGTGCCACGTGCACTTATGGACACCCCGATGCTCGAACATGGTGTTCATTATGGACAAACCGTGACTAGCACAGAAGTCCAATAACAAAACGCCACTCGGGTTCAGATCGGGGAGGCCGTTCCTCCCAACCACGCCCCTCCAGGTGTCACTGTCTTCGCCCACGTGAGCATTGAAGTCCCCCAGTAGCACAATGGAGTCCCCAGTCTGAGCACCCCTCAGTAACTCTCCCAGGGACTCCAAGAAGGCCGGATAATCTAGAGTGCTATTCGGCCCGTAGGCACAAACAACAGCAAGAGCCCTCTCCCAAATCCGAAGGCGCAGAGAGGTGACCCTCTCGTTCACTGGGGTAAACTCTAACACATGGTGGCTGAGCTGGGGAGCTATAAGCAAGCCCACACCAGCCAGCCGCCGCTCACCATCGGCGACTCCAGAGAAGTGGAGAGTCCAGCCCCTCTCGAGGAGCTGGGTTCCAGAGCCCAAGCTGTGCATGGAGGTGAGCCCAACTATCTCTAGCCTGTACCTCTCAACCTCCCGTATAAGCTCAGGCTCTTTCCCCCCCAGCGAAGTGACATTCCATGTCCCAACAGCTAGCCGCTGTGTCCGGGGATCAGGTCGTCGAGGCCCCTGCCTTCGACTGCCACCCGATCCACACTGCACCAGCCCCCTACTGCTACCTCTGTGGGTGGTGAACCCACAGGAGGTCGGGCCCACGTCACCTCTTCGGGCTGAGCCCAGCCGGGCCCCATGGGCAAAGGCCCGGCCACCAAGTGCTCGCATACGAGCCCCAACCCCGGGCCTGGCTCCCCAGGTGACATCACGGTCCTCGATTGATTCTCCATAAGGGTTTTGGTGAACTGCTCTTGGTCTGGCCTGTCACCTAGGACCTGTCTGCCTTGGGAGACCCTGACAGGGCCGTTATGCCCCCGACAACATAGCTCCTAGGATCATTCAAGCACACAAACCCCTCCACCACAATAAGGTGGCAGTTCTAGGAGGGGGTTCATATGATAGTCCTAATCTAATGTTCATGAGAGTTAATTATGGGGAAGACTTAAGCACAGTTTGATATCTGGGTAAAAGAATGTGGGTTTCCCGAAAAGGGAAGTTTTAGTATGAGGCAGTTGGAAGGCTTAAAAAAGGCTTTAGATAAGAAAGAGAAGGATGTATTAGACAAAAAAACAGAATGAGATATTTTTAGCGAACTGGAAAGCGTTTGGAGAGTGGCATAGTGAGGCACATGAGAGAGAAAAACAGGCATGGCTCTCATCTTTTTCTCAGTGTTCTAAGTTGCAGGCTGATCCTGACCTCAACTCCGCCCCGCCGAGATGACGACCACCACAGCCAGATGAGAATGACCCAACACTACCTAACAATAACCTAACAATAAGCAATACCAGACAATGAGCAATATAATGTGCAATACAAAGTGCAATATCTCTCCTGCTGCCCCCCTCCCCTCCCCCCTCCTCCCCCTCTTCCCCATATCTTATTCTTTTTATATTGTATATGTAAATACTTAATTTATTTTAATTTATCTAGAAGTTTTCCTCTATTTCTTTTCTCTGTTTATTTGTAATGATGCTGCTGGAATCTTAATTTCCCTGAGGGAACCCTCCCAAAGGAATCAATAAAGTTTTATCTAATCTAATCTAATCTAATCTAATCTAATCTAATCTAACACTTCCTGTTACAACAGCACCAGTAGCAGAGGGAGGAGCCACAGTCCTCATGTTGCCTGTGCCCAGCACACCTCTCCCACAGGCCCTGGCACAGCACCCACTTTACTCAGACCTGGCAGCGGTCACAGGTCCACCACCCAGATACGAGGTCCGCCCCACGACACCTTGTCAGAGCAAGCCATTGCTACTGATGTTAAGGAAACAGAAAAAAAAACTCAAGGCCACGCATCAGGCTCGCATCCAGAGGATGATGGCGATGAGGCGTTGAACATGCCGATGGTGGAAGTGGTAGGGACAGATGGGCCTATGCTGGTTTATCGCCCATGGACTCTGGCAGATATCAAGGAAAGCATGACGCACCTCCCTAATGTGTGTGAAGTGGGAGGAAGGAAGTTTGGGGAAGAGCTGTTGATCTTTTGCAGAGAATTCAGACCTACCACACATGAACTGAGACTTATGGCCAAGATGAGCGTAGACTGGGGACTTGGTAGAGGAAGAGGCAGAGGAAGAGTTAACAGATCTGATCTGGTGTGTTACAACTGTGGGAAGATGGGACACTTTGTGAGAGAGTGTATGGCAGAGCAACCCAAAGCTGACTGATGGGTGGGAGAGAGGGACGGAGAGGTGGCTGCAAACAGAGGAGGTAACACACAACACGAAACCAATCAGGTAGTTCACGTTATACAGGAACATACACCCTAGCCTAATTGCACAGACCACATTAGACAGCTACATGACCGCCAAACGCAGCAAGCTGATGCTAAATTTATTTCCTTAAATATGCAGCCTTCCCATTTACTCAGCTTCCATGCATGCCATTGACAATACGGGGAAAGAAGTTTAATTGCCTGGTAGATTCAGGAGCTACCCATTCAGTCATTAAACAGGGAGAACTGCATTTCCCATTTGAACTAAGTTCTTGAACAATTTGCACAATTGGGGCAACAGGCCATTCAGTCGTAGAAAAGTTCTCAAAACCTGTGTCATGTCAGAATGAAGATGGGCAGGAGGTGGTGCACTCATTCCTGATCTCCTCTTCCTGCCCAGTTAATTTACTTGGGCAAGATTTAATGTGCAAGGTTGGCTTGGTTCTTACATCATCCCCAGAAAGCATTATAGTGAGAAATACCACTTTGACATGTGTTTTACATGAACAAAAGCTCCCTGTTTATGTATAGGAGTGAAAGCTCTGTCCAGACACTTTAACTAATGTAACTCAATACCTCATACAGCAAGCACATGACAGAGTTGTAGCACATGATGTTGACTATATGGAGCATACAGACCTTCACTGCATGGCCCACGTGCATGATGGAAAGGATGCTGCATATGAGAGAGTATGGTTTAAAGGCACCTGCGAGCAAGAATGTATTCGCCTTAGAGATTTATACTGGTCAAAAGAATATTGTGCGTGTTTTGTTGAATTACAGCGCTGCACAGACATTTGTGCCTGGATTCAGTCGGCGGGCATAACCAAATTCCCTAGGTGCTGCCAAAAGGAGCTGTTTGATGTCCCATCGTCCACGCCCCACGTTTCTTTAGCCAAACCAAAGGCAGTCCCATGGAAGGAGGTGGGACGTTGGTTTTGAGGGCGTGTGAATAAGAAAGCCTCTGATTGGGTTAGTACAACAGATCCTTCTGTATTTTATAGTCCAGAAACGGATGTCTTTAAACAATCTCTCTATGCTAATACATGTACAGCGCAGCATAGACCTCTCCACGCACTTAGTGGGGGCTTTTGTAAGCATTCCAGGAGACGTCTCCCCAGCCCAAGTCCATCCTAGGCTGGTAGAGATTCCATCAGAGCTCTGGGCCACAAGTAAACATGATGTGGGTTTAATGAAGCATGCTGAACCGGTTGTGATAACTCCCAAGTCAGATTTTAAGGCCCGGTCACACAGCACTCCGCGTCTATATCACGTACAAAAAGATACAAAAATCTGGTGGACGTGGTCGTAAGTGGTAATTTTTGGTCAATTTTTGGCTTTGCCGTGCTTTGTACGGGGTATGGCCGTCGGCGGCTGTTTCACTGCTGCAGCACTGTCAAATCACGGGTAACCGCGGCTCAGCATCGTTGGAAGAGCGGCTTGCTGCGCATATAAAAGCGGTAGGATATGTTGAGCCTGTATCAGTTGGTTCTGTTGGTGCTGGAGCATTAAGATGAGGACATCACAGCGTTGAGGGTTCATGTTCACCCCTTGACATCTAGACTGCAAGTGCCGAGGTCTCAGAAAATTACGGTATTTACATGCCGCAAATCAGAAGTGATGCAGAAGTGATTAGACAGTGATCAATCGAATTTAGAACTTGTTTGAGACGTCGTTTAACGGGCTTAGACAGTGGTATGTACGCGGAAAAATCCATTTCTCAGTGATAAGCCGCTAAACACACGCTATATCCCGTGATACCAACGCGTAACACCCGTCCGATGACCGTGCTCTGCCCGTGATAGACCGCCAAACTTTCGCGTCTTACCACGTCTCCCCAAGTTTTAATAACGGCCGGGACACTGATTATCACGTGTTTTTCACGTGTGTTGCACGTCTTTACCACGTGTGCCGGCCGTGGTTGTCCGCGGTCTAAAGTTTTGAGCAGTCCAAAACTTTTTGCCGCGTCCGACGCCGTTCCGATTTTCCCCTGCGTCCTGTCACGTCTGTATATCGACTGTAACACGTCTTAAGTTCGACATCAACACGAACAACATCGTCTGCTTCACGGGAGAGCACTTTTTGACGGGTTTTGGCCGTGATAAAGCCGTAAAGCGCTGTGTGACCGGGCCTTCAGACCTAGACAGACACAATACCCACTAAAGCCAGAGGCCATTGAAGGCATTAGGCCTGTCTTTGAGTCTCTGTTGCAGGCAGGAGTAATTGTCTCTTGCCCGGACTCACCAGTGAACACTCCTATATTTCCTGTAAAGAAAGCCAGAAAACCTCCCCAAACTGATGAGTGGCCTTTTGTACAAGACTTACAAGCAGTGAACGCAGCTGTCAGACAGCGTGCACCAGATGTTCCGAACCCTACACCATTCGAGGTCACGTGCCACCTGATAGCAGATGGTTTTCAGTAGTGGACCTAGCGAACACATTCTTCAGCATTCCAGTACACAAAGACAGTCAATACTGGTTTGCATTTACATTTGATGCAAACCAGTATTGCCTTACACTTTCATACGTCTGTGCCAAGGGTATTGTGAGTCACCCTCCATTTATAACCAAATGTTCAGACAGAGCCTGGACTCGTTTGTACTCACTCCAGGCTCCACCCTCCTTTAGTCTCCATGCTTCTGCTAGAACAGAAGACTTCATACTTGTCAACACAACTGTGGGTAAGATATAACATGGTCCTGCTTGACATGCCGAACATAACAGTAAAACGTTGTACTGTCCTTAACCCTGCTACTTTGCTCCTTCCAGAGAAGGACGGTAAACCACATGACTGTGTGGCACATACTAACCAATTATGTTCCCCTAAGTTGGACCTCAAGGATGAACCACTCATGAATCCAGACATAATTCTGTATGTGGATGGGTCAGCATCACGACATTCAGAAACGGTTAAAACTCAAGTGGGCTATGCTGTAGTTTCAGACAAAGAATTAATCACACCGGGAGCATTACCTAGTCACTTGTCGGCTCAATCAGCAGAGCTATGTATATGCCTTGACAGAAGCATGTAAACATGCAACAGGTAAATCGGCCACTATCTACACAGACAGCAGGTATGACTTTGGCACAATCTGGAAACATAGAAACTTCCTGACCAGCTCAGGCACACACTTAGACCACCACAAGCTTGTTTCTGACCTGCTGGATGCTGTCCTACTCCCATCTGCCCTTGCTATATGCAAGTGCACATGCCAACAAATCTGATCCAGTCTCTCTAGGTAACACGCAGGCTGATGCAGTGGCAAAACAGGCAGCCACAAGGACACCAACTTCATTAATGCTTTCAACTAATCATGTCTGTTGGACCCTGCACCCACTGCATTTCTTAAATCCTGTGTATTTGCTATCTCCCCTTATATTGCTCATTTGATTAATCAGTGTTTTGCTTTAGGCACTGTTCCCATCTCCC
Organism: Neoarius graeffei; assembly: GCF_027579695.1. NCBI lineage: Eukaryota > Metazoa > Chordata > Actinopteri > Siluriformes > Ariidae > Neoarius > Neoarius graeffei. The sequence continues at coordinate 65,624,973 of NC_083585.1, forward strand.
TCACCAATACTAAAGAAACCTGGTCTAGATTCTCTTTCACTGTCCAATTACAGACCCATTTCAAATCTCCCTGTCCTAGCTAAGGTAATGGAGAGAGTTGTAGCCTCTCAGCTTCATACTTTCCTTGCTCGTAATGATCTCTATGAACCCTTTCAGTCAGGCTTTCGCAATATGCATAGCACTGAATCTGCTCTCTTAAGAGTTGTTAATGACCTCCTGCTCTCAACTGATGCTGGTCATCTCAATGTCCTTGTTCTCTTGGACCTCACAGCTGCCTTTGACACCATACATCATGAGATACTCATTTCCAGACAGTCTCCTTTTGGTATTACTGGCTTAGCTTTATCCTGGTTTCAGTCATATCTAGCAAACAGGCAACATTTTACTTCTATTGGTGTTCATAAATCATCTACTGCTACTGTTGCTCAAGGTGTGCCTCAGGGGTCTGTCCTTGGTCCCCTTTTTTTATATGTTTCTCCTATAGGCCAGATTATTCGTAACCATGGCCTTAACTTTCATTGTTATGCTGATGATATTCAAATTTACATCACTATCACCCCTTCCATAGCCTATGTTCAGCTGCTAAGGACTTGCATCACTGACCTTAAGCAATGGCTGCATAAGAACTGCCTTAAACTTAATGCTGGCAAAACTGAGGTTCTATTAGTAGGTACCAAAAGACAGGTTCAGAATTTCTCCAGTTTTACTAGTGATGTTGATGGTGTGTCTATTCATCCTTCCCAAGTTATAAAATACCTTGGAATTATCTTTGACTCCACCCTTACGTTTGAACCCCATCTTAAACTAATTACTAAGAATGCTTTCTTTCACCTCTGCAATATTGCACATCTCTGCCCTTTTCTCTTGGAAACTAATGCCAAAATGTTGGTCAATGCATTTATTTTTTCTCGTCTTGACTACTGCAATTCTCTCTTTTATGGTCTCCCTGCCACATTGCTCAATCGCCTGCAGTACATCCAAAACTCAGCAGCAAGAGTCCTCACACTCACCAAGTGCACTGCTCACATCACTCCTGTTTTAGAGCAACTGCATTGGTTGCCAGTTATCTCTCGGATCGAATACAAAATCTTGCTTTTAACCTATAAAGCTCTTCATGGTTTCTCCCCTTCCTACTGTATCTCTGTGAGCTAATTCATTTGTACTGTCCCTTCTGCTCCCTCAGATCTTCTGTCTGTGGACTTCTGACCAAGGGCGGGTGGTGCATAAGGGTGATTGGGCGAAGCACTGCCAAAACGAAAAAAAAAGTTTTTTTTTTTTTAAACAAACTTTCACCAGTGCTGCTCTAGGCCATTTTAATCTGTCTCTGGGTATCATTGTCCAATCAGGGTGGTCTTGCTTCTAGAGTACCGCCCCTTTTGGGGCGATTTTAGTCACGTTGAAAATCGCCCAAGAGTTCACTGATAGAGTCCCATGTTAATATATTTCTTTTCTCCTGACTGACACTTCAATGCAATCTCTATGGGTTCCGGGGGGGCTTGCCCTAACGTGCTTATGTCACTGCAAAGCGTGGCAAAGTTGCGTTCAATCCGCTCAGTTTCTGAGGTGAGGTGAATGTGGAAAGCAATTCAGTGTGGTCCTTAAAAGAAGTTCCATTTAGTCAGCGATCAAATCTAGCTAAATTGGCAACAAAACAAGCTGGACCCCCTCGATCAAATCTAAACATAAAACAAATTTCGACAAAGGGGGGAAATCATATACTCGAGGTTTTACTTCAACATGGTCCCAGCGCAAATCCTGGTGAGCTGGCTGCAAGGATGCCTCAGCAGTTTTCTGCTACCCCTGCTTACTTTTCCACCCTGGAGGTGGCTCCACGGACAACACTGCTTGGACAGTCACTGGAGTTTCGGACATGGATCATTTGTAGGAGAAAATAAAAAAAACAAGAGTCATCAAAGATTCACATGGGCAGCTGCCTGAAATTTTCAGCTTTTGGGAGAGTGAACATCGCTACACAACTGGATGAGGGCTACAGGCTAGCAGTTCGCTGCCACAATGATGAGGTGAGCGAGAACAGGCACATCCAATGTGTGAAATTTTGTGGAGTGTTCGAGTTAGCTCTACGAGGCAAAGACGAAACTGAGGGCTCCAGTCACCGTGCTGTTTTTCTGGGTTTGGTTGACTTCGTGACTCACACACACACACAGTCACAGAATCCGTTCACTTTTGATGCTTTCAATGTGCATTTTTATATTTGCCACACTTTGCTCTGAGAGTTAGCACTTTGGTAATATCCTTGGTAAATACCAGTAATTGCAAGATCTAAAGATCCACTCATCTATTTATTCAACTGCTATTGTTATGTTAGCCAACTATTTACAATGTTTTGTTACAGTAAGTGCACTTTCCTGTTGTCCTTAAGTTGCACAGTCTGTAAAATTCTTGCTGGTCATGGAGTTTGAAGTACAAAATCTATTTACAGAACATTCTGTAGAACAGTACTTTCAAGATTGGCAAATAAATATGTATTATTTTTTAAAAATATGGTTTCCTTTCTTATTTAGTTGTTGGACATATCTTTTATAAAGATATCATTCACATCATACAATATTGAAATAATGTGAATAGTGAATAGGGCGTAATTGGAATTGGTCATTGTGGAGCCAAACTATTCTTCGATTGTGAATGTTGTTTGCAACTTTACACCACAGCCTATAGCTTAGGTAGCTACAGGGAAAAGATTTCTGTAATGTGCTGCCATCTAGGGGACAGAAGTGGCATGGAACTGTGATATGCAGAGAGAAAACAAAAAAGAGTCAATAATGTCTGGCTGCCTATAATGTACCTTTTGAATGAGTCACCTTATGACATTATTGGATAATTTGCCCCTCCTGAGAAAATTTTCAGAACCCGCCACTGCTTCTGACTGTTCCACGTTTCAAATTGGCATCTATGGGTGGCAGATCATTCAGTGTTGCTGTTCCTAAACTTCGGAACTCGTTACCACAATTGCTTCATGACTGTTCCACTCTCTCTTCCTTCAAAGCTAACTTGAAAACTTTTCTCTTTACCTCACACTATTCTTCCTAGTGTTTTTTTGTTGTTGGTAACTCATGTGCAAAGTGTCCTTGGGTTTGTGAAAGGCGCTATATAAATTGAAATTATTATAATCATTCTACACCTCCCTTACAGGTTTCTGACATCCAGCAGCGGGCCACAGCTGAGGAAAAGGCTGTGTGGCAGAAAGAAGGATGTAGTATTAAAGATGGGGTCTGGCCAAGCCCAGACGGTCGACCTTGTCTCCCAAAATACACGTTTCCATATTACGCTAAGTTGACACACGGGAAAGACTATGTGTCTAAAGGGGGAATGATAGCAGCAGTAACAAAGCATTGGTTCACTAAAGGATCCTCTAAATACTCTCAATTTTTGTCAAAAATGTCTTGTATGTGTGCAACACAATGTAGGACGAGGGCTAAAATTGGAGCAGGCCACGCACCCAACCCCAAATAGCCCCTTTGACCATCTACAAATGGACTTCATTGAACTCTCACCTAGTGAGGGGAAAAGGCATTGCTTGGTGATGGTTGATATGTTCTCCAAGTGGATAGAAGTTTTCCCTCCAGCAAAAAAGGACTCAGACGCGGTGGCAAAGGCCTATGGGATATAATTCCCCAATGGGGCATTCCAAGGAAGATTTCCAGTGATAATGGCACGCCATTTATAAGCCAGGCGTTAAAACAATTGGGTAACTATCTGGGAATAGACTTAAGACAACATTGTGCATACCACCCTGCTAGTGGAGGAGTGGTAGAAAGGGAGAATGGGACATTGAAGAATAAACTGAGCAAATGCTGTGCTGAAACAGGACTAGGGTGGACAAAGGTGGACCCATAGTATTAATGGAGATATTAATGAGAGAAAGACCAAAGCATGTTTTGAGCCCCTCTGAGATATTGTTTGGAAGACCCCCAAACACAGGGATAGATCCCATTACACCAGGATGCCCTGACCTGTCCTTATGTGATTCAGACTCAGAAGTCAGTCAGAGGGATGCTGTACAGACTGTGCAGGAATGTATTGATGACATAAGAGCCTGGATCACTGTAGATAGGTTGAAACTTAACGAAGACAAGACTGAGATTATTTTAATTGGCACTCGGCCACAACTTGATAAAGTGAATATTAGGCAACTAGATATAGGGCATATAAATGTACCAATAATGGACTCTGCTGTCAGCAATCTTGGTTCTTGGTTTGATTCAAACATTACAATGACTACTCATATTAATAAGATCTGTCACTCAGTATATTATCATTTATTTAATATTAGGGAAATTAGGAAATTTTTATCATATGACAGTACTAAATTGCTAGTACAGGCGGTGGTTATGGCGCGAATTGATTACTGCAATGGACTCTTGTATGGAGTACCAGCTGTTCATCTTTCTAAGCTGCAGCATCTTCAAAACTCAGCAGCGCGACTTATAAGTTATACGTCTAGATATTGTCATATATCACCAGTGTTATATGCATTGCACTGGCTGCCCATTAGGTTTAGAATCCAGTATAAGATTGCTGTTATCACCTTTAAGGCAATTCATAATTTAGCCCCAGCATATTTAAGTGATCTTATATGCATTAGGCAGAGCGCGCATTATAATCTGCGGTCCAATTCTAGTATTGTATTGCATGACCCTACAGTTAAGTTCAAGTGAACGCTTGGAGATCGATCATTTACAGCAGCTTATAGCAACTCAACTTAAAAGTATTAGGATTTTATTTTATCATTATTATAGTCAGCTGGGATAGGCTCCAGCTCGCCTGCGACCCTGTAGAACAGGATAAAGCGGCTACAGATAATGAGATGAGATGAATGTTTTTTATTACAATTACAGAGAATGGATGGATGGATGGATGGATGGATGGTCAGATCAATTAATCACTTCAGATCCTGTTCATGAGAAAGAGAGAGAGAGAGATGTGTTCATTGTTCACTTAAACTATCACTGGTAAGATTATTCAAGTCTTTTCGCCCTGTAGGAAATACACACACACACACACACACTGTTTCAAATCCCTTCACACTGAATAGGAATTTGCTAACATAGCCAGGCCACGCCTTACACATTACAAAAAGGGAGCCCTCTCTCTTTAAAGCCACGCCCACTCTCTCTGCCACAAAGAACCAGGAAGTCCATTTCAGAGAAAACGGAACTCAGCAGAAAGTTCAGTCTCTCTCTCTCTCTCTCTCTCTCAGTACAGGAAAATGGCGGAGGCTGGTGTTTCAGTAGATCAGTTATCAGTGGATCAGTTCAGCTGTCCAGTGTGTCTGGATCTCCTGAAGGATCCTGTAGCTATTCCCTGTGGACACAGTTTCTGTAAGGTGTGTATTAATGGCTGCTGGGATCAGGAGGATGTGAAGGGCGTCTACAGCTGCCCCCAGTGCAGTATGATTTTCGCTTCACGGCCTGTTCTGTGCAGGAACAACATGCTGGCTGAAGTGGTGGAGAAGCTGAAGAAGACTGAACACCAAGCTGCTTCTCCTGCTCACTGTTACGCTGGACCTGGAGATGTGGAGTGTGATTCCTGCACTGGGAGAAAACGCAAAGCCACTAATTCCTGTCTGGTGTGTCTGGCCTCCTATTGTGAAGATCATCTTAAACCTCACTATGAGTCTCCTGCCTTTAAGAAGCACAAGTTAGTTGAAGCCTGTGCAGAGCTCCAAGAGAAGATCTGCTCTGAACATGGCAGACTGATCGAGATCTTCTGTCGTACTGACCAAAGCTTCATCTGTTATTTGTGTACGACGGATGAACATAAAGGCCATGATACAGTTTCAACTAAAGCAGAAATAAATGCAAAACAGGTGAGAACTGGACATCATTCTTCTTTTCCAAGTCATTTTATACAAATTCTATTTCTAATCTAATTTCTATTCAGTGGATTTAATTGGTTCTCTGACTGTGTCATTCTCTGTGAAGTAAATTTTTATTTCCAGTCAAACAGTAATATGTAAAGAAATGTTAAAGAGGTCAGAAAACGCTATTCTGTTTGTTTATGACGATGTTTTGATGATTGCATTTTTTATTTTTATTTATTTATTTTTTTATCTCTTCTTTACTGTTCGGAATTAATCAGTCAGACCAGTCAGTCTGCTTTAAACAGCCAACACTCAACAACCTTCTTCCAGCATTTTACAGCTAAAGTGCTCACGTGACTGTGTTAAAGCTCTGTAACTGGATATCATATTTCATAGCATTTAATGATCTACAGGTAAAAAAAAAAAAATCTTTATCTTTCTGAATGTGAGTGGATTTGTGGTCTGTTTTTGAGAACTTCTTTGGGATGAATGATCCCAATTCTGGAAAGTTCAAATCTCTGCAGAGAGTTTGGTCAAAACCCCAGCGTTCATGTCAACATTCACTAGATTGATGAAGTTCAATCCTGATGTTCACTGATGGTTCATTTAATCCGGTGAAATTGGGTGTGGTTATAGTAGTAGTAATACTTTGTCCTAATAGGGCAATTATTTTGCAGCGGTAGCACCCATATTTACACACACACATTTCCACAAAACATTTAAAAACACAGAATTTAAAATAATAAATAGAATAAGAAGTGGTGGTGGTGGGGGGGGGGGAGTATAGAGGTTATTTCTGTTTCCTAGTAGAGTTCAGTAACTGGACAGCAGAAGGTATAAAGGAGTGTTTTATATCTGTTAGTTTAGGCTAATGGATATTTGAAATGGGAGCCAGAGGGCAAAGCCTGAAATTCGCTGTGCAGAGGATGGGTATAATTTGACAGGATGGATTCAGCCTTTTCAATTTCAATGATTGGTGCCCCTAAAATCACTGAATCATTGAAATTGAAAAGGATACCTCCACCCCTGCACAGGCACTCTCAGGTGATCATGTCAGGGCAAAATTGGCCCTTTACATTAATGTTATAGAAAACATATTGCTCACAATGGTGCATTTTGCCCATGTTCAGGGTGGAAAATAAAAAAGAAAGATTCGAGTAAGACAAGCCAAATTGGTGTTTTTAAAAAGAAGGGATCATGGAGAATAAAGAAAAAAATATTTAAAAAATCTGCGCACATTCCCACAAGGTGTTACGGTGCTCTGAAAATGACATCCAAAATGATTTGTCAGACTTGTGAGGTTTTCTGTTCAAACACTGATAGTTTCCTTTCTGTTTATTGCTTTTTTTGAGAGTGTTTCTACTTATCTCAATAAGGGAAAAAAAAAAATCAAGAGCCTATGTTGGGTAAAAATATGTCTTCTGAAAGCCTAAACAGAGCACAACCAAAAACTCCAATAAAATTTTGATCATCTTTGAGGAAGTGCTATGACCATGCAGGATCATCCAGACCCAAAATGACAGTTTTGCTACATACTATTCCTATTTATGTACCAGCATGCAAAATTTGAGCCTCCTACATGGTTTAGTTCTTGAGCTATGGGCTTGTGAACTTGGACAAAAAAAAAAAAAAAAAAAAAAGTTTGAACAAAATTGACACCCCACTCCCCCAGTAAAACTGGCTGTAACATGGAAAGTATACATCTTACATTCAAATAAATTTACAGTGTTTCTCTTAGGTAACATGGGTACATCTGGTGATTTTTTATTTTTTTTTTTTATTTTATTTTTTTCAGAATTTTTTGAGACCCAAGTGCGCGGGCCCTGGTTGAATTGACATGGAACGACCCATTAGAGATTTATCTACATTAAACCTTGCCAGCTTCATGAGGCAGTATAGATGTTGCTGTCCTTTTTTTATACAGCATATCTATGTTACCATTAAAACTTAACTTATTATCAATAATGGAACCCACATACTTGTATTGTTGGACTATTTCAATGTCCTGCCCATTGATGTTTGTTTTGGTGTGATCACGGTCTTTGTGCCTAAAATTAATACACATGTCCTTAGTCTTAGAGGCTGTCCACATGGCAACAGATTCAGGTGAATCTGATAAAATTGTTTATCGTTTTGGCCTGGCGTCCACACGGCACCAGTATTTTGGGTACCCCAAAACGAGAACGGGTTCCAGAGTGGAAAAATCTGGCAACGGCGCCGTTGCGAAGTCGTCTGGATGAGTAGAACGGATTTGTTTACGATGACGTCACAACCACATGACTAGAACAAGCAGCACTCTCGCTGTTTTGTATGAACCACTGCACTGCATTCACTTTTGTATACAGCTTTTCTTTTAAATAAACAAGTAACTGAACCATTTCTTGAATTTCTTTTTTTTATTGGATAAGACTGCTTTTCAAAATGTTCACACACAATAAGAAAATTAAGTTATATAAAACTATGCACACTAATAAAACTAATTTGTACACACAAGGCACGATTTCCTCACGTAGTCGCAGCCATCTTTTTGTTGTTGTGTGCTTGTTCCTGTGAGTGGTTCACGCTGGGTTTATGCGCATGCGTCCTACTTCTATTGTTTGGTGTCTCCGATGGGACCGTCTTACAGCGCACGTAGAGGTGTGGCATGTGTATTGCATCGTTTTCAGCAAGCATTGCGTTGCCATATGTACCTGATATTTTACTGATACGTTGCTCATGTGGACGCGATTTTTTTTTTTATTTTTAATTTTATTTTTTATTTATTTTTTTTATAAAATCTCATTGCCGTTGTCATGTGGATGTAGCCTTAGGCCAAGTTTACATTAGACCATATCGGTCTCGTTTTCTTCGCGGATGCACTGTCCGTTTACATTAAAACGCCAGGAAACGGGAATCCGCCAGGGTCCACGTATTCAATCCAAATCGTGTCTGGTCCGGTGCTGTGTAAACATTGAGAATACGCGGATACGCTGTGCTGAGCTCTAGCTGGCGTCGTCATTGGACAACGTCACTGTGACATCCACCTTCCTGATTTGCTGGCGTTGGTCATGTGACGCGACTGCTGAAAAACGGCGCGGACTTCCGTCTTGTATCACCTTTCATTAAAGAGTATAAAAGTATGAAAATACTGCAAATACTGATGCAAATACTGCCCATTGTGTAGTTATGATTGTCTTTAGGCTTACCATCCTTCCACTTGCAAGTGGTAAGTGACGCGCATGCCCGACATGCACTGAGATCACACACACAGCGGCTCAGTCCCAAATCACTGCTCGTGCGCTATACTCGCGCGCTCTGTGAGCTGCGCAGGGCCAGAGTGCACACCCTCCAGAGGGCACTCGCTGTTCAGGGCGGAGTGATTTGGAGCGCAGGATGCCTGCGGAGCCGAGCGTATCCGTGTATTGGCGTTGCTATGTGCACGCGAATCGTGTATTGGCGTTGCTGTGTGCACACTAATCGTTTTAAAAATGTTAATCTGATGATCCGCTGATATGGTCTAATGTAAACCCCACCTTAGTCACATTTAACTCCAGAAAAGCTTCCTGACACCAGTTCACAAAGTAGTCTATGATGGGGCCGTGTGATGTCTCATTGTCCTTCAGCAAACTCACAATGACTGTGTTATCTGCAAACTTTACAATATGACGGCTGTCCATCCCAGATCGACAGTCGTCCATGTAAAGGACGTAGAGGAGAAAAGAAAGAACACAGCCCTGAGGAGAGCCTATAGATGTAAAGGATAATCCAGACCGGTAGCCATTTACTCTCACTCTCTGGGATCTGTTGGTGAGGAAGTCTAGAATCCAGCCGGACATGCTAGTGTCCAGCTGAAAGTGGTCGAGTAGCTTCTGCACCAGTAGGTGGGGCTGTATGGTGTTAAAGGCTGATGAGAAGTCCACAAACAGTGTCCTGGCATGAGTCTTAGAGCCCTCGAGGTGTTTAAGAATGAAGTTGAGCAAGGTTATAATTGCATCCTGGACCCCCCTATTGGATCGATATGCAAATTGTAAGGGGTCGAAGAGATGGTCAGTCTTTAGAATAATTTCCTTTTTGACCAGTTTTTCGAAGGACTTCATTACAAGTGAGGTTAGGGCTATGAGCCTGTAGTCATGAAGAGACTTTGTGTGGCTGTTTTTAGCTATGGGAACTATCATGGATTGTTTCCATAAGTCAGGAACCATTTGAAGTTGCAGTGACGTGTTAAAAATGTATTTAAAAATTGGGCCTAATTGCTCTGCACAGCACACGACCACAAATATTATCAGGTCCAGGGCTTGTTTTGGCTTTGCAGTATTTAAAAGTTCTTACCACACTGTGTAGAGAAAAACAGGCTGCTGACTGGGTGGAGGCTAGCAAATTTTGTTCATCTCCTCTCATCTCATTTTATTCCGCTTAGCCGGGGCCGGGTTGTGGAGGCAGCAGTCTGAGCATGGAAGCCCAAACTTCCCTCTCCCCAGACACCTCGGCCAGCTCCTCGGGAAGAACACCGAGGCGTTCCCAGGCCAGCCGAGAGACATAGTCCCTCCAGCGTGTCCTGGATCTTCCCCGGGGCCTCCTCCCGGGGGGACATGCCTGGAACACCTCCCCAGGGAGGTGTCCAGGAGGCATCCGAAAGAGATGCCCGAGCCACCTCAGCTGATTCCTCTAGATGTGGAGGAACAGCAGCTCTACTCCGAGCTCCTCCCGAGTGACTGTGCTTCTCACCCTAAGGGAGCGCCCAGCCACCCTGCGAAGGAAACTCATTTCGGCCGCTTGTATCCGTAATCTTGTTCTTTCGGTCATTACCCAAAGCTCATGACCATAGGTGAGAGTCGGAACGTAGATCGACCGGTAAATCGAGAGTTTCACCTTTTGGCTCAGCTCCTTCACCACGACGGACCGGTAAAGCGACCGCATCACTGCGGAGGCTGCACTGATCCGCCTGTCGATTTCACGCTCCATCCTTCCCTCACTCGTGAACAAGATCCCGAGATACTTAAACTCCTCCACTTGAGGCAGGACTTCTCCACCAACCTGAAGAGGGCAAGCCACCCTTTTCCGGTCGAGAACCATGGCCTCGGACTTGGAGGTGCTGATTCTCATCCCAGCTGCTTCACACTCGACTGCAAACCACCCCAGTGGATGTTGAAGGTCCTGGTTTGAAGAAACTAACAGGACATCATCCGCAAAAAGCAGAGATGAAATCCTATGGTTCCCAAACAGGATTCCCTCCGGTCCCTGGCTGCACCTAGAAATTCTGTCCATAAAAATTATGAACAGAACCGGTGACAAAGGGCAGCCCTGCCGGAGTCCAACATGCACTAGGAACATGTCTGCCTTGCTGCCGGCAATGCGAACCAGACTCCTGCTCTGTTCGTACAGGGACCAGACAGCCCTAAGCAAAGAGCCCTGAACCCCATGCTCCCAAAGCACCCCCCACAGGATACCACGAGGGACACAGTCAGATGCCTTCTCCAAATCCACAAAGCACATGTGGACTGGTTGGGCAAACTCCCATGAACCCTCGAGCACCCAATGAAGGGTATATAGCTGGTCCAGTGTTCCACGACCAGGACGAAAACCGCATTGTTCCTCCTGGATCCGAGGTTCGACTATTGGTCAAATTCTCCTCTCCAGTACCCTGGAGTAAACCTTCCCGGGGAGGCTGAGGAGTGTGATTTCCCCTATAATTGGAGCACACACTCCGGTCCCCTTTCTTAAAAAGAGGGACCACCACCCCAGTCTGCCACTCCAGAGGCACTGTCCCCGACCGCCACGCGATGTTGCAGAGGCGTGTCAGCCAAGAGAGCCCCACAACATCCAGAGACTTGAGATACTCGGGGCAGATCTTATCCACCCCCGGTGCCTTGCCACCGAGGAGCTTGCAAACCACCTCAGTGACTTTGGCTTGGGTAATGGATGAGTCCACCTCTGAGTCATCAGCCTCCGCTTCCTCAGTGGAAGATGTGTTGGTGGGATTGAGGAGATCCTCAAAGTATTCCTTCCACCGCCTGACAATGTCCCCAGTCGAGGTCAGCCACGTTGACAATGGAGGCAGAGAACATGGTCCAGTCAGACTCGATGTCCCCCACCTCCCTCAGAAGCTGGGAGAAGCTCTCCCGGAGGTGGGAGTTAAAGACCTCCCTGACAGAGTGCTCGGCCAGACGTTCCCAGCAGACCCTCACCATACGTTTGGGCCTGCCAGGTCTGTCTGGCTTCCTCCTCCACCAGCGAATCCAACACGCCACCAGGTGGTGATCAGTTGACAGCTCAGCCCCTCTCTTCACCCGAGTGTCCAAGACATAGGGCCGGAGATCAGATGAAACGACCGCAAAGTTGATCATTGACCTCTGACCTAAGGTGTCCTGGTGCCATGTGCACTTATGGACACCCCTATGCTTGAACATGGTGTTCATTATGGTCAAACTGTGACTAACACAAGTCCAATAACAAAGCACCACTCGGGTTCAGATTGGGGAGGCCGTTTCTCCCAATCACGCCCCTCCAGGTGTCACTGTTGTCGCCCACATGAGCGTACAAGTCCCCCAGTAGAACAATGGAGTCCCTGGTCTGAGCACCTCTCAGTACCTCTCCCAGGGACTCCAAGAAGGCCGGATACTCTATACTGCTGTTTGGCCCGTAGGCACAAACAACAGCCCTCTCCCCAACCCGAAGGCGCAGAGAGGCGACCCTCTCGTTCACTGGGGTAAACTCCAACACATGGCTGGGGAGCTATAAGCAAGCCCACACCAGCCTGCCGCCGCTCACCGTGGGCGACTCCAGAGAAGTGGAGAGTCCAGCCCCTCTCGAGGAGCTGGGTTCCGGAGCCCGAGCTGTGCATGGAGGTGAGCCCGACTATCTCTAGCCGGTATCTCTCAACCTCCCGCACAAGCTCAGGCTCTTTCCCCATCCAGCGAAGTGACATTCCATGTCCCAACAGCTAGCCGCTGTGCTCGGGGATCAGGTCGTCGAGGCCCCTGCCTTCGACTGCCGCCCAACCCACACTGCACTGGCCCCCCCTACGGCTACCTCCTGTGGGTTCACCACCCACAGAGGTCGGGCCCACGTCACCGCTTCGGGCTGAGCCCGGCCGGGCCCCGTGGGCAAAGGCCCGGCCACCAGGCGCTCACATACGAGCCCCAACCCCGGGCTTGGCTCCAGGGTGGGGCCCCGGCTGCGCCATACCGGATGATGTCATGGTCCTTGATTTTTTTTTTTTTTTAATTTCCATAAGGGGTTTTGGTGAACTGCTCTTGGTCAAATTTTGTTTTAGAGCTGAAATTTCATTTCTGAAATTCTATTTATCAAATCTCTTGAATAAAACATGTTTAGCTCCTGGGCAAGGGCTTAATCTGATGAAAAGCCCTCCAAAGTCACTTTTTTCACTGTTTTGTCATTTAGCCCAACCATGGTTCTGACAGAGTCCCATGCTGATGCTGCCAAATTTAAGCTCTACTTTGTGTTTATAGTCCAGCTTAGCCTTCCGTATTTCTTGTTTAATGTCCTTTTGAATATTTTTTTTTTTTTTTTTTAGCTCAAGAATGTTGTTTTGCTTAAATGCCTGCTTTTTCTTGTTTAACAAGACTTTGAGATGTTTTTGTTTGAATGTACACACAACACCTTAAAGAAGTAAACCTGACTATGACTCTGGATTTTCCTGCTGAACAAATAACTCCCATGAATCCAGATGTGCACTGTGCATGTCTCCCCCCTCTAAACTCACTGAGAAATAAAAGGGAACAGTGATGACGCGCACTGCTCTCAGATCAGTCTGTCTGTGAATCCCATTTAAAGTCACAGCTGCCTTTTGAACAATTTCACTACAGAGAATATTGCTGAACTACCTTGATGTTTCTGTCACACAAATAACATTGAAATAACAATCAGTTGACATTTTCACAGAAAACTAAACTTATAATATCATAAGTGGTGCAAATATATGGTGATGTTACTTCATTTTGGGTGACTTAATTTGTTAGTTCTAGAGGCGATATTTCCAGTTTTCACTGAAATGTTTTTATTGACATTTTTAGTTTAGTTTTTGTTTTCTTCTTTTGGCTATAATTCTGGAGATGGTGATTAAATGCATTTAAAATGTATGTTATTTGTTCTCAGAATGAGCTAAAGGAGGAGCAGATGAAATCCCAGCAGAGGATCCAGGAGAAGCAGAAGGAGGTGCAGGAGCTGAAACAGACTGTGGACACTATTAAGGTGAGGAGTGAAGAGTAGCTGTGTTTCCATTAACCTGCTTAAATAGTGAACTAAAAAAAACAAGAAGGAATTAAAAAAATACCTCCAGTATCTTGAGAGAGAGTTTTTTACAGAGTATCCCATTAGACCATCGTGTGTGTGTGTGTGTGTACTAACAGAAGCGTTCACAGGCAGCAGTAGATGACAGTGAGAGGATCTTTACTGAGATGATCAGCTCCATGGAGAAAAAGCGCTCGGTGGTAACGGAGCTGATCAGAGCTCAGGAGAAAGCTGACCTGAGTCGAGCTGAACAACTCCTGAAGCAACTGGAGCAGGAGATTGCTGATCTTCAGAGGAGAGTCACTGAGCTGGAGCAGCTTTCACACACACACGATCACGTCCACTTCCTCCAGGTAACACTCACTGTCTGATCTACAGAGGGCGCTGTTCCTCACAAAGTTTCCTCCTAAAAGCTCATTACAGCAACAATAAATGTTCTTGTCTGAGATCCCAAGTGTGTCTTTGGTCTGATTCAGTCTGAGATTCATTCGTTCCTCTCCTACACTTTTCTCCTTCTCTATTCTGTGTTTCCTCTCTGTAGAGTTTCCCGTCTCTCTGTGTTTCTCCTGGATGTGACGACTCACCCAGCTTCACTGTCAATCAACATCTCTCATTTGATGGATTGAGGAAATCTCTCTCAGATCTGAAAAAACGAGTCGAGGAAATCTGTGAGGAGGAATTCAACAAAATCCATCCACAAGGTGAAAAAGCAAACATTTGTTCTGTATCACAGTAAAGAGAGCCATAAAATTCATATAACAGAAATAAAATGTAAGCAGGAACAAAACTGCATAAAATCACAAGGCATTAGTATTAGCCTCAGAAATTACATGTGCAAATTACAAATAAATTTCCCAGATAAACAGGACCTTAATCACAAATCCACAAACTAATCTTATTGAACTTTACACATAACAAATATGATGAACATTAGATCAGAACCGAGGCCTTAATTCCTCCATAAAATCCATCAGAAAGTAAAAAAACACACATTATCAGAGCTTCAGCTGGGAAAAGTTTTTTGCTTCTCATGATTCTTACATTCAAATGCTGCACAGTGTGATGACATTTTGGCCGATCTCTAAATCGTGTCTGACTGAGAGCAGTGAGGAATCTAATTTTTCATTTTCATGCTTTAAATTGTTTTCGTGTCATTTTTCAGTCTCCATTTTGTCTCTGTGTCTCTACAGCTGCAGCAGTTAACATGATTTTACCCTCAAAACCGAAGAGCAGAGAAGATTTTCTGCTGTGTAGGTGTAACACTAACACACCCACCCACACACACTCTTCGACTCGGAGGAGGACCTCCCACTTGATGGCCTTTCTTTCTTTCAACTGACAACACACACACACAGAATGCGTATCAATAATAGTTTATTTATATCTCACACACAAATAGTTACACACCTAGAAATCTAATCCATATGATGGATAAATATCTGTCTAGAAATAACTAGTAATCTAATTTCACTAGGCAGAAAAAAATAATGGATTACTGTAATAAAGAAGAAAGCTAGTCGCACAGAGGCACAATGATAAAATACAACATTTCAACAAATACAGTTCTTCTTCTTTTGGCTTCTCCCAATTAGGGGTTGCCACAGCAGATCTTTTGTCTCCATTGCTCCCTGTCTTCCGCATCCTTCATACAAATACAATAAAACAATAAGAAAGCGGGACAAAATGAAATGACAGTTTGAGGAAAAGAGAAAGGAATGTTGATCTGAAGCGATAATCGTACTTTTAATAGAACGCTTGAAATTGCTGAAGCTAAGACTCTGGAAAGATTCATCAATACTGTTCCAGAGAGCAGCAGCTTTGAAGCGAATATTAAACTTGCCATCGTTAGTTCTGGCTGAAGGAACACAAAATGAAGATCTTGAAGCCAGTCAAGTTTTATACTTGTGCCTTGATTTTAAAAAAAGTGTTAAAAGTTATCAAAGGCAGGCACCAAATAAACTAGAATGAAATTTAAATGTAAAAATACTGTTTAAGTAATCTATAAAATCAGAGAATTTCATCATCTCCAGCTTTTTAAAAATAGGTGTGTGTTCATTAAAAGAAGCAAAATTAATAATTCTGACAGCTTTCTTCTGGAGTCCAGTTATCAGTCGAAGGGTAGTCTCACAAGTATTACCCCAAACTGTAACACCATATATTAAAGAATAAATAAGAAAGTAGTACAGCTGAGTTAGAATACTTTGAGAAACATAGTGATGAAGCTCAGCAATAATTCCAAAGCCTCTGGAGATTTTCTTGCTCTACTGGTGGATGTTTCCCCTCCTGATGATGTGAGAGTCGAAAACTACTCCAAGATACCTGATGTGATTCTTCTGTTTAATTGGCTTATAATTAATTTTCAGGAAATGGTTCTGCTCAATTTCTTTCCACAAATTAATGCATCTTCATTGAGCCTCATTAAATCTCTTCTCTTAACTTGCTTATTCAATGGGGAGGGTGAATTGAGTCAGTAGACAAAAAGTTGGGAAAATGGTGAGGTAGGTCATTATAAAATATTACCACAATATGTAGCATATTTAAGTGAATCAAAAAACAGTCAGTAAACATGGTTGAAAAGAATAGGGAGATAAAGTATTGACAAATTCACCTGTAGGTATCCGAGTGTCTGAATTCATCAGATTTAAGTTGCCCATAAAAATACAAATCTTTGACTCCTCATGGATTTTATCAATTATTATGGAACGATTATCCAGAAATGGCTGAAAAGAACTGTTTCAGTGTCTGTATCTCACACCACAAACTGTTCTTACTGTCTTCATTATGGAGCTCAACACAAACTGATTTGTCTTGATCAGAAGTAGTATTAAGGTCATCTCTTAGATTATAACTTCACAAATTTATGAAGAGTCCAATTTAGAGTGTCGGGAAATGTAATTAAAGCCAGGTAAGTAAACGTTGACAAAACTCTTAGTTGAATGCTAGGTTCCTGAAAGGCAATGGATCTTCAATTGATGCTCTAAAATACTGAGTAGGTGTTGAAATTCATCAAATTTAGCCAAGAGGCTCCTGATAATATAGTGAAGGAAAGAGAGCAACTTGTCAGATAAACAAGATAGTCATCTATATCCCCCGCCCTAGATACCAACTACAGTTGTGGTCAGAAGTTTACATACCGTGACATGAATGTCATCTTGGATATGAATGTCATGGCAATATCAGGTCAAGTCAACTTTATTGTCAAATATGCTATACATGCTCGACATACAGCACAGATGAAATATCAGTCCTCTCTGACCCACGGTACAAACTGGCAATGCAATAAATAAAAATAGAATAATTGAAAAAAACAATTTGGGCCTTCAGTTATTTCTTTGAACTGTTCTTTCTCTGTGGCAGAATGATTGTACAGCATACAGCTTTAATTAAAAAAAAAGAATTTGGTGCACAAGTTTTAATTTTCTTTGGGTTTTCTGAAATCAAGACAGGGTCAAAAATGTACATATACTCACTTAGATTATTCATTCAGAGGTGCTTAAACACGCAGTAAAATGGGAAAGTCCAAGGAGCTCAGTGCAGATCTGAGAACAAAGATTGCAGATTTACACAACTCAGGAATGTCTCTTGGAGCCATTTCTAAACAACTGCAAATTCCAAGATCAGTTGCATACAGTTGTTTGAAGTTATTGTGACGTATCTTCACTTTGCCAAACCATTTGCTTCGAGAAAACCCAAACGGTCACCCTCAGGTGAAAGGAAATTGGTTTGGATGGTCAGGAACAACCTGGGAACCACCATGGCACAGCCCTGCCATGAACTGGAAGTTGAAGGATCACTGTCTACAGTTCAGATCACCATGGATTAAGAGGGTGCTATCTAATAAATAATCCCCTGCTCCAAAATTGACACCTTCAAGCTTAAATTTTGAAGCTGACAACATAAAGAAAAAGCCTTCTGGAGGAAAGTTGTATGGTCAGATGAGACAAAGATTGAGCTGTTTGGCCACAATGACCACCATGTACAGAGGGACACCGTACCAGCTGGTGGTGGTAGGATCATCATGCTCTGGGGCTGTTTTGCTGCCAGTGGAACTGGTTCATTGCACAAAGTGGATGGAATAATGAATAAGGAGGACTACCTCAGAATTTTTCATCATAAACCATCAGAAACTTGAACACAACTTGGGAGTTACAACAGGACAATGAACCCAAACACGCATCAGAGCTGGTTGTGGAGGATAAAGCAGGCTAACAGTTAAGCTTAAAACAAGTCCTGACTTCAGCCCTATTGAAAATATATGGACCATGCTTAAGTCGAGTCGATGCCAAGACAAGAAAAAAAAATTGAACTCTACCAATTCTACCATTTATGAATCATGAAATATCCAACCAGAATTCTGTTCATTGTAAACAAAAATGTTTGGTCAAAGTGAATCTTGCGAAGAGACATTTTACCCAAATATTAGGTGTGTTGTATGTATATTTTTGACCCTGTATGCATAAATCTGACCCTGTGTTGATTTCAGAAAACCCAAAGAAAATTAAAACTTGTGTACCAAGTTCTTGTGGGTTTTTTTTTTTTTTTTAAATTAAAGATGTATGCTGTACAATCCTTCTGCCATAGAACAAAAACAGTTCAGATAAATTATTGAAAGCCCAAATATTGCCATGACATTCATATCCAAGATGACATTCATGTCACTGTATGTAAACTTCTGACCACAATTGTATATACCAAGTTTCAAGATATGTCACATTTTTCAAGTTGTGCTGCAGGAAACCAACCCGATTTAGTATTTATCAAGTATTTAGTATAACATGGCAGTTCTTTGCCACTTGCAGTGAAGTAATGTTCTAGTCTGTTTGCATGTCCTCATCAGATTCAGATGAACTGCCTTCAAAGTCAACTTCACTTTGAGTTGACTTGTCTTCAGTGGACTCACTGCCAAGTTTGACCTTATTGATACCAATTTTTCCACCCTTTGTGTTTAATTTTGTCAGCAAATTCTGATTGTCTTAGTCTTTTGAATAACACATTTAGTTTTAGTCTTATTTTAGTCATCTGAAATATTTTAGTCTAGTTTTAGTCGACTAAATATCAAGAGTTTTAGTCTTAGTCTAGTTTTAGTTGACTAAATGTTTCTCCAGAATTTCTGGTCATTGGAAGTGTCCATCAGTCTGTTATGGAATGGTATTAAGGTTTGAATATGCAATACAGACAGAGATCTAACAGTTGTACTACAAAAGTATTATTTTATTCTGAATGCAAACATGACTATGGCCTTTTCACAAAAAAAACTCCCTTAAAATAAGCATATGGCCTGCTCAAAAGCATAAAGAAAAAATAAAGTGCAATTCACAAAAATAATAATAAAACTATAGGTTGTAATGTCATTGCACACAAAATGAAATATTCCTCTGTTAATAATTAAGTAAAAGTATCAATTAGCTCAACTCAAGACAAGTGACATGCTAAGCTGTAATGCCATTATTGCATGGAACAAAAAAAAACAAACAAAAAAACCTCTGCTCTCATATTAAACAAAAATCAAAACAAATACCATATCAGTAACTTTCAAGCTGTGCATATACTACTACAGGAAATGCTGTAAATAGCAGTGAATACAACAGTTCTACAGTTTGTTTCTGTTCATTTTAAGGAAAGCACTTCGCTCTAATGTAACCCTTCCTCTGTTGTGCCGTCCTCTTGTGAGGTCACCTGTGATGCTGAATACCCTCTCTGCAAAAGCTTGAGAAGCTGGCATAGCCAACACATCTAACGCAAAAGGTTTTAAACTGTGATAAAAACTGTCACTCTGTTTCAGCCAGAAGTCTATTCCTGTGTCCTCAGTGATGGGGTGTGAAAGTTCGTCTTTGTACTTGATGGTCTGGTGCTGGTTGTAGGGGTTTTCTGTTCAGGCCTTGTGGTGCGGCATTTTGAGAGAAACCTAAACACCGGCTGCTTTGAGGATGGCCCCGCTTCTGGTTCCTCAATAACCTCTTCTTCTGTATCATCTTCAGGCTGGTCCTCATGTGTGTGGGAAAGTGCTTTTGACCACATAGTCTTCTGCCTGTTTCAGCAGTTCCTGGATATTTCCATCAGCCACCTCAACATTAACAAGGATTTCACAGACAGTAGGGTTGACAAAGCAGGCAGCTGCTGCAAGTGGTGAGAATTTTTCATCGGTCGAATCCAAGAGGCAAGCAAAATGCTGGTTTAGATTTGATCTCATTTTCTCTGCAAGAGTGGCGAGGTCTCTGTACTGAGTGTTCTCTGCAAAGTCAGTTAGGTGGCTCAGCGGATCAAAAAGGGCAGGAACCACGAGGGACATAGATGTGGGGTCACTCTGAAGAGTTTGTGTGTTCCGCAAAAGGCAGCAGTAGGTCGTGCAATGATGAAAGCTTTTGCCACTCACTAGTAAGCAAACTGTCCCATCCCATGTCATTTGTGATTTGACATACTGCATCTTTGACTGTGAGGAGTCGTGTGACCATGTTGAATGTACTTGACCAGCGTGTGGGGTAGTCATTTACAACAACACCGCTGCACTGGTCCAATAACCTCTGTGTTGCAACTGAGGACTTGCGAAAGAGCTTCACCACAGACCTTGCTTTATCGAGGACGCTTTTGACAGTTGTCTCTCTGCAACATGTGGACCACAAGTTGAATGGTATGCACCACACAAGGTGTCCATTCCATTTCCATGTCGACATGATGGTACCTAATAACAAGAAGAAAAGACAATCAAATAAGTCTAAACCTAATAAAATGGCCGGTGTGTGTCTTTTTATACTGTATATGTAGTGTGTGGCATGGAGAAAATCATTCAGGTGATAATTGCTTGTCATGTAAAAGAAAAAACTAAACATGGCTCACCACTAGTCATCAATTTCAGAGTCACTTTCCATCGTGGGCCCAGGGGAGTCGTCCTCAGAGCTGGTTTCTTCTGCTGTGGTGTTTTTAAAGGCTGCCAGCATGTTACTCCCATTGTCAGTTATTACCGTCAGGATCTTCTCCTTTGGTATAGCCCACTCTTGCATACATTTGTCCACACATGCCTTAATAGACTGTGCAGTGTGTGGGTGAACTACTTGTTCAAGGGCCAACAATATGTGGTCAGGTTTACCTTGTTCAACACAAAAGTAGCATGCGCTTATAGCAAGAAATGAGGCTGCCAGTCCTTTTTTTGTCCACAAGTCAAGGCCAATGGATACTCTCCGGGCAGCAGCCAGTCTCTCTTTGAATTTTTGTCTTTCGTGTTCATACCGTTTCAATCAAATTGTTCATTTTAGTTTTCTTTGGAACTGTTAGTCTCCTATCTACTATCTCCATCATTTGCACAAAGTCCTTGTCTTCAATCATTGTGAGTGGT
Source organism: Neoarius graeffei (assembly GCF_027579695.1). Lineage (NCBI taxonomy): Eukaryota > Metazoa > Chordata > Actinopteri > Siluriformes > Ariidae > Neoarius > Neoarius graeffei. The sequence goes on from NC_083585.1 coordinate 65,646,353, forward strand.
AAACATGTGCATCCAATACATCTAGCTATGGCCTGCTCCTTGGTCTGTTGTTCCTTCAATTCAGTTTTGTACTTTGAAGAACTTGGGAAAGCTGTAGAGATGGCCTACTGCTGGGTTGCACTAGCAGCACTAACTTTATTTCCACTTGCCCCATGGTCATCTTTGTCATCAGATGTCTTCTGTATCTGTGAGGGTGAATAGAGGTGGAATCAAGTTGTGATATATATATATATATATATATATATATATATATATATATATATATATATATATATATATATTTTTTTTTTTTTCCTTTCTTGCCCAAGCTCCTCAGATCTCTCCCCCTCACTCACTCACTCACTCACTCACACACCACACACACACACCCTTTGTCCAGTTAACACCACAACATCTACTTTAATAGTACACACGGGTGAAAGTAAGCCGGTCCGGCGTACCACTAAAAGATTTGGCTGTACTGGAAAGTAAAATATACTCTGTCTGGGGAAGAAGAAAAAAAAAAAGCACTTTCAGCATAACACATCTGCTAACATCAGTTTACCAAAAGCAACACATTTTCCTCAATATACATTGCATATAACGCGTTCTGACCTGTCTCTGAATTATGTCTGAAGTGAATTCCTTCTGTGTTTCACTCGACAGACAACGTGCGAGATGGTGCGCAGAGCCCACTGCTTAACCATCTTGCGCCAACGTGCGCAGCTGGTATCCAAAGTGTTTTAGTAGACAGATGTTTGTTGCAAAGTCTCCCAATTAAAAACAACATATTGAAACATCAACATATGTTTCTGTATATTCTATTGTGTGTGTGCAGTGTTTCGCTGGACAAACAACGAGCGAGCTACAGTGCACGTATGGCTTAACCAGATTTTGTGCTATAACGTGCGCAGCTGGTAATCAAAGTGTTTTAGCAGACAAACCTTAGTTGCAAAGTCTCCCAAATAAAAAGGCATATAAAAGAAACGTTAATGTTTCATGATAGGCTATTTAAAAATTACTTTGATCAGAATTCGGGGCAAAGATTCTAGATTACTGTCTGGTTGGAGTGAGCAGAGTAACTAGGCTACCAATGCATGGCACGCGCACTGAACGCACTCACTTACTGTAGAACGCACGCACTTTCTCAAACATTCCGACACACCCGTGGGAAAATACAAAGAATCCAAAAAACACCAACAGAAAACCACAACGATATATTTGATAAGGAAGAGAGCCTGCTGAGTGATAAGTCCTAGTGAATGCTTGATAAGTAGACAATAAATAATTAGGTGTATTTTTCAGCGCGCGCACTAGGACTCAAAATAATAGTACCGGCAAGAAATAAGTTACTTTCACCCCGAGTACACATTCGATTCAATTTGAGGACATTGAGTATTTATACTCATTAATTCAGCTAGACAATAGTCTAATCAATACAGTTCGGAGGTTGTTTTCTTTAGCTTCTATTTTACTCCAACTTTAGCGGGAACACGGTGGCTTAGCTGATAAAATAACCCTAGCGTGTATGCTTACCTTCGCATGCATTTCTGGATGAGTCGTCTGTAAATGGTCGCTTCAAGTTGGTGGTGTTTTTCCCAGCGAATTTTGCTCCACAAGGTTTACAGACAGTCTTGTTGTCCTTGTTGTATGTGAAGTGTGACCAAACGTCAATTCTTCGTTTTCGTCCAAGCCTTAATATTTCTGTCTCCACACTCGACTCTGTTCTCATGTGTAACCGCTGCGTTTGTTTAGGTGTTGCGCCTGCATTTCCCACTTTTTTTTTTTTTTTTTTTTTAAACTGCTCTGCGGCTCAACCTACCCTCAAAAGATTCACTCTGATTGGATTTCTTCCCAACGTGTCTCACAAACAGTAGTTCAATTGGATTTGTTCTCCATTCGTCCCGCCCTAACATTTTCGTCTCGTTTTTATTCGTTGACTAGACTGTCAGTTATATTTCGTTACAGTTTCGTCATTATGATTTATTTAGTTTTCATCTGTGAAAAAGGTTCGTTGATGAATATTTTTCGTCATAGTCTTCATCAACGAAATTAAACACTGCACCCTTTCATTTGTGAGCCTATTGCGCAACTTTGTGTGAGTGCTCCCAAATATTGACCAGTTGCGCTCAGAAGATGCTGAGGTTGGTGGTATTTGCAAAATGATAGAAGCAATGGGAGATGGGGCTTCAGAGCTACACAGGCCCTTCCACCATGTAGCTGCCGAGATATGCTGAGCTGAAGCCCAAACACCATCACCCTTCCACAAGCCATCCTTGGCACAAAACTTGGCCAAGCTAGCCCGGACCTTCCCTTCATCAAGTTCAAGGTGATGTGCCAAAGTAGAAATCACTTCATACGCACTGTTGATATGCTCATCGTCCATGACACTTGGGATCTAGTATATTTGCTGCGGCATGAATTGGTTTCATGAATTAGAATTCCTGATCTCATCCAGAGGCTGTTGCTAATGTTTTATCTACATTTCTCTCTTTCAAAATTCTGAAAGCGTGTCTAACCCTCTGTGTGCCACATATTGGATCTGTATCTCTTCTAGTTTTCCAGCTACAGGGAATTTAAAATTCATAATATTCAAGTTTAGTGGCAAATTTGTGATTTTCTTGTTTCTGTGGCGTTGTATCTCAGTGAATACTATAGACAGAACAGAAAAACTAAAGAAACCCACTCAATAGCACCCAGAGACCTCCCAAAAATTTAAATCAACCCTCTAGCTTACACTGTCAGCTTGTATGAAGCATTCAAAAATGTAAAAAATTAAAAAAAAAAAATCATAATTTTACATATTGTACCAAATTTTCACCTAGGATTTTGAGAACTTGAGTGTTCTAAAATAGTCATTAGTGCAACTGGAGCTTTTGAAAATGCAGTTATTTATTATTTGGGTACCAAAGATCATGTGGATATTCTTCACAGTTACATATACAAATTCATTGGGCAAATATTTGATCTTAATGCCAATTTTAACTAAATTTTCACTCGCAAGTGCTATTTTTGACGCATTTATATGAAAAGTATGAGACCCGACACCTCTAGTAATAATTGTATTCAATTCAGCATAAAATTCTGTTTAGTACAAGTCATACGACACTTTTAGTGCCTGAGACTGGATAGATATTGAGACTTCCAGTTGGACGTTCATTAAAAATTGCACAAGTTTGTGGCGCGAGAACCCCAAGAGGGTTAGGTACTAGGGGGCTGCAATTTTTTTTTTTTTTTTTTAAGCGGATCTCTGTTAGATCTTTCAGATTATAAAAAATCATGAGGGTTTCCCCCCATTTTATCCCTGTGAGGGTTCAAAGTGAACAACTGCTAGAAAAATGTTCTTACCATCAAGCCTTTTAAGAACTAGTCATCCATGGGTAGAAAGTCTTTAAAATTTAATATAGGTAGCTTAGCATTCTTTGGGTAATTAGAAAAATCTACACACAAATTTGGATAGTAGTACATTGAATAGGTGTTAAAATGATGAGAAACAAAACTAAACAGGCAGCATGTTAGATTATAGTAATTATTAATTAATATTAGTTTATTAATAAATAGTTCACTAATAAGCAATAAAATTATATACATACAAAAGAATCATTTATCTTCAGCCACAATCTGTGCACAAACTCATCAAAACATTCCAAGATTCCTAATATAACCAAAGAATTTTTAGAAAAAAAGCAATTTCTGTGATAGTACTGGACCACATGTTTCCACTATGGCTCCCAGAGTCTGAAAATTAACTCTATACATGTTTGAGATTTAATTATTCAGGAGCCTTAATGCTAAATTTTTTTCCAGCAGATGATAACTTTGACCTTGCACTAGGAAAAACTGAGATGAAAACCCCCTCATGATTTTTTTTATATTCTCAAAGACAAGATAAATCTGCTTCAAAAATGTTTTGCAGCCCCCTAGTACCTAACCCTCTTGGGGTTCTCGCGCCGCGAACTTGTGCAATTTTTAATGAATGTCCAACTTGAGGTCTCAATATCTATCCAGTCTCAGGCACTACAAGTGTCATATGACTTGTACCAACACAGAATTTTATGCTGAATTGAATAAAATTATTACTGGAGGTGTCAGGCTTCATACTTTTTCATATAAATGCATCAAAAATAACATTTGCGAGTGAAAATTGTTAAAATTGGCATTTTTAAGATCAAATATTTGCCCAATGAATTTGTACATGTAACTGAAGAATATTCATATGATCTTTGGTACCCAAACAATAAATAACTGCATTTTCAAAGCTCTAGTTGCACTAATGACCATTTTAGAGCACTCTAAATTTGTCAAAATCCTAGGTGAAAATTTGGTAGTTTGTAAAATTATGATTTAATTTTTTGAATGCCTCATATAAGCTGCTCACGCAAGTTAGAGGGTTGATGAAATTTTTGGGAAGTCTCTGGGTGCTAGTGAGTGGGTTTCTTTAGTTTCTCTGTTCTGTCTATAGTATTCACTGAGATATAAGGCCAGAAAAACAAGAAAATCACAAGTGCGCCCCTACTGTAAAATATCTCTAAATTAAAACTTCATGTAGAACAAAAAATGGTATATGATAATGACTTGATATTTCACACATGTACTCCGTCTGATGGGGTTTCAAAATACTTAAAAGTAACTGTGAAATATATCTGCAACAAAATTGTAGAAGGCTGGAAGGGATCAGGAATTCTTTCCCTCAGGCAGAACTCTTGACGTTTCTTGAGGAATTTCAGGACGTCCTTCTCTTCTCGTTTCTGCATTGGGGATTGAGGAAGAGCTGTAGTGTCTGCTTCAAATCTTTGAAGTGCCTTGGAACATCAGAGAGCAGAGCTTTATCTCCCTCAATATGGGTTATGGCAGATGCAGTTGGACAAAGGACTTCCAGAACGCTTACTATGCGAACCCAGAAGACATTATCAAGGATTATTTTCCTGATAGATGCTTCAATCTCTAGTGACTGCATAATTGCCAGCTCTTGCAGAGATTCCTTACCATCAATGAGGCTGTTAAACATAACTGCCCCCCATCTAGTTTTGCTGGGCAGCTTGAGGCTGGTATTTTTGTTTCTTGCCTTTTGCTTTGCACTGAAGGTTGCTGATACAACTTGGCGTGCCTTGACGTACTTCACTACCCTTTTGGCTTTCTTGTACAGGGTCTGTGCAGTTTGTAACTCCGTTATGTCACCAAGGAGCAGGCTCATTCCATGAGCTGCACAACCAATAGGGGTTATGTGAGGATACTCATTGTTGATCGTTGTCCAGGCAGCCTTCATGTTTGCTGCATTGTCAGTTATGACAGCAAATACATTGTTGGGTCCAATTTCCTTGATGACCGTTTTCAGCTCATCTGAAATGTAGTTGCTACTATGTCGCTGGTCTTTTGTATCAGTGCTTAAGAACACTGGATGCGGTGTGGAAACAATGTTAATCCCCTCTCTGCGAATGTTGGACCATCCATCAGCGATCACTGCTACACAGTCTGCATTTTGTATCGTCTCTCTCATGAACACGCTGATTATTCAGCTTCCAACAAATGTGTACTCAATGCATGTCTTGTTGGAGGTTCATATGCTGGGCGGATAGTATTGAAAAATCGTCTCCAGTATACATTTGATGTCAACATAAGTGGTGACCCTGATGCATATATTGCTCGTGCCAAGCATTCATCTGCAGCCTGCTTTGAGCTGGTACTCATGGAATCAAAGTAGAAACTTCCACTCAAGGATGGCTTTACATAAGACTTGGAGCTAGCAGGAGAAGATGGACTGCTTGGTGTTGATGAAGCAGATGTTGCAGTAGCCGATGCTGCTGATGACATGCCCGTTGTACTTGTAGATGGACCAGGATCGGCAGACGGATCAGCAGATGGAAATACTGGAGTAGGACTGGATGTAACAAGGACTGTTTGGCTGTGCATCTTTTTCTTTAAGTTTTTTGGAAACTTATCACATTTCTCCAAGTGTTTGTTGTTTGGTGGCGTTCTTAACATACTGCTTTGAGCAGTATTTACAAAGGTAAACATCTTTCCCATCTTTTTTTTTATGATGGAAAAGTGCTTGAAAACACTGGATGGTACATGTGGCATATTTCAAAGGCACAAAAAGAAAAAGAGCAGAAAAATCAACACCCTGTACTGCTGCCAGGCACTATAATGAAGAGGGGAAATCCTGCTCATGAAATGTTTTGATATTTAGAATCTTGGAAATTACCACAATATGCAAAATGCTGCCAATTACAGTATTAAGTTGTAAGGGAAAATCCTGCTCATGAAATGTTATTATATTTAGCATCTTGGAATCTCGGGTGGCACGGTGGTGTAGTGGTTAGCGCTGTCGCCTCACAGCAAGAAGGTCCTGGGTTCGAGCCCCGGGGCCGGCGAGGGCCTTTCTGTGTGGAGTTTGCATGTTCTCCCCGTGTCCGCGTGGGTTTCCTCCGGGTGCTCCGGTTTCCCCCACAGTCCAAAGACATGCAGGTTAGGCTAATTGGTGACTCTAAATTGACCGTAGGTGTGAGTGTGAATGGTTGTCTGTGTCTATGTGTCAGCCCTGTGATGAACTGGCGACTTGTCCAGGGTGTACCCCGCCTTTCGCCCGTAGTCAGCTGGGATAGGCTCCAGCTTGCCTGCGACCCTGTAGAAGGATAAAGCGGCTAGAGATAATGAGATGAGATGAGATCTTGGAATCTCATCTCATTATCTCTAGCCGCTTTATCCTTCTACAGGGTCGCAGGCAAGCTGGAGCCTATCCCAGCTGACTACGGGCGAAAGGCGGGGTACACCCTGGACAAGTCGCCAGGTCGTCACAGGGCTGACACAGACAACCATTCACACTCACATTCACACCTACGGTCAATTTAGAGTTAACCTAACCTGCATGTCTTTGGACTGTGGGGGAAACCGGAGCACCCGGAGGAAACCCACGCGGACACGGGGAGAACATGCAAACTCCACACAGAAAGGCCCTCGCCGGCCCTGGGGCTCGAACCCAGGACCTTCTTGCATCTTGGAATTTCCCACAAAATGTAAGAGTGACAAGATGCTTTAGTTGAAGAAAAATCCCTAATAGTTTCACTGAAAAATCTGAATATAATACTAATTGAAAAACTAAAAGCCTTTTATTAATTGGCCTTTAGCAATAGGTCCTATTCTTAATTAGCACAAAAAAAGTACATAATTGAAAGAAAGGCTTAACATGGGTTTTAATTTGTTTTTCTGGGTGACGAAATGTTTTAATGTTTAAAACTTGATAAATGCCAAAATTGAAAATTCCCAACATTCCCGGGCCCTTCAAAATTCCCAGAAACTTTTCACCCCTTTGCAACCCTACCATGGGGTGGATTGAAAGTCCATTTCACTCCCTTTTGGAGCTGGCTCTGTTCAATCTGTTGTATGTTCCAAGATTTCAGAGCTTCTTTTAGTTCCTTTTCCATTGCAACAAAATTTGTTCCATTGTCCAATCGCAGTTCAGACACCTGCCCTCTTCTGGCAATGAAACGTCTGAAGGCATGGATACAAGAATCAGTATCAAGTGAATTTGCAACTTCCAGATGTATACCATGGCTGGTAAGACACGTAAAAATCACTCCATGGCGCTTCACAAGGCTACGGCCTTGTTTGATTTCCAGTGGTCCAAATAATCAATCCCTACATGATTAAAAGGTGGAAGGTCAGGGGTCAACCTATCAACAAGAAGGTCTGCCATTTTCTGTTCACCTACACCAGAGCTGAGTTTTCTGCATGTTGTGCATTCATGAATGACCTTTCTGGCCAAAGCATTGGCACAAGAAATCCAGTACCTTTGTCTGAGTCAGGAAAATGTGAAATTCCTTCCATTGTGTCCAACTTCATGATGGATATGCTGAAGAAAGAGCTTGGAAACATGGTGGTCTTTAGGGAGGATCGCAGGATGTTTTTGTTCTCTGGGCATTGCCATTTTGCTGAGATGGCCAGCGACCCTCAAGATGCCATCGTCAAGAAAAGGATCCAGCCTGAAGATGGTGCTGTTTCTACTTACATACTGCATACCTCTCTGCAAACAAGCCGTCTCTTTTGGAAAGCCTTGCCTCTGACAAAACTATACAATTGCCACCTCAGCATTTTCCATGTCATTGACCGATAGCATATATGGACCAGGGTTTTTTGTTTGTTTTCTTGTGACCATAACATGCTTGTTTTGATCTTTGTCTTTCTTGCATTTTTTAACAAAATCCAAAAGAATAGACTTCAATCTGAGGAGCCATGCCACAGCTTTCTTGAGCTTCATCCATGTTGACATGTAATTCATCAGGTAAGTAGTAGCATCACAGTTTTCCTTCACAGCAACATTAAACACTGATAACTCCTTTTCTCAATTCAGGGTAATCTGGAGACAAGACAAGTTCAACAGGAGGGTCTGGCCAGCATTGGGGTAGTTCCTTTAAAAATTCTGGGCCATTGAGCCAAGTCTTTCCTTTCAGAAATGCGTCCACATGCAGTCCCCAGGAGGCATAATCAGCAGGATTCAGTTTTGTTCCCATGTACTTCCACTGAGACACTTCTGAGGCACTTCTGATGTTCACACGATTAGCCACAAAGGTTTGGAATCTTCTGCTTTCATTTCGGATGTACCTTAGACCAGTCATGCTATCTGTCCAAAAGAGATGCTTCCAAATCCATCTGCAACTCCTCAGACAGCATCCTGTCCATATGTACTGCCAGAACAGCAGCAGTAAACTCCATCCATGGTGTGGTCATCAGCTTTAGAGGCGCAACTCAGGCCTTTCCTATTAGAAAGGTGATGTGGACCTTGCTGCAGCTGGTCAATCTCAGGTAGGTAACTGTACCATAGCCAACTTCACTCGCATCACAGAAATGGTGCATCTGTGCCGTTTTGCCACTTCCAAAGTTGTCTGGTACAAAACATTTGCTGACCTTGAATTCCTTCACTCTTGGAAGGTGTTGCCACCATTTTTTCCAGGCTTGAGCATGGACTTCTGGCAATTCTTCATCCCATCCAGTGTTCAGCTTGCATAACTCCTGTAGAATGCATTTTGCTGGAAAGGTACAAGGAATCCAAGTGGATCATGTATAGAACTGACCATGGACAGAATTCCATGCCTACTGCATGGACACTCTTTTTGATGGTGACCTGAAATGTGAAGGCATTTTCCTTGACACACCATTGCACACCCAGTGCTCTCTCAATTGGCAAATCATCAATGTTAAGATTCTTTATATCCTTTGCCCTTTCAGACTCAGGAATGGAGGTCAGGACAGCTTTGTTGTTACTAATCCATTTGGTCAACTTGAAACCTCCAGTCGCACAGAGTAACTTCAACTCCCTGCAGAGCTTAATAGCATGGCTTTCTGTATCAACAACTTTCAGCAGATCATCCACATAAATTTGTTTTTGACTGTTAGTTGCTTCAACTGAGAAGCACCCCATGTTATCCTCAGCTGTCCTCTTCAAAGCATAACTTGCACAGCTGGATGATGTTGCACCAAAAAGATGTACCACCATCCTGTATTCTTTCAGTGGTTGACTGATCTCCATCAGGCCATCAAAGGAAATGTAGGAAGTTCACATGATGAGGTGGGACTTTTCACTTGATGGAATGTTTTTTTTCCACATCAGCCATGATGGCAATTCTGCCCAGGCGAAAGCGGACTAAAACTCCAAGTAAGGTGTTTGTAAGATTGGGGCCTTGAAGGAGCTCAGTATTCAGTGAAGTCCCTTGATAAGCTGCAGAGCAGTCAAACACCACACGCAAACTCCCCTTCTTCGGATGAAACGCACCATGACGAGGTATGTTACCACACCTTTCCATTTTCCTGTTTCAGTTGGGCTTGTGGCACAAGTTCAGCATGTCCACTTGACAGAACGGTGTCCATAAAGGATATGTATTTCCTGTGAAAGTCACTGTTTCTCTGAAACTTCCTTTTCAATGACCAGGCACGTTGCTCTGCCAGGAGACAATTGTTTGGACATCCTGAAGATAGGGCCATTTCCTAACATCTTGTCTAGGGATGTGTTCCTTGCTGACTGGAATTTCTTGCGGAGTGAAAACTCCTGGTAGGTCTATGATGTCCTTACTCTCCAGACTACACACTGCCAGGCCCTTGACTACTAGGCTGTTTTGTTTGTTTTTGCCCCATCGTGCGCAGAAGTCTCTGTGTTCTTGCCCTTGGCATTCAACTTCCTTCTAAGCTGTTCTGTGCAAAATGTTGCCAAACTCCCTGGGTCAAGGAAAGCATGTCTGGACTATGTGATTGAAGTTGTTTAGTTTGACTCAAACTGGTATGATTGCGAAAGCGCATTGCTTATCACTACAGTCAAGTATGTCAGTCTTCAATGAAACCAGTCCACTGTTGACTGTCCTTTCAGGAGCGCTGCCTGCATCAACAATATTCTGGCCTTCCTTTTGCAGTAGGTGCAAGATGGTAGGATGGAGTTTTGAGCACACTGAACAGGTTTGCCTGTTTTTACAATTCCAACTCATATGCCCTTTAACCAGACAACCAAAGCAGATGCCTTTTGTCTTCAACAGATCAACTCTTGCATTATGCGACTTGCTCATCACCTCTTGACATGATGCAGTTTCATGTCCACCACTGCAGACAGAACAGAGTTTTGGCATGTTGCTGTTGGATACCTCGGACACTTGCATTGTGTTCCCTGCAGTAGAACTCTCTGCATTGTCCTTTGGCACTGCCAATACAGTTGTGGCAAAACTGCTCCCTCTGCTCTTTTGCTTAAGACTTAGGATGGGCTTGGTGGTGGTTGCCATTGTTGCCCTTTTGGCTGTGGAGGCATCTTGCAAATTACCAAAAATGGGGTCTTGTAAAATCCTGGCCTGCCTTTCCAGGAAATGGACATGATCACCAAAAGTGGCTCTGGCTCCTGTTCGTTCCTTAATGTCAAAGGCATGTTATCTCCATTTTTCCTTTAGTTTGTAAGGCATCTTTGAGATTAGAAGCCTAAGACTTGATGGAAGATTTAGTTCATCCATGTATCTCATAGTGCGCATCACATTGCTGCATCCACAGAGGAAAAGAGCATAACTGTGCAAAGCATCTCCATTGTCTGATGGGATATTGTTCCAATTCAAGGCTGTCCATGTAAGCACTAGTGATCTTGAATTCATCACCAAAGTGCTGTTCCAATAGCCTCTTTGCCTCTTCATAACCCCTTTCTGCATCCATATGAAGGCAACTTCTCACCAGCTCCTTAGGCTGTCCAGATGTGTACTGTTTAAGAAAATATAGCCTGTCTAGGTGACTGCTGGTGTTTTCTTTTAATACAGTGTTCAAAAACTTGCATAAATGGTATGCAATTTAAGAGGTTCACCACTGAATATAGGTATGGTCTGAGGTGGAAGAGAAGTCATCCTTTGCTGTTGTACAATGAGCTCAGTGATTGCACCAAAGTTGTTACTGCTGGAGCTTGAAGGCACAAGTGGTGAGGTGCCTGCAGCATTTTGATTGGTCTGACCCAGTGGTACTGTTTGAACAGGCCTTCAAGACCTCTTTGGCCTTGTAACTTGAGATAAAACGTTTTGCAGAGGCATTTGGGGTATTACAGGGATCCTGGCATATTCCACTGGTGAAGGTTCAGGATGAAGATCCTTGATTCTCATAATGACTCTCCAAATATGCATTCATGCCATCTCCAGGTTCCTCTGAAAGTTCTGTGGAGAATTTGTAGGCTCAATATCAGTACTCTGCAACACTTGCACTTTAGTGTGCACAGCAGCCAGCTCTGTTTCCAGTTCAACTCTTTCCATTACATTTTCCACTGCAACACTTTCCCTTTCCAAAGCGTGTTTCTTTTTCTGAAGAGCTGCGGTGCGCTGCAGCAGGGCTGCCCTTTTGGCTTCAGCTTTTGGATGTGCAGAGGACACTGATGAAGATTTGAAGGCACGACTTACAAGGGACTGTGATTTTTGTTTTCTTTACCAAATATTGGATATGCTATCCAAAGGGGACACTGCAGTTTGTGGATCATTTTGAGAAACTTTCCATGTTTCTACATCATTCAGAAATGTTTCAAGGGGTTGCATTCTTGGTTGATACCATTCATCATTATCAGCTTTCTTTTCTGCCTCATCAAGCACTTCTTGGACAGACTGATAAGCATCTTTAAACTCATTTAATACCTGACACTGTTCAAGGCCTGTGTTAACAGCTTCAACATCTCCATTATTTAATGACCTCCTTTAGTACATTCATTTTGCGTGTACACACACCAAGTTTTTTTCCTCCACGTGTTCCGCAAAGCTGCTGAAATATATTTTATCAGCCATATTTCAGGTTATCAATTAACAAAATAATAAATATAATTCAAATTCTTCAAAGATGTTCAAACTTCAGCACAGCACAAATGCGTCTTCACATTCACTTCAATGTTTTCACAAACATGGATTAAAATCATGATCCACTCAAATGAGTTTCAAACAATAGGCCATTCCAAATCCAATGTCAAACAAAAGGCTACTCCAATAGTTAATCAATTTTAAAGATTTTAAAAATAAAACACACAAAAGATCCAAAAACTTCAACTGAAAGGATCCAAACTTTAACTCAACTTCTTCCAATCAAGCTCCCAACGCTTGGGTTGCAGTCCAACAGAGATCCATGCTTTCCAAACAATTCAAAGCATTGCATTGCATTTCATTTCATTTCCAAGCAATAGCAAAGGTTCTTTACCTTTTTATAATGGCATATTTTCAAATTGGTTAAATAGCCATTTGATTGGACTTGATTATCACACTTCTTTGACTGGCTATCCAAGAACTTTTTAATTGTACCTTCTTGGCACTGGACTTGGAAAACTGATCTACATTCCTCGCCAGAGTTTATTAACACATCAGCGCCATCTTTTAAACTTAAATGGTCTTCAAAAGTCACAAATCTAAGCTTGAAGGTTGATTTTATAGGCATAGTATCTACATTTTAAGTTGGGATTTTATGAAGCTCATGAGCGGACATCGTTACTGCTGAGAATTATGGTGATGACACGATCAATCTCAGAATTCCAGACATGATAAACAAAAGTACAACACTTATTCAGAAAGTCATTTGAGCGTTTCATCCTGAGTGTGTGAGAAAAGGAACCGCCTTGATCCAAACACAGTGAGGAGAAATCCTGTTTGTGTTTATCTAAACCTTTTTGCTGTGCAGACACAATTATACTGAGCATAAATCCATGCAAAGAGACTGTGTGTGAAAATAAGAGTACGCACCAAATAAAACGGTATATAAAAAAATTATAGTTTTTTTAAAAATGGAAAATTGTGTGAATAATAATGTAAAGTGACAGAACACTGTTGTGATGTAGGAATTAAAACATGCTGTACATTTCTCTGAACAGTAGGTGTCACTAGTGAACTCTGAATGAGACTCCGAGTCATGAATTTTTTCGTGAATCACAACCACTGAGCTCTATATAAAACCTGGAGGGCTCCGAACCCATTCCCCTCTGTAGGGACGAGTGAAGCCATCTGGACGCCATCTTACCACTCACATCGCGTGGATTTGGTTTGTGTGTTAAACCGTCGTATCTGATCAAATTTGCCTCAAGAAAAGTATCTCCTGAGTTTTTTCCTTTCGTTCCCTCCTCTTATTTTCTCAACTTTACCCCCCATTCCTTACATATCTTTATAGCGCTTCCCTTCACTGCTACTGTTTTTTTCCTTTTCCAGTCTGCTTCTTTCTCACGTTTTAACAGTATTTATTGGTCACAATTTTGCTAATTGAATCTTTTGTGTCTAAAATGTGACCAATACTGTTAAAACATGTGAGAATGAAGTGAAAATAGAAAACATGAAAAAATAATCCTGTTTCAATAACTATCCTAAATAGAAACGAAGTATTGTACAGCCTTTTGTGTTTGTTTGATTAATTAATTGATTGATTGGAAGAATAAATATACAAAAGAACAGATACACTATATAAGAGAACCTGAAATAATCTCTGTAAAAATAATTATAGTAGTAAAAGAGCCGTTCAAAAAGAAAAATGATCAGAGACTGGATTAGAAAAGGAAAAAAAAAAAAAGAGTACCGGTGCAGGGAAGCGCTATAACAGGGGTGGGCAATTATTTTTTCTATGGGGCCACATGAGAAACAGAAAATTTTGTGGAGGGCCGGACCAAAAGGCTGAACTAAACTCTGCATAATATTAATTGTATTTCTTTATATAAATCAGTAAATAACATTGTTTTTACAAGCTGCTAAGACTGGAAAAAATATGGAAAAAACGAGGTTACCTTACAAAAAATGTCATTTATTCAATCAAATTTCCCAAAACAATGGTTAACAAAATGTGAACGTTTGTACCATTTTATACAAAAAGTCACATTCACCCCAAAACACAATAAAGACATAATATTGTCTTTCTCCTCCAAATATCAAGCAAGATACATCATATTATAATAATGATGCCCACATTTGTAGTCTAATCACCTCATTTGGTGTTTTTCAGTTTTTTATTTGTTCAGTGAGAGAAATCTAGTCTCTGTTGGTCTTTAACGAGTGCATCAAAGTCAGGCTGAATGTCTGAGGTGGAGATGCGAAGCACAGCTGACAGATGATCATTGGTGAGAGAGAATCTATACCTGGATTTGTTAAACTTCATCACTGAAAATGTTTGTTCACATACGGTATGTAGGTAGAGCCAATACTTAGCAGTCCATGTTTTGTTGAAAGCCCTGCATTCGGCATCTACCTTTCTTCTTTTTGCGGACATTTTGGGGGCTAAAGCCTTCTTGTGACCTGCTTGCAACAACGTCGATTCGGTGTAGGTATCAGATCTACAGATAGGCTCCGGCGCCTGCTGGTGATGTCACACTATGTGATTGGATGGACCGTTTGAAGGCTGACGTACAAGTTTGTGGTTGGTCTGGACAAATTACGGAAGTAGAAAAAAAAAATGTCATGTTCATGTCGCACGCATTGCGTTTTTGTTGAACACAACTTCAAAATAAAAGCAATGCACATTGTCCATGCATGAGGTAAAATTAGAGAAATACGTTTATTTTGTAATTTCCAATTAACCTTACGCGGGCTGCTCAGAATGAACCAACGGGCCGGATGCGGCCCGTGGGCCGTAAAATGCCCAGGTCTGCACTATAAAGATATGTAAGGAATGGGGGGGTAAAGTTGAGAAAATAAGAGGAGGGAATGAAAGGAAAAATCTCAGGAGATACTTTTCTTGGGGCAAATTTGATCAGATACGACAGTTTAACACACAAACCAAATCCACGTGATGTGAGTAGTAAGATGGCGTCCAGATGGCTTCACTCGTCTCTACAGAGGGGAATGGGTTCGGAGCCCTCCAGATTTTATATAGAGCCGAGGCCTCGTTTGTCATCGGTCACATGGTCTCGTCTGCCACGCCCCCTTCTACTCTATATGCACTTCAGAGCCTCACGACAGACAGGTGTTTCACACACACTTCTTATAAATCCTGTGATTAACATCTAACCTGTGGATATTTTATTGTTTTAGATTTCTGTGATCTGACTCTGGATCCAAACACAGTAAATCCTAAACTCATTCTGTCTGAGAAGAACAGAGCGGTGACGCACAGTGAGACAGAACAGAGATACTCTGATCATCCAGAGAGATTTGACTCCAGGTCTCAGGTGTTGTGTAAGGAGAGTGTGTGTGGACGCTGTTACTGGGAGGTGGAGTGGAGTGGTCGTGTGGAAATATCAGTCTCATATAAAGAGATCAGCAGGAAAGGACGGGGTAATGAGTGTGGGTTTGGATTCAACAGTCAGTCCTGGAGTCTGCAGTGTTTTCCTTCCTCTGTCTATTTCCGACACAACAACGTTAAGACTGTTCTCCAAGGTCCATCACCCTCCAGAATAGGAGTGTATGTGGATCACAGTGCAGGAACTCTGTCCTTCTACAGCGTCTCTGACACAATGAGGCTCCTCCACAGAGTCCACACCACATTCACTCAGCCTCTATATGCTGGGGTCTGGATATGGAATTCTGTCTCATCTGTGAAGTTTTGTGATCCGATGAAAAAATGAAAAGTTGAAATGTTGAGTAAAATTATAACCGAGGTGTCAGATTGAATTTCTCCCTGAAATACAAAGACACTTGTGTGCAGAAACTGTAGTACTAATGAATTATTTTCAAAGTGCTTGTTTTATAGATTAATAGGCAAGTTCCATAACAATGTCTTAATGCAAAATGTAGGATGTTTCTAGAAAAAAAAAGTTCTTAGTGCATGCATTTAAAATAGTCTATGAGATTTATTACACAGATATGAAAGTTTAGAATGTCTCATTCTGTTTTTCCTTTGGCAAAATCTGTTTCTTCAGAAATAAAACTTCCTCAAACTACTGTGTCTTTCTGTCCTGCTGCTGGTGGAAACACACCCTACTGTGTGTAAGAACAATTTTGTGTCTCAAACCATTTTCTGTTAAAAAAAAAAAAAAGCACTCACTGTATTCAGACCCCTTCAAAAAAATATTTAAAATATGGAATAAAACACTCATTTTGCGAGTTTTGGAATCTATCCATATAAAGATTGCTTACAAATCATTTTCAGTTTTAATTTCAACATACGATATTACCTTTTTCTGATTTGGGGCTGTTTTTCCTCTCAGATGCCTGATTTAATGTCAGTGATCCCCCAGATGTTCTGAACTCATTTGTACTAGTTTATTGTACTTTAAAACCAATAGTTGATGTAATGAATTAAAATAGTAAAAAAGTGTTAATTTTAATTACTAGGGCATTAAAACTCCCTTTGTGTTTCTACTTTTCTACTTCCATTAAAGGCCAAATGACGACTATTAATCAAACTCAGGTTTATAAAAGATGCTTCATAAACTCAAGATCCAAACACTGTGTCAAAACAAAACTTTATTAAACAGAGATCAGTTTAAATCCCAGAGGGAGCGCTCGCGTCTCTCTCCATCACTACACACTGGGAACTGCACACACTTCAGGCCTCACACACCACACACTGGTTTCCTGTGAGGCCTTCACTAATGTGCAGCTCCACACGTGCGCTAGCGTACGGGGAAAAACCACAAACACCACCGATCCAGTATCGTCAGGATTCTCTGTTCAGACTCAAATATACAGTACAAAACAACAAAAAGCAAAATAAAACTACAGTTTCAGATGGAACAGCTGGAAAAGGGCTGATGATCAGGAGAAGGATGCCTGGGATCCAGTCCTGTTCTAAAGGAATGCCATAATTAGGTGTAAATCATGATACGATGAGACTTTAAATCAGCCCACACCTAGTCGAAACCTGAAGAGGTGAATTAAACAACAAGGTGGAAAAGGATGAAGTGATTTCATTATGAACTTTGTTTTAATGTTCTAGTCATCCAAACAACTACATGGTGCATTGGTTTGGATGTGATGTGTGTAAACAGAAAAGAGGAGATGAGAGGCGTTAAATGCGGTCGAGTTTTTCACCGAGGAATTCCTCCACGCTGTCTGTGTTCCACTTGAGGATGCTGAGTTCTTCAGCGATGTTCCCGTTATCATCCAGCAGCTTCAGTACAGGATCCGAGCCTCGAACGTACTGCAGCACACAAACAAATCACGTCGAATGAACTTGTGTTCATAAAATACAGAATTTACTTCCTCGGCTCAAAAGTAGTCAGTCTGCTTTTCTGGCATGAGATTTCAGTTCCAGTATTTGATTTGCTGTCTTTATACTTTTTCAGTGAAATATGTTTCCATGATTTGCAAATCATTGCATTCTATTTTTATTTACTCAAGTTTATTTGTATAGCGCTTTTGACAATAGACATTGTCGCAAAGCAGCTTTACAGAATTTTAATGACTTTAAACATGAGGTAATTACCACAGCATCCCAACTTTTTTTTTTTTTGGAATTGGGGTTGTACAACACCATGTGACCACATAATGAGGAGACGTATCACTTAGAGACATTTTACCTTAATCTGAAGGCCCTTGAACATCTTTGGCTTGTCGCTCCTGACGAAAGCTAAAGACAATTATTCACAGTTATGCCCAGAAATGATCAAACATAGCCACTAATAAATTATAAGAAAGTCAGAGAGTCTGCAATATTTATTCAAAACTATTTTCAATTCTTTTGGAGCTGATCATCTATTCAATGCGATGTTAATATAAGATATTAATCAGGATGAATCGAATTCCTCCAGTTCTGCCCAATCATATTTCATGCTCGCCCTCCAGCTTACCTTGGACTTGAGGGAACCTCCCCAGTTTTCATCCACAGACCTCGAGGATGGCTCCGGGGTAGAGCTGGACATGAAACAGCACTCAGTTATAACACAGTCCAGAAGACATACTGCACAATCCTGCGATGTCTGTATTGTGTATGTTTAGTGAGGTGATGGAGCAGAGATGTGGAGCATACCTTCCTGGACTCGAGCTGAGCCTCCTCCTGGCAGCACTGCCTGCAGAACGGCTCGAGCTGAGTCAGACTGAACTGGCCCAGCAAATCACATGAGCTGCACAGCAGGTTACTGGAGAAGCCCAGCTCCCTGCACGCCTCCGATGACAGCTCGGCTCCGAACGCTGCCAGCTGCAACACGGTACAGAAGTGTCACTTATACAATAATAAAGTGGAAAAAACATTCCATTAAATTCATTTTATTCCTGCTGCACTACACAAGAGTTTACAGTCCATGTAGTGTGTATTGATTGTCCTGCACTCGTCTCACACAGTTTGCACTCATCTTGCATCCATGGTCCCGGAAACATTTCGTTCCATTGTATACAAGCTGTGTAGAGGAACAACAATTAAAAACCCACTTGACTCGATTTATATCGGGCTTTTAACCATGGACATTTTCACAGAGCAGCGTTACAGAAATCTGGATATACATTTAGACCGATCTCGGATGAAAGAACGCACAACTTTATTCATCACACACTTGTGAAATTCTTCTCTGCATTTAACCCACCTGAAGCAGTAAACACAAACAAATGCGAGCAATGAGCTCACACACACACCCAGAGCAGTGGGCAGCCATGCTAACAGCGCCCGAGGAACAGTTGGGAGTTCGGTGCCTCGCTCAAGGGCACCTCAGCCCAAGGCCGTCCCATATTAACCTAACCGTATGTCTTTGGACTGTGAGGGAAACCGGAGCACCCAGGGGAAACACAGACACAAGGAGAACATGCAAACTCCACACAGAAAGGCTCCCGGCGGCCGCTGAGCTCAAACCCAGAACCGCCCACAAGACAAGCCCGAGATAAAGGGGTTGAGGAAAAACTCCCCGAGACGACGCAAGGAAGAAACCTTGAGAGGAATCAGCCTCAAAAAGGAGCCCATCCTCATCTGGGGGACACCAGAGAGTGCGATTATAAATCATTTCTCTTCTATAACTGGACACTATAGAGTCAAAAAATGCTCAGCATGTTGGAAAGATCTTCAGTACAAGCATCAGAGCCATTTCTTACTTTAATTTTAGTATATTTGTGTTAGAATCAGGAAATGAGTTACAGAGATTAGTTTTTTTTTTTTTAAACTTAACTGCTAAACTAAAACTAAACTTTAAACTGCTGTTTAGGTATTTATGGATTCTATTTTACATTTAAACACTAATTTTAGAATTTAATTTATATATGTATTCCATATTTGTGCTCTTCCTCTGTGTTTTTTAACCATTTATTTAATAATTTTTTATCACTTTAATTTTACTTCTTGAATATTATTAAAAAAACCCGGAATAAATATACTTAATTTCCATGCAATTTACATATCATAGCTCAGATTTCCTCCTCATTCTACATCTTAACTCAATCAAACCAATCAAATGTCAGGCACATTTGTTAAATACACCATAATTTTCTAACTATAGAAATTCACAGACGCCATATTCCCTTAATTTTAGAAAATTAAGCTATTTATAAATAGAGTTAAATTATGTAACTCAAATGTTATTATATGCTGCTTTGCACGACGTTACAGCAAGAACCGGAACTTTCAAACAATACATAACACGTGATTGCGATTAGACTTTTAAAAAATAAGATTATAAAAGGATTGTTAGCATTTTAATAAGATTTACCATTACACATTTCAACTAACTTCAATAAGCCACGTCACGAGTGCTGTCGCTAGCTGTACTTAGCATATTAGCATACTTACCGATTTCATAAGCATCTTTGCATTCATTTATCTCAAGTCACTTTAAATAAAAATACAAATATAGAACATAAAATATTTCCTTAACAGTAATTTTAAATTTCTTACCGAATGCAATAACGGTAATAACCAAAGTAAGTACACCTCCGCCGCCATTACTGTCCGTCTTCCGCTCCTCAGCTGAACGGAAGTGATTACAACTTTTCAGCCGGAAAAGATTAGACGTTGACCCGGAAGTGAAAGTAAAGTCTAAAGCAAATTCTCTTCTTTTTATTATTATTATCATCATAATCATTTTAACTTTTAAACAAATATAAACAATTATGATCTGTTTGTAGTGGTTTATTTTAACATTACGGATGGCCATAATTAACAAAATACAATTTTTAACGAGTAAGCGACGCAGGATAATTTTCGGCTGAATCTCAAATGGATCATCACTTCCTGTATAACCGCACTACATAGGGGATGACATAACAGTGTCTGCGTACTACGTAGTGCACTATGTGTCCAACAGGAACGCATTTTAAGATCGAGCCCAGGTTATCTCACTATCAGAGCAGCTGAGGTCACAATAGTAAGATAAATAAAAGCTGTTCTTCCTTCTCAGGCTGTTGTTTTTGTTTCTTAAGGAATCCTACTAGACACCAAGAACTAAAAAGGAGATTATAGTGATTACAAACTTTCAGAATAAAACGTCCAAAAGGAAGATTATTAGTTTAGTGCCAATAATAACGGAGAGTGATCACTGTTTTGGTCTCATAAGCTTCCAGGTCATGCAGTGAAGTTCATCATGTCTTCATCTCTCCATATGCTGGTCTGATTTCATGGGGAGTTTAAGGATCATAATGGCACCGAAGTTTCAGCTCCTGGCGCTGTTGGCCTTCGCGGTGGCCATGCTGTTCCTGGAGAACCAGATCCACCAGCTGGAGGAGTCCCGAGGCAAACTGGGTAAGTAGTGTAATGGAAAATTTTAACACCTCTCTCTCTCTCTCTCTCTCTCTCTCTCCTCAGTCTGTTGATTATCAAAAGACCTTCCACATACATTAGTGTATAAAGATGATATCTGGAGACAAAATCTTGCAAAATGAGCATGTGTAGATGTTACAGTGGCATGCAAAAGTTTGTGCACCCTTACTGTGAATAGTTAAGTGAGCAGAAGATGAACTGATCACCAAAAGACATAAAGGTAAAGACGACACATTTCTTTTCAGGGTTTTCTGCAAGATTTGTGTGTTATTTTTGTTTTGTACAATTGGAGAGTGAAAAAAAAGAAAAGGAACACCATGTGAAAGTTTGGGCACCCCAATACATTTGAGTTCTCAGCTAACTTTTTTTACCAAGGTTCCAGACCTTAATTATCTTATTGAGCTGTGGCTTGTTCAAATTTTTCATTAGGAAAGGTCAGATGATGCAGATTTCAAAGCTGTATAAATTCTCTGACTCGTCAGACTTGTCCCTAAAATCAACAGCCATGGGCTCCTCTAAGCAACTCCGTCGCATTCTGAATAATAAAATAATTGATGCTCACAAAGCAGAAGAAGGCTACAAGAACGTAGCAAAGTGTTTTCAGGTAGCCGTTTCCTCAGATCATAATGTTATTAAGAAATGGCAGTTAACAGAAACAGTGGAGATCAAGGTGAGGTCTGGAAGATGAAGAAAACTTTCTGAAAGAACTGCTCGTTGGATTGCTAGAAAGGCAAATAAAAAACCCTGACTGCAGAAGACCTTCAGAAAGATTTAGCAGACCCTGGAGTGGTGGTGCACTGTTCTACTATGCAGCGACACCTGAACAAATATGACCTTCATGGGAGAGTCATCAGAAGAAAACCTTTCCTCCGTCCTAGCCACAAAATTCAGCATCTGAAGTTTGCAAATGAACATCTAAATAAGCCTCATGTGTTTTGGAAACAAGTCCTGTGGACTGATGAAATCAAAATAGAACTTTTTGGCCACAATGTGCAAAGGTATGTTTGGAGAAAAAAGGGTGCCAAATTCCAGGAAAAGAACACCTCTCCAACTCTGAAGCATGGCTGTGGATCGATCATGCTTTGGGGTTGTGTTGCAGCCAGTGGCACAGGGCACATTTCATTGGTCAAGAGAAGCATGGATTTGAATAAATACCAGCAAATTCTGGAAGCAAACATCACACCATCTGTAAAAAAGTTGATAAGTTAAAAAGAGGATGGGTCCTATAATAAGACGATGATCCAAAACGCACCTCAAAATCTCCAATGGAATACCTCAAGAGGCACAAGCTGAAGGTTTTGCCCTGGCCCTTACAGTCCCCTAACCTAAACATCATTGAAAATCTGTGGATAGATCTCAAGAGCAGTGAGATCTATCAGTGGATAGATCTCAAGAGCAGCGAGATCTCAAGAGCAGTGAGTTTCTTGGGCTGTCTTGGGCAAGACAGCCCAAGAAACTTGTAGAACTGGAAGTCTTTTGCAAGGACGAATGCACGAAAATCCCCCAGGTAAGAACTGAAAGATTATTATCTGGCTACAAAAAGTGTTTACAAGCTGTAATACTTGCCAAAGGGGGTGTTACTAGGTACTAACCATGCAGGGTGCTCAAACTTTTGCTTCGGGCCCTTTTCCTTTTTTTGTCATTTTGAAAATGTAAAAGATGAAAAATTGTTTATGCTTAAAATATAAAGGGAATGAGTCATCTTTAACTTTGTCTTTTGGAGATCATTTCATCTTCAACTTGCTTAACTGTTCACAGTAGCAGCAATTTTGACCAGGGGTGCCCAAACTTTTGTATACCACTGTATATTTAGGAGTTGAGTTCCCCAGGAGTGGAGAAACCATGGGCTAATGCTTAGACAGAGAAGCAGCTTTGGGACCAAAAGGTTACTGGTTCGATTCCCTGGACCAGCAGGAATGGCTGATGTGCTCTTGAGCAAGGCACCAAACCCCTACTGCTCCCTAGGCTGCTCTGGGTATGTTGTACGTCGTTCTAGATAAGAGCATCTGCAAAATGCCATTAAAGTAAAGAGAGAGCCCAAAACCCTACCATAAATCTCGATCTAGGAGTGGTGCTGTGGTCAGAATCTGACCCTGATGAAGGTTTGAAAGGGATCAAAACATTGCATGGTGTCACTGAACACCTCTAAGAGAACATGTTACCGCTGTTCAGAGGTAAAGCTGTAGATTACAGGAGTTGGCGGTTTCTTGTTAACATGACAAGCTACTTTTCAAGAGACAGAAAAAAGAGGCTGATGAAGGAATGACCGTTTATAGCTGCTATAATGTAATGAGAGCAGGAACTAACTTGTTTTCGCAGACATTGAACGTAACAGACAAAAACAATGACGTCTCGTAATTGTTCGCAAATTGACGTCGTTTAAGATGAATTAAAAAGACTGCTGTTGAAGGAAAATAATCCACTGCAGAGTGATAACATTGAGTCCACTTCATCACCCCACACCATCACTCCGTACTTCGCTGTAACACACACATACCCCTTTTCCACCAGGAAATCAGTTCCAGGGCTGGTTCGGGGCCGGTGCTGGTGCTGGTTCACAACTCGTTCAACTTGCGAGCCAGCTGAGAACCAGTTTGCTTTTCCATAGCTCGCAGTGCTAAGCGGAGCCACGTCATTACGTCGCTGTATACGTCATTACGTCGCTGTATACGTCAGTTACGGCGCTAAGTTTACATAAACCTTGGTGCGAATATCAAAGCAAAAACAACACGGAAGAAGCAGCAGCAGCAGCAACAATAATAATAATAATGGCTGACTTCACGTTTGTACAGCTGCGGCTTCTCGTCGCTTAAAAATGGCGATCTTTCGCGGTCTTGTTATTGTTGTTGGTCTTAACAACTCCGTCCCCCACTGACGTAAGAGGTTCTTTCCTCTGGCCCAGCAAAGAGCTGGTGCTAGCCTGGAACCGGTTTTTCTGGCCCCAGAGCCAGTTCTTTGTCAGTGGAAACAGAAAACCCGGTTCCAAACTAAGCACTGGCCCCGAACCAGCCCTGGAACTGCTTTGGTGGAAAAGGGGCAACAGTGGTTTGGGATCCGTTCATTAAATTGATATTTCTGTCTCTTCACTGTTTGAATGTCATTAATCCTCAGCTGTGGGAGTCAGTGACCGGCTGAGAGCTCAGATCTGCCTGTAACTGTAGAGCGGAGTCTCTCAGGCTTTCAGAAATAGACCACAATCTGTCGTCTAGCTTTTTAAACATGTGTTAATGAAGTTAGACACAAAACCTCATCTCGTTTTATGTCCCCGTTAGATTTTTTCAGCTCATTCATCAAAACGGATGCAAGTGTACAGAGGATGGGGTGTGAACAAAATCATGAAAATCCGATTAGATGGAAAAAAAATCATTAGCGTTTAATGTTTCACTCTTGAGTTTGTGTAAATTTCCTTATAAGGAGCCTCACTTAAGAACCTCGACTGATCTCCTTCAAATCCTGCAACTGTCACTTAAATCACTTATTTATTTCAGTCACACACCAGTTTAATGAACACTTTGTGACGTTTCATATTAATGTCCTGAAAGAAAGCGATTCCAAAATGAATGGATAAGCAAACACAAATAAGCCTGGCATTCAGTCAGGGCAAAAGTAATGGCACCCTGTTAAAAAGGAGGGGGCTTGTTTGTTTTTTGGAAAATTTCTCTCAGCAGGTGATGCCACCATTTCATTCATAAAATAACATAAAAAGCAGAACAATATCACTGTAAATTGTGCTTTGGTGTTGCACTAATTTGCATATTAACGTTCTACTGTGTGGCACTTGGTTAACCAATTGATATCAATATGAGTAGAATTTTGCGGTAAAAGAGAAGAATCATAAGTTCACTGATTTAACATGCTGTTAAATGGAGGGATTTTTTGTGTTGAAATAACCTTTACTTTCAAATCTTTGTTACAAATTTTTAAATACAGACATTAATTGCAGTGTCTTTCATATGATATTGTGAAAATATTATAAACTGTGATGAGTGGACGTAACTGGAATTATAAGGTTCCTTCAGTCCTTGTTTAGTTAAAAATACTCAAACTTTTTTTTTTTACATGATACTGTTAAAATGTAATAGATAATTTATTGAGGGTCAATCTTGCCTCAAAACATTTTAAAATCACAGAAATGTCACAATCATAATTCCAAGATTTTATGTTTCAATGTAAAAAAAAAAGAATATTCAGACATTACTGTGGGTCATAATTGTACTTGATAAATCCCACTCATCATCTGCTTAAATGAGAACATCCATATTTAAATTAGATGCTGTTTTGACCTGTTATTTACCCTGCGTTTGTTAATGGATGAGCCAGGGCTGTTTTTAGGCTCTCCAGCACCATTAACACCTAAAGCATGTGTTACTTGGCACTTGTGCTCTTGAGCACTTATGGGTTCAAGTTTCCAAACAGTCAGGAAGCCTGTTCCTGTACTGTAAACTCTGCAGAAACTAACAGGGTCTAAGGTGGGGTTTACATTAGACCGTATCAGCGGATCATCAGATTAACGTTTTTAAAACGATTAGTGTGCACACAGCAACGCCAATACACGATTCGCGTGCACATAGCAACGCCAATACACTGCTCCGCTCGGCTCCGCAGGCATCCTGTGCTCCAAATCACTCCGCCCTGAACAGCGAGTGCCCTCTGGAGGGTGCGCACTCCGACCCTGTGCAGCTCACAGAGCGCGTGAGTATAGCGCACGAGCAGTGATTTGGGACTGAGCCGCTGTGTGTGTGATCCCAGTGCATATCGGGCATGCGCGTCACTTACCACTTGCAAGTGGAAGGATGGCAAGCCTAAAGACAATCATAATTACACAATGGGCAGTATTTGCATCAGTATTTGCAGTATTTTCATACTTTTATACTCTTTAATGAAAGGTGATACAAGGCGGAAGTCCGCGCCGTTTTTCAGCAGTCGTGTCACATGACCAACGCCAGTGAATCAGGAAGGTGGATGTCACAGTGACGTTGTCCAATGACGACGCCAGCTAGAGCTCAGCACAGCGTATCCGCGTATTCTCAATGTTTACACAGCACCGGACCAGACACAATCTGGATTGAATACGTGGACCCTGGCGGATTCCCGTTTCCAGGCGTTTTAATGTAAACGGACAGTGCATCCGCGAAGAAAACGAGACAGATACGGTCTAATGTAAACTTGGCCTAAGAATGGGGTTGGAGAAAATACCTCATCCATTTTGCAACTTTTCCTTGATTTAATATGCAATTTTTTTTTTAACATAAAAACACAAACCTGTGTACCTTATGGAGTCCTGGAGGGGAAAAAATTAAAAGAATCTTTTCTGTTTTGTATTTATAATATGCCCATGCTGTATTGAAGTGCAGGCACAGTCTAGTTTAACATGTCACAAGGCAAAACACTTGCGATCATGAAACCATAATGCACATGCATGATTTACTTTATTGCTTTATTTCAAGTTCCATTTGAATGGTCTTCGGGCTCCCTGAGTCTATAAAAAGTGTCACCTCAGGTCTACCACTGTCTGTCTAAAAGAATCACCTTGGGGCTTCCTGCATCTAACAGAGTTGCCATGGGGCTCCTGAGTCTAAAAGAGTCTAAAAAATCAAAAAGAGTCACATCAGAGTTCCCAAAGTTTAAAAAAAAAAAGAAAAAGTTGTTTGGAGAAACCCAGAATCTAGACGAGGCACATTAGGGCTGTCAGAGTCTAAAAAGCGTCTCCTTAGGGCTCCTCAAGTCTAAAGTAAGTCACGTTGGGACTGTCAGAATCTAAAAGACTTGGATTTGGTGGGGCCCCCAAATTAAAAGAAGCATCTTGGGGCTCCTTGAATCTAAAATAATTGTTTTTGGGTTCCCAAAGTCTAAGCAAGTTGCCTCAGGTCACCCCGAATCTAAAAAAAGTCACTTCAGGTCTTACAAACTGTGTTCACACTTATACCGGTACGAAAGTGGTATAACTGTATCGATACAAAGTATACCGGTACAGTTTAGTGCATCTGTCCACACTAGCGAGAAATGTTTGCGGTTTTCTTTCACGGTAGTTGAAATGCGCGTGCGCAAAATGTTTCCGTGGTTACCGAGTAACTTCCTTCCGAGAATATATGGCGGATGAAACGACGTGTGTGCGCTTTTTGTTGTCAATGTACAGTCTGTATTTCTGGTGGTCATTTATTCAGTCGAATCGTATAAAACGCGCAAGGCAGTTCTCCCCCCTCACTTTCTCCCTCTTTCCTTCTCTTCCCCTCCCTTTCTCTCTCTTTTCCCCTCTTCCACCTTTCTTCCTCCCTCTTTCCCCCCCCCCCTCCCTCCCCCTCTCCCTTTCTCCCCCCCTTTCTTTGCTCCATGTAGCTCCACGGTCGTTTTGAGCCATTTTGACGTTTTATTTACAGCTGGAAAGCACGGGCGTATTGTATTGTATGAATAACCCGGAAGACGTAGGAATGGTTCATTGTGCATGCGCATTATATTTGTATCGATACAGAACCGCTTCATCTGTCCACACTACAGCAACACGCTACAGTACCGATACTGTACCGGTACAAAACCCATACATTTGTGGGTTTCGTACCGATACAGTTATACCACTACAGTACCAGTATATTTGCTAGTGTGGACAGGTGTTGCGGTACGAAAGTAGTTTCGTATCGGTACAAAATCCCTAGTGTGGACAGGGTGTAACAGTCCCCTTAGGGCTCCCTAG
This sequence comes from Neoarius graeffei, assembly GCF_027579695.1. Classification (NCBI taxonomy): domain Eukaryota; kingdom Metazoa; phylum Chordata; class Actinopteri; order Siluriformes; family Ariidae; genus Neoarius; species Neoarius graeffei. The sequence goes on from NC_083585.1 coordinate 65,674,080, forward strand.
CTATAAAATAGTTGCCTTAAAGCTTCCAGAGGCAAAAGAGTCATCTTGGAGGTTTTCCAGAATCTAAAAGGAGTCATTATGGTGCTCACGGAATCTAAAAGGAGTCATTTTGGTGCATCCACTATCTAAAAGGAGTAATTTTGGTGTGCCCGGAATCTAAAAGGGGTCACTTTTATACTTGCAGAATTTTAAAAGGAGTCATTTTGGTGTGCCAAGAATCTAAAAGGAGTCATTTTTGTACTGGTGGAATCTAAAAGGTGTCATTTTGATGCTCTTGGAATCTAAAAGGAGTCATTTCGGTGCTCGCAGAGCCTAAAAGGAGTCATTTCGGTGTGCCAAGAATCTCGTCTCGTCTCGTCTCGTCTTCTTCCGCTTATCCAGGACCGGGTCGCGGAGGCAGCAGTCTAAGCATGGAAGCCCAAACTTCCCTTTCCCCAGACACCTCGGCCAGCTCCTCGGGAAGAACACCGAGGCGTTCCCAGGCCAGCCGAGAGACATAGTCCCTCCAGCGTGTCCTGGGTCTTCCCCGGGGCCTCCTCCCGGGGGGACATGCCTGGAACACCTCCCCAGGGAGGCGTCCAGGAGGCATCCGAAAAAGATGCCCGAGCCACCTCAGCTGGTTCCTCTCGATGTGGAGGAGCAGCGGCTCTACTCCGAGCTCCTCCCGAGTGACTGTGCTTCTCACCCTATCTCTAAGGGAGCGCCCAGCCACCCTGCGAAGGAAACTCATTTCAGCCGCTTGTATCCGCGATCTTGTTCTTTCTGTCATTACCCAAAGCTCATGACCATAGGTGCCAAGAATCTAAAAGGAGTCATTTCGGTGCTCACGGAATCTAAAAGTCCAAAACCTGCCTGGGAGTCTTTAATCTAAAGAGTCTAGTCTCTTCAGGCCCCAATAGTCTAAAAAGAGTCCCAAACCTCCAGAATCCTGATTGGGCCTCAGACCCCCCCTTGAGTGTCAAGTCCAGAATCGCCTAAGCCTAACTGGCCATGTGATCCAGGTCTGATTGACAGGTCCTAGTGCACCATTTTGTCCCTCTCACCTGGTGCTCACGCACAGCGGAAAATGAGGCACTATGATTAGCCGTGACTTTTTCATTACTCAGCAGTAGCAGCTACTCGACGGTTTCTGCTGCGCTAATGCTCTAAAGCCTCGTCATCTGAATCCTCGTTTCCGGATCCATCCCACGAGTATTAGTTGCCTTAATAAACCAGAAGGTCAACATGGGTTCAGATTTGGTGTATGTCGTTACATTAGATGATGGCAGGACTGTCACTGTGACTCAGGAATAATGCTTTCTCTTAATACAACCCTGGAAACCATGGTAACAGGTTCAGGAATAATTCAGTCTACGCGTTCCAAAATGCCGTTGTGTAAAGCCTTATTCAGATGGGATTAGTTTTATATACAAGATACATAATATAATTTCTACTGAAGTTTCTCTGGAATTTTATTTTCATCCGAATCCATCGTGTCAGTAATTGTTTCCGTATGTGTGTCTGGAAAAGTTCCTCTGTATTTTTGCTTCTATAAACTGAGCAGTAGAAATAACTCCAGGTAATATATCCTGTCTCAACTGACATGCTGGTAAAGATTGCGTTATATCTTGTGAGGAAAAGCTGTTTTGCGCCTTTTCGTCAGTATAAAGACCCTCCAGGAAGCACTTGTGCTTTTCTCCTTTCTCTTTCCTGTCATCTCTCACTGAAAACAAAACTTTAAAATGCAGAACAAACAAATATAAATTACATTTCGGAGACGTGACCCTTCCGGGGGGTTGGGATTAATTATTGAGGTCCAAAATTCAGTATATTATGATCATATGACCTCCTGATGAACTTGTATGACCACGCTTCCTACCAAAAGTGTTTATAATGAAGGTTTTGTTTTTTTTTCCTAAAAGTGTGCGTGCGTGTGTGTGCGGTATGCATAGACTCAGACATGCATCCTGAAGACATGTCGACCTCTGTGCTTTGTACGGAGATTACTTATCACATGTGACTCATTCAGAATTACTACACACGTCCTTCAGCAGCTTCGCTCATCACACATACAGTATGTCTGGAAAAACTAATCCCGTCCACTGTTCCTGTAACACTCGGTAGATGTGATGACACTGTCTGACTGTAAACTCTCTATGTGGCTAATCGATCGCTGCGGTCTCTGTAGAACGTGCCATCGCACGGCTGGAAGTGCGTGACATCGAGGAACGTCGCACTCAGGAGGGAGTGAGGGACTCTCGTGAGGACGTCGAGAATGACCTCGTGATCATCTACAACCGAGTTCCCAAAACAGCCAGCACCTCCTTCACCAACCTCGCCTACGACCTGTGCAGCAGGAACCACTACCACGTCCTGCACATCAACACCAGCAAGAACAACCCCGTCATGTCCCTGCAGGACCAGGTGTGAGAGGACACACACACACACCAGCATGTTACACACTCATCTGTCTATCCACTGATATGTCTGTGTCTGTCTGTCTCTATCTATAAGTTTGTCACTATACTGTATCTATCTGTTTGTCTCTAGATCTCTCTGTTTGTCTTTCTCTATATGTGTCTGTTTGTCACTATACCTGTCTGTCTGTGTTTGGCTTTGTCTGTAACTGTCTCTGTCTCTATATGTTGGTCTGCCACTATGTCTGTTTGTATATTTGTCTGTGTCTGTCTGTCTCTGTATCTGTCTTTCTCTATATGTGTCTGTCACTAAATCTGTCTGTCTGTTTGTGTTTGCCTTTATTATCTGTATATGTCTGTTTGTCTCTATATGTTGGTCTGCCACTATGTATGTCTGTCTGTATATACAGTGCCTTGAAAAAGTATTCATACCCCTTGAACTTTTTCACATTTTTCCACCTAAGGTGGAAAAATGTGAAAAAGTTCAAGGGGTATGAATACTTTTTCAAGGCACCGTATGTCTGTTTGTCTCTGCCTGTCTGTCTGCCTCTGTATCTGTCTTTCTCTATATGTGTCTGTCACTATATCTGTCTGTCTCTCTCTGTTTGCCTTTCTATCTGCATCTGTTTCTCTCTGTGTCTGTCTGTCTGTCTGCCTCTATATCTGTCTCAGTCCATGTCTTTTTGTCTGTCTATTTATCTATCTCAATATCTGTCTGTCCTTCTGTCTCTATCTATCTATCTATCTGTCTGTCTGTCTGTCTGTTTATCTTTCCCTATATTTTTGCCTTCATTCCTTCCTGTCTGTCTGTCTGTTTTTTTATGCATCTGTCCATCTGCTTGTCTGATCGTACCACCTGTTTTTTGTTTTTAAACTACTATATCATTAATGTGCTTTTTCAATACATCTGTACTTTATTAACACATTTTCTGTTTTTAAATCAGTTCTCACACACACACAAGCGCGTGCACACACACTTCCTGCCACTGCTTTATTGTATTTGCAGGTGCGCTTTGTGAAGAACGTGACGATGTGGAAGGAGATGAAGCCAGCGTTCTACCATGGCCATGTTTCATTCCTCGATTTCTCCAAGTGAGTGCTGCGTGTGTTTACCTGCTGGTTTATTTTTACCTGTGTGTTTATTTTAGGCAGGTACAGTACATGCCAGCTCTCTGTGGGTGGTGGTGGGGGGATTCATGACACATTGAAATAAAGAAAACAAACTCCGTAGATTTGCACTTAGAGTAAAAGGCTGAAGTTGTGTCAGGATTAATTCCAGTCACGGTCTCTGCACTAACACACATTACGTGGTGTTTCACACGTGTCCACTGGTGCAGATAATAATCTTTAAAATTGTCAAGAAAACTTTGTGACCCGTCTGTAAGTATTCTTTAAAAGGTCTGGAACTTTTTCATGAGGAAAAAGCGAGAACTCTGCGCATTCAACCTGACGTAAGTTAATTTTAGTGTAAACAGTTTTGCATTTGTGACACTGACTCTTCATAATAACTGTTCAGTGACGTAAAAAACATTTATACTGTGTGTGTGTGTGTGATTTATTTATATATATATATATATATATATATATATATATATATATATATATTAGTGCTGTCAAAAATGTCGCGTTATTAACGCGTTAACTTGACTCAATTTTAACGGCGATAATTTTTTTTATCGCGAGATTAACGCTCTGTGACATGATGTAGGTTTTTCATAAGCTTTTGAAACTGCCAGGAACTTGGAACAGAGACTTTGCTTAGAAAAACGATAGCAGCTAGACACGCCCCGCACAGCCAGAGTCCTCTGCCCTCCTCCCTCAAAGAACCAGCGTGGGCAGGGCGCGCTAGTAGAGATGGGATTTATGGCTCTTTGATGGGATCCGCATCTTTGTGATCCGTTCTTTGAAAAGAGCCGTTCAAAAGACTGGCTCATTTGGCTCTTTTTAAATATTTATTCAGTTTTAAGAAGACAGCGTCTAAAGAAGCCAGATCACTCTGAACTGTAAACTCAACGCTATCCCAGAAATCCTTCCTGTAATATGCAAATTTGGCCGCCTCTGATTGGACAGCGCGACGCATCAACAGGCAGAAAGTGTAAAAGTACAAAATGTGTTGAGCTGAAACAGTAAAGATCAGATTCAATGCAATATTTATCAACAAACAACTTAAAGTTAATATAATAGTGTACTTTATATTATAATCAAGCATGTTAAGCCTACCGTCACTGTGTAACCTGTCTCTCTGATAGACTAATGCCGCTTTTCCACTACAAACGCGGCTGAGTCGGGCTGAGCCGTGCCGTGCTGAGTTGGGCTGAGTCGAGCTGAGCGGGGCTGTTGGAGTTGCATTTCGACTACAACCGCGCTGAACCGTGCTGGCTGGAAGTGGGTGGACACATTGGGTGGAGTTAGCGAAAGTGGGTGGACGTCACGTGATGTCGTTAAGCAGCGCAAACAGTGACATCAGTGATCTTTTAAGCGGTAGTCTCACGACCCGGATAGTAAACAATAAACATGGAGGACATGGAGTCGTTAGTGTTGCTGGTCTTGGTGCTGTGGCTTGTTGTCACCGACAACGCCAACAGATACTGGCAAGAGCGTATAGATGAAGTGAGGCGCATAAAGCTTCAGAAATTCTCGTAATTCGTAATTCTTCTTCCGGGTTTACGGTGTTTACAGATCCCAGTGTTCTCGCGGGGCATGTGTGGGCATGTGAGGACACTCCTCCTCACCAATCAGTGCACAGGGGAGTGTCTCCTCACGCCCCCAGCCTCACTCAGCTCGGTTTGGCTCGCTTCAGCCCCACTCCAAAACCATGCGAGTTTTAGGGGCTAAGCAGGGCTGAAGCGAGCTGAGTCGTGCTGTTCTTTGGTAGTCGAAACGCGAGCCGTGTCGGGCTGAAGTGAGCTGAAAAAGGGTAGTGGAAAAGGGCCATAACTCAAGCAGTAGATTACTTCACTCATGGTTCTCTTGTTAGTCTCGGGACGAAGAGCCACGGTGCTCAGCTTAGGTTTCAGTTTGCAGTGGCTGTGTCAAGACGTGTTATGCTTTGCAATAAGAAAAACATTGGTACAAAACAAGGCCATTCACTTTTTTATGCTGGTAAGAGAATTACAATGGTTTTTCGTGTGACAAGAATGTGCGATTAAATTGCGATTAATCGCGAGTTAACTATGACAGTCGCGACATTAATCGCGATTAAATATTTTAATCGCTTGACAGCACTTTTTTAATATATATATATATATATATATATATATATATATATATATATATATATATATATTATTTAATCCTGGTACGTTTCTCCCTCACTGGAATCATACGTAGTGTTTTTAATTAATTTAATCGACAATGGTCGGAGATGTTGGACATCAGAATTTCATGAAGTGAGTCGAGTTTAAAGAAGAAGAAGAATTTTCATGCATGTTTACAGTGATTTTTATGTTTAGAGATTTTGTCAGGTCATGGTTGATGACCCTGCTACCATTAGCAGTGTAACCCAGTACAACCTGCCGCATGGATGGATGGTCGGTGTCTAAACCAGCTCCTCCACCAGTGTACATTGGTGAGGAGGGTGGCATGTCACCCTGTCGGGACTAAAAACAAGACCTGGCAAAGGGTGGAAGAGCTCCTCGCGAGCCAACAACTGACATGCAAACCTGGTATCTGCTGGTAGCCATATCATCAAAGGGCTCTTTTCCATTATGGATTATGAAGAACCAACTAGCTGCATTCTTACTGGTGGTGCAGCACATGCTTGCTACCCTGAGACCTGTTGACCAAGTTTGTAGAAAGGAGAGAGCATTGGTGGGCCAGCCCTTTTTTTTCTTTTGGTGCACGCAGGTTGTTCTGTAGCCAAAATGGTCTCTGGTGGAAATGGACTTCCTCCTGAGGTATTCAAATATGGTGGTCATTTCCTGGCTGAAAGGATGCACCATTTGTACTCAATCATCTGGTAAATTGAGGAGGTCCCTCAGGATTTTAAAGATGCTAAGACCCCGGTCACACCGCCCGAACTTTGCTGGAGCGTTCCTGGAGCGGTGAAAAAAATTCATCACCGCTCGTAACCGTTCACCACCGTTAACAAAAGTTGGCCCCCGTTAAAGCAACGCCGTATACGCTCGGCCACCGCTGATGTTTCTCGAGGGGCTCTGCTACCGCTCCGAAAGTTTTGAGCTGCACAAAATATTGCGAGCGGTGAGGAGGGAGCAATTTTCCGCCCTGGCAAAGTTCAGCCCCGCTCCACCAACGCCCAGTCAAAGTTTGGCACCGCTAGACGCAAGTTCGTGGACGCTTGGGTCCGCTAGGCCAACGCAGAAATCTTGAACGCTGGACCACCGCTGCTTCGCCAGCGTTGCCCGGGCGGCGATTAAACGTTGCACAAACTTCAGTGGAGCGGTTGTAAGCGTTTTACGAGCGGACACGGGGTTGCTGGAACGGTGTCGGGCGTTGAAGCAGCTATCCATGGCGGCGATGAACTTTGGTTTGGCGTTGGTATAGAGGTGTCGGAGCGGGACCAGACTTTAGCTATAAATACGGGGAGAAATGGACCAGGAGCTCATTTGGAATCGAGCTGCCGTTGAGTTCAGACCTCATCTATATCGAATTTGCTCAAAGTTACAGTAAAACTGTATCACCATGGATGCTGAGAGACTTGCTATGATTGGTGCACTAGTCCAGCAGCACAATCAGAACCTCCTCAGATTGCAACAAGCTGTTGACAGATTTTTTGATTTGATTTGATTTTATTCGATCATAATGTAAAATGAAGTACAAAATACAATCAGGATTACACAAGAAAGCGCAAGCACTTATTTCCATTGTGGTCCCATTAATACACGTAAAACAGCAATGGCAACGTTATGATTTGACTTAATATTGACTCACTGTACTATGTAAATGGTGAAAATAATAATAATAATAATAATAATAACAACCACAATAATAAAATAATAATAATAATAATAATAATAATAAATTGACTTAAATTGACTAGACTAGTAGACAATGAAAATGCATTGTATAGACTAGACTGGAATTTGATTATAAAATTTGATTTCAAAAAGTATGACTAGTACCTATGGCTAACAATTATAAAGTAAAATGTTGTATATATTAATAGTAAATATTAAATGATTTTTAAATAATGATAAAGATAATATAATAGCAAATAATAACATTAAGGAAAAGACAGCAAAAACATAATGAAAATAGAAATAATCTGACTGACAGCAAACAATAAACAAAAAATAAAGTAATATGAATGATAATAAAAAAGTATAAAGTAATATAAATAATAATATTAATAACAAACACTTTTATAGATAAAAATATGATAATAAGATCAACTAAACAACAGTGAAAAAAGGGGAAAAGCTATACAGACAACAGAACAGTAATAAGAATTTTAACTATAGAAAAAAAAGGAGAAGAGAGAGAAGAAGGAGAGACAGAGTTGTGTGGGTCAGACAGTGGATACTGAGAAAGCCTGAACATGGACTGTATGACAAGCTGATGGTGGAGCTTCTATCAAAAATCTATCAGAACTTGTATCAAAACGATCCGTTCCGCTCCGTAGTCACTAGCGGTATGCCGCTAAACCAACTTTATACCCCCGCCGAGCCAAAGCCCGCATGCACAGAACGCCGCTATACCAACGCTCGCGTCACCGCTAAACCAACGCTCGCTACCGCTAAACCAACGCTAAAGCAACGCCGGCTTCAGCGGTGCACCGCTAAGCCAACGCCCGTGTTTTCGATTTTTTTCCCATTTTGTGCGCGGTGACGAGCGTTGTCGAAATTCGGCCCCCCCTCCCTACCGTTCAAGGAACGCTCTAGCAAAGTTCGGGCGGTGTGACCGGGGCCTAAGATCATTTATCAATATGAGAAAAAAGGGGAACATGCCGACTGCAACAACCATAGGGGCATCTCTCTACTGTGTATTGCTGGCAAGATTCTAGCACACATCATACTTAACAGGGCTTTGGTTCTGGTTGATGATATCAATCCTGAAAGCCACTGTGGATATCGGGAGAATCCTGGAACTGTTGATTTGCTTTTTGCTGCTCGCCAAGTGCAGGAGAAATGCAGGGAACAACAAAAAGACCTGTACGTCATGTTCGTTGATTTAGCAAAAGCTTTCGACTTGGTATGTCGAGAAGGACTGTGGAGGCTCTTGGACTGTGTTGGTTTATTAGATGACGTTTATTAGTTTTTTTTTTTTTTTCAGCAGGTTGGTGAGAGCATTCGAGACTTTGCATATATGTATCAAGCTTTGTGCAAATGTTGGAAACCAGAGAGAACTGAGAACAAAGTTAATAAGCTAATATTGAAGAATATCAACCCTCCGTTAGCAATTCAGCTGCGGCACAGTGGAGTGACCTCTGTGGATGCTCTAGTTCATCTGGGGTTGTAATTGGAAAAGGACAGACTCTAAGACAATACGAAAAGTGTAAACAGGTCTACCAATTTCCACAGGCTAAAAACAGTTTTTCAGAAAAATGATGCCTTAACAACTCCACTTTCTGCCTTACCGGCCAATACTCAGAATAATCCACAGGCCTTTTGTTGGCGGTGTAAGGCCTCTCATTCTCCAGTCAGTTGTCCCCAACTTAATACTGGCAAAAAACAAGCAAACGTCTTCCCACGTTCAGTCTGGGCCTAGTAACCCCAATCAGAATGTTCGACCCACCGTGAGTACAGTTAGCAAAGTTCATCCAGTTCCGTATCTTCAGTTTTTCTCTCAAACCCTTCCTCAGCAGTTTACTGTTCCTGTCTGTGTTGATACATGTGTAGGGTATGCATTTGTGGATACTGGTTCCTCTTGCACCTTGATAAATGTAAAAACTGTGGCTAAGCCTGGGGAAGCCAGCGGACGCGCTCAACTCCTGGACTGCTGGCCCCATTTATTTGGCAGATGGTGGGGCACATAAGCCCTTGGGATGGGGAGAAGTTGAAATCACTGTTCAGATGGTCACTCTCCACATGTCTGTGGCACCTGGCACTAAAACATCATCCAGTCTTTTCGTGCTGGTATGAAGGTGCGTGTCATTGACAGTGGACAGGAATCTGCTCCTTTTGATGTCCAAAATGGTGGTAAGCAAGGCTGTGTTTTCGCACCCTTGCTGTTTAGCATTGTAATGGCTGCTGTGATCTACAATGCCTTTCATGTCTGCAATAAAGGTATCTGTGAACTTTCATTACGATGGCGAAATATTCAATCTTCGACATCTGAAGACAAGGACCAAAGTCCATCACATGCTGATCAGAGAGCTACTTTATGCAGATGACCGTGCTCTAGTGGCACACGGAAGATGATGTCCAAGTTCTTACTGACAGCTTTTATAAGGCAACCACAAGATATGGCCTCTCCATTAAGAAAACTGAAATTCTTTTACACCCTAGACCTGGTACATGTTATAGAGAAACGACAGTGAAGATTTGGTCAGATAGATTAAAAGTGGTCACCAAATCTTGTTACTTGGGTAGTGTACTATCTAATGATTGCTCTATTGATGCCGAAATCACTGCACGGATTGCAAAAGCTTCTTCTACATTTGCTGCAAGACTATGGGACACTCGTGATATTGGTCGATCAGGCTGCAGTTTTAAGTGTTACTCTATGTTTGTGAAACATGGATACTATACCGACGTCACATAAGACAGCTTGACACATTTCACATGCGCTGTCTACGTAGGATCGCTGGAATATCTTGGCAAGATTGTGTGCCAAACACCGAAGTGCTATCTCATTGCCACCCACGTGGAATTGAGGCCTTTATCATGGAAGCCCACCTTCACTTGGCTGGTCATGTGCTTTGTATGAGTGATTAGATTACCTCGTGCTGTGTTCTATGGTGAATTATCTGATTATGTACATCCTGCTGGTGCCCCAAAGAAGCGTTATAAAGACCTACTGAAGGGTTCACTTGTTAAATGCGGCATATTGGACTTTGAGAACTTTGCCAAAAACGGAGCTCAGTGGAGGGCAGCTGTAAAGGGTGGTGTGGCAAAGTTTGAGGAAAGGCGGATTGCGGAACTTAAGGAAAAGCAACTTTACCAGAAGGAAAGGATATCAGCACCTGGAAGTTATCCGTGTGATAAATGTACTAAAGTCTGTGGGTCAGCAATTGGATTGTTAAGCCATCAGAGAGCTCACGACCACAAACAAGACAGTTGATCCAGAGCTTGGATCGGTCATGCGCGACAGCCAAACCAAACTAACTATGTTTTAGAAAATGAAAAACAATTTGAATAAGTAATAAAGAGAACACAAACAAGCATAAACTCTCCTGATGATTTCAGAAAACTTGGTTACAGCTTTACTTCTGACTGTTAAAGAAGTTTCATCAACGATAACGATTGCACACGTTGTAGTATGTGGAGCGTCCGCCGTACAAATCCTCACATATTTGTGATAATAAATGTGATACTACTGTTTTCTTCTTCTCTCTTCTCAGATTTGGTGTGATGAAAAAACCCGTTTACATCAACATAGTGCGTGACCCCATCGAGCGCCTGGTATCCTATTACTACTTCCTGCGCTTCGGAGACGATTATAGACCTGGCCTGAAACGCAGGAAACAGGGGGACAAGAAGGTCAGACTGAACCTGGAGTCATTTATTTATTGTGGATGATTGATTTTTCATTTTTAAATAATTATTTCAAACTCCACCAGGTGTTTAAGAAAAAATAGAAATCTGTCCCCATTAAAAGCAGTTCCTGTTTTGAACACCAGGTGTCGCTGTTGTGTCAAGTTAAATAAAGTGTCATTGCATTTTGATGAGAGATTACAGTCCAACAGAGATTTATGTACATAACCCTAATGTGTGTGATATTAGCATGAACATGAACTACTAAGGTATTAAAAAAAAAGAGGTTAATCTAGGTTATGGGTTCTCATCCTTTTCTGCTTCGAGGCCCACCTCTTCATACTTCATACTCTTCATTAAAAAAAGATCCCCAATTATTTTGGCTCATCTATTCTATTAAATTCTAATAATCTACTGTAAAGTGTTATTAATGAGATGTGACATCACGCCCTGTTACAGATGGGAGCCCAGAAATTAAATAAATGCAATAAAAATAAACATTTGTTTTTAATTATAGGTATTGTATTTAAGTGTATGGATGTGCCAGAAGCCAAAATAAATCCATGCATGCAGGCCATTCTCAGTCAAAAGGAATAGGGATGTCCCGATCCGATCACGTGATCGGAAATCGGGCCCGATCACATGGTTTCAGACTCGATCGGAATCGGGCATTGCCTCCCGATCAGGGATCGGATATATATCTATATAATATATTCTCATTTTTAACACATCAATAGCTATGCGTTGGCACAGAGTGAGACCAGACCTCTTGTCTCAACATGGCAACATCAACGCGTGCGGCATGACATCACTTTGTAGCGGAGATGCTATTGGTTATTGGCTGCCTGTTGCCGGCAAAGTTTTTTTTTTTTTTTTTCTTGTTTTTGTTGCCGGCAAAGTTGAACACGGAAGCAGTTCGAAGCGGAAAGCAAAGCATGAGATCATTTTTTTTTCGTTGGATGACAAAAGAAACGGGCTCAAACCTGAAAGGGTAGAAATGCTTGTTTTCATCAAGAAAAACGTTCATTTCCTTAATTGAAATTACTGTACACCACTGTGAGATGCGTTCTTAAAAGCAAATTACCGGCACTGTGGCACTTTTTTTTTTTTATTTGTTTACATTCCTGCCAGGTATTTTAAGGTTATTTTTTTAATTTGTTATTTATTGTTCAAACTGCCTCACGTAAGTGCTCTGTTTGCTAACGGAGTTGTTGGATGTTAAAATAAGGTGTTAAATAAAAAATGAGGAACATCCTGGATCCATTTCTTTCCTCGTCTTTATTATTTTTTTATGGATTATAAGAAGTATCGGCTCGGGACTCGGTATCGGCAGATACTCAAAATCAAATGATCGGTATCGGATCGGAGGGCAAAAAAACCTGATCGGGACATCCCTAAAAAGGAATTAATGATCCAAAAGCGGAGTCTGGTCCATTTAACACAAGAACTTTTAGCCATGTTTGTGTTCAGCACACAAGCAAGTTATTAAAAACAAGAAGTGGATATAGAACCCACTCAATGGGATTAGATCCTTACACGATCTATTAGTTTGGTCCTGCATTTTCTTTCCTTCGTATATAACATATCTTTTCTTCTTGTTTTCTGTTACTGTAGTCAGTCTTTCACATTTCATTCTCACGCCCCTATCCTCCATTTTTCTCTCCTGTTTCAAATTTGTATCCCACAATGCCTTGCACGAACGGGGAAAGCCCACCACGGGATGCATGACGTAGTATCTTGAATTGGGTCATGGTGAAGCAGGAAAAAATAGCAGAGAATTTAGGGCCACGTGGCCTTAAATTCATTAATTACTCTATTAAAAAAAACTAATAAAATTGGAAGTCTGTGATTCGAATTCAGTAGCTTTTGGTCACTAAACAAAAATAATTGGGTGTTGGGAAAATTCTTTTTATGACCTTAAAATCTGAAAAGCAGTCTAGCTTTAAAACATTGGTATGGTTTTATTTGAGATGATTGCTTCCTACAGAAATGAGCAAAATTAGAAGTTTTGTTGGCTGACGGGAATTTTTTTTTTTTTTTAAATGCATTTATATTAGGCAGCTAACAGGCCAATTTTGCTTGTTGGCTTTGTTCTTGTGTATCTGTGGTAAGGTCTGACTACATGTTTTGATAACTCTGTGTGTGTCTTTCCAGACATTTGATGAGTGTGTTGCTGCAGGAGGTTCAGATTGCGCGCCAGAAAAACTGTGGCTCCAAATCCCCTTCTTCTGCGGTCATTATTCCGAGTGCTGGTCAGTCTGGGGTGTGTGTGTGGGGGGGGGATGACATTCTGCTTAGTGGTAATGCATAACATCAATCGAAATCAGATACATCACTTGCAAGCAAAACAGGAAGTGTCTATCTAAACTACACAAGTCTGCGTATCCTCTCGCTCTGGAGCAGAATTATAATGTAAGTAGTAGGTAATGGATGTACTCTAAAAGCGACCATTAATTGTTAGTTACATTAGCCTCATAGCATAAATTATAGCCATTTGAGGTAAAGGGGATGTTGTGTAAGTTTAATTTTTGTGCGGTGGTCGTGTGCAGGAACATCGGCAGCCGCTGGGCTCTGGAGCAGGCCAAGTATAACCTGATTAACGAGTACCTGCTGGTGGGCGTGACCGAGGAGCTCGAGGACTTTGTGATGATGCTGGAGGCAGCACTGCCTCGATTCTTCAGAGGAGCCACTGAGCTCTATAAGACAGGTCAGGCAAAATTTTAATAATTGGTGTGCTCAGTTCCCAAATGCTTACAGAGTGCTGTTAAAGGAAAAGGTGATGTTTACCATGGTAAACATGCCTCTGTCCCAACATTTTTTTGAACTTGTTGCAGGCATCAAATTCAGAATGAGTGTATATTTGGGCAGGGGGGGCCTGTGCTCAGTCTGAGGACTCTGGAGGTGTTGTGTCCTGGAGAGACCAACAGGGGTCTGTCAGTCTGGGATCCAATTACAAATGGAGGTGTTCATGCCCAGCAGGTCCTTACCGCGAGCTGGACCAGTGGTTAGCATGTCTGTCTCTCGATCGAGAGATCGTGAGTTCTACTCACAGTTGGATCATACCAAAGACCATCATAAAAATGGTACCTACTGTGGTCTAGCATGGCATGCTGCAATACAGATGTGAGTGGGGAGTCAAACTCTCGCGGTTACCAGAGGACCCGCCTCCCCACTGTAACCCTAGCTGTATAGGCGAGAGGCCGAGGGCTATGGAAACGGAGATCAGTGCCGCCCTATGTGTCTCAAGGGCCTGGTTAGTACTGGGATGAGAGACTGCCTGGGAACACCAGGTCCTGGCGTGGGAAGGACTTGTGATTTGTACCTAGCAGGTCCAACTTCTGGACTAGCTTCTGTGGATTGATTGTGTTGAATACACAAGCAAATATTTGTGCTTCAATCATGCTGTTTATTTAGAAACACTACAAAATATAATAGATAAATGTATGATATTGCAGTCTGTAGCTCTACTCCAGTGGTTCACTCTGGCATGGCATAAAATCTAAACTTGGTGAATGTTCAGAAGTAGAAGTGAAAATCGGACTAAATCTCAATGAGTTAACAAACTTAATCTGATCATATACAGCAGTAACACATGTCTAATATAACTTTTACAGATATTTGCATTTACTAAACCAGTCCACACGTGCACAGCTGTTTATGTTGTAACTGCTCATGTGTTCTTTTCATCCAAAGGAAAAAAATCACACCTGAGGAAAACCAGTGAGAAGAAGCCGCCCACTAAGGAATCCATCGCTCGGCTGCAGCAGTCTGCCATCTGGAAGCTGGAGAATGAGTTTTATGAGTTTGCGCTCGAGCAGTTCCAGTTTGTCCGCGCTCACGGCGTGAGGGAGAAGGACGGCGAGCTGTACCTCCTGCCACAGAGCTTCTTCTACGAGAAAATCTACCCCAAGACCACCTGAGAGTGATGAAGGCGCCGCTCTAGTGCCACTTACTGTCGTCATATTCACTGGAGGAGGACAGTTCGTCCATTTCAGAATAGTCCGTGTGGTGTAGCTGGACGTTTTACACCTGAGCAGTGTTTGGATTTTACCTTTCTTTTGCTTTGTTTATTGAACTGACACTTTTACACGTCAGGCAAGCACATACATGAGCTCAAGGGCCCTACAGAGGCAGCAGAACGTTTCCAGGACGCGTGTTGGACTCCTAAACAAGAACCACAGATGAACTTTAATGGTTTAAAGCTTCAGTTTATAATAGAGTTCATTAAAGGCACAGAAATATTGCTAATTACTGTCGGAAGCTAATACAAAAAAGTGAATAGAAAACAAAGAATTAAAGCTAACTCATCTGCAGTGGCTTTTATTCACTTTTTTTTTTTTTTTTTTAGAATTTTGGATAAAATTGTTTAATTGATGAGCAAACTGTAATATTTAGCGCCCTCTGCTGTCTGCAAAGCAAAGTGTTATAAGTAAATAAAACACTGGGGGGTGCTGTTATAGAAAAATAATCCACGACTTGGTGTTATGATGCAGCGTGATACTGTTGCCACCCCCAAGTTGATTATTTTCCAATCCCAGCATGAACCCAAGTGTTTTTATTCCAGCAATTACAAATTGTGGTACTTTTTATCCGTTTATACTTGCATTTAATGTTGTGGAACATCTGTACAAGAAGTTAGTTCTTGTTCTCACTTAAATTATAATGGCTGTAAACAGTTGTTCCCTCACCTCTTTTTTTTTTTTTTCCCCCTCTCTTTTGAAGTTAATAAGACAAAAAAATACACAGCTTATCATGTTACTAAGAAACCGCAAAGAAGCGTAAACTCGTCTGTCCTGAAGATGTCAGCAAACTTAATTACAGCTTTACCTTTGACTCTGACGCTGGAGACTCCTTCTATAAATGTCCTTGTGAATGAGCTGTTACTATAAAAATAACCTATTAGAGCAAGCACATTAATGTAAAGCTGTGATTTGCAGCTGTGGTGAGAAACCTTGAAGGCGTCATACAGGAATATTGTAAATTCATGCTGTGATAATCGTTTGATCCAATTTGATGGTTTGCAGTGCATCACTTTTTTTAAAATGACCAACGCTGTTCAGTTATAGGACATTTCAAGCGATATGGAAATCATTGTTTAATTGTATAATAATACCATTAATGGTATAACTATATTTTGGTTTTTTTATCACGGTATATCGTCACACCAATTTATTGTCACACCTCTAGTGGTGCACTCAGGGTTGGATGAAATACCTTGCTGCCATTGCAACCATTTTAAAAAAGCTTTAACTTCACAGAATTTACGTTTATTTTGTCACTCGAATGCTACAACTCAATCACGCGTGTAGCAAATGCTGTTGGACTTTGACTGAGACACGCCTTCTCATTAATCGCTTAGTGGCTTAATTATTTAATGACCCTTTCAGTTGGATAATTGCACCATTTGGACCTTTCCTTTGTTTTATCGTTCTTTAGGATTGAAACTGAAGAACACTTTCTATATTGTACTTATTCTGTGCCACTGGATACTGAATTTCTTATAAATGTTTTATTTCAAGACAGCATGTTATAACATTTTCATTTTGAGACTGTAGCTCTGAGTATTGGACAACTTTATACTGACCTGATGCTGACCTTTCTCACTTGAGCTATGAGTGTTTAAAAAAAAAAAAAATAAGAAAAGTCTATTTTTCTGAGGTTTTTTTTTCCCCATGAATTCACACCTCATTCTTCACACACTTATGATATTTTGACATAATCTCATTTCTAAGCAGACTTTTTGTTTGTTTGTTTGTTTGTTTGTTTGTTTGTTAAATAGCAGCACTAGTTCAATACATTTTAAGCTTAAATTAGGACTTAATTGTTCTCACAATTTGTTTCTTTCCACTTCAATTCCACCTTCAAACCCTGGAGGGTGGGGTGGGTGGGGGATATGAAACAACACTAATTCCTGTTTTCCAATATAGCCGCCTCTATAATGTTGCACTGTTCAGCTATTTGGGTGGATGTTTAGCTTTAGAATTAAATTTTGAGATCAAATTTAAAAGGTAAAAAAAAAGACAAAGCTCTGGCTGTGTTTACATGCCAAGATTTTCACCAGTCTGAATGAGTTTATTTCGACTGTCGGTTCCTAAAGAACTCTCTTTATGTGGATCAACTCTAATCCCAGTCAGCATTTCAGGTCAGCATCTGTCCATATCAGATTGTGATTGATTTTTTTTTCTTTCCACTGTACTTTATCATGCTGGATGGGGGAATTTTTTACCCCCCTGTTTTATATATACTGGCTTTTTCAGTGTGTTTGAAAGACTGTAGATTGTAAATGTGTGTGTATGTGTCCTTGCATCATGTGCAAAAGATATTTAGAAATATTCTAAATATAGGAAGTATGTAAAGTTAGGATGTCTGAAAACATTTCCTGGAAGTAAAGGCACACAGCACACATGAATGATTACTGATGAACATTTAGTAAATGTTTTTTTTTGTCTGGCTTTTCGGGAAAGAAATTGATATACAGTAAAAAAAAAAGTGGCATAAGTGGTTATATGATAGTGATATCGTGTATAATACTGTCATGGTTTAAAAATAGTGACAGCTTTTGTTCTCTTGAGATAAAGAAATTTTCTAGGAGATGCTCAATTTTGCCAGGTTTTAAGGAGTGATGGTCAGGGGTAGCTGGCAAATTGGGCATGTTACTCAAATGGTTGAATAGTTAGGGTCATTATTAAATATAAAATACATACACAAAGCTTGGCCGAAAGAAAGTCTCACAATATTTCGTTGGACCGCCTTCAGCTTTGATTGCAACAGACAATCGTCATAGCATTGTTTTTCAGCAACCTTGTACAACATCACGATATTTATTCCATTCAGAATTGCATTAATTGCATTGCAATAATAATAATCATCCATCCATTATCTGTAACCGCTTATCTTGTGCAGGTTTGCAGGCAAGCTGGATCCTATCCCAGCTGACTATGGGTGAGAGGCAGGGTACACCATGGACAAGTCACCAGATCATCACAGGGCGACACACAGAGACACACAACTGTTCACATTCACACCTCCAGTCAATTTAGAGTCACCAATTATCCTAACCTGCATGTCTTTGGACTGCGGGGGAAACCGGAGCACCCGGAGGAAACCCACGTGGACACGGGGAGAACACGCAAACTCCACACAGAAAGGCCCCTGTCAGCCACGGTGCTCAAGCCCTGAACCTTCTTGCTGTGAGGCAACAGTGCTAACCACTTAGTTTGGAGATAGATGGGCACACCACCAAGACAGATTTAGTCAACTTCATACTTTGAGTTACTTTTTTCCCTCTATCGTTGTTACCAAGCTTTTTCTAACAAGCACAGGCATGGGAGCTTATCATTTATCATCAAACCAGCACTTAACAAATAGTTCTCCTCAGAAGAACCATCTCCAGGATAAGACTTCCATTGTAGTTGATCATCTGTCCATCCTGCTAAATTATCAACGAAAAGTTGCATAAAATAGCCAAAACCCTTGTCATAAGTGAACTAATTTGGAGTTATATTTACTCTTAGACTGACCACTTCCACCTATCTTGACGTACACAAAACACAAAAGGCAAAACACAAAAAGAGGAAAATTTCCTAGGCGGAGTGAGGTAAAATTTCAACACGTTGTAATATTGGAAATAATTCTCAGCTTAGAGTGTATAAACCTCTCAGCCTGTCTCTGGGAACACCATTGAGACCATATCCATACAGTATATGACAGTTTTAGAAAATATTTGGTTGAGTAAAACTCAATGACCCTCTTTTTTTCTCCAGAAACACTCGAAGATTAGGAAAACTTGGGCAAATCAGATAAAATCAGACAAATCAAAATCACAGTTCCATCCAACTGATTTTGTAAAAATCAATTGGATTTTGTAAAGTAAAAATACTTCCTTACTGTACTTAAATATTTTCAGGTGTATATCTACTTTAGTACACAACTTTTATTCAGATGAGTTGTTCCAAACACCTTCATAAGAAATTCAGGTGGCATGGTGGCGTAAGTGGTTAGCATGGTCACCTCACAGCCAGAAAGTTCTGGGTTTGAACCCAGCAGCTGGCGAGGGCCTTTCTGTGTGGAGTTTGCATGTTGTTTGTGTGGGTTTCTTCTGGGTGCTCTGGTTTTAATATGGGACAGCCTTGGGCTGAGGTGCCCTTGAGCGAGGCACCAAACTCCCAACTGCTCCCCGGGCGCTGTTAGCATGGCTGCCCACTGCTGTGGGTGTGTGCGCGCATGTGTGTGTTCAGTGCTTCAGATGGGTTAAATGCAGAGAGAGGAAATTTCACAAGTGTGTGATGAATAAAGTTGTGCTTTCTTTCCTTAAATATTTTTAATAAACTACTCCCATTTTGGGAAAAAAAATCTCCATAATTAAAAGCCTGTTCAAACACTAATTTTCACATCTGTGCCTCAGCTTCAGACATTCGATAAATTGATTCACAGACTTGTAGGGTGACCAGACGTCCTCTTTTGCCCGGACATGTACTCTTTTTGAGACCTAAAAAAATGTCCGGGCGGAATTTCAAAATCATCCGGGATTTTGTTCTAAAGCCCTCCAGCATGCTTAACATCGGAATTTCCATTGCGTTTCTCTGTGTCGCTCACAAACTAGCCACGCCCTCCGCCTACTCAGTATACCCCTCCCCCTACTCAGCTCTGTTGGCTTTGCTTTGAGTGGAAGTGAGTAGGGGGCAGGGCATACGGTCTGACTGTACCGTCATTGGTCGATAGCCTTTTCTGTGGGCAAATCATTTAATTGGTCAGTGTGCACCTCAGTAGCTCCGCGAGCTTCCTTGTTTACCAAAGAGAGCGCATGTACCCGGCGTCTCTGCAGCTATGCCAAGGCATAAATGTAAGTTCACAGATGAACTCAAAAAGAAATTTCCATGCTTTCGTGTTGGTCACGATCCATACGAAGCTGAGTGTCTGACATGTAAAGCAGGCACCAGGGATGAAAGTCTTCTGGATTTACCCGGAAATCCGGATATTTGACAAAACTCTTGAAAATTTCCGGTTTTCCGAATGGAGAAATGTATTTTTCGGATTTGTCGCGTTCCTCGACGCGGCGTAATACTTCGCGTTGTCCTTGCATGGGTGCGATCCTTAAATAGCCCAAACATAGTTCATTGATTAAAGACAGGTGTTCTTTGTTGACGACGCGCGTGCCGGAGCTCGTTAGGCCCCAAGGCGCGCCTTCAGGTGCACGAGCTAAGGCGTGCAGGACTGATACCGTTCTGTGCATGCGCAACACAATCGCACTAGAAAGTAGGGGTGGGCGATACTGGGAATTTGGGTATCGATCCGATACCAAGGCTAGTATCGCCGATACCGATACTTTTTACTTGAAATGTTATGATCATTGAATAATTTTGTGATTTTGCCTTTTTTAGTTGATTGAGTATGATAAAACACAGGACAAAGATTTTAGGCAAATAAAAATGCTTTTTATTAACTAACTACAACAATATAAAACAATGTAACAGTATATTAATAATAAAATAATTCCCTTATCACCTTCTGCTACACAAAATTGTTTAAGAAAAAAGTCACTAGTGCAAAATAACAAAAAAGCAACAATGTAACAAAAATATAAATATAACAATGTCAACAACACCACAAAAAATACCTTCCATTGCACACAAATATTTGTGAAAAATAAAGTCAGTAATAAAGTAACAAAGTCAGTAGCGCAAAATAAGTGAACAAAAGCAACAATGTAATAAATATAAATATAACAATATAAACAAAACAACAACAAAAAAGAACCTTCCATTGCATGCAAATATGTGTGAAAAATAAAGTCAGTAGTGCAAATCAGGTGTAAACTACAAGTGGCTCGTAATCTTTGGCTCTTTGTTCACAAAGCCCTCCAAGGAAGTTGAGGTGCCCTTTGGCTCTGTTCCCATGTTGATAACAGATTTAAAGGTTTTTGTTCAGGAACAGTAACATGTTTCCATTCTTCCCTTTTATTGCACTTCTTCTCTGAGTTATTAACTGTCCCGCCTTAGAGAAAATCCTTTCTGCAGGTATGGATGTTGCAATTACTCCAGATGTTTTTTTGCAATCTTGCTCAGAGAGGGAAATGTAGGTTCATTCATTTTCCACCAAAGAAGTGGGTCTCCATCCCGTGGAATTGGCTTCTCTTCCGTGTACCGGCGCATTTCAATAGTCGCATCAGTGCCAGCTGTGCAATGCTGCTGCAATTCCAGGATTTGAGTGTCAAACTCTGTATATATCCTGCCCTGCAGGGTAGTGTGAGGTAGTTGCAGGAGCCATTGCTGAGGCAGTGCTGGTGGCAGAGCTTGTGCTAGGTTGAAGATCTGATTCTGAATAGACTGAGGACTGGCTCAGTGACTGCATTTCAGCAACAAGTTTTTAAATCTTGTGTCCAGGTAGGTGCTGGTACTGAGACCATAGTGGGTTTCAATATTCCTGAAACGGTGCTGGCACTGTGCTGACAGCACAGCAGCTAGCTTGCTGCCTTGGGCCTCATGAGATGCAGCTGATCTAAGAAGTAATGTTACCAGGGGGATCACCTTTGAAACTGACACGTGTTTTTCAGATGATATCTCCCTCGTGACTTTTTCAAATGGTCTCAAGGCATCAAGGGAGAGACGAACCATGGACCAATCCTCTTCACTCAAGCACAGTGAGCTCTTGCCAAGAAGGCAAAGTACGGTGGGCACTGCTTCCTTTTGCTCACAAAGTCTCTCAAACATGTAAAATACAGAGTTCCAGCGTGTTTCAACTGATTGGATCAGTTTTTGCTCTGGAAACTTCAATTGTTTCTGTATTTCTTTGAGCTTCTCTGTTGCTTTTGTGCTGTGATGGAAAAAAGCTACAATAGCACTGCGTCTGTGTTGGATGTCGAGAAGCTCAGGGAGGGTCTTAATGGAGTCTTTCACTACCAGCTTAAGGGTGTGTGCAAAACATGGATAATGTGCCCAACCTGCTCTGTGTACAGCAGCAACCACATTGGCAGCATTATCCGTGACCACAGCCTGAATTTTGGCAGTTATGCCCCATTCATCTGTGATTCTTTTTAATTCCGAGCAAATATTATCAGCACTGTGCTTTCCTGAGAAACTACTGGTTTCTAGCACATACGCTTGCATTTGCCAGTTTTCATCAATAATATGGCAAGTGACAGTTAAATAAGCCTCTGTGGCTCTTGATGTACACATATCAGTGGTCAATACAGCACTGTCAGCAGCATCCAGACATTTTCTTATTTTTGAGCGACACTCTTCATACACTGAAGGTATTTTCTCTCCCGTGAAAAATTTCCTACTTGGAATTCTGTTGCGGGGATCAAGTGTCTTGATTAAACTCTTAAAACCCTCCTGTTCAACCACAGAGAGGGGTTGTAGGTCCTTTACGATCATCTCGGCAATGCTCTTCGTGATATCCATGGCTCTTTGTGAATTATCTAGGTGACATAACAAAATGATTAAGATAATTAATTCTGTAACTGTAATCTGCATGTAGCCTAAATAGGAATACTATTTTTCATTCAACAGTTAACACAAAAGGGTTTTTATATTCAGCCATATTCATATTTCAGTTTTGAGACATATATCTTTATATAAGTGTATATTTTTTAGTTTCAGTAAAACAACTATTTTTTTTCAACTGGCTGAATATATGATAATAGTTTAATTAGTCTGCTGAAATTGCATCTCTGATCACCAATTACGTTGTGAAAATATTACTTTATGCTGGAGATTACCTGGATATTCCTGAGTTTTGGGTTGAAGAGTCTCTTCCAGAGACCTCTGTCTCTGTGTTGGAGGTCTGGCCTGAGTTTGGGGATCTCCCCCTCCCTCAACTTTTTTTGCAGTTCAGTGTTCTCTCTGGGGTGAACTGCTTTAATATGTTTAAATAAATTGGTGGTGTTACCACAGTAGCGAATAACTTTTCTGCACACATCACATGTGGCATTGTCTTTGTCAACTGCAGTGAATAATGTGCACACAGCGCTTCTCTTTCTCTCCGCCATCATGGCCTGCTCTCAGTCAGTGCTCTGACTCTCTGTTCTCCGACAAAGCAGGGAGGGGGAGGGGCAAGGTGTGAGCGGCAGAGAGAGAGAGAGAGAGGTGCGCTGTTTACACAGATTTAGAAAGAAACTACACTCGCATGAACTCTGAGTAAATTCGAGTAATTTACTGGACGTATTGAAGAGAAACTGTGACGAAAGTATTGATCTCATCATGCTAGTATCGATTCAATTCCGATACTCACCTTGGTATCGATACTATCAATACTCAGATCGATACGCCCACCCTTACTAGAAAGCATGTTCAAGCTGCCAGTGTAGCTACGGTCTTTTTAGTTGCGAATTACGAGTATTTCCTTGTGTTAATGATTCGCCATGTCAAAACAAGCAAAACTTTCCTCCTCCTTTCGACGTGAAGAGAGGTAAGCAATTATATATTTTTTTCCATCAAAGTTGCATTTTGTGGTTTCGAAGCTAAGTTTTAGTGCCGTTTCTAGAACACAACATCAAGAAAATGTGGAAGAAACAGCAATGATGGAAGAGCCGGTTTCTAAGCTACCTAAAACTAGCACTGGGAATTATTTTTTGGTACATAATGCACTCAGGCTATCAGTCAGTGTGTGACTCCTCTCCTTTGAAAAATCCTGGCTACGCCCCTGATTTACATGAGAAATTTGGTATTCATTAGCGTGTTTAAATTTACAGACAATACAAACTAATGTAAACAATTGGCTTCAACTCACATAAATATGAATTGGAAATGTTTAGTTCACTTTAGCTTATGGAAAAGCACAACCCTATTAAAAGATTGAGCCTCGTTTATCAATGTCCCCAACACTGAAACCTGAAAGCTTTAGAAACGCTAACAGACCTTTACTTTTTAACAGTACTGTTTTGGGATTTTTCTGAGTTTACCTTCAGCTGTCTGATTTTTTTTTTCCAAAGTAATGAACTGTGTAGCAGGAAAATCACCGCGTTTTCTAAATGCACTCCTGAAAATTACTCATTAACTAGGGGAATTAAATTTGACATTTTTGACATGTTAATCATTAATGTACATGAAAGAAAAAGGCTTAAAAGTTATAACTTGTTTTAGTGAAAATAAGTACTAAAATGCACTAGAATGCAGAGTTTTGCGTGTTATGTTATTAAAATATTTTGGGGGACACTGCCCCCCACAGTGTGACTTTCAAAAGTTCAGAGGTTTTTTCTTTGCTCCACTTTCATCTCTAAAGCACTTACGTGTCAGTGGCAAATAAAGGTGCCAACGACTTACAAGCACACATACAGGCATGTGAGAAAATTAGGACACCCCATTAAATAATCAGCTTTTTATTTAGAAATGGTACACATACCAATATCCAGGCATGTTTTTATGTATTTTTCAAAAAGAAAGTGATTTGATTGCAATTTAACAACAAAAATGAACATTGTTTGACAAATCCAAAAAAAGAAAAAAAATAAAGTATGTATTTCAATGGAGGAAAAAGTTAGGACACCCTACCCCCTAGTAGCTAGTGTTGCCCCCTTTGGCTGATATAACTTCAACGAGACGCATTTTGTAGCCTTTTACCAGTCTCTGACATCGATCAGGAGAAAGTTTGGCCCACTCCTCAATGCAGAATTCTTTTAGCTGTGAGATGTTTGAGGGGTGTCTTGCATGTACAGCCCGTTTCAAGTCACCCCACAGCATTTCGATGGGATTAAGATCAGGGCTTTGACTTGGCCATTCCAGGACTCTCCACTTCTTCTTTTTTAGCCAGTCCTTGGTGGATTTGCTGGTATGCTTTGGGTCATTGTCTTGTTGCAGTATCCAGTTACGCTTCAGCTTTAATTTTTTGACAGATGGTTTCACATTTTCTTCAAGCACCCTCTGATACACAGTAGAATTCATGGTGGATTCTATGATGGTGAGTTGGCCAGGTCCTGCTGCAGCAAAGCATCCCCAAACCATGACACTGCCCCCTCCATGCTTTACAGTTGGTATGAGGTTCTTTTCTTGGAAGGCTGTATTTGGTTTACGCCAAACATGTCTTCTGTTCTGGTGTCCAAATAATTCAATTTTAGACTCATCTGTCCAAAGAACCTTATTCCAGAAGTCGTGGTCTTTGTCTATGTTCTCTCTGGCAAACTTCAGTCTGGCCTTGATGTTTTTTTTAGAGAGCAAAGGTTTCTTCCTTGCACACCTCCCATGCAAGTCACACTTGTGCAGTCTCTTTCTGATGGTAGAGTCGTGCACTTTCACATTGACAGTTGCCAGAACCTGCTGTAATTCCCTTGATGACACTTTAGGATTTTTCAGGACCTCTTTGACCATCTTGCGTTCTGCTCTTGGGGTAAACTTGCTCGGACGGCCAGATCTTGGCATGGTGGCAGTTGTTTTAAATGTCCTCCACTTGTAAATAATTTTGCGAATGGTGGAATGGCTAATGTTAAATGCTTTTGAAATCTTTTTGAATCCTTTACCAGAGTCGTAAGCGGCCACAATCTTCTTTCTGAGGGCATCAGGAAGCTCTTTAGACCTCACCATGGCGCTCACCTCAACATCCCAACTGTCAGGGCCACACCAAACTAAATTTGAGGTTTAAATAGGGCAAGGCTCCATTCAAATGCTGGGTAACGATGTACTAATCATGTGCACCTGACGTGATGCACCTGTTTGGGATTTTCAACATTTTAAGAGGGATAATATAGGGGGGTGTCCTAATTTATTCCTCACCAGAAATTGCATTATTTTTTAATTAAATTTTACAGAAAGTTTTAAAAAGGCTTTTCTTATTTTTTTATTGTTTAGTTATATTACTTGGATCCCTCATTTTAATTAAAATTTACATTAAATACCCATATGTCCAAATATATTTTAAAATACACAGGATTTCATGAGGTGTCCTAATTTTTTCACATGCCTGTAAGTTCAGCCAAGCATACAGCGGCAGCGAGGGGTGAGAGGCGAGCTCATCATCCAAACTCACCGAGTGTTTTGTAAGTAAATCTGAGAGTGCAACTGTCACTGCAGCAGAGGGTGCCGATGCTTTTCACACGGTTAAGCACCACGAAAGCTACAGATCAATGGACTGCACATCTGGCTTGTTAAAAAAGGTTTTCACAGATTCCCCAACAGCTCAAAAATTCTCAAGTGCTCGAACAAAGACAGAAGCAATTGTAAACGCCGTGATAGCCCCACATTCTGTTGGCTTTGCTCTAGAAGCACTTCAAGATATTCCCTACTGTGGCATGTCTACTGATGGCAGCAATCATGGAGCAGTGAAAATATTCCCTCTGCTCATTCAGTATTTTGATTGGAAGAACGGTGGTGTGCAAAGTAAATTACTTGAAATTAAAAGCACCCCAAATGAATCAGCTGACACTATTGCACAGTACATAAAAGACACACTGGAAAAGAATGGGATGTTTTCTAAATGCATATACTGGTGACAACTGCAATACAATGTTTGGAGGAATCCGGCGTAATGAGGACGGGAAGAATGTGTTTGCCAATTTAAAAAAGTCCTTGCAGAACACGGCTCTTATTGGTGTAGGCTGTCCAGCACATATTCTGAACAATTGTGTTCACCATGGAGCAGACACTGGATGTTGACATTGAGCACATCATTTTCAAAATTTATCAACATTTCCACATCTACACTGTGCGCACAGAGAGTCTGAAGGAGTACTGTGAGTGTGCTGAAGTTGAATTTAGAACTCTCCAATCTCACAACAAGACACGATGGCTGTCATTATTCCCAGGGATTGAGAGATTGCTACAGATGTATCCAGCTTTGAAAGCATTCTTTTTGTCACAGGAAACGCCACCAATGCAGATCAGGAAGTTTTTTGAAGACGAGTTCAGTGAGATTTACCTCTGCCAAATGCATTCACTTGTGTGTATTTCAGTCGCATATCCAAGAGATGGAGAGGGAGCAATTCAGTTGTGGAAGTAAAGAGGATTCTGAACAGGGTCCAGAGCATGCTTCATGAATGCAAGATGAACAACTTCATGCCTCTTAAAGTCAAGAGTATGCTGGCACAAAAGCAGATGGATGGATATGGACAAAGGTGTGACCATTTCAGTGCTCAAGTACAGGACCTGTACAGTTCATGTTCTTACTATCTAGAGAGATGGATGGCACCCAAGGAGGAGTAATACAAGGAGGAGCCATACCTGCTCACAATGCAAATGTTCAGCAAATCTTTTCACTGATGCAAGCCATGATGTAGAGGGCTGAGTATGGATCTGAGTGAAATTCCTGACTGGAATGACGTAGAGGGCTGCATCAGGCACCTAGCTGGGAAAGGGGTGGAAATTGATGATTCAAAGTGCTTTGATCAGGTCACCAATCTAAAGAAATTCATTGAGAGAAGTAACAGTGATGCAGACTTCAGTGATCTACTAGCACACCAGAGGTGGACCAAATTCTTTGAAAGATCCAAAAGTGTCGATTTTCATTCAGAGCTGCTTAAAATGGCACAGTTTTTTTTGCCATACCTGCTCACAATGCAGATGTTGAGCAAATCTTTTCACTGATGCAAGCCCAATGGACCAAGGAGAGGAATCGCTTGTCTGTTGATTCACTGAAGGGGATTCTGTGCACACAGTACAATTTCAAGAACATGACCTGCAAAGATTTCCATTCCTATTTAATCGGCAATAGACAACTGTTGGGGAAGACTCAGTCATCTGATTCTGAGAAATACACCCCATGTGAGGAGGACTGAAAAGCCATAGGCCAGTGTAGCCTATTACTTTTTTTTTAAATGTTTTATTTTGTGCCCAGACAAATAATTATGTTTATGTTAACAAATTAAGTTTTATTTTGTATTTTTTTAGGTTACCATTATTGTTTTATAGGGACAAACACTGAACACCCCCCCCCCCCCCCCCCCCACGCTGAGGCGTCCTCTTTTTCACAAACTCAAATCTGGTCACCCTAATGTTGAGGTGAGTAGTGTCATTTCATGTGCATTATATTTAGGTCTACAACAGGCTGTCATGAAAAGATCAAACTTATTGAAGATTTACGTAAAGTAACAATGTATGAATAAGCAGTTTACATAAATATAATATATGCTTTCATATCTTTTAGGGAGCACAACATATTAGGGAGGCTAAACGCAGGGAAGGCTGCTCCAATATATCTCAGTTCTTTTCATCAGAAAAGCAGAGTCTCATTGAGAAGGTTACTACAGCTGAGGTGTATTTCACATATTTTGTTGTTGAACATAGTGTGCCATTCCATGTGTGTAGGCACACTGGCAAGTTATTTAGGAAAATGTTTCCAGACTCGGAAATAGCAAGAAATTATGCCTGTTCCTCCAGTAAGACAGCAGCGATGATGAACCTGGCATTGGAACCTGAATGTTCAGAGGATGTGTACAAATTAATCCGGACAGAAAAAAGGCCATACAGTATTTTGGTTGATGAAAGCAATGACATCATGTGTGAGAGAGAATGTGCTATTTTAGTCAGGTACTACACTGAAGCACAGGATAAGGTGACAGTTGGATGTGTGGGTATGTCAGTGTGCAATGATGCCAAAGCTGAAAATATATTCAACTGCATTGCATCATCCATGCATGAAAAAGGCCTTGAATGGTCTAATTGCATAGGATTCAGCAGTGACAACTGCAATGTTATGATTGGCAAAAACAACTCTGTCTTATCAAGAGTGAAAGCACAGGCCCCACATATATGGTGTTGGCTGTCCTAGTCACTTGATTAACATATGTGCCAAAACTGCTGCTAAAGAGTTCTCAATAGGCCCTTTTCCACTACCCTTTTTCAGCTCACTTCAGCTCGCTTCAGCTCACTTCAGCCCGACACGGCTCGCGTTTCGACTACCAAAAACCAGCACGACTCAGCTCGCTTCAGCCCTGCTTAGCCCCTAAAACTCGCACCGTTTTGGAGTGGGGCTGAAGCGAGCCAAACTGAGCCGAGTGAGGCTGGGGGCGTGAGCAGACACTCCCCTGTGCACTGATTGGTGAGGAGGAGTGTCCTCACATGCCCACACACGCCCCGCGAGCGCGCTGGGATCTGTAAACACCGCAAACCCGGAAGAAGAATAATTACGAATTACGAGAATTTCTGAAGCCTTATGCGCCTCGCCTCATCTATACGCTCTTGCCAGTATCTGTTGGCATTGTCGGTGACAACAAGCCACAGCACCAAGACCAGCAACACTAACGACTCCATGTCCTCCATGTTTATTGTTTACTATTCGGGTCGTGAGACTACCGCTTAAAAGATCACTGATGTCACTGTTTGCGCTGCTTAACGACATCACCTGACATCCACCCACTTTCGCTAACTCCACCCAATGTGTCCACCCACTTCCAGCCAGCACGGTTCAGCGCGGTTGTAGTCGAAATGCAACTCCAACAGCCCCGCTCAGCTCGACTCAGCACGGCACGGCTCAGCCCGACTCAGCCGCGTTTGTAGTGGAAAAGCGGCAAATGTCACCTGAAGAATTGCTAATTGACATCTACTACTACTTTGAGAAGTTAAAAAAAAAGAGAGGAACTTAAACAGTTTCAGGATTTCTGTAATGTAGCCCAGCAGAGAGTAGAAAAGCACTGCCCTACACGATGGCTTTCTTTGGGAAACTGTTTGGACCATCTACTTAACCAATGGCCTGCCTTTACTTCTTATTTTGAATCACATAGTGAGAATCAGAAGTCCTGTGATATTCAGAAGAGGGTGACAGACCCAATTATGAAAATTTACACTTGTTTTCTCCACAATGTCACACAGTGTTTTGACAAATTTAATTTGATTTTTCAAAACAAGGCACCCATTCATTTCAAATTAAACGACAGTGTTGAAGAGCTCCTGCATGACATAGCAAGCAGATTTATTGTGCCAAAGGTGTTGAGAGAACAGAAAGTGCAGGAGATAGATGTGAGTAACCCTGAAATCCACTGTGAAGATGAAAAGCTTTTTGTTGGGTTCTTGACAAGGAGGCACTTGCTAAGTGAGGAAGCCCTCCCCCCTTACAAGACAAAGCAATTCTTCAAAGATGCCAGAGCATTCTATGTCAGGAGCTTCCAAAAAGTAAAGGAAAAGTTCCCAATGAGAGACCAAATCTTGACAAATCTGTCAGTGGTTAATCCAGAGAGCCAAGATGATATGAAACCAGAGAGAGATTTTGACTTTGGCTGAGAGATTCCCTAATGTGATGAAGGCAGATGCCAGAGAACAACTCCACTTGGAAGTTCTGGATTATACCTCTACCAATTTGGAAGCACTGGTCCCAAATTACAATAATTTGTCAATCGATGAGTTCTGGGGGAAGCTGTCCAAGGTAAAATCAGTAAGCTCAGGGCAGGTCAGATTCAAGGAGCTCTGCCAGTTAATGAAGGTGTTGTTGGTTCTGCCTAATTCCAATTGTGATGTGGAGAGAGCATTCAGTTTGGTGTGTCACATCAAAACTGAATTCAGGTGTCAGATGTCTCACCAAACTCTTGTGAACCTGATGTCCTGTAAAATCAACAAATTCATTGACCCAGAGTGCGATGAGCTTGAAGTTTCAGGGAAATTGCTCAAGTCTGCAAAGCAAGCAGCATCAAAATACAATGAAACCCTGCAAAAGTCACATGAAAAGGAACAGGCCTACATTTAGGCTAAAAAACAGTGTTCTATTCATGTGAAGATATGAAAGGAAATTGGATCCTAACATGGAAAAAAAATGGAAGTAGGCCTACGCTCCGGCTATGTCCAACCTATGTAAATAGTTACTGAAAAAGTTGTGTTCTATTCATGTAAAAGCAAAAATGAAAAGAAATATCATAAGTGTTGTTTTATATGGTTTGCTCTGTAACATGCTAGTAGTTAATTAAAATTTGTTGAAGTTACATCGCCCCCCTGTTATGTGCATCTTAATTTATTTATTTATTTATTTATTTATTTATTTATTGGGGGGGGGCATGACTTTTTCCCATCAGCGGGGGGGTCACGACACCTCCCTGAAATAAGTTACTGCAGGTTGGGATGTCTGCTCTGGGTATATTGTATGTCACTCTGGATAAGATAAGTGCATCTGCTAAATGCCTGTAATGTAATGTTCAGTAAAAACATAACAAATTAAATGAATATCCACATTGTGTTACAGTGGTGCTTGAAAGTTTGTGAACCCTTTAGAATTTTCTATATTTCTGCATAAATATAACCTAAAACATCATCAGATTTTCACACGCATACTAAAAGTAGATAAAGAGAACCCAGTTAAACAAATGAGACAAGAATATTATATTTGGTCATTTATTTATTGAGGAAAATTATCCAATATTACATATCTGTGAGTGGCAAAAGTATGTAAATCTTTGCTTTCAGTATCTGGTGTGACCCCCTTGTGCAGCAATAACTGCAACTAAACATTTCCACTAACTGTTGATCAGTCCTGCACACCAGCTTAGAGGAATTTTAGCCCATTCCTCCGTACAGAACAGCTTCAACTCTGGGATGTTGGTGGGTTTCCTCACATGAACTGCTCGGTTCAGGTCCTTCCACATCATTTCAATTGGACTAAGGTCAGGACTTTGACTTGGCCATTTCAAAACATTAACTTTATTCTTATTTAACCATTCTTTAGTAGAACAACTGGTGTGCTTTGGGTCGTTGTCTTGCTACATGACCCACCTTCTCTTCAGATTCAGTTTATGGACAGATGTCCTGACATTTTCCTTTTGAATTTACTGTTATAATTCAGAATTCATTGTTCCATCAATGATGGCAAGCTGTCCTGGCCCAGATGCAGCAAAAGAGACCCAAACCATGATACTACCACCATCATGTTTTACAGATGGGATAAGGTTCTTATTGTGGAATGCGGTGTTTCCCTTTCTCCAAACATGCTTCTCATTTAAACCAAAAAGTTCTATTTTGATCTTGTCCATCCACAAAACATTTTTCCAATAGCCTTCTACTGCAGACGGGCAGCAATGTTCTTTTTGGAGGGCAGTGGCTTTCTCCTTGCAACCCTGCCATGCACACCATTGTTGTTCAGTGTTCTCCTGATGGTGGACTCATGAACAATTAACATTAGCCAATGTGAGAGAGGCCTTCGGTTGCTTAGAAATTACCCTGGGGTCCTTTGTGACCTCACCAGCTATTATACACCTTGCTCTTGGAGTGATCTTTGTTGGTCGATCACTCCTGGGGAGGGTAACAATGGTCTTGAATTTACTCCATTTGTACACAGTCCGTCTGACTGTGGATTGGTGGAGTCCAAACTCTTTAGAGATGGTTTTGTAACCTTTTCCAGCCCGATGAGCATCAACAACACGTTTTCTGAGGTCCTCAGAAATCTCCTTTGTTCATGCTATGATACACTTCCACAAACATGTGTTGTGAAGATCAGACTTTGATAGATCCCTGTTCTTTAAATAAAACAGAGTGTCATCCCATTGATTGAAAACACATGACTCTAATTTTACCTTCAAATTAACTGCTAATCCTAGAGGTTCACATACTTTTGCCACTCACAGATACTGTATGTAATATTGGATCATTTTCCTCAATAAATAAATGACCAAGTATAATATTTTTGTCTCATTTGTTTAACTGGGTTCTCTTTATCTACTTTGAGGACTTGTGTGAAAATCTGATGATGTTTTAGGTCATATTTATGCAGAAATATAGAAAATTCTAAAGGGTTTACAAACTTTCAAGCACCACTGTAAATGACAGGAAAGAAACACTGAGCAATACTTCACATCTAGTGTGAGTGAGAGAGGGGTTTAAGTAGCAGAGCTGATTGACAAGGAAATGAGGGATGTGTAATTAATAAACAGGAGACAGAGGGTGCTGTGATTCGTGGGAAGTGTAGTTTAGAGTGGCCATATTTGGAGGCTGTTTCAAGCTGGCACTCTCAACGCTGTTACTGACAGGCTCAGGTGAGCATGTACCAAATTCAATTTTATTCCAGGACTCCAATTCAATCATGTTGACTGTCCAAAAACTCTGTAAATGCAACTCAATTCATTCATGTGCATCCAGTGTACATTATTTGAATGAAGTAAATTCGATAAACTTTTTTCCAGTTTAACTTTAATTTCAGGATTTACCTTTTATCGTGATTACATCTTGGTCACCAAGAAGCATCCTAAATCAGTCTGTGCAACATATATCTGAAAACAGAAATGACCATCTATTCAGGATCAATATAATATCCATGACAAGTATAGTTGCAGATTTTTGAGTTACCTTCTTAAGTGATGGACATGAATTTTGAAGCTGTATTGCACTGAAAAACATAGCATTAAACCCATGTGTGGCAGCGGGGGCGTGGTCAAGCCGCGGTCTGTGAATGAAGGGTGGAGTCAGGGAAGGTAAGTGGCAGAATCACTGCACCTGATGTGAATTAACCTGTGTTTGTGTGTCTTCCCCAGTGACTGCGCCCTTTAAAAGGAGAGAGAGAGCAGAGGAAGGGAGCTCTCTCCCCAACCAGAACACTAGTGTGTGTGGCTGGGAGAATGTTGAAAGCTGAAAAGCTAGAAATAAAGAGTTTGAGAACTCAGTTCTGGCCTACCATGCTTCTGTACTCCGTCCCGGGTTTCGGCACCACTGTAGCAATCGTCGAAGGTGGGTGGAGCACAGAAGCATGGCAGGCCAGAACTGAGTTCTCAAACTCTTTTTATTTCTAGCTTTTCAGCTTTCAACATTCTCCCAGCCACACACGTGCACGCATGCACACTAGTGTTCTCGTTGGGGAGAGAGCTCCCTTTCTCTGCTCTCTCTCTCTCTCTCTCTTGCTCCTTTTAAAGGGCGTGGTCACTGGGGAAGACACACAAATACTGGTTAATTCACATCAGGTGCAGTGATTCTGCCACTTACCTTCCCTGACTCCCCCCTCCATTCACAGACCGCCGCTTGACCACGCCCCCGCTGCCACACAATGATTTTGGCATTGAAAGCAAAACTTCCACCCCTGCATCACCTATTACCCCTCGCAGAAGTAAAAATGGACACACTCATCCATGCTGTACAGCATATATGCCGAATAGTGCATTTCAGCATCATGAGAAAAACAAACTTGCATCAATCCATTATCCATAACTGCTTATCCTGTGCCGGGTCGTGGGCAAGCTGGAGCCTATCCCAGCTGACTAGGAGCGAGAGACGGGGTACACCCTGGCAAATTGCCAAATCATCACAGGGCTGACACACAGAGACAAACAACCATTCACACTCACGTTCACACCTACAGTCAATTTAGAGCCACCAGTTAACCTAACCTGCATGTCTTTGGACTGTGGGGGAAACCGGAGCACCTGGAGGAAACCCACACAGACACGGGGAGAACATGCAAACTCCACACAGAAAGGCCCTTACCAGCCGCTGGGCTCAAACCCAGAACCTTCTTGCTGCGAGGTGACAGTGCTAACCACTACACCACCGTGCCACTGAGAAACAACTTTTGTTATTGTAAGATCACAAGAAAGAAAGACTTTCTGGACTTCTGCAGAAAACAGAAATGGTTCTGTATGTTGGAGAAAGGTTCTAAATACACTTGGGTTTGAGAACAAAAGCAGAATATTAGACAATAAATCAGAATGATAGCTTTTGTTTTCAAACATTTACATATCCATTGACAGGAAAATTTAAGTGAACCCATTAGAACTACCTGCATTTAGGTATGAATTTGTCTTAAAATATGGTCTGATCTGATAATGAACAAACACAATCTGTTATAACTCATAACACAAACTATTATATACCTGGTCTTTTTGGGGTTCCTTTTTTTTTTAAAGTTGGGTAAGGTACACTTTAAAAGATTTGATGATATAAATGTATCCCACTTTTGTTGCTTGATTTTAATATCCTGACAATGATGTCAGTGATGTTGTATTCACAAACATTTCACAGATGATGTAAAAACACATTCAAATACACAAGCTGTGTCATGCAACAAAGATACCTGGAACAAATTAGAATTCAATTAACCTGACACTTTAAATTACTTTTGTCCTGTAGCCACACTTTTTCTTTAAACCTTGCACTCCCTTTTACTGTAAAGTCAGACCTGCTGTCTTTGTCACAGAACCAGGAAGTTCATTTCCAAGAAAACAAAACTTAGACTCTCTCTCTCACACACACGCGCACACACACACACACACCCCACAGGAAAATGGCAGAGGCTGGTATTTCAGGAGCTCAGGATCAGTTCAGCTGTCCAGTGTGTCTGAATCTTCTGAGGGATCCTGTAGCTACTCCCTGTCGACACAATTTCTGTAAGGTGTGTATTAATGGCTGCTGGGATCAGGAGGATGTGAAGGGCGTCTACAGCTGCCCTCAGTGTAGAGAGACTTTCAGTCCAAGGCCTGTTCTATGCAGGAACAATATGCTGGCTGAAGTGATGGAGAAACCGAAGAAGACTGAACTCCAAGCTGCTTCTCCTGCTCACTGTTACACTGGACCTGGAGATGTGGAGTGTGATTCCTGCACTGGGAGAAAACGCAAAGCTGCTAAGTCCTGTCTGGTGTGTCAGGCCTCCTACTGTGAAGATCATCTTAAACCTCACTATCAGTCTCCTGCCTTTAAGAGGCACAAGTTAGTTGAAGCCTGCGCAGAGCTCCAAGAGAAGATCTGCTCTGAACACGACAAACTGATCGAGATCTTCTGTCGTACTGACCAAAGCTTTATTTGCTATTTGTGTAAGGTGGATGAGCACAAAGACCACGATACGGTTTCAACTAAAGCAGAAAGAAATGAAAAACAGGTGAGAACCAAAAGTCTAATATTTTCTATGAAGCTTATACAAATAGTTTATTTAATGTCATTTTTGTAGCTAAGCTGCTTTATTCAGGTATAGGGCACAAAACCCTTTAATTTTAAAGAATTTGTAAGAGCATTTTAATTGGTGGAAAGTTTGTGAAATTTTTTTTCAAAAGTAATCATGCTGCTGGTAATTAAATGTTAAATAAATGGGTCCTCCTCATAGCCAACCGAACTGTACACAGCTGTCACTCAGACAAGATAATTTTACAGATTATTGTACACAGGTGCACACATAATGACAGTGTAATTAGTTTTGATGTTAAATTTCAATTTCATTGTATAATTTTTAACATTATAGAAAGTGGTTCTTGTCACCTATATTGACATAGGAACGTATAGCTATTGTTGGGTAATGCTGCCAGGAAATTAAAAACATGTTTAAGATGTTGTAGCAGTTCGTTTGGGTGGGTGGAGCACAGAGGGACGGCAGGCCAGAACTGAGTTCACAAAACTCTTTTATTTTCACTTTTCAGTGTCAAGTTTACTCTCTCAGCCACACATGCACGCACACACTCCAGTCGTCTGGTTGGGGAGAGAGCTCCCTCTGCTCTCACTCTCTCTTCTTAAATAGGGCACGGTCACTGGGGAAGACACACACATTAATTAACCTCAAGTGCAGTGATTCTGCGACTTACCTTCCCTGACTCCGCCCTCCAGTCACAGACTGACGCTTGACCACGCCCCTGCTGCCACATACCCCCACTACCCGACTCAGGCCAGGCGGCCGTCCGGCCTGCAGCCGACTCCCCCCTCTTGATGGGAGAGGAAGTCCGCCACGACCATCTGCGCCCCTGGCCTGTGGATCACCTTGAAGTTGAAGGGTTGGAGTGCCAGATACCAATGGGTGATCTGCGCGTTGGCTTTCTTCATGCGGTGGAGCCACTGGAGGGGCGCGTGGTCCGAACAGAGGGTGAAAGGGCGTCCCAGCAGGTAGTAACGGAGGGCGAGGACCACCCACTTGCTCGCCAGGCACTCCTTTTCAATGGTGCTGTAGGGCCCCTCACGCACTGACAGCTTCCTACTGATATACAACACTGGGCGGTCCTCCCCCTCCACCTCCTGGGACAAAACAGCCCCCAGCCCTCTGTCCGACGCATCTGTCTGTAACATAAAGGGGAGAGAAAAGTCCGGGGAGTGTAAAAGTGGCCCCCCACACAGTGCAGCCTTTACCTCAGAAAAAGCCCGCTGGCATTGCTTCATCCACTGGACCGGATCTGGTGCCCCCTTTTTAGTCAGATCAGTCAGCGGGCTGGTGACGTCCGAATAATTAGGTATAAACCTACGATAATAGCCAGCCAGCCCCAGGAACTGTCTCACCCCCTTTTTGGTCTTGGGCCTCAGGCAGGCCGCAATTACTGCTGTCTTGTTAATTTGGGGACGCACCTGCCCGTTGCCCAAGTGGAAGCCCAGATACCGTACTTCCACCCACCCAATCGCACACTTCTTCGGGTTGGCTGTGAGACCCGCTCACCTCAGCGACCTAAGGACGGCCCTCAGATGTTGGAGGTGCCTCGGCCAGTCATTAATATAGATAATGATGTCGTCGAGGTACGCGGCCGCATAGGTGGCGTGGGGGCGGAAGACCCTATCCATCAGCCGCTGAAACGTAGCGGGCACCCCAAACAGCCCAAAAGGAAGTGTGACAAACTGGTGTAAGCCAAACGGTGTGGAAAAGGCCGTTTTTTTCTCAGGATAATGGAGTCAAGGGGATCTGCCAATAACCCTTTGTTAAATCCAGTGTCGAGTAAAAGTGAGCCATGCCTAGTCGATCAAGCAACTCATCAATACGAGGCATTGGGTACGCGTCAAATTTAGACACCACGTTGACTTTTCTATAGTCTACACAGAACCAGACCGACCCGTCGGCCTTGGGTACCAAGACCACCGGGCTGCTCCAGTCACTGTGGGACTCCTCGATGATGCCCATTTCGAGCATGGCCTCGAGTTCTTCCCGAACCACTTTTTTCTTGTGTTCGAGTAGCCTGTAAGGGCGGCTATGCACTACCACCCCCGGGGGCATCTCAATGTGGTGCTCTATGAGGTTGGTGCGGCCGGGCAGGGGCGAGAACACGTCCAAAAACTCGGTCTGCAACTGGGCAACCTCCGCGAGTTGGGTTGGGGAGAGGTGGTCTCCACAGGGGACCGGAGAGGTACATGATGCCAATGTTCCCTTTTGAACCTCTGGCCCCAGCTCTGCCTTCTCCGGAACCACCGACACCAACGCCACGGGGACCTCCTCGTTTCAGAGTTTGAGCAGATTGAGGTGGTAAATCTGTAGCGCCCCACCCCTGTCCATTTGCCTCACCTCATAGTCAACGTCCCCGACTCACTGTGTGACCTCAAAAGGTCCTTGCCACTTGGCGACTAATTTGGAGCTCGATGTGGGCAACAGTACGAGTACTTTATCTCTCAGTGCGAACTCCCTAAGGTGCGTCCCCTTGTCATACAGGCGGGTTTGTCATTCTTGAGCCTGCCGCAAATTCTCCTGGGTTAGGTGGGTGAGTGTGTGGAGTTTTGCGCGCAGGTCAATAACGTATTGGATTTCATTTTTACTTGGTGAAGGTCCCTCTTCCCAATTTTCCCGCAGCACATCTAGAATGCCGCGCAGCTTACGCCCATATAACAATTCAAATGGGGAGAACCCCATGGCGGCTTGGGGGACTTCTCGCACTGAAAACAACAAGGGTTCGAGCCATTTATCCCAATTACGTGCGTCCTCACTTACGAATTTTTTTATTATATTCTTGAGGGTGCGATTAAACCGTTCAACTAAACCGTCCGTTTGTGGGTGATACACGCTGGTGCGGATCGGCTTAATACTCAACAACCCATACAGTTCATTCAGTGTACGTGACATAAATGAGGTGCCTTGGTCAGTCAGAATCTCTTTCGGGATTCCAACTCGGGAGATAATGTGGAAGAGCGCTTCCGCAATACTGCGTGCTGAGATATTGCGAAGAGGCACCGCTTCCGGGTATCTCATTGCATAGTCCACCAGAACTAATATAAAGCAGCACCCTCATGTTGACCAATCTAATGGCCCAACGAGATCCATCCCAATTCTTTCAAACGGGGTCTCGATTAATGGGAGAGGGCGCAAAGGTGCTTTTGGAATGGCTGCTGGATTTACTAACTGGCATTCACGGCACGCCGTACACCACCTACGGACATTGCCGCAAATCCCTGGCCAATAGAACCAGGCCATTATTTGGGCTAGTGTTTTATCCTGCCCTAAGTGTCCAGCCATGGGATTAAAGTGAGCCGCCTGGAATACCAATTCCCGGCGGCTCTTCAGAATCAAAAGCTGCGTGACTTGCTCTTTAGTCTGAATGTCCTGCGTCACTCGGTATAATCTATCCTTCATAATTGCGAAGTAAGGGAAGGACAGGGTGACGTTTGGCTGGAGCATTTGACCATCGATTACTCTCACTTGGTCAAATGCATGCCGCAGAGTCTCGTCTCACAACTGCTCTAATGGAAAATCTGCGAGGGATTCCTCAATAGAGAGAGGAGGAGCCGGCAGCTCCTCACTCTGATGCAGAGCTGACATAGACGGCTCTGTGACAGCTGCTACCGCCAATGCGACACCGGGACCTCCCCTTATTAAACTACGGCAGGACCCACTCTTCACTAGATGACTCATTAATTCCCCAAATCCCGGCCAATCCGTCCCCAAAATTATCAAGTGGGTAAGGCGAGGATTAACCGCCGCCTTCACTATAAATTTTTCCCCTCAAAAAAAAATGTGGACCGACACTAAAGGGTAGTTGTGAACATCCCTGTGCACACACAACACCTTCACCAATTGTGCTACCCCCAATGCCTCGTCTTGCACCAGGTTTTGGTGGATTGAGGTCTGATTACAACCAGAATCCATCAACGCTTGATATGTATCCCCTTGGACACTCACCGGTATGCGATACGCTCCGGCCTGATCGAGGGTGGCTCCTGGCACGTCGGGGATCCGAACCACCGTGCCCACCTCCATTACCGAGCATTGCTATTGGAGGTGGCCTGGCTCCCCGCAGCGCCAGCAAACCGGCCCGGGCTTTCTCTCCGCACTGGTGCTCTGGGGCTCACTCACCTGAGGGGGGGAGAGACAGACACAGAAGGGAGAAATGGGAGGGCACCGCGGGTGCGGCAGGCCGGCTGGGCTGGTGCTGGCCACCGCCTCCGCGGTGGGGGAACAGGGCGAGGATGAGACACAGGAGGAGAGGGAGGGAGAGAGAGAGAGGAGAAGAGAGAAGAGGTTGTTTGCTGTCCTGCCATTGGGACAGCCGCCAAATGGTCCTCCACCAGCTTGATTGGGGTGCATGGGGTGTGACGCGCAATTCTCGGTTTATCCGCTAGGCTTAGAAGGCAGTGTCTGTAAGTCCTACTAAGTCTAAATGCCTATCGCACTCAAGCCAGACTCCACCTCTGTCATTAGGACAGGTGCACCCTGGGGAGCTTAGTCTTGCGTCTTGGCGAGCCAACGGAGTCACTGGCGACTAGGTTGTAAAGTAGCCTCTTTCAGTCTAGTACAGAATTATAGTAAGATCCTACAAAGGCAAATTTCTTAGAGCTCCGTGAAGCTCATGACTATTTGGAAAGTGTTTCTCCTAATAAAGATATCGTCTTATTTGTCTCATTATTTATACATATTGTCAGTATTATTTATTGTCAGTTATTTATTTATTT
Source organism: Neoarius graeffei (assembly GCF_027579695.1). Taxonomy (NCBI): domain Eukaryota; kingdom Metazoa; phylum Chordata; class Actinopteri; order Siluriformes; family Ariidae; genus Neoarius; species Neoarius graeffei. Next base: position 65,714,508 of record NC_083585.1, read on the forward strand.
ATTATTATACCACTTTATTAATATTTATATTAAAGTGTTGGTCAGATCCTAAATCTGGTCAACCACCTCTTAAAGTCATGAACACCAGATATGATGACAGGGGTAAATCCCAAAATTACCATCACGTGTATGTTGGTACTATTAATGTATGTACTGCCAAATGTGAGAGCAAACTGGCGGAGTGTGTGATGCAAGTCAGGGTCCTGAAACAAGACATCTGCTGCATGCAAGAAACATATTGTTGGTAAAGGGGAAATTGAGTTTGACGATCCTATCCTCAAGGGCTGGAAGGTGTTTTATAATGGATTGAAAGGGAAAGCACTGGCAGGTGTCGCTCTTGTGTTTGCTCCCTATGTAAAAGTTATTGACATGGAACACCCCATAGAGGGCAGAATATCTATAGCGAGAGTTGTGGTCCATGGGACCAAAATATGCATAATGTCCAGCTATGCACCCACCAAGGAATATGCAAACTCCACCAAAGAAGCCTTTTATAATAACCTCTCCAGATTGCTGATAAACACCAAGAAGTCACATCACTCGTATAAGATCATTGCATGTGGAGACTTTAACGCTACCATAGGAACAGACTGCCCAAGTGACAGATGGCAATGCATTGGGAGAAATAATGATGAGAATCCAACCAGCTTCAATGGGAGTAAACTGATTGAGGTCTGTGAAAGCAACTTGCTCTACATCCTGAACTCGATGTTTGACACAAGATCTAATGAACACAGATTTACATATAAATCCCCGAAAGGATACAAATGCCGTCTAGATTACATCATTGGCGAATGGTATGTTAAGAGAGCAACTAGGAATTGCAGATCTTACCCTAGTGTTAGTGTCCCATTCAATTCAGACCATAGAATGGTTGTACTAGATGCCATGTTCCCTGGTAAATGAAGACAGAATGAAATCTTTGCGAAAAAGAAAACAGGGAAGAAACGCGTTGTCCCAAACTTACGATTTCTCAGGGACTCCGACAGTATTAAGACCCAGTACAGCAAGCACCTGGATGAATTATTGGAAGACCAACCGACGTCTGAGGACAGTGATAAAATCAATCAGAAGATTGTTGAAGCTATAACTAAGGCATCTAGTGAAATTATTCCACCTAGATACAAGGAACGTGACACAAAGCGCTGGGTCAATGAAGAATTTCTGAGCCTGGTTGCCAAACGTCAAGCATCACGCGAACCTATGGAAAAAAAAGAACTATCTTGCAAGATTAAGAAGCTACGAATTACTCTGAAGACAAGATATTTTGAGGAGAAAGCGAGAAGGATTAATATGGCTAGTGAACAGAGACATAGTGAGGAGTTCCGCCTTGCCAAGAACTACACGTCACTGCCAAAAAAGAATATACAACTCATCCACCTAAAGAAATTACAAGAACATTTCTCTGACCACCTTGGCCCACGGCCAATCCAGCAGCAGCCTGAGTTGTTACACCCTGAAGAGTTTCCACACATACTGCCTCCAGAAAACCTAGAGCCCATAGACGAACAACCTCCAGATGCACCAGAAGTGGAACGCTGCTTGCAGAAACTCAATAATGGTAAATGCCAGGGTACGGATGGTATATATGCTGAGTATAAAAATGGGTGTCCGTGGGTGGACAGGGTAAAGGACTGTATAAGAGGGACACTGGCTCAGGTATACAGCAAGCTACCCAGGCTGTCCGGTTAGAACAGGAATTAATGGATGTCCACTCACGAGAAACCGTGTAAACCGTGGATGAGAAAACAAGCGCTATCATTACATGGCTACTGAACAGAACAGAACAAACACGTAAGAAAATAGACAGACACAGGATGAGAGAAAAAGAGAAGAAATACTCGCTAGCCTTACCGCCACATGTAACAGTTACAGATAACGAGTACACACATAACACAGTAGCTACGCAACAATAAACAACTTACATTCAAGGACGCACGGAATGCTCACACGGCACAAATGATGGACGTTGGATCCTGACACGTCCGCGATAGAAAGACAGAAAGCAAGAAAGAAATGAAACCGAGAAAGAAAGAGAGAAACGGATCCAAATATTCACTGATGAGAAGCAGGTGTTGCATGGAGTCCCCGTCTGATGTGTGCTGTGTTTTCCTCGATGTTTGTGCGCATCTTATATAGTCCACGCAGCACAGTGTGATGGACAGTGGCGCCAGGGTGTCTGAAGTTGGCGTGTGATGGACAGTGGCGCCAGGGTGTCTGAAGTTGGCATGTTGTAACATGCCCTGACAACTAACGAGTTGGGAGCCACTATGTCTGACAAGGGTGCCTGTTTACTACTTTTAAAGGTCAAAATAATTAAGACCTGGCACCGCAATTCTGAACAGCCGCCCCCAACTTTGTGGAACAAAGTTGTGTCCATGATGTCAGGCAGAGGGGCCCTGAGGGAGTGAAGGGAGTCTCACCAGGCGTGAGACTGGGCGTGTGTAGGTCCGGTCCTTGACCTGCGCCTGTGCAGTACGTACCCTGCCATCTGCTCCAGGGGTGACAGCAGTGACCTTGCCCACAGGCCACAGGGCACGTGGGAGCTGAGGGTCGACAATCATCACGATGCTGTCAACGATGAGGTCCTCCCGGTCTCGTTGCCACTTGGAGCGGGTTTGAAGAGAGGGCAGGTAGTTCCTGATGAACTTAGCCCAGAATTGGTCCACAAGGGCCTGGCACTGTCTCCACCTGCGCCTGCTCAGGATGTCGGAGTCGGTGTAGACCACTTGTGGTATGGAGGGGTCGTGCCGCCCCATCAGCAGCATGTTTGGAGTGATGGGATCTGGATCTGCGATGTCTGACGAGGTGTAACCCAAGGGCTTGGAGTTGATGATGCTTTCCACCTCGATCAGCACTGTCCTCAACACCTCCTCAGTGACTGTCTGTGCATCGAGTGTAGTGTGTAGGGCAGCTTTGATGGAACGGATCTCCCGTTCCCAGGAACCACCGAAGTGCGGAGCATGTGGAGGATTGAACTTGAAGTCAATCTGTTGACTGGCTAAGTGGGACTGTAGCTCTGGGCTGAGGGCTTTGAACGTCTCCTGCAGTTCAGACTGACCCCCTCTGCAATTGGTGCCTTGGTCGGAGAGCAGCTCATGTGGCTTCCCTCGGCGTGCGATGAAGCGCCGCAGGGCCATCAAGAAAGCATCAGTGTCCATGCTGGTGAGGAGGTCTAGATGCACTGCATGGATTGTCAGGCACTTGAAAACGACGCCCCATCGTTTCTCAGTGCGTCGGCCGATTTTGATGAGGTACGGCCCGAAACAATCCATTCCAGTGGAATAGAAGGCTGGCTTGTGCAAGCGCAGACTTGATGGTGGCAAGTCAGCCATTCTGGGGATCACTGGTGTGCCTCGCCACTTCTGACACTCTGGACAGCTGGGCTGATGTTTCTTGACAGCCGCTCTCCCACGCACGATCCAGTACCGCCGGCGCAGCTCAGCAAACACTCGCTCTGGTCCTGGGTGCGCCAGGTGGCTGTCGAAGTCTCGGATGATGAGCTGTGTGATGGGGTGCTGAGGGTCAAGCAGGATGGGGTGTAGAGTCTCCTCCTCAACCGTGTCACACCTGCGCAGACGACCTCCGACCCGGATCAGCTGTGTCTCAGCGTCGTACTCCGGGGACAATGTGAGGATCCTGCTGTCAGTGGAGACTGGCTTCCCCGCTGAGAGCAGGGTGAGGTCTTCGGGGAAGGAGTCACTCTGTGCCTTCCTGAGGAGTGCCAGTTCCGCTTGCCTGTAGTCCTCAGCTGTGATGGCGGATGTGGCCGCCCCGTGACGCTTTCTGACTGTGGCCTCCAGCAGCTCTGGATATTGACTGAAGTTCCCTGCATCAGGCAACGCAGGGTCAGAGGTCACGGTGATGTGGCCACAGAACTGGGACTTCCGCAGCTCGGTGGCGTCCTGCAGCAGCTCCACTGATGGTGACGGTGCACTGATGAACAGGCACGCTGGGGTGGAAGACCGACGCTTGACAGCCTTGGCGGGGCCTTGAAGTGTCCACCCAAGGCGTGTCTTCAGGGCAATGGGTCCACCTGGTGGGCCCATGTGCACAGGCTCGATGGGGATGAGGAGGTCTGGGTAGTCAGACCCAATGAGGAGCAGCGGACGGGCCTGAGTAAAGGAGTGAAGAGGCAGCCCTCTGAGGTGGTGGTAGGTCCTTTGGAGAGCCTCAACTGGGTGTGAATGAGGGGACAGTCCCAGTTCGGGTGATGTGAAGGCCCGCTGTATCTTGTACCGCTGCTGCGGTTGACTGAGGGATGACACAGAGAAGGACACTGACCTCCCCGGCACCGTTCTGATGTCATGACGGATGGTGCGGAGGGCCAGATTCTCACTCTGTCCTTTGAGGCCAAGCTGCTGCGCTGCTTGGTGGAGGAGCATGGTGCGCTCTGACCCATCATCGAGGATGGCGTAGGTCTCCATCTTCTTGCCCCCGTGATGAAGGAGCACCTTCACCATCTTCAGCAGCACACAACTACCTCTCCGTGCTGGGTCGAGGTAGTAGGTGGATGGCTGGCTGGGTGAAGACAGTGTCGCAGTCTCCGGCCTGCTTTGTGCATTCACCTCATGCAGTACCTCGAGGTGCAGGCGATTGCACTTCGGGCACCGTGCCTTGAGGTAGCACTGAGCTGCTTGATGGTCGCGTCCACACCTCCAGCACTTCTTCCCGGTCTTGATCCACTGGAGCCTTGGTTCCAGTGACATACTCTTGAACGCAGTGCACTGGTTGAAGTAGTGCTCCGTGCTGTTGCAGAAGGGGCAGTACTTCTTTGGAGGCTCCACCTTGGCGGGTGTGCGTGGAGCTGACTTTGATGGCTGCTGAGCTGACTTGGCTGGGGGGTCTACCAGCAGGACCGTGGTGGAGCGTGTGGCTGCTGGCTGCTTGCCTCTGGTGCTCCGCTGCCGCTCTGCCTGGCTCGCTGTTGCCTTTGGCGGGTCGTTGGTCTCGTCCAGCTGCACACCAACCTCGTGCTGTAACCATGCGGCGAAGTCCAGGAGTGTGGGGACAGGCACACGGTCTGGGTCGATGTACCGCCTGAAGGCAGTACGCAGCTCGTGAGGCAGCTTGGGCAGCAACCGAGACACATGCGAACCACACCGTAGCTCAAGCTGTTCCTGGGTCCCCATCTTATCCAGCATCCCCACCAAGGACTGCACCTTCAGGGCGAAGTTCCTGAAGCCTCTCTGGTCACCGCTCCTGACAGGGGGCTCAGCCAGGACCTGGTTGATCTGCCTGAGTGCCAGTTTGCGGGGCTGCCCAAAGAGCTTCGTGAGGGCTGCCATCGTATCACTGTAGGGATAGCTGCTGTGGCAGTAAGCATCCGCTACCAGGACAGCATCCTCTAGCTTCAGGTGGTCCAGCAGGATCTGATATTTGAAGCGCTCTGTCGCGTCGGGTGGTAGGACGTTGTCGAGCGCCAGCTGCATCCTGTTGAACTGCCGTGGGTCGTCCTCGGTGAACGCTGGGATTCTCATCTTGGGCCCGCGGTAGGTCAGCTCCTGAGGGGGAAGAGATGTCAGTCGCTGTGGGACAGGTGACAGCCTGTGATGATCTGGTGCCACTGCCCTCTGACCGGCCGACACCGGTGATGACGTCCGCTGTCTCTGAGCAGACGAAGGGCGCCGTGGGCTGAATGGCGCTGAGTACTGTGGGGTGGCAGGAGAGGGTGAGGATGACGTGAATGAGTGACCCCGTGGCAGATTCATGCTCCTCAGGTGCTCTGTCAGCTCTGCCGTCAGTGGTGTTGGCAAATGGGGAGCTCCTCCGTGTGGCGGTGTGGACGTCGCTGCCTCAGCTCCTGCGATGTGTGGCCGAGGTAGAGGTGACGACTGCTCTGCCACCGGGGCGCGGCGATGTCCACTGGTTGAGTCAGCAGGGCTGTATGTTCTGTCATGCTGCAGTGGTGATGATAGGACTGCTGGGGGGGTTCCAGGCGTGACGGCTGGAACCTGGATGTCCCTCGCTGGAGTGCGTGGAGGTGATGCATAGTGTTGTTGTTGCAACAGGTACTGCACATCCCGCTGCAGCTGCCGATTGTCCTCCCGTATCTGCTGAAGGGCGAGGAGGATAGCTGCTGACGTGTCCAGGGGAGTCTGCCCAGCAGGGGGAGTGTGTGATGTCTCCCGGGGCCTGCTGTCTCCCACGTGGGAAGAATCATCCTGGGTGTGTGCACCGTCCTGTGGCAGCCGTCGCTGAGCCTGGGTCACCACGTAGTCATCCAGGTGCCTGGGGTGGTGGTGCTCACGGCGAGGACGGGCACTGCCATCATGAGTGGACATCCTGACTGTGTAGAACGCTGTATCCGGCTCGAAGGACCATATAAAAATGGGTGTCCGTGGGTGGACAGGGTAAAGGACTGTATAAGAGGGACACTGGCTCAGGTATACAGCAAGCTACCCAGGCTGTCCGGTTAGAACAGGAATTAATGGATGTCCACTCACGAGAAACCGTGTAAACCGTGGATGAGAAAACAAGCGCTATCATTACATGGCTACTGAACAGAACAGAACAAACACGTAAGAAAATAGACAGACACAGGATGAGAGAAAAAGAGAAGAAATACTCGCTAGCCTTACCGCCACATGTAACAGTTACAGATAACAAGTACACACATAACACAGTAGCTACGCAACAATAAACAACTTACATTCAAGGACGCACGGAATGCTCACACGGCACAAATGATGGACGTTGGATCCTGACACGTCCGCGATAGAAAGACAGAAAGCAAGAAAGAAATGAAACCGAGAAAGAAAGAGAGAAACGGATCCAAATATTCACTGATGAGAAGCAGGTGTTGCATGGAGTCCCCGTCTGATGTGTGCTGTGTTTTCCTCGATGTTTGTGCGCATCTTATATAGTCCACGCAGCACAGTGTGATGGACAGTGGCGCCAGGGTGTCTGAAGTTGGCGTGTGATGGACAGTGGCGCCAGGGTGTCTGAAGTTGGCATGTTGTAACATGCCCTGACAACTAACGAGTTGGGAGCCACTATGTCTGACAAGGGTGCCTGTTTACTACTTTTAAAGGTCAAAATAATTAAGACCTGGCACCGCAATTCTGAACACTGAGCAACTGAAGTACTCCAATTCCACACACATTCTTGAATATTTCGTAGTCCTGTTGGGTACCATATGGACATGCCTAAAGATTCCAGTCACCTGGCTTATTTCAGCAATTACCTGTCTACACAAGAAGGGCTCCAAAAGTGTGGCTGAAAATTACTGTGGACTGTCGATAATTGCAACAATGTCTAAAGTATTGTCAGTTATTGTGGTGGAGAGGATAAGATTAGTTTACGATCTAATTCTATTGGATGCACAATTTGGCTTCAGGCGAAATAGATCAACATGTGATGCTATATTCATTACTAGACACATTCTTGAGAAGGAAAAACAACCACTATTCCTATGCTTTATTGACCTGAAAGCTGCATATGATTGGGTTCCACGGGATGCACTTTCCTGCCCTAAACTGGTGTCAATCCTGAAGGCCCTCTACACTGGCACGAAAGCCTGCATAAAAGGAGCTGCTGAGTATTTCGAAACTTTAGTAGGATGCCGTCAAGGCACTCTAGAGAGTCCCCTAGTTTTCAATATATACATGGACTTTGTTATGTGATGCGCAAAGTATGAAATACTAAGACAGTTCCCAGACATGGGCGTACTGGTAAAGTTCCAAATTCCAACTGAGGTGTCACCACGCGAATACCGACAGAGAGCTGCAACAACAGGAGAAGTAAGAGTAACAGAACTGCTATATGCAGATGACATAGTGATATTCTCGAAGAGTATTGATGAACTTAATCAAATTCTGACTATCTATGATTCAGCCTTCTCCAGGTTTGGACTACAAATGTCGTATAAAAAAACAGAGACCATGGCATTCAATGTGGATGAATCCATCAAATCCTGAAAATCCCTACTGTCTGTTAACAATATCGATATCAAAAACGTAAGGGAATTTAGGTACCTTGGTCATCTAATTACTAATACCGAGAAGTCAGCTGCTGCTCTACATTCTCAAATAGCATCTGCGTTTCAAAAATGGGACGAGCTGAAACAGTTTCTGACCGATAAAGAAATCTACATAAGTACTCGTATGAAAATTCTTCAGGCGTGTGTTAGGTCACGGCTTCTCTATGGTATCCAAACCCACGAGCTATCTTCAACTGAACTTCAAAAGATCGACACTATCTGGAATGGCTTCTTAAGGAAAATGGTCACAGGGGGATATTCCAGAAAAAACGCGCCTGCCCGCTCTAAGCGAAAAAAGGGATAGATCCAGCAACCCAAGTCGATGGAGAACTTGACTGGTCATTTCGAATCTCAAATGAGCAACTATGGAAAATTACCAAATCTTGCTCAATAAGGGACTTTTACCTTGCTCAATATCTCAAATACATGGGACATGTTTGCAGGATGGAAAACAGTTCACTACAAAAATGGGTGCTGTTTGATATCAATGCATCCAAGAAGACCTGGACTAATATGGAGAAGATATTAGGCACAGATGTCTCCCAGGCATGGAGAACACTAATGAGCAAATCAGAGCTGAACCGACTCCTAAGTATAAGACTCAACCTACAGTCGGTGCCCTAAGGCCAAGCTTGGCCAATAGGGAAAACGTGATGATGATGATGATTGCCTGATCCAGCGACGCCAGGCGGTGGCACTGGACCCACTCTGCAGTTCCTGCTGGTAAGCGCGCGATGAACTGCTCCAGTACCACCTGGTGGATGATTCCCTTGGCGTCATGGTTGTCGGCCCTCAACCACCGCCCGCAGGCGTCCCGGAGTTGCTGGCCAAATGAGAATGGCCGGCCAACTTCCTCCAAGCGCGGAAGCACTGCTGTTGTTGCTCGGGGGTATGCCCCACACGCTGGAGGACGGCCCGGCGAAGGTCCATGTAGGCCAGCCGGCGGTCGGCAGGGAGCTGTAGCGCAGCCAGCTGCGCCTCTTCCGATAGCAGGGGGAGGAGGTGCGCTGCTCGCTGTTCCACTGGCCACCCCGAGGTCTCTGCTACCTGCTCAAAGAGCGTGAGGAAGGCCTCGGGGTCATCCTGCAGGCCCATCTTCTTTAGGGTGAGGGGGGACGGGCCCGCGGCGGTGGAGTTGGTGGACCCCGTCGACGCGAGGAGGTGCCGGAACGCCTGTCGCTCTTCCTGCTGAGCCAACACCAGGGCCTCGAACCGCTATTCCTGCTCCTTCCGGAGGGCGACTAGCGCCTGGTGCTGGCTTTGCTTGGCCGTGGCGAGGATGTGGACCAGGTCGGCGAAAGGGGAGGACTCCATGGGGCTGTTCTGCTTCTGCGCTCCAATTCCTGGGTTTCAACACCACTGTAGCAGTTCGTATGGGTGGGTGGAGCACAGAGGGACGGCAGGCCAGAACTGAGTTCACAAAACTCTTTTATTTTCACTTTTCAGTGTCAAGTTTACTCTCTCAGCCACACACGCACGCGCACACTCCAGTTGTCTGGTTGGGGAGAGAGCTCCCTCTGCTCTCGTTCTCTCTTCTTAAATAGGGCGCGGTCACTGGGGAAGACACACAAACACATTAATTAACCTCAGGTGCAGTGATTCTGCCACTTACCTTCCCTGACTCCGCCCTCCGGTCACAGATCGACGCTTGGCCACGCCCCCGCTGCCACAGATGTCATTAATGGTATACAGATAAAAAGTAAGAACTTTATCTGTTCAGAAAGTGAGACAGTAATAGAGTTCCCATACTTTTGCATCACTAAGTTAATGTTGCTGTCACCAGAACATGAGAATTGCTTTATTTTGTGCCTCAAGATTTTGTGCTGCACAAGACACTGCATATAAAAGGAACACTGTTAATCACACACAGCTGTATGCTCATTCATAAAATTATCCACTCCTTCTCCAAGACTCCACTCTCTATTCACTTTAGCATTTTTTATATTTCTGCATAAATATAACCTAAAGCATCATCAGATTTTCACACAGGTCCTAAATGTACAGTTTTGGTTAGAAGTTTACATACAGTGACATGAATGTCATCGTGGATATGAATGTCATGGCAATATTTGGGTTTTCAGTAATTTCTTTGAACTGTTCTTTTTCTGTATCAGAATGATTGTACAGTAGAGCCCTGCACTCCCGCAGGAGTCCCACGGGACCCGACGCAAAGCAGTGCGGCGCGGGACAAATTTTGAAAGCTCATTGCGGGCATGGGCGGGAGGGGGAGTGCACAATGCAGGAGCAGGCGGGAGAGGTGATAAGCTGCAGTCCCACTAACTAAAAACATGTTTAAAATAAAATTTATAAATTATTAATTTATGTCTATCATATATAATTTGTGCTGGATATTTTATTTGGCATTAATAAAAACATTTTAAGATGCCTAAATTTGCGGATGTGGTTGTGGCAGCGGGGGCGTGGCCAAGCAGCAGTCTGTGAATGGAGGGCGGGGTCGGGGAAGGTAAGTGGCTAGGTCATTACACCTGATGTCAATTTGTGTGTGTGTGTGTGTGTGTGTGTGTGTGTGTGTGTGTTTGTTTGTTGCAGGGATGGAGTATAAAGGGAGGGGGAGAGGAGAGAAGAGGGATTCGCTCCCTGACCACAACACGTGTGTGAGTGAGTGAGTGAGTGAGTGAGTGAGTGAGTGAGTGAGTGAGTGAACGAGTGAAAGAAAGAAAGCTGAAAAGCTCAATAAAGTGAGTGGGTGTGAACATGAACTCTCGCCTGCCGTGCTTCTGTGCTCCACCCACATCGGGGATTACTACAGTGGTGTATTGCACCACTGTAGTAATCCCCTAGTGGGTGGAGCACAGAAGCACGGCAGGCGAGAGTTCATGTTCACACCCACTCACTTTATTGAGCTTTTCAGCTTTCTTTCTTTCACTCGTTCACTCACTCACTCACTCACTCACACACACGTGTTGTGGTCGGGGAGCGAATCCCTCTTCTCTCCTCTCCCCCTCCCTTTATACTCCATCCCTGCAACAAACAAACACACACAAATTGACATCAGGTGTAATGACCTAGCCACTTACCTTCCCCGACCCCGCCCTCCATTCACAGACTGCTGCTTGGCCATGCCCCCGCTGCCACAGTGGTCTAATCTCGCGTACGTTTCCGATTCCTTTCTGCTCTTCCGTGTTTGAGATCTCAGATCATGGCAGAAGAGCAGAGCTCCTCTAGTGAAGCTCACAATGGGTATCTCTGTAAAGCCTCAGCTGCGCATGCCGCCTGGCAATGCGCACCCTCGCTACGTGTGCTAGGTGACGGATCGGTCAGTGGAGAGCTCAGCTAAGGTCAGCATGTTTAATTCCCCAAGCCAATGACAAGAACTTTTGTGAGAAATAATGTGAACGTCTGCATCATGCGGGATTTGCAGGCGGGAGCGGGACAAAATATGGCAGGTGCGGGTGGGAGCGGGACTGAAAATCATAATTCTTTGCGGGAGCGGGCGGGAGCGGGACTGAAAATTCTGTCCCGTGCAGACCTCTATTGTACAGCATACATCTTTATTAAAAAAACACTAGAATTTGGTGCACAAGTTTTAATTGTCTATAGTTTTCTGAAATCAACACAGGGTCAAAATTATACATACAGTGTCAAATTTGCATGCACTCACATTATTAATTCAGAGGTGCTGAAACTTGCAGAATGTCTTTTATCTTGCAAAGGCTGAGGTCTCTTAACTTCCTGTTAGTGATAGTGATTGACTACAACTGGTAGCTTCTCTGTGCCTTCATAAAAAGGGTTTGTTTCCAGCACTCATTGGATTGACCAATACACAATACAATGGGAAAGTCCAAGGAGCTCAGTGCAGATCTGAGAAAAAGGATCACAGAGGTACACAACTCCCAGACTGGCTCTTGAAGACATTTCTAAACAACTGCAAATTCCAAGATCAGTTCAAACAATTGTATGCAAGTTACTGGGAGGTGTAGTCACTTTGCCAAGCCACTTTGCTTCTTGAAAACCCAAACTGTCACCCTCAGCTGAAAGGAAATTGGTTTGGATGGTCAGGAACAAACTGGCAACTACCATGGCACAACCCTGCCATGAAATGGAAGCTGATGAATCGTTGTCTACAGTTTAGCGAGTTTTACCATGGACCACCATCACCATGGACTAAGAGGATGCTATCCAAGAAATAACCCCCTGCTCCAAAATTGACACCTTCAAGCTTAACTAAAGTTTAAAGCTGACCACATGGACAAAGAACAAAGCCTTCTGGGAGGAAATTTTGTGAGGAACAGCACAATTTTGTGAGGAACAGTTTGTCTTTCAGATGGCCAGTAACAAGAGAGATGGCTGCATTCACAACATCTTTCCTTAGTGTTCACTGACTAGTGGTAGTGAAAATGAAGTGCACCTTGAATTGTCACACCTGTCTCCAATGCCTCATTGACTCAAACATAAAAAGTCGTTACACTGGTGCCAAAACTCAGGACTGAGGAACAAAATGCCGCCATGGAGTCTGAACCAATTAGAGAGCTCCTCCAGACACTCAGCAATGACCTCCAGTGCCAGCACCATGAACTCGTTGCACTGTCCATTAAGCAGGGGCAGCGATTCCAGGCTCTGATCAAGGCCCAGGTGGAGGACCAGCAGGTGATCTGGAGCTGGGTCCAGTCAGTGGGTGCTTCAGCAGGTGCCCCTTGTGGCCACCTTGCCCATCCAGCTGGTCAAGATGGGACTGCAAGATGACCGCAAAGCCTACATTGAGCTGTTCAAGCATGTTGTGGAGATGAGCTCATGGGCAACCTCACCATGGGTGGCATGCCTATTGCCTCTCCTATCAGGGGAAGCCCAGCTCGTGGCTCAGCAGCTCCAGGCCATCAGCATGCTGAAGTATCCTTACCTGAAGTGGGCTATTCTGCAGTGGGTCAACCGCAGTTCAGAAGAGCATCACTAGCGGTTCTGCGCACTGGCATACGGTGAAGTCAGCCACCTGTTTGTATTCACACAACAGCTCTGGGATTCCTGCTGACAGTGGCTTCTGGCAAGTTAGTGTGACATCAAGCCCATCATCAATCATGTCACATTGGGACAATTTGTCACACAACTACCATGCGAGACATCAATGTGGATCCAGTGTCACTGTGCAGCATTGCTGGAGGAGGTGGTCCAACTGGCATAGGACCACCTGATGGCATTTTCAGGAGCAGGTGCTCCTGCAGTTTCTCTTCCTGGCTCTCTCACTCTCTCCCTCTCCTCGCCCCTACCCCAACCCCACGGAGATGGGGTCAGTTCCCCTGATACCCACTCCCCACACTCGTGTCTGTTCTCATGTCTCTTCACCAGTTTTTCCTTCTGTGTCCGATGCTTGATATGGGAGTAATTGAGGAGTTGCAAAATGACTGAAACAGCCCCATGGTCTTAGTTCCCAAGACTGATTGGACGGTCTGGTTCTGTGTGGACTATATAAACGTCAAGGCACTGTCTAAATTTGACACATATCTGATGTCTCGCTTTGATGAATTGCTTGATCAATTAGGCATGGCTAACTTTTATTCAACACTGGATGTGAAAAGGAATATTGGCAGATCCCCTTGACTCCATTATCCCATGAAAAAATGGCTTTTTTCACTCTGTTTGGTTTTCATCAATCTGTCTCCCTTCCTTTTGGGTTGTTTGGGGCCCCAGCAACGTTTCAGCATCTCATGGACCAAATCCTTCGTCCCCACAATGCACATGCCGCTGCCTATTTAGATGACCTCATTATTTATATTAATGATTGGCAGTAACATTTAGAACATCTAAGAGCTATCCTGAGGTAACTGAGGTGTATGGAGCTCACAGCAAACCCCAAAAAGTGTGCAATTGGACAAAGGTGGAAGTATGGTATCTGGGCTTCCACTTGGTTCAAAGGCAGGTGTGTCCCCAAATTGATAAGACTGCAGCAATTACAGTCAATGTGTTTTCCCCACATGCTGTAATCACTTTTCTGTGGCCTTGGCTGGTGATAAGCAGCCAAGTCTGAGTTCCTGCACATCCCAGAGCATGCCAGGTGCACACTTTAACAAAGCTTCATAGAATATCTTGAGCCAATCACGTGAAGATGTGAGCAGTAAGTGAATGCCTTTAGAGTATAATAGATAACAGCCACTAAAACACAACTCAGAGTGCGCCTACTCTCGGCATCATTGAAGTGGTGTCTTCTTCTTTTCTTCTTCTCTTCTTCTTCTTTTTTCCTTTCCTATTTTATATATCTGTTTTATATGATCTACTATAATAAATAACTGAAAAGACAACTGCTAAGCATTCTGAAGTGTTTATTAGAAGCTTCCATTACAGGTTGCACAGGTCTTCAACAGTAGGTGACCATTACTGTTGCTTTTACCAACTCCATTCCTCCCAATGACTCCCTCCCATATCTGGTAGTCTGCACCAACTCTGGTGTTGAAGTCACTGAAAATGATAAGCTTGTCTCCTTTAAGCACAGCTGTGATGAGGGCCTCCAAGTCTTTGTAAAACTTGTCTTTAGTCTCCTCAGGGTTTGTCATGGTGGGGGCATATGCACTGATAATGGTGGCATGGCACTTTCCTTTGAGAGGGAGCTGCACAGTAATGAGTCAGTCATTCACACCTTTGTGGAGGCTGGTTAGCTTGCTGATCAAGTTTGATCTGATGGTAAAACCCACTCCAACTTCAGGACATCCACTTCAGAAACAAACAAACAAACAAAAAAACAAGCAAACAAACAAACAAAAACATGTAGGTGGCTTGGATTTCTGTCAGTTGGCCTGGGTTTCAGGAACCTGGTCTCATAGAGGGCTGCATTCTGGAGGTTTACCTGCAGAGTTCCCTTACGACAAGTGCTGTGTGTCTCTTGGGTCTTCCTGCCTCAGAGTTGTCCATGAGTGCATTCCATGTCACTGAAGTTTACTTCTTTGTGTTTTGCCTGCATTGTTGGGATCCCCAGCTGACACAGTAAGCAGGCTATGTTTGGATCATTTTTCCAGCCCCTTTCCCAGACCAAGGAGGTGAGCAGAGTGATTCTTAAAAAAGGGCTGCTCAGACAGCCAGGGTGCTGCTGGACTCTGTTGCTGCTTTGGTCCAGTAGAGAACAATGCTGTGCCCTGAGCTGCCTGTGTGTGGGGTTGTGGCTACAGCTTTATAGTCCGCCTGAATCCTCTTCTGGAAAGCTCAGGTTTGATCTTGAGAATTTGCCTATCACTGAACAGTGGAAAAGATGTGTCACAGAGAAACTTAACAGCATTTCTGAAGTGTTTGCCACAGATGATTTGACCTACGGCCACACCACTGCAGTCAAACATCACATTAGGCTGCAGGATGATACTCCATTTAAAGAAAGATCAAGACCCATCTATCCGTGTGCCAGAGAAGCCATAAAGCAACATCTGAGAGAGTTACTTGATGCAGGGATCATCAGAGAGTCGGAAAGCCCATTTGCTTCCCCAATAGTAGTCGTAAGGAAAAAGAATGGGAGTATCCGACTATGTGTCGACTACAGAAAGCTGAACACCTGCACGCTCTCCCGAACATTGAGGAGACCTTCACTGCTCTAAATGGAGCTAAGTGGTTTTCAGTGATGGACCTCAAGTCTGGATATTATCAGGTTGAGGTGGCTGAGGAGGATAAGTACAAAACGGCCTTTGTGTGCCCATTAGGCTTCTTTGAATTTAACAGGATGCCTCAGGGTGTGACCAACGCGCCAAGTACTTTCCAACGCCTTATGGAGAGGTGTGTTGGCGACTTGCATCTGAATGAAGTGCTTGTTTTTCTCGATGATTTGATAGTCTTCTCAGAGGTGTTAGAGGAACATGAAGCTCGACTAATGAAAGTACTCACACGCCTGAGGGACTATGGATTGAAACTACCGAGAAATGTCATTTCTTCAAGACATCAGTGAAATACCTGGGACATGTCGTAGATGCCCAGGGAGTTCATACAGGTCCTGACAAGGTCTCAGCCCTCAAAACCTGGCCTCGTCCTTCTAACAGAAAGGAGGTGAAATGTTTTTTAGGCTTTACAGGATACTATCAGCATTTCGTTGAGGGGTATTCAAGGATAGCCAAACCACTAAACCATCTGACAATGGGTTATCACCCAGCAAAGAAAAGAGGGAAAGTGTACAAACGACCCAGTGTGGAAGGTCACCCCAACCCAAAGGTCCCGTTTGGAGATGAGTGGACCCCTGAATGTGATACTGCCTTTCAGACACTGATCCAGAGGTTAATGTCTGCTTCCATCCTTGCCTTTGCCAATCCTCAGTTGCCATACATTCTCCACACAGATGCCTGCAGGCAGGGGTTGGGCACTGCTCTCTATCAGGAGCAAGAAGGACGGCTCTGAGTAGTGGCTTATGCCAGCAGAGGACTCTCAAAGAGTGAACAGAACTACCCCACTCACAAGTTAGAGTTCTTAGCCCTTAAATGGGCAGTCTGTAAAAAGTTCCATGACTACCTATACAGGTGTGAGTTCACTGTTCTGACAGACAATAACCCCCTCACATATGTTTTGATGTCAGCTAAGCTGGATGTTGCTGGCCATAGATGGTTGGTCACCCTCTCCACTTACCGCTTCAATGTCAAGTACAGGGCAGGCCAGGCCAATAGAGATGCTGACGGGTTGTCTCGGAGACCTCAAAATCCTCCACATGAAGATGATGCCTTCATTAAGGAGAGGGAGAGAATAGAAGACCTCAGGAGACGGCTCATGAAAGTGGCTGGCACCACCATCTCTTGTGAAGTGCTCTCAACTATAGAGATCTTGCAGTCACGTGACCGGAAAGTACACAGCCGCCATCTTGTCGGTAAAAAACACAGCTGAATACTGCTGCACTCGTGTACAGAATGGATCAATTTCAACCGACGGACTACACGGCTCATTTTTTTAATGAACAGATAACTAGATATATGTCTAAAATAAACGATCTACAGCTTAGTGACCCTTATGGCTTACCGGACGGAGTTTTCATGACCATGTCAGTGGATATTGAACTGCCGGAGGTGGAATACCCAGACGTGTATAATTACCTCATCAACTTTCCCTCGCTGTTCAGTGGTGAAGCACTGCGTGCTTATAAATCTTTGGACAGTTATCTCTACAGAAATTCAGGATTTGTCAGCCCCATTAAGATGTGGCATCTTGTAAAGAAGAAAATAACAATCCTCATTGGACGGGTAAGTCACTTAAGTATTGAGCACTAGAACTGATGCTAGATATATCAGTAGTATCTAGCATAGCACTGACCAGCCGATTATGGTTGAATCATACATGGCATATATATTTATTTATAAATCCTTATAAGGATTTATCCTTATATTTATAAGGATTTACTACTAAGACAGTGGTAAATTCTTATAAGTTCTTTACTGTTTTTTCATACCACACCACTAAAGACCCAATCCACCCCGCCCCAACCCTTTTCTCAGGCTCCCACTTCCCGGAATTTTTTATTAGAGCAAGTCATAAACTTATGCTGCAAATAACCACATGGATATACTGAAATAAATACATGACGAACCTGAGATGAAATGGTCACTGCACAGGCGCCAGTGATCGTTCCTTCCAGTCGGTACCCATGCCTTGTTCTTGTTGTTTGGATCAGCCCAGCTGATAGCAGCAATCCATTTTGCGCACCTGTCAGGGTCCCGTGGCAGCCTATGAAACTAACTTCCCGTTTTCTGACCTCTCCTGTTGTGGCATTTATATGCCATCCAACTCTCCGGCATTGTGGCACGGTAATATTTGAATATTTCGGCGAAAAATAATGAAAGTCAGTGTCGGAAAGACGGCGGAAATATGGTGTTTAACCGACAAGATGGCGTTTGTCTACAATCTGGAGCGGATGTGACGTCACATGCAAGTGCTCCATATGTCAGCGTCATCTTGTGGTCTGCATGAATGAACACTGCTCAGGCACAGTTATTGCCGAGTCACTTGCTGTTGATGCGTCATCAGTGCCTGATTCCTTTGGTCAAGACGTTTTACCATCAATGACTCCAGCTGATTGGCGAAAAGCTCAAGCAGATGACCCACACATCAGCCATGTTGTCAGCCTCCTCGCGAAAACAGCAAAGCCAAGTTACACAGGAGACAGCCCAGAACACACTGAAGTAAAGCTCTTGTTACGACAGTGGTGTAAACTGGAGCTGAGAGATGGCGTGCTGTACCGCATGTGGGTTAACCATGGCCGACCTGTGTATCAGCTGGTGCTACCCAAGCAATTTCGACCGAGAGCTCTACAGGGCGTACATGATGAAGTTGGCCACCTAGGTGCTGAGTGAGCACTATACCTTGCCCGTGCCCGATTCTTCTGGCCTGGCATGGCCAAAGACATTGAAGAGAAGTGCCAGAGGTGTGAACGCTGCTTCAGAAGGAAAGCTGTCCCTCAGAAGGCTGCACCTATGGAGAGCATTACCACGACATACCCACTGGAGCTCATCTGTATGGACTACTTGTCTCTAGAACCAGACAGTCGTGACACACGGAACATACTTGTAATCACAGACCACTTCACGAATTTCGCAGTGGTGGTACCAACAAGAGACCAGAAGGTAAAGACCATCACCAAGGCCTTGTGGGAGAGTTTTATAATCCACTACGGCTTTCCCAGTCGTCTGTTGAGTGACCAAGGTTGAGATTTTGAGTCCAGAACCATTAAAGAGCTCTGTGCAGTCATAGGAGCAACTAAAGTCTGAACAACCCCATACCACCCACGGGGAAACCCGGTCAAGCGGTTCAACAGAACGCTACTTGGGATGTTGGGAACTTTAGATGATAAAGAGAAACACCACTGGAGAGACTTCATCAAACCATTAGTCCATGCCTATAACTGCACAAGGAATGATACGACCGGCTACTCGCCATATGAATTAATGTTTGGGAGACAGCCAAGACTTCCTGTGGACTTCATTCTAGGGATCAGTCCTGACACTGGAGATCGTCAGACTCACTCAGAATATGTCAAAAGCCTCTGACAGTGCCTCCAAGAGAGCTATTCGTTGGCCACTGAGAGTGCTCAGAAGTCAAAAGACAAGAATAAGGTCCGATTTGATAGGAAGGTCAGGGCTGCAAGACTCCTTGTAGAAGACCGAGTGCTTATCCGAAATGTCAATATCAGGGGCAGACACAAACTGGTGGACAGATGGGAGCATAAGATCCACGTGGTGACCAAACAGATCGGTGAAAGTCCTGTCTACATTGTCAAGCCTGAAATAGGAGGCAGGTCACACAGAACTCTACACAAAGACCTTCTGTTGCCATGCAGATTCTTACCTGTGCAGGATGCTGAAGGGCCAGAACCTCGTGTCAAGGTCACCAGGAGACTGAGATCTAGAGCCCAAAGAACTAAAGACCAGCCAGGATGTCCAGATGATCTAGAAGGTGAAACATCCGACAGTATGGACGAGTTGTATCCAGTTACACAAGTGCCAGAATTCATCACTAATGAACCTTGCATACTGAGGGAAGACCGTACACAGGAGCCAACTGTCAGATCACCTGCTGAGGTGCATACCAATGTCACACACAGATCTGAAGCCACCTCTGAACCACCTGGTAATGAAGCCCAGCCTGTGCCTCAAGTAGCCTCTCCAGAGATTGAAACTGTTGCCTCACCAAGCAGAGCTCAGAGGCCAGACTATGTCGTAATTGACATCCATGAACCTGAACCTGCACCTCTCCCTAATTCAAAGCCTGAAAGCATTGAAGATGCAGTCATGCAAGAAGAACAGCCTAAAGTCAGACACTCAAGCAGGCCAAAGCATCAGCCCGGTAAACTGATTTATGACGAGTTAGGGAAACCCCTGATTTTAGCCATTAGCTCCTTCTTTGAGAATTTAGAAACTGCACTTTTTCAGTTGCTGCAGGTCTCTGTTAAGCCTTACTCACATGCAGAGACTCAATCGATCTAGAGGGGGAGAGTGTAACCCTTATAAATCACTGCACTACACTCACACACACTGGTTTTTACTGCATTGCATTCACACACTGACTACTTTCATTCATTCACCCGTAGTGGATAGTCCCCTAGTTACAGTCATGTTAGTGGTAGTTGGGATATTGGCAGATACTTCCTAAGACCCCCCCCATAAGGAGAACAATACTTTTTTCCTTTTTTTTCACACATGCTCCATCCACTGCAACACAGAGATGAGGAGATAAGATGATCTTAGATAAGATAGAAGATAATTTTAGATCATACACAGAATACCACTACACGGCCCTATACACTGACACAAAGCTTTTGATCCTGAGAAGTTGTGATTTCTTTTGAAGAGTTGTTTTTGATTTGAAGATATCCTAGTGAGTTGTAAGCTAATCAGCTATACTATGTGAACACGTAACTATCTTATTCAGAATGCATAGGAAATGGAAAATGAACCAGTCAGGATATGTTTTTGTTTTGGTATGCGTAATTTGACATGAAGTCGAAAGCATCATGTTATTACGATGTAATGTGCCTGACTGTGAGATACTGGGTTAGCTATGTTAGCTGCATGGCTAGGTTTTCTGGCTGGATAAGCTAGCAGACTTATTCGATAAAAAATATTCAATGTAAACGCCTTTTCAGTGCACACAGTTGTTGTATGTTCATGTTAGGGAGTAATGACATGGAAAATATGATATTTAGCCGAAAGTACCGATGAACTGCGTAGTTTTGTAATCGAGTCTTGCTAATCGCTTTGCACACGTGTGTGCAGGCTGGGTTTTTTTTTCCCCACCCCATTCGAGTGTAGCTCTGTCTAGATTAAAAAACCATCTAAAAGATAAATAAGTTCTGTTTATAAGTTAATTTCATGAAAATGCATTTCTTTGTGATTGAGATAATTACATAAAATCCATGTCAGTTCATATTTCATACAAAAGGTTAAAAATAACTATGGTTGACGATATTACATGTGAGAATTATATGTTAATAAGCAATTTTGTTTATTACAGTGTATAAGCATCTGATGTACTCATTTTGTAACATATCCTTATTCTACCTGTCAGTTTGCTTGGTTTCCATAGTTATGAAAACCTCTCATCCAATCAAACAGACTAAGGGGGTGGGACATCCGGGACTTACAGGGAACAACCACAGAGAGAGATGATATACATGAGCGGGAAAGATGCATGTGATGTAGCGTGTGCTATTGTGCCGAGTATTGCCTTCATTTCCAGTGTTAAATGCAGAGTTTACCAACGGAACAGGGCATACTAAGGTGTACTGAAGGTAAATGTTGTTTATGGAAGTTGTGGTAAATACGGACTGTTTTACTACTGTTTGTGATGATGAATGCTAAACGTGATGAGCGTTTAGCTTGTGCTAACATGCTAGTAGTGATTTTACACACATTTGAATGTAGTAGCCTAACGTTACTCTATGTGTTTAATGTGTGTTGCTATAGTATGCTATGTGAACTCGGAAGGAGCTCGCGGAATTGCACAGAGACTATGAATATGAGTGATTTAGAGCCGTGTGTACCGTATACGCTCGCCAGAGAATCCAGACCAGGACACACATCTTGGACCTTTTTTTGTTTACCCTCAACGGCTAGTGGCAGCGGGTATGACCAGTCAGCAGTCCCCGGGTTTTTCTTTCCTCTCTCCCTCCTCATTCATTCACAACATTCATCCCCATTCCTGACAAGCAGCATACAAACTGACTGAGGCCAGACTGTGAGTACAAACAGTTACCAATACACCGGATCGACTCATTGCATTTTATTTCGCTTGTTTAAATCAGTCCCCCCAGGATTCTACGGGCCTTTTTTGTGATTGTTGCAGGCTAAAATGTCTGTTGCGGGGTTTTTTCCAAAAAATTGCAATGAAAGTTGCGGTGTTTTTTAGGTTTTTGTTGCGATTACATTGCGGGAGGAAGTGAAAGTTGCGATTTTCTCTTTTTGTGATTAAAATTGAGTGATATGTTAAATATTAAGTTATTACTGAAAAACTATTGATTAAAAGAACAAAAACACTGAGAAATGGTCCTATAAACAACTTTACCAATATAAAAGAGTACCATGACTGCAAAAATGCAGAAAAATAGGCTTTACTTATCCAAATGCACCTGTTGGTTCAAAAGTTAAAGTGCATAGAACCTCACAGCACAACATGAAGTTACCTTAAAATATAATATAAATGCCTCAGCTTTCATGTAAGAAAAAAAATGAATACTAGTACTGTGTGCAGGCAGTCTCTCTTGAAGACTAAATTAAACAATAATTATAAACTAATAAAATAAATGGCTCAGGCTTCATAGAAGAAAAAAAACAATTTGGACAGAATCTCACAGTATGATGCTGAAGCTGCCTAAACAATGGAAAATAAAATACCATTTTGGCAAAAATGTTGGCATCCATTAATTCCTTGTATTAAGTAAAAAAAAAATAATGTAAAGTGCACACAGTCCTTCACTGTAAACATAACACACTTTCAGTAACAGAGCTTAAGCCTATATAAACACTGACTCGCACATGCTGCTTCTCTTGAACGTATACACAGAAGTAAGCAGTGTTGCCAGATACTGCTGATGTTTTCCAGCCCAAAATATGTTCAAAACCCACCAAAATGCACTTGAAACCCCCCAATTGGGCAGGAAACCGCCCAATCTGGCAACACTAGAAGTAAGGCGGAAGGTAGTTTGTCGATGTCACCTCAAGACGACACCAACAATTGGTCAAATTTGAGGGAAAGTTGTGGTGATTGGATATAATTGCAACACCGCCCTGAATTCGCGGGGATTGAGGTATTTCACCTGACGTCACAGGGTCACGTGACGCCCCGGTGTCCGCCATTTTGAACATCAAGCTAGCTAATGTCAACAACAGTAGCTGGTATGTTACTGTAGCAATGTTTACGTTCAGTCATTTGGATGACTATTAAAACCTTTCAGTCTTCGGCGGCCGGCGCGCGCTAGCTCCCAGCTTGCCCGAGCGTGCTAGCTCAGTAAACTAGTAAATCTAGTAAAGGAAAAACTTGAGACTGAAAGGTTTTAACAGTCATCCAAATGACTGAACGTAAACATTGCTACAGTAACATACCAGCTATGATGTTGTTGACATTAGCTAGTGCTAACAGCTAGTTGCTAATACACTGCTACAACTACACCGACCCTAATAATACAGTTCTTGGTCATTGCCTGGTAACAGCAAATTTATAACGGGCCATGTCTCAACAGACTAAGAAGTTATTTCAATGACATTTAATAACATTTTGTTTATCCTGAGGACCGAAAGTAAATGAAAATGTGAACAAACCTTAGCTGTAATAAGATGGTGACCACCGGCTCCAGGGATGACCCACTGATGTAGGCATGTTACCCAGCCTGACACAAAATATTTGTAGGTATCCAAACTCTTATACGCTTTCAGATCAATACCTGTGTATGGCGATGGGTTTTTAACGATATAGGTATACAGATCATGTGGGCCGAAGTCAGGTAAAGATGAGGGCTTCGTGTACTTCCGTACGTCAGTGAGCAATCCTGGTGGAAGCAGGTAAACGTTATTCTCTAAGCCTGCTAACCTCAATTTTTGCAAATACCTCTCCCTCTGCTCGCCCTGTAAATGCCCTACGTCGCTGGATAGTGAAGGTGTTTTCTGCATCTCGCTCCTTTTTCTTTTATGTTTTTCATTTGTCGCCTTCCTCACATTCAAACTGATTCGAGCCGTGCCGTCCAAAATGGCAGCATCACATGACTTGGTCACGTGGGTGAAATACCTCAATAGGTTGAATTTGCATTGAAGTTGCAAATCGCAACATCGCAAAATCCTGGAGGGTCTGTTAAGTGAAGCGGTCACCCGGTTTAAGACCTCACAGCTCACAAGCCACGATTCAGGCATGCACCATTTGTTTTTTTGGGTTGTGTGCACACAAGGGTTTATGTTAAATGTGAAAAGAGTATTGCATTCAGAGAATAATAAGTGGTACTGACATTGAGAGTATTTTCCTGTAACAAAGATATTGTCAACATGTACCTTATGTGAAATAGTTTGCTTTGCGTTTATTACTTTATTCATATAAAAAAAAGACAAGTTAAACTCGGATAAACTTCTGTTTATTCTTAGTAGGATTTTACATTATATTTAATTTTAAGTTCTACTGAGTGGAGGCACCAAATAACTTATGCACTTACCTTATTTCTGAAAAGAAGAAAAAAGAGAGTCTTTTCATTAGTTACATTTTATTAAGGTTAATACGGCACCACACACAAACAAAATTAAGAATCCAGAGCCCACCCTAATAGTTAAGGTGATTCCTCAGTTCATAGGGCAGGGTGCTACACGAGTGCTGTGCATCGCTGTGCTGTGGATTCCACTGCCGTCACTGCCACATTATCCTACGTCTTCCAAGGACTGATTGGTTACCGTCAAGGGAGTGGTATGATTGGAACATTGTGAACATTCGAATCGGAACACAGAACTATTTTTTTTTTTTGTACACACACACACACACACACACACACACACACACACACACATTCTTTTGACTGAACCCTTTTAACACATTTTTTCCATTTGAGATCTAAATTTTTAAGGCCTTACACATTTTTTTCTTTTTTCCTTTTGGGTTGTTGGATCCAACATAGGGTTATTGGTTTAATGATCTACATTGATATTTCATATTACAGGCCTACTGTGTCTATTCTATGCAGTTGTGCAGACGTTCCTTGATCTACATTGGTATTTCATATTATTGCTGCACTTGTCTATAGTTAAGAACGAACTTATATAATCTGCATTGGTATTTCATATTATAGTGAACCCGTTCTATATGGTTCAAGAGAACCTGATCATGCTCTGATTCAGTCTGAGATTAATTTGTTCCTCTCCTACACTTTTTTCCTTCTCTATTATGTGTTTCTTCTCTGTAGAGATTCCCGTCTCTCTGTGTTTCTCCTGGATGTGAGGGCTCACCCAGTTTCACTGTCAATCAACATCTCTTCTTTGGTGGAGTGAGGAAATCTTTCTCAGATCTGACAAAACGAGACAAGGAAATCTGTGAGTCAGCAAAATCCTTTCATACAGTAAAGGTGTCCTGGTGGAAAATATCAGCTGGCTCTAAAGCTAGCAAAGACAACCATAAAATTTATATCACAGGAATTTATATCCAGACTACATAGAAGTTTGATGTATGATTATATAAAATTATCTTTACAACACCATAAGGCAATAGGCAAAACCATTAACCTTGTAAACTACATCAGGATAAACTCAATCAGAAATCCACAAACTAATCTTACTGAACTTCTTCTATAACAAATAAGACAAACAGCAGTAAACTGTAATAAAACTTAAACTTACCTCACCAGCAGTTATAATTGTTACTCCTGAGATACCAGTGATCTTGGCTCCTTCTGCTCTCTGGACCTGATTGATCCATCCTGATACTTGAAGCCCCACTCACCTGAAACTTACTGCTGCTGAGCATGATCCTGATTGGAGAGCCTATAGATCACTTTGGGTGTCCCCCAGATGAGGATGGATTCCCTTTTGAGACTGGTTCCTCTCATGGTTTCTTCCTCATGTTGTCTCAGGGAGTTTTCCTTGCCATCACAATTTCCAGCTCATTGGAGATACATTTAAGTTACAATTTTATGTCCGGTTTCTGTACAGCTTTTTTGTGACAACATCTGCTGTTAAAGATGCTATACAAATTGAATTGAATTGAATTGATTAATCCTGCTTTAACGTTACAAAATCATTCAGAAAAAAAAACATATTTACAAACCTTAAATGATTCCTCTAAATGCTGCTCATGGTCATTTTTTTTTTAAACAAAATCATAGTTGACAGTTGATGTCATGCAAGTGACACATGATGCCACTCTAGTGAGATGTTCATGCTTTAAACTTTCAAAACATTTTCAGTCTCCATGTTTTCTCTGTCCCTCCACAGCTGCAGCAGTTCCGATGATTTTACCCTCAAAACTGGAGAGCAGAGAGGATTTTTTGCAGGGTGGGTGTAAAACACACACACAAAGATTTTATCTGATGACTAATGCTAGGTATTTAAAACATTTTATACAGAATAGGAGGACAGAAAGACAGACAGGTGTCTCTCTCACACACGCTTATTATAAATCCCATGATTAACATCTAAACTGTGGATATTGTTTTTAGATTTCTGTTATCTGACTCTGGATCCAAACACAGCACATCGTAAACTCATTTTGTATGAGAAGAACAGGGCGGTGACACACAGTAGCAAAGAACAGCGATACTCTAATCATCCAAAGAGATTTAACTCCTGGGAGGAGGTGTTGTGTAAGCAGCGTGTATGTGGACGCTGTTACTGGGAGGTGGAGTGGAGCGGTGATGGTGTGGACATATCAGTTTCATATAAAAACATCAGCAGGAAAGGACAGTCTAATGAGTGTGGGTTTGGACACAACAGTCAGTCTTGGAGTCTGGGGTGTTTTTCTTCCTCTGTCTCTTTCTGGCACAACAACATTAAGACAAAGCTCCAGGGTCTAGCATCCTCCAGAATAGGAGTGTATGTGGATCACAGTGCAGGAACTCTGTCCTTCTACAGCGTCTCTGACACAATGAGGCTCCTCCACAGAGTCCACACCACATTCACTCAGCCTTTATATGCTGGGTTCTGGCTACCTTTTTATAAATCGACTGTCAGGTTATGTGATCCAAGATGATATGATGGTAAAAGTTTAGTAAAATTAATACTGGGATGTCAGATTTATATAATTTCTCCCTGAGCTACAGTGACACTTTTGGGTGCACAACCTGTAAAACACTGACTTATTATTATTATTATTATTATTATTATTATTATTATTATTATCTAAGTTAATTTATACATAAATAATCTCTAAATGCAGAATATAAGATGCTTCTGTTTTGTTGTATGCACTAGATTAGTTGATTTAATATATTAGTTACTACAGAATCACAGAATTTATATTCTGGCTTTGACAAAGACTGTTTCTTCAGAAGTGTAAATCTACCTCAAATCACCAGATTTTAAATAATGTTCTTGACTGGTCATCTCAGATTTGCTGTATACTTCCTGGATATTAGGTCAATATTCCCAATAACTAGTGTACAATATTTCAGGCTTGTATCTGCATTAGTTTCTGAGATATACAGTGGGGTCCAAAAGTCTGAAACCACATTGAAAATCTGGGATATTTTTTTCATTTAAAATTGGAAATAAACTCAACATTTTATAATGATAAAATATTTAAAACAAAGCAAGGAAATGTTCAATATCTTGAATATTTAATATTCAAGATTCTGCACTATTCCTAGGTCCCAATTTAAATGTAAGCAAATGTGTGATATTGACCATGTTAACTGCTTTGTAGAAAAGGTCAGATTTTCCTCATATCTAATCTCTTCTATTGAAGCACATGCTCCAATGACAGTCTGATGGATTCGATCTAAAATGGAACATAAGTTTTTGCGCAAACTTGTGGAGTCCATGCAGCTCAAGTGCACACTGTCATTAAAGTAAAAACGGGACTTGCTGTCTGCTTTTCACTGAAGTTGTTGTCAATAATATAATTTGTAATTAAATGTGTTGTATTAAATAAGAAAAGAATGCAATATACCGTAGAAGCATTTTCACTTGTGCTCTCAGACTTTTGGACTCCACTTTAGAGGCTTTAAAAAGAGGGCGTGGCCCTAATTTTACTGTAAACACCAGTGCTACAGAAAAAAAATTACAAAGTTATTGTCATTGCTTTTGAACTATTCATTCTAGATGCATGAAATTTTCTGGGACTAATATCTAGTATAGGATATCTTTATCTTGCACAACATAATTTTGAAAAAATTTAGTTCATATCAATTACTTATGTCATAGTTATTTTTTGACAAATAACTGTGTGTCAGAAAGAAATCAAACTTTGATTTATGACTTTAAAAAGAAAGATTTATGAAAAAAAATTGTGTGTATTTCAAATGCATATAGCGCATGTATGACAAGGCCTATACCATGTATAAAATGGATGACTGTTTCTAGTCTTACAATTAATGCTTTTCTTTAATGTTACCCAATAGTTAAATTTGAATAAAGTAAAAAAAAAAGTGTGATGTGTGTTTTCTATTGATGGTGACATACTGATATCGGAGACTAAACTATTAATTTCCATCCATCCATTATCTGTAACCATTTATCCTGTGCAGGATTGTGGGCAAGCTGGAGCCTATCCCAGGTGACTATGGGTGAGGGGGGGGGTACACCCTGGACAAGTCACCAGGTCATGACAGGGCTGACACATGGAGACAAACAACCATTCACACTCACACCTATCGTCAATTTAGAACCACCAATTAGCCTAACTTGAATGTCTTTGGACTGTGGGGGAAACCGGAGCACCCGGAGGAAACCCACACAGACATGAGGAGAACATGCAGACTCCACATAGAAAGGCCCCATCAGCCGCTTGGCTCAAACCCAGAGCCTTCTTGCTGTGAGGTGACCGTGCTAACCACTACACCACCGTCCCATGACTGATAAATTATGCTAAAATAAATTAATAGTGTAATAGGGGCGGCACGGTGGTGTAGTGGTTAGTGCTGTCGCATCACAGCAAGAAGATCCGGGTTTGAGCCCCATGGCCGGCGAGGGCCTTTGTGTGTGGAGTTTGCATGTTCTCCCTGTGCCCGTGTGGGTTTCCTCTGGGTGCTCCGGTTTCCCCCACAGTCCAAAGACATGCTGGTGACTCTAAATTGACCATAGGTGTGAATGGTTGTCTGTGTCTATGTGTCAGCCCTGTGATGACCTGGCAACTTGTCCAGGGTGTACCCTGCCTTTCGCCCGTAGTCAGGTGGGATAGGCTCCAGCTTGCCTGCGACCCTGTAGAACAGGATAAAGCAGCTAGAGTTAATAAGATGAGAGATCAGTGTAATACAGTCTTCACTTCCTGGTTCCTGAGTTGTTTGCGACAAGTCTTTTTTTCTGTGAGTGTTGGCATTATTTTCTAATCTTTTTTTTTTTTATTTTTTCTACAAATAATTTTCCAGTATCTTAATTTTTATTGTACTGTCACTTTCCTTTTTTATACTTTCCACTTTTGCTTTCCTTTTTTTGTTTTTTTCCTCTCTCTTTTTTCGGAAGAACGCCGAGACCGGAAGCTTTCTTTTTCTTTTTTTTCTCCTCCTGCGTAAAGACCACAAGCAGAGGCCATCCACATCCGATCTGCTTAAATATCAACAGATCTTCGATTAAGGTACGTGAATCTTTTCATCATGGCACACCTTCAGCCTGTTCAGTGTGCTGAGTGCAGGATGTTTAGTCATTCTTCCTCTGTCGCTAGTGATAGCTTTATTTGTGATAAGTGCAGATTAGTTAGCTGTCTGACGGAGAAGATTACAGTGCTAGAAGCGCATGTCCAGGCTTTAGAGAAGGTCAGTGAGTGTGAGAACAGTGTAGTTTCTGTAGGGGAAACTCTGGATGCCCTAGGTGGAGTTGGTAATCCCCCAACTCCAGCATTAGAGCCCTTACAGCTGGGCAAATGGGTGATGACTCGGCGGCATAAGCGTAGAGCCAAAGCTACCACTGAGGCTCGCCCACGGGAGCACCACTCCTCTCTGCGTCACGTGTCAAACAGGTTTGCTCTCCTTAGTGATGCACCTGCTGAGAAACCTAAAAGAGCTCTGGTTATAGGGGACTCTATCATACGGCATGTGAAATTAGCTCAGCCTTTAGGGGCACCAGCAGCTTTAGTCAGGTGTATACTGGGAGCCAGGGTGCCGGACATAGCAGGTAATCTTAGGGTCCTAGGCAAGCACAGGTTCTCAAAGATAGTTATCCATGCAGGAGCTAATGATATACGCCTTCATCAGTCTAAGGTTACTAAGAGTAACTTTGTAGAGGTGTTTAAATTAGCGAAGGCGATGTCCGATGCTGTAGTATGCTCTGGCCCCATCCCAATGCGGCGTGGCGATGTAGCTTACAGCAGGTTATGGTCACTGAACTGCTGGTTGTCCAGGTGGTGCTCTGAAAACAGTGTGGGCTTTATAGATAATTGGACTAATTTTGAGGGCACTGCTGGCCTGTTAGGGCGGGACGGTATCCATCCCACTCGGGAAGGTGCTGCTCTCATTTCCTGCAGCATAGGTCATAGTCTCAGACTAAAAGGAAACTGGTCCTTTTTCTTAAAAGAAAAATGGTCAGAGACAAAAAATTAGCACCCTGGTATAATGATGACACTTGCACATTAAAACAGACCACTTGAAAATTGGAACGTAAATGGTGTCAAACAAAATTGGTAGTGTTCAAATTAGCATGGAAGGAGAGCTTCCTGAAGTATAGAAAAGCTCTTAGTGCTGCTAGATCAACATATCTCTCCTCCCTAATAGAAGATGACAAAAATAATCCTAGATTCTTATTTAATACTGTAGCAGAATTAACCAGGAATAAGTCCACTATAGACATGCATACCTGTAGTATGTAGTAGCAATGATTTCATGAATTTTTTTAATGACAAAATTGAGAATATCCGACAAAAAATTCAAACTATTAATTTAAGGTCAGACAATGTAAGTGACCCTGTAGTTAACAATATAACTGTATCAGATCATTAATTAGAATGTTTTACTCATAGATTTACATAGAAGACTAGATTCCTCACCGCGTATTCCAGAACGTCCACACAGGGCGGCCATCTTACCACAGACAAGGAGTATGAAGACTTATGCAAGCACAGCACAGCCCAGCACTCACATTATGATTTACAGGAAATCAAAGTACTGACTTTGATGACAAGATGATGTGTGTGTGTGTGTGTGTGTGTGTGTGTGTGTGTGTGTGTGTGTGTGTGTGTGTGTATTTTAATTGTAGATGTTTATATCAGTATGTTTAGTTTTATTTTAACTGCACACTGGAGCCTAGTCAAATGAAATTTCAATCTTCTGTGCTAACATATATTGACTTTGACATGATAATCAGCTTTGAATGTTCTTTTTGTAAATGTAAAGATATCTTTTTATCCTTGGAAGTATAACTACATGTGATTAATTAAATGCTTTTTTTTGTCACAAACTACCGTGAGTTGCTGTCACTGTTTTATACTATTACTGACTCGGGCAGTGCATTTGTTATTATGCTATGATGTGAGTTTACATTTGTTATTATGCTATGATGTGAGTGCATTAGGTTTTTGAGGTGGATGAAGTATTTCTGAAGTTTCAGAAGTGAGTAAGCTGTTTATTTAACTTTAGCTTCCCCTACGGCCCTATCACATGTAAAAATATTTTCACTAAAAATTGGAAATAAGTTGTATGGTTATTTGTCCTAAGGCTGCAGTTATCCATAAGTATGCAGTGTTAGGCTTCTCACAGCATAGGAATTTCAGCATGCATCCTGTTTTACAGTCTGTAGTATACTGAAATATTTTTGCCAAGCTATGCGTATTTTTTTAAAACATAAAATGATTATTCATCATTAATATCATAAATACATACTTCTATTTGTTTTTTTATAAAACAAACCAAACAGTTTGAATATCAATTGAAATTTGAGGAAGTTACGGTCATCTGAAAAGTACATATCACTACCAACACAATGTAATGGGTAAGCCAGCTGTCTGAGGTAAGATGGCCGCCATGTGCGGACGTTTGACTTCATTGATGGGCAACGGGGACGAGGCATCTAGTCTTCTATGTAAATCTATGGTTTTACTCCCCTAAAAGAAACTGAATTACTTTCATTAATCTTGGCATCAAAAGCCTCAACTTGTGTACTAGATCCCTTACCTACACGTCTATTCAAACAGATAATACCTGAAGTAATTGAACCGCTTCTAAAAATAATAAATTCTTCTCTTACGATTGGCTATGTACCCAAATCCTTTAAACTAGCAGTTATCAAACCCCTGATTAAAAAACCTGACCTTTATAATAAAGAGATATTGTATTGTATTGTATTGTATTGACCTTGATCCCTGTCAGCTGTCCAATTATCAGCCAATATCAAACCTCCCCTTTATCTCCAAGATCCTTGAAAAAGCTGTGGCACAGCAGTTATGCTCATATTTACATTGGAATAGCATCTATGAAATGTATCAGTCAGGATTTAGACCTCATCATAGCACAGAGACAGCTCTGGTTAAAGTAGTAAATGACCTACTGTTGGCGTCTGATCAGGGCTGTGTCTTGCTGCTTGTGTTGCTTGACCTTAGTGCAGCATTTGATACCATTGACCATTCCATTCTTTTGGATAGACTAGAAAATATTGTTGGAGTTAAGGGAACGGCCCTCTCCTGGCTCAGGTCTTATTTGACTGATCGCTATCAGTATGTTGATATAAATGGTGATATTTCTAGACGTACTGAGGTAAAGTTTGGTGTTCCACAAGGTTCTGTCTTGGGTCCACTGCTTTTTTCTTTATATATGTTCCCTCTGGCAGCATGGTGGTGTAGTGGTTAGCGCTGTCACCTCACAGCAAGAAGGTCCGGGTTTGAGCCCCATGGCCAACGAGGGCCTTTCTGTGCGGAGTTTGCATGTTCTGTCCGTGTGGGTTTCCTCTGGGTGCTCCGGTTTCCCCCACAGTCCAAAGACATGCAGGTTAGGTTAACTGGTGACTCTAAATTGACCGTAGGTGTGAATGTGAGTGTGAATGGTTGTCTGTGTCTATGTGTCAGCCCTGTGATGACCTGGCGACTTGTCCAAGTTGTACCCCGCCTTTCGCCCGTAGTCAGCTGGGATAGGCTCCAGCTTGCCTGCGACCCTGTAGAACAGGATAAAGCGGCTAGAGATAATGAGATGAGATATATTCCCTATTGGTGATATTATTCATAAACAATGTATTAGTTTCCACTGTTATGCTGATGACACACAGTTGTATGTTTCTGCAAAACCTGATGAGAGACACCAGCTTAATAGAATTGAGGAATGTGTAAAGGACATTAGACACTGGATGCTTATTAACTTCCTTCTGCTTAACTCTGACAAGACTGAAGTACTTGTACTAGGACCACATGCAGCTAGAAGTAAGTTTTCTGATTACACAGTAACTCTGGATGGCCTTTCTGTTTCTTCACGTGCAACAGTAAAAGACCTCGGAGTCATTATTGACCCCAGTCTTTCTTTCGAAACTCACATTGATAACATTACCTGGATAGCTTTCTTTCATCTCAGAAATATTGCTAAAATAAGACATTTAATGTCACTACAGTACATGACGCGGAAAAACTAGTTCATGCTTTCGTTACCTCCAGGTTGGATTATTGTAATGCCTTACTGTCTGGATGTTCCAATAAGTGCATAAACAAGCTCCAATTAGTTCAAAATGCAGCAGCAAGAGTCCTTACTAGAACTAGAATATATGACCACATCACCCCTGTCTTATCCACACTGCATTGGCTCCCAATCAAATTTCATATTGATTATAAAGTACTACTATTGACCTTTAAAGCACTGAATGGTCTCACACCACAGTACCTGAGTGAACTTCTGCTCCTCTATGACCCGCCACGCCTACTTAGATCAAAAGGTGCAGGCTATCTGCTGGTACCTCGTATAATGAAGGCTACATCAGGGGGCAGAGCCTTTTCTTACAAACCCCCACAGTTATAGAACAGCCTTCCAACTAGTGTTCAGGAAACAGACACAGTCTCAGTGTTTAAGTCTAGGCTGAAAACATTTCTGTTTAGTCAAGCCTTTTGTTAATGGTGTTTATGAGGTAAAGGTGTAGATCTGGAGGGTCCTCAGACCGAGAGTGTTTTGGTAAACTGGGATGTATGGATGCTGTCAGTCCCCACTAGCTTGCTCACTCAAGTTTGTTGACGGTGTAGTGGCTGGCTGCTTTATGTCCCAGGGCTCCCTCATGTCTGTGTTACCTTCTGGCTCTCCCCTTTTAGTTATGCTGTCATAGTTAGTTGCCGGAGTCCCTGCTTGTACTCAGTGCAATATGTATACTGTTCCTACTTATTCAGGTGACATTGCGCATACCTAACAACTTGTGTTTTCTCGCTCCCCCCCAAATCTGTCCATCTGAGTTACATGTCGGTCCTGGGATCGAGATGCTGACCTCTTCTGCTCCTCGGACCTGCCTGATCCATTCTGGTGCCCTGTGTCTGGTTGGAGTCTCATCGCATTGCTTCTGTGGAGGGCGGCCCCATGTGGACAGTTGGGGGTCGTGCTTGGAGGACGCTCTGGACTCTTGCAGTGGTGCTTTTGTGGCTGGGGACTGCAATTGACTTGCTGACTTTAGGACTGCAATTGACTTGCTGACTTTAGGACTATGGTTGTTGTGAACGGTTTTGCGCTCAGGTTTCCATCGGTGGGGGGTTTATAGCATCAACGAAGCTGACTTTATGTTAAGACTGTTAATGTTCGTCATGTTGTCTGTTGTTGCCTGGATCAGAATCAGAAATCAGAATCAGAAACACTTTAATTGCCAGGTATGTGGACGCACACGAGGAATTTGACTCCGGTTCACTTACTGTAGCTCTCATAGTACAAAACAGATAAAAAAGCATAGGCACAAAATCAAACAAACAAGCAAACAACAACAACAAAAATAGGTGCATAGTGCAAAGTAATCCAGGTAAGTCAAGTATGGAATAGTTAAATAAATATAAAGTATACAGTGTGCACAGAATGACGGTATAAGTGTTCAGATATTTTACAAGTGATATTACTGATATATGAATCTGGATTTTAGCTGTTCATCACAGAAAGGATTTCCCTTTTGGTGCAATATGGTGCATAGTGCAAAGATGGATAGTAAATTTAAATAAGTATAAATATAATATAAGTAACAGTGACCACAGAATGACAGTATGAGTGTGCAGATATTTTGCAAGTGATATTACTGATATATGAATCTGTATTTTAGCTGTTCATCACAGAGACAGCCTGAGGGAAGAAACTGTTCTTGTGTCTGGTTGTTTTTGCATACAGAGATCTATATCGCCTCCCTGAGGGGAGAAGATTAAACAGATTGTGACCAGGGTGTGATGGGTCTGCAGAGATGTTACCTGCCTGTTTCCTGACTCTGGACAAGTATAAGTCTTGAATGGAGGGCAGGTTGACACCAATAATTTTCTCTGCAGACCTTATTGTCCGTTGCAGTCTGTTCTTCTCCTGTTTGGTGACCGATCCAAACCAAACAGTGATGGAAGAGCAGAGAACAGACTGAACGATGGCAGAGTAGAATTGTGTCAGCAGCTCCTTAGGCAGGTTGAGCTTCCTGAGCTGGCGCAGAAAGTACAACCTCTGCTGAGCTTTTTAATGATAGTGACTCTGTTTGTCTCCCACTTCAAGTCCTGAGAGATTGTGGAACCCAGAAACCTGAAGCTCTCAACGGCAGTCACAGTGTTGTTGTTGATGGTGATGGGCAGCAGAGTGGGGGGGCTCCTCCTAAAGTCCACTGTCATCTCCACAGTTTTGAGCATGTTCAGCTCCAGATTGTTCTGACCACACCACCAGACCAGCTGTTCAACCTCCCGTCTGTATGCAGACTCATCACCGTCCCGGATGAGGCCGATGACCGTTGTATCGTCTGCAAATTTAAGGAGTTTAACAGACGGGTCTCTTGAGGTGTAGTCATTGGTATAAAGGGAGAAGAGCAGTGGGGAGAGCACACACCCTTGTGGGGCGCCAGTGCTGACAGTCCGAGTGCTGGATATGAAGCTCCCCATCCTCACCTGCTGCTTCCTGTCAGTCAGGAAGTTTGTAATCCACTGACAGGTGGAGGAGGGCACAGTGAGCTTGGTGTGGAGGATGTCTGGAACAATGGTGTTGAATGCCGAACTGAAGTCCACAAAGAGAATCCGGGCATACGTCCCTGCAGAGTCAAGGTGTTGCAGGATGTACTGCAGTCCCATATTGATTGCATCATCCGCTGACCTGTTTGCCCAGTAGGCAAACTGCAGGGGGTCCAGCAGGGGGCCTGTGATGTCCTTCAGGTGTGACAACACCAGTCTCTCGAAGGACTTCATGACTACAGATGTGAGAGCTACAGGCCTGTAGTCATTCAGTCCTGTGATGGTGGTTTTCTTGGGAACCGGGATTATTGTGGAGCGTTTGAAGCATGAGGGGACTTCACACAGCTCCAGGGATCTATTGAAGATCTGGGTGAAGATGGGAGCCAGCTGATCAGCACAGACCTTCAGACGGGAGGGTGATACACCATCTGGGCCAGGTGCCTTCCTGATCTTCTGTCTGCAAAAAAGCTGACAAACATCCTCTTCACAGATCTTGAGTGCTGGTGTGGGGTCAGAGGTGAGAGGAGGCAGAATAGCAGGGGGTGTGACTGGGTCTTTAATGTCTGAGGGGGGGAGAGGTGTGAATTTGTCGAATCTGGAGTAGAACACATTCAACTCATCAGCCAGTTGATGGTTCATTGCAGTGTTGGGGGATGGTCTCCTGTAGTTAGTGATATTCTTCAGGCCTGTCCACACTGATGCCGGATCGTTGGCTGAAAGGCTGTTTTTAATCCTTTCAGTGTAGCTCCTCTTAGCTGATTTCACCTCTTTCGTCAGTGTGTTTCTGGCCTGTTTGTACAGGACTCTGTCCCCACTTCTGTAGGCCTCCTCCTTGGCCTGGCGAAGCTGTCTGAGTTTTACGGTAAACCAGGGTTTGTTGGTATTGTATGTGTGGAAGGTCTTGGTGGGCACACACATATCCTCACAAAAACTGATGTAAGATGTCATAGTATCAGTCAGTTCATGAAGGTCTGAAGCTGCAGCCTCAAAAACACTCCAATTAGTGCAGTCAAAGCAGGCTTGTAGTTCCTCTTTGGCCTCATCAGACCATCTCCTCACTGTCTTAACTGCAGGCTTAGCAGATTTCAGCTTCTGCCTGTAGGACGGGATAAGATGAACCATACAGTGATCAGATAGTCCCAAGGCTGCATGGGGGACAGAGTGGTATGAGTCCTTTAAAACAGTGTAACAGTGGTCCAGAGTGTTTGTGTCCCTGGTGGGACACTTAATGTGCTGTTTATATTTTGGCAGTTCGTGACTGAGGTTTGCTCTGTTAAAGTCCCCCAAAACAATGAGCAAAGAGTCTGGGTGTTTTTTCTCCACATTGTTTATCTGGTCAGCCAGGTGTTGTAATGCCTCATTTATACACGCCTGAGGGGGTATGTAAACTCCAACCAGAATAAACGAGGAAAACTCTCGCAGAGCATAAAACGGTTTGCAGTTTATGAATAATGACTCCAGATGAGGACTGCATGATTTATTTAGAACTGTGACATCAGTACACCAACCTTCGTTAATATAAAAACAGACTCCGCCTCCCCTCATTTTCCCCGTGAGCGCCGTTTCGCGGTCTGCTCGGTGCAGGTGAAATCCAGGCAGGTGGAGAGAAGAGTCCGGGATGTGCTCACCGAGCCAGGTTTCAGTGAAGCACAAGGCAGCAGATCTGTTAAAATCTGTGTTAATTGTGTTGAGGAGCAGCAGTTCGTCCATCTTATTGGCCAGAGAGCGGACATTAGCCAGGTGAATAGACGGGAGCGCAGTGCGAAAACCCCGCTGCCTCAGTCTGATGAGCGCGCCGGCTCGCTTCCCCCGGTGTGTCCGGCGTCCCCGGCGTAATCCATAGAGAGCTGCTGCTCCCCCGACAAGTAACTCTGAAAAAATTTCCGGATTGATGAAAGCCGATGAAAGAACTTTACTGGTGGTTAATCCAACGTTTATGAGTTCTTCTCTAGAGTATGTGACAAGCGAAGAAACGCAAGAAACACAACAAATACACAAAAATATAGAAAGTACGAGAGAGCGAAGTACCGAGGCAACCGTCCGTGGCACCATCTTGGATGGGAATGGGTTCCCTTTTGGGTCTGGTTCCTCTCGGGGTTTCTTCCGTGTGTCGTCTGAGGGAGTTTTTCTTTGCCACCATCACTTTTGGCATGCTCGTTGGGGATAGATTAGGGATAAAATTAGCTCATATTTTAAGTTGTTCAAATTCTGTAAAGCTGCTTTGTGACAATGTTTATTGTTAAAAGCGCTATACAAATAAACTTGACTTCAGTGGTGGCTAACACAAGCTAATCTGATATGATAGCTAGATTGTTGGGAACCATATTATTAAAGCCTAAATGTAATCTAAACTAGTTACTTAAATGGAACTAATTAAAAGTACAGTCTCAGTCACTGAGAGACTAATAAAACTCTTACCACAGTAATCCACTTGGAGTTTTCTCCACTGATGTGAAAAGTAGCAAAATGTTGTTTGTATAAGAGTTGACTCACTGAATTAGGCTTAGAATCAGAAAACATAGCATCACTGATTTTCATCCCCTTTTCCACCAACAGGGAGCACGTTCCATTCTTGTTTGTGCACCAAATTTTGAACTGTTCAAATGGTTTGGACCAAAAATTAATTGGTTCAGAACATGAAAAGTTGGTTCCCTGCTGGAATCAAAATATAGCTGTTTTTTCCAGCAAAACAAACATGATGACATCAGTGGATGTCATTAGTTTGGAGAGGAAGCAGATTGCAGTGATGGAAAATCTAATGGAAAAGGATACATCTTCAGAAAAAAATTAAAACAAATATATGCAATAACAGAACAAAAGCTCACAGGTAATCAATGCACTCCACCATCTTACTACTCTTGTTTACTGCCATTGTGCAACACCCTCTGTTCATGATGCATTCTTGATTACAATGGTTTCATTCAAAACTGGTCAAAACGTGGGCTGGTTCACTACCTGGCACCACGGTCAAAGAATTCTGAATGGAACCGGTTAAAGAACCCATTTGTTGTTGGTTAAAAAGGGGTAATTATGAAGTTTTGAAAGTCAACATGTAGACTGGATTTGCACAGTAGGTAAAAATTAGAGCCAAAGCATGTACAGTAGACACTGTTGGTCAGACAGTGGGTCCACCTCTCACCCGTGAACATTGGTCATGGGCACTACTTATTAATACCATGAGGTCATATGCTATGAGATTTTAGCTAAAGTACAACTCAAGATGGTGCATGGAACATTAGTTCAAAATGGCAAGTATGTTGTTAATTAATATGTAAAATGTTAACATGTAGTCTTATATCTTGCACAGGTATAACCATCCTCCAATCTACCAGGAACATTTTAGAGCTTTGAGTTATGATTGACTGAACTGTCATTTGCTTGTTAGTTCATATTATCCATCATTTTAATCAAATTAATGTAATAATGTAGCACCAATGTTCCCTATCTGAAAACATAAACAGCAGTCAACATTCATACCCAACATGACCTATTTTTTTTTTTTTAGGAGCAAAAGCAAGATTTAATCTAGCTTTGACACCTGCAGCAAGTTACCCATCTGAATGGTGAAGTGCACTTTTATGCTCCACTCATTCTAAAAACAAATGACTATTTAACTATTTAATTTGCTCCAAGTGACTTAAAGTGTGTGCTAAGGTCATACAGTCAGGAGTAAATTATGAACTTTATGTAGATTAGCTGTCTTGTTTTCATTTTTTATGCCATCACTTTGTTCACAGAGGTAGCCATGGCCTGAAGATTAGACAAGCAGCTTTGTGCCCAAAGGGTCACCAGTTTGATTACTGGGACCAGCAGGAAAAATGTGAGGGGAGTTGAGTGAATGAACAGCATTTTCCCCTGCCTCTGTATCATGGCTGAAGTGCCCTTGAGCAAGGCACCTAACACCCCAACTGCTCCCTGGGCTCTGTACAGTATGTGTGCGCGCATGCGTGTATTCACTGCTTCAGATGGGTTAAATGCAGAGAATGATTTTCACTGTGCTTGTGTACATGAATAAAGACTTATTCTCTTCTTCTTCACTCATGTTGGTTTGATACTTATGATAACACTACAACAACCTAATTTAGACATTAAAAAAACAAGCAGCATACTGAAAAACTGCTTCCTGTTGAGAGTCTATTCAAACAGCAGAACAGGACTTTGCTATAGAAATGTCAAAATTGCCAACACTATAAATCTTCAGGTGCTTCAAGTGCATTAAGATATAAGTAATAGAAATAAGGGTAAGATTAAAAAAATACTTTGGTGAGATGTACATTAAAGTACTAGTTTCTGTCATGAGCCAAATGGCTGTAGGTGCTGCCTGCATCCAAAAAGCAGACTCGTATGCACAGCAGTGAAGAAGACAAATCTTTGATCTTGAACGTGAAGCACTGAAGGAGGGGAGCAGCTGCCAGGAGAAAATCCAGAATAGAGAATAGGGAAACAGGGACTAGGGTCAAACAGGAAAAGTGGAAGTGTCAGCCAAGCATGGAAGCAGAAAAAAATGTCACCAAGTCTAGAATGCAACCCCACAGCTGAAAAGAGCTCACAGTGCAAAAACAAAAGTTAAAATTCCATAATGCATCCATGGCGGGAGAAATGTGCTCACAGTTCCAAAAAACAAGGCAAAAGTAATCCAACAGGACAAGCAGAGTAATCCCAAAGTGCACAGCAAAGTAGCAAAATAACAGAATTCAAAACAGGGGGGAAAAAGGCAAAATAACAAAGTAAGTGTGTTTTCACAGTTTTTATATAGGTGTGCTGTTTGTACCTTAATCCTGTGCAGGTGCGAGTTGTTTACGGCGTGCGCAAGAGCCTGTTTGGTGCGCTGTCCAGAGTGCGCCTGAGAGTCTATCTAATGCACGTGCCAAGGTGCACAGATGTGACATTCTTACATGAAATTAGTACAAAATTAATGTAGATATAAATATCTTATGCCAAATTATTATGGCATGTTACCAAAAAAAGAGAAAATCTTAGTCCTTGTCTCCATTTTCCGAGTCCTAATGCAGTTAATGCATGACTCTGAGTCCAAGTCTGAGTTGAGTCATGAGTCCTTAAAATTAGGGCATGAGTCAGACTTGAGTCTGAGTCCTGGACTAGAGTACTACAAGCCTGGTGGGAGAAAAGATCATGATGTCATCAAGGAATACAAAGATGAACTAGTTGCTGAAATCTCACAAGACGTTGTTGACCAGTGCTTGGAAGACAGCTGGTGCATTAGGGAGCCCAAATGGTAAGACCAAGTATTCGTAGTGCCCAGTGGGCATGTTGAAGGCCATCTTCCACTCATTCCCCTCCCTAATGTGCACCAGATGATAGGCATTGCAGAGATCAGGCTTGGAGAAAAATTGGGCCCCTTGCAGTAGCTTGAAAGATGTGGACATGAGAGATAGCGGGTAGCGATTCTTGAGGGTGATTTAATTTAAGCCTCTGTAGACAAAACAAGGCCTGAGAGACTTGTCCTTCTTGGCCATGAAAAACATGCCAGGTCCTGCCAGAGACAATGAGGGACGAATGATGCCAGCTGCAAGAGACTCTGAAATATACTTGTCTACAGCCTCACTCTCGGAGGGTGAGAAGGAATAAATGTGACCAAGAGGGAATAAATGTGACTCCTTGGGGGGGGGGGGGGGGGGGGGGGGGTTTAGTTCCAGCAGAAAGCAAATCAATAGGTCAATGTGGAGGGAGTAAGGTTGCCCAGGCATTACTGAACACCTAACTGAGGTTCCAGTATTCTGCAGGGGCATTGGAAAGGTCAATGGACTTGTCAGGACTGGTGACTTGGAAGGTGAGGGGAGCCTTGGCAGAAGACAGGCAGGTGGCCAGGCAGCGGGTGCTCCATGAGAGGACTGTACCGTTACTCCAATTCAGATGTGGATTATGTAGGCACAACCAAGGCAGACCAAGAACGATCAAGTCTTGAGAGTTATTCATGGTGAAGAAAAAGATAGATTCTATGTAGTTCCCCAAGACCTTGAGGGTGAAAGGCTCTGTGATATGGGAGACAGGACTGAGTTCAATGCCATTGAGTGCCCTGATGGCTAGGTGGTAATCTAACTTTTGCAGACTGACCATCAGCTCCTCAGCAAAAGAGGTCCTGATGAAACTTTTTGGTTTGCCCCAGTGTCAATGAGCACCTTAATTGGGTGAATCTTGTTCTGAAAGATGATCTTAGCAGGAAGCACCGGCCTTTCAGCAGGGGAAGACTGTGGATACGCCGACCCATATCCCTGCTGTTACTGGTGGGCAGACCCTTTTTACAGGTAATAAGAGATTAGATGTCTGGGTTTGCCATAGTAAAAGCAGGACCTGTCTCATGGCAGTGCCTCCTTTCCTCAGGGGTGACATAGGTTCTGCCCAACTACATGGGCTCCAGTTCAGGGGAAGCAGTGGACTCAGACAAGGAAACAGCAAACTTGGGTTCAAACCTGAGGCTCCTTTTCAGGTTCCATTGGTGTAACCAGGTATCCACCCAACTGGCAAGTTCCACGAGGCCATCCAGAGTCTTGGAGAGGTCATGAAGGATGATCTCATCCAATATATAGCTGTTAAGTCCATGAAAATAAATGCATCATACAGGGCACTGGAATTCCAACCCACGGTCACAGCCAAGGTACGAAACTCAATGACATAGTCATAAACTGGCTGGCTGCCTTGCTTGAGCCCCATTAGTTGCCTAGCTGCCTCCTTGCCCTTGGGCAACTGATCAAAAACCTTCTGCATCTCTTCATAGAACTCCTTGTAGCTGGAACAACAGGGGGCCCCTGCAACCCAAACTGCCATTCCCCACTCCCAAGCCCTTCCAGTCAGAAGCGTGATGATGTAGGCAACTCTAGAGCTCTCAGAAGTGATAGCAGAGTCCTGGAGTTTCATCGACAAGGAGCACTGGGATAGGAATGAGCAGCAGGTCCCAGGCTCCCCATTGTAAAGTTGCAGGGCAGGCAGGTGTGGCGAGACGCACTGAGTTAAGTGCTCCTTAGTAATTGGGGCAGCTTTAACCAATGGCGTGCGTCGCCAGCCTATTTATGGTAGAGTGATTTTGAACTCTGAAGGCGTGACGACACCCCCCCCCGCCGTTTACCTGTGGCCGTGCATCCACTGTTTGGCTTTCCTCTGGTCTTGTCCAGCTGTGCATTTTGTGTGCAGTGACTTCCGAACGTTCTCTTGGCATCTGTATTAAGTGCAGATGACCCATGGAATTCTGTGAGCCTCGCTGGGACTAGGCGAGAAGTTTTGTATCGTGTGGTGTTGCCGGTTTTGGTCCGGGTTTGCTGCTGTTCTTGCCAGCGTGTTTCTACCGAGTGCTGCTTTCTCTGATTGGTGCAGCTGCCTGCATGAGGAGGGCTGCGAAACCACCAACCACCACAGCACTTTAACACTAGTTTTAACCTTTTGTAGGGTGTGTGTGTGTGTGTGTGTGTGTGTGTGAGACTGCTTGTGTGTCTGATCATCATTCATCTATAATCAGTGTGCGTGTATGTGTGCTTGGAGTGTGGTATGAGGGATATTTTCTTTTTCTGTTAAGTTGGGTATTTTTGTTTATTTGCTTTAGTCCTGCTCAGGTTTCACCTGCTGGCAGGAGGCTCTTTTTCTATAGCTGCGGATAGCCAGTGGGCTATCTTATTGGGCCTGATTTATGTTAATGCCTTTTTATTTTTTTTTATTTGTTTATTTGGTTTAATGCTCGCGAGAGCTTACTTTATATGAATTTGTGTGTGGCTAGCAACCACGTCTGCCAACCTTTTCTGCCATGGCAAGCAGCCTTTGGTTGCCAGCTGTATGCTAGTACTGGTGGGAGGCCATTGCAAGCTGTGGATCATCAGTGGTCCACGTAGTTCCCCTCCCTTAGTTTACATCATGTGTGGTTGTGCATTTTAATTGGTTAGTTTGTTGTGATCAAGCTGTGTTATTTCTTTGTTTGATTTTCTCTCTTCATACCTCCTTTCTGTTTATTTACTTTTCAGGTACTGTGTGCCCAAGGTGGGGTGGCAGCTGATCCCTTAGGTGGTGGTGTTTTCCTATTGTTCGTGTGTGTGTTCACGTGTGCTTGTGTGGAATTCTCCTTTTGCCGTGTTTTTGATTTATTTGATTTATTTTGATTTGGTTTGTAGTGAGTGTGACACGTGGGCTTGCATGGTGTGCCTCCTTGGATCCCTTCTCCGTCTCCTGGTATCTTGCCCCCTGCTGGTAGGCCTCAGCCCTGTTAATATTGATTTTTCCCTTGCCCCACATGTCAGTCAAATCTTTGAATTGTGAGTGCGAATGAAAGTGATTGTTTGTGAAGTAAAGGAAGGAACTTTTATTTTTGTAAACATTGTAACAAAATAAAATAACCTTTTTGTATTTTCATAACTTTGGTCTCTGGTGTCTTTAGTCAAACGAACCTTGCGTGTCAACATAGTGAAGTGTTTTCTGGTTAATATTCCTGGGGTGAAAGTCCCCTGGTGGCGTAGTCAGTAATTGCTCTTCTGCTTAAGGTCCAATTTAGTCAACGCTCGCTTTTCTGCCCAAGGCCACATTGGCATGGCTCTCAGTGGGGTTCCAGCATTGGAATGACTGTAGGGGCAACAGATGAGCTAACAGGCACAGGTGCTGGCTGACTGGAGATAGAATTCAGAAGGCTCTCCGTCTGAGAGGAGAGCTTCTGCAATGTCTCTGTGATGGCCATCATACTCTGGTGGACAGCCACGATCTCCTACTGATGGTAGCCCAAAATAGAGCCTTGTTTGGTCAGTGCTGCTCTGACCGCATCCAGGTCTGCTGGGTCTATTCCTCCCCACCTGGAAACTGAACATTTTTAAAATGTTTTTAGAATGTTCGCATAGAATTGTTTGCGAACATGAAACGAATATTGCACGAACATTACATGAACAAAGAATGAGGACAGGTAATGTTCGTATGCGAACATTATATGAACATTATACAAATGTTCACAAACATCATATGAACAGTTGAAGCACAACATTCTATGAACATTTGCAGCAGGTGTCCATCCAGCCACACCAGGGAGCTGCTATTCACAGGGGATCTGGATATTTACATACAGGCAGTGGGCCTACAGTTTTTATGATTGTATTAGAGGCTTACTCTCCAATATTGAGAACTAAAAATGAAGTAAAACAAACTTTATGAATGTTTTAAAATTCAATGTTTTATTCCAATAATGACTTGCAAACAATACGCCAGATAAACATAAACATTACTAAATCTCTGCTTGAAACAAAACAAACTCTACACCAATCTTTTCATGTAGACATCTACATACAATTAATAATACA
This sequence comes from Neoarius graeffei, assembly GCF_027579695.1. Classification (NCBI taxonomy): domain Eukaryota; kingdom Metazoa; phylum Chordata; class Actinopteri; order Siluriformes; family Ariidae; genus Neoarius; species Neoarius graeffei. The sequence goes on from NC_083585.1 coordinate 65,759,400, forward strand.
TCATATTTAAGAGCAAAACTGAACAGTTTTAACACAAACACATTACAATCAATAAATTTCCTGAGAAAATACATATGAAAAAAATACTGTAAGTTTTTATCACAAAGAGTTGAAGACTCAGTATGGCATTAGTCAGATTCAACACAATGCAATTGAACATGCACGTCATTTTTAAGAGCAAAACTGTGAACAGTTTTAACACAAACACATTACAATCAATAAATTTCCTGAGAAAATTCATATGATGAAAAATTACATCATACAAAAAAATAATACAAAATTAATAATTAAAATTAATGTTTAATCTCCAAAGAAAAAGTTTCTCCAGAAGTAAAATTCAATTTTATCAAAAATATTGTATAATGCAAATCAAATGCATGTTGCTAATCTGCCCGAAAGCTTTGATATTATAAAAAAATAGTCATTCTACAGATAATACGACAAAACAGGCATGTATCACAGAAATAAACTTTACAAGATTGCCACTAAAGTGACCAATATCCCCCTGCCGCAAGCCAAAATTTAGATACAATATCTAAAAATAAAAAGGCCTCTTAATAAATTTAATACAAATGTGTGTAAAAAAAAAAACAAAGGAAGTCAAGGTTGAGATTTTTTCAAAGTTAAATTTTACCAAGTTTTTCTCAAAAAAGCTTGAACTTGCGAAGAAACAACTAAAGCAATATTATTACCTTTCTTGCAAAATTATAAATTGTTTAAAACCAATAAATATTTCAGGCATAAGCACATTCTGAAAAACTTTAACCAGACGGATGGACGGCCCCTATTTCTATATACTGTATGTCCCCCCGCTCCTTTTCAGAGAAAAGGTGGGGGGACAAAAAAATTTAGATAAAATATCTAAAAATAAAAAGGCCTCTTAATAAATTTAATACAAATGTGTGTAAAAAAAAAACCAAAGTACAAGTTAATCATATATAAAGGAACACACATCCTATTAGAAAAAATTTTATGGTTTCTCAAACCTGTAATCTGGGTCATCATCAGAGTCATCTGAGTAACCCACTTCCAGTTCTACCTCTTTGGATTCAGATTCAGAAGAATTCTGACGAGAAAGCAGTACGTGACACACTGATGTCCGAATTTAAAATGAGAAAAATGTAGCCCACACTACTGATGCCTGTGTGGTAATACACACTACTTAGAGATTTAACCTGAAAGATAGCAGATGGACAAACAACCCCAAAACATGTCTTTGCTAGTGCAACATGGGGGCATAAAACACCATAAATATCTATATTTCTGACATTTGGTCATGCAAATAAAAACATATCCTCAGTACTATGTTATATAACTGCACATTTTAACTAAGTAATTGCTATCATGCAATGTTTATACAACCCCGATTCCAAAAAAGTTGGGACAAAGTACAAATTGTAAATAAAAACAGAATGCAATAATTTACAAATCTCAAAAACTGATATTGTATTCACAATAGAACATTGACAACATATCAAATGTCGAAAGTGAGACATTTTGAAATTTCATGCCAAATATTGGCTCATTTGAAATTTCATGACAGCAACACATCTCAAAAAAGTTGGGACAGGGGCAATAAGAGGCTGGAAAAGTTAAAGGTACAAAAAAGGAACAGCTGGAGGACCAAATTGCAACTCATTAGGTCAATTGGCAATAGGTCATTAACATGACTGGGTATAAAAAAAGCATCTTGGAGTGGCAGCGGCTCTCAGAAGTAAAGATGGGAAGAGGATCACCAATCCCCCTAATTCTGCACCGACAAATAGTGGCGCAATATCAGAAAGGAGTTCGACAGTGTAAAATTGCAAAGAGTTTGAACATATCATCATCTATAGTGAATAATATCATCAAAAGATTCAGAGAATCTGGAAGAATCTCTGTGCGTAAGGGTCAAGGCCGGAAAACCATACTGGGTGCCCGTGATCTTTGGGCCCTTAGCTGGCACTGCATCACATACAGGCATGCTTCTGTATTGGAAATCAAAAAATGGGCTCAGGAATATTTCCAGAGAACATTATCTGTGAACACAATTCACCGTGCCATCCGCCGTTGCCAGCTAAAACTCTATAGTTCAAAGAAGAAGCCGTATCTAAACATGATCCAGAAGCGCAGACGTCTTCTCTGGGCCAAGGCTCATTTAAAATGGACTGTGGCAAAGTGGAAAACTGTTCTGTGGTCAGACGAATCAAAATTTGCCGTGTCATTCGGACTAAAGAGGAGAAGGATGACCCAAGTTATTATCAGCGCTCAGTTCAGAAGCCTGCATCTCTGATGGTATGGGGTTGCATTAGTGCATGTGGCATGGGCAACTTACACATCTGGAAAGACACCATCAATGCTGAAAGGTATATCCAGGTTCTAGAGCAGCATATGCTCCCATCCAGACGATGTCTCTTTCAGGGAAGACCTTGCATTTTCCAACATGACAATGCCAAACCACATACTGCATCAATTACAGCATCATGGCTGCATAGAAGAAGGGTCAGGATACTGAACTGGCCAGCCTACAGTCCAGATCTTTCACCCATAGAAAACATTTGGCGCATCATAAAACGGAAGATACGACAAAAAAGACCTAAGACAGTTGAGCAACTAGAATCCTACATTAGACAAGAATGGGTTAACATTCCTATCCCTAAACTTGAGCAACTTGTCTCCTCAGTCCCCAGACATTTACAGACTGTTGTAAAGAGAAAAGGGGATGTCTCACAGTGGTAAACATTGCCTTGTCCCAACTTTTTTGATATGTGTTGTTGTTATGAAATTTAAAATCACCTAATTTTTCTCTTTAAATAATACATTTTCTCAGTTTAAACATTTGATATGTCATCTATGTTCTATTCTGAATAAAATATGGAATTTTGAAACTTCCACATCATTGCATTCCATTTTTATTTACAATTTGTACTTTGTCCCAACTTTTTTTGGAATCAGGGTTGTACAATCAAATAATGTTTCATAGCAAATGCCATGCAATATTCAAGTCTAAAAATGGTTTTGACACTATATTATCAAACCATGACTAGTCAGAAGTACATAACAAGCATGCATCAATCCAAGCAGTGCTTGGGCACAAGTTTCATCTTCATTCTCCTGATAAAGCCTTCAAAGCAGTGACAGATCTGCAAAATAAATAAAGCATGCAAATGATAAAATACTCATGCATAATTAAGGCCTGCAAAGGCTATTGTAATACCAGAATGGATAAAAACATGGACAAAATTTTAATTCTAAAGGCCTGTCAAAAAATTTGCTTGTTTCCGGTCACTCGCCCGACACTGCCTAAATATCCCCGACCCTAAGTTTTAAGTCTGGGAGCATGAAATTTCAAGTCGAGCCATGCTCAGTTCAACGTCAGCAAAAGTAGAGGAATTTTGCAAATCAACATCATGCTAGCTGAAAACAAGCATGCAAATACATGTACATCAGAAACTATCGCATAACAATTTTGTGGGCAGTGTTGCAAGAAAACATATAAAAAAATTATTTGACAAAAAAATCTGAAAATAATTTTTTTTTTTTTAAATTTCCGACCGTCCGCCCCTGAATTTTTTTGAGGCTGTGACAGGAAACACACAATATTTTTGATAGGCCTTAATTAAAGGACTGCAATTTTTATCCATATGATATTTTACATTTCAGCTGGCTACTATTACTATTATTAGGCAAAAGAGACATCTTATGGGAGCAGGCCCTAAAGATATAACTAGTCTGCCAAAAATGGCAGTTTATCATATATACTAGAATCTATATCATACACAGTGAAACCTGTCATTCAAGATCACTACTTTGTCCACAAAAATGTGGTCTTCGTTTTTCAAGACAGATGGTCTTAAGATCCATGGATAATTTATAAATATGAACTGTTATCTTAAGACAGGTGGTCTTACATTCAAATGTCAGCCAGACTTAGGCTTAATTCAAATTTCAAATTATGAATGTGTTAAATATCTAGTAGGGCCTATTTTGTTTTTTTGCTATTACTTTATTATCATTTTCACTGTATTCTAAAAATTTTCTAAAACTCCATAAAAAAATTCTATATTATAGGTCATAAATAGATTCTCATCTTATCTCATCTCTAGCCGCTTTATCCTGTTCTACAGGGTCGCAGGCGAGCTGCAGCCTATCCCAGCTGACTACGGGCAAAAGGTGGGGTACACCCTGGACAAGTCACCAGGTCATCACAGGGCTGACACATAGACACAGACAACCATTCACACTCACATCTACGGTCAATTTAGAGTCACCAGTTAACCTAACCTGCATGTCTTTGGACTGTGGGGGAAACCGGAGCACCTGGAGGAAACCCACGCGGACACGGGGAAAACATGCAAACTCCACACAGAAAGGCCCTCGCCGCTCGAACCCGGACCTTCTTGCTGTGAGGCGACAGCACTAACCACTACACCACCATGCTGCCCATAAATAGATTCATTAGTTAAATTTTTTACCTGCTTGGATAGTGGTCATTAAGTCTATATATAGGGGATTACTACAGATTAGGCCTAATTTGTCAAATTTATGGAATTATATTTAATAAGCCAGGTATTAAAATGCAAAAATGTGCATGGTTTTAGACTTACTGACTACACATTTGTATGGTAAAATATATAGTAAAACCAGGGGGAATGCGCTTGCTTGTCTACTATAGGCCTAAATAGCGCTTTATATTCTTTTACGTTTGGAGAATGTAGTTTCTCAATATATATGGAGAAAAGAAACAACATTTCATATCATTTATCTAATATTTTGGCCTAAAATTCCAAACACTACTTGTAAACATACACGTAGAAGCATCACAGGTTTGATATTTATAAAAACTATTTGTATTTATAACACGCCTATATAGAACACGTCTAAGTACAACACGTCTGAACAGCATACCGTCCATTAAGTGGGGCTAATTTTGAGCGTGTCTATTTAGACAATTTATGGCGATAACCCTCCCTGGTGAAAACTTGTCATTGAAATAGGTGAAAACCTCCCAGCAGAAAACAAAGGAGGAAGTCGAACATAACAATGGCGAGTCAGGGAGGTTTTCGATCATAATTTTAACTGTTGAGCAAACAAACCTTCCATCTGTTGTTGACAGACAACAGGGACGTTTTCGACTTTTGTGAAATTAGTAAATGTCAGATAAACAAAATCCCAGGCCGGGACCTTTTGAAATCTTTTGAAGATTATTGCAAATGTTAAAGTAATTAGCCAACTGGATAACATGATATGTTTATGTTTGTTTATGCCTACATGCAATTAGGCAATTCACATACATTTAGTAAATTATATAAAAATATTATTTACAAGTCTCGTCTCGTCTTGTCTTCTTCCGCTTATCCGGGGCTGGGTCGCGGAGGCAGCAGTCTGAGCATGGAAGCCCAAACTTCCCTTTCCCCAGACACCTCAGCCAGCTCCTTGGGAAGAACACCGAGGCGTTCCCAAGCCAGCCGAGAGACATAGTCCCTCCAGCGTGTCCTGGGTCTTCCCCGGGGCCTCCTCCCGGGGGGACATGCCTGGAACACCTCCCCAGGGAGGCGTCCAGAAGGCATCCGAAAGAGGTGCCCAAGCCACCTCAGCTGATTCCTCTCTATGTGGAGGAGCAGTGGCTCTACTCAGAGCTCCTCCCAAGTGACTGTGCTTCTCACCCTATCTCTAAGGGAGCGCCCAGCCACCCTGCGAAGGAAACTCATTTCGGCCGCTTGTATCCGCGATCTTGTTCTTTCGGTCATTACCCAAAGCTCATGACCATAGGTGAGAGTCGGAACGTAGATCGACCAGTAAATCAAGAGCTTCGCCTTTTGGCTCAGCTCCTTCTTCACCACGACGGACTGGTAAAGCGACCGCATCACTGCGGAGGCTGCACCGATCTGTCTGTTGATCTCATGCTCTAGCCTTCCTTCACTCGTGAACAAGATCCCGAGATACTTAAACTCCTCCACTTGAGGCAGGACTTCTCCACCAACCTGGAGAGGGCAAGCCACGCTTTTCTGGTCAAGAACCATGGCCTTGGACTTGGAGGTGCTGATTCTCATCCCAGCCGCTTCACACTCAACTGCAAACCGCCCCAGTGCATGCTGAAGGTCCTGGTTTGAAGAAGCCAACAGGACAACATCATCTGCGAAAAGCAGAGATGAAATCCTGTGGTTCCCAAACAGGATTCCTTCTGGCCCCTGGCTGTGCCTAGAAATTCTGTCCATAAAGATTATGAACAGAACCAGTGACAAAGGGCAGCCCTTCCGGAGTCCAACATGCACTGGGAACAGGTCTGACTTACTGCCGGCAGTGCAAACCAGACTCCTGCTCCATTCGTACAGGGACCGGACAGCCCTTAGCAAAGAGCCCCGAACCCCATACTCCCGAAGCACCCCCCACAGAATACCATGAGGGACACGGTTGAATGCCTTCTCCAAATCCACAAAGCACATGTGGACTGGTTGGGCAAACTCCCATGAACCCTCGAGCACCCAATGAAGGGTATAGAGCTGGTCCAGTGTTCCGTGACCAGGACGAAAACCGCATTGTTCCTCCTGGATCTGTGGTTCGACTATTGGCCGAATTCTCCTCTCCAGTACCCTGGAGTAAACCTTCCCTGGGAGGCTGAGAAGTGTGATTCCTCTATAATTGGAGCACACTCTCCAGTCCCCTTTCTTAAAAAGAGGGACCACCACCCCAGTCTGCCACTCCAGAGGCACTGTCCCCGACCGCCACGCGATGTTGCAGAGGCACATCAGCAAAGACAGCCCCACAACATCCAGAGACTTGAGATACTCGGGGCGGATCTCATCCACCCCCGGTGCCTTGCCACCGAGGAGCTTGCTAACCACCTCAGTGACTTCAGCTTGGGTAATGGACGAGTCCACCTCTGAGTCATCAGCCTCCGCTTCCTCAATGGAAGACGTGACAGTGGGATTGAGGAGATCCTCGAAGTATTCCTTTCACCGCCCGACAATGTCCCCAGTTGAGGTCAACAGCTCCCCACCCACACTGTAAACAGTGTTGGTAGAGTACTGCTTCTCCCTCCTGAGGTGCTGGACGGTTTGCCAGAATTTCTTCGAGGCCGACCGATAGTCCTCCTCCATGGCCTCACCGAACTCCTCCCAGTTCCGAGTTTTTGCCTCTGCAACTGCCCGAGATGTGGCACGCCTGGCCTGCCGATACCCATCAGCTGCCTCAGGAGTCCCGGAGGCCAACATGGCCTGATAGGATTCTTTCTTCAGCTTGACAGCATCCCTTACTTCCGGTGTCCACCACCGGGTTCGGGGATTGCCGCCACGACAGGCACCAGAGACCTTGCGGCCACAGCTCCGAACAGCCGTGTCGACAATGGAGGCAGAGAACATGGTCCACTCAGACTCAATGTCCCCCGCCTCCCTCGGAAGCTGGGAGAAGCTCTCCCAGAGGTGGGAGTAAAAGACCTCCCCGACAGAGTGCTCGGCCAGACGTTCCCAGCAGACCCTCACCATACATTTGGGCCTGCCAGGTCTGTCCGGCTTCCTCCTCCACCAGCAGCTCCAACTCACCACCAGGTGGTGATCAGTTGACAGCTCAGCCCCTCTCTTCACCCAAGTGTCCAAGACATAGGGCCGGAGATCAGATGAAATGACAACAAAGTCGATCATCAACCTCTGACCTAAGGTGTCCTGGTGCCACATGCACTTATGGACACCCCTATGCTCGAACATGGTGTTTGTTATGGACAAACCATGACTAGCACAGAAGTCCAATAACAAAACATCACTCGGGTTCAGATCGGGGAGGCCGTTCCTCCCAATCACACCCCTCCAGGTGTCACTGTTGTCGCCCACGTGAGTGTTGAAGTCCCCCAGTAGAACAATGGAGTCCCCAGTCTGAGCACCTCTCAGTACCTCTCCCAGGGACTCCAAAAAGGCCGGATACTCTATACTGCTATTCGGCCCATAGGCACAAACAACAGCAAGAGCCCTCTCCCCGATCCTAAGGCGCAGAGGGGCGACCCTCTCATTCACTGGGGTAAACTCCAACACATGGTGACTGAGCTGGGGAGCTATAAGCAAGCCCACACCAGCCCGCTGCCGTTCACCATGGGCGACTCCAGAGAAGTGGAGAGTCCAGCCCCTCTCGAGGATCTGGGTTCCGGAGCCCAAGCTGTGCATGGAGGTGAGCCCAACTATCTCTAGCCGGTACCTCTCAACCTCCCGCACAAGCTCAGGCTCTTTCCCACCCAGCGAAGTGACATTCCATGTCGCAACAGCTAGCCGCTGTGTTCGGGGATCAGGTCGTTGAAGCCCTTGCCTTTGACTGCCGCCCAATCCACACTGCACCTACGGCTACCTCTGTGAGTGGTGAACCCACAGGAGGTCGGGCCCACGTCACCGCTTCGGGCTGAGCCCGGCCGGGCCTCGTGGGCAAAGGCCCGGCCACCAAGCACTCGCATACGAGCCTCAACCCTGGGCCTGGCTCCAGGGTGGGGCCCCGGCTGCGCCATACCGGGCGACGTCACGGTCCTTGATAGATTATTATCCATAAGGGGTTTTGGTGAACTGCTCTTAGTCTGGCCTGTCACCTAGGACCTGTCTGCCTTGGGAGACCCTAACAGAGGCATAATGCCCCCGACAACATAGCTCCTAGGATCATTCAAGCACACAAACCCCTCCACCACAATAAGGTGGCAGTTCTAGGAGGGTATGAAGTATGAATAAATATAAATATAGTAAATAAATAGTCCCAACAGCTTCAATTGTGAATAAACAATAATAGTTAATCACATGATTACTGCATTGATTGATTTATAAAAGGCATCTTGAAAGATTTATATCCATAAGCTGCTTACTGTATTTACACTTAAAAATAGCCTATAAGGAATATAAGATATCTTTACACTCATAACTCAAAGCACTTAGGCTGATTTATCTGCTTAATATCTCTGGGTTGTGAAAAGGTCTTTAAAAATGCAAGTCTTAAATTTAATCTAATTTGTTATATAATTGCCAGAGGCCAGGGTAGGTAAGTAGGTTATTATTTTCACATTTTTAGTTATGTATGGTGACAGTAAGTTAGTTAAGCCAAAATATGTATGATTTCTGTGTTAAAATATAAACTATAGTATAAAACATAGGCTAGTATCAAAAAACTCCTAAATAATATACAGTACATTAACAGTGTATATTATTTATTTTTACAGTGTAAAGCCACCCAGTTGCAGCTTTTTAGTAGGCCTAAAAGACACAAGTGACGAGTGTAGGACAAAATGCTCACTTATGAAACTGGAAATATTATGATCTTCCAAATAACGACTGATTAGGACAAATACTTACCTTAACATTATACCAAAGATGCAAAAATATACATTAAAAATTTTATTATACATTTAAAATATTATCATATAAATTAATAAATGGTGAAGTGGCTCATGCAGTTTTCCAGCACTGTTTATTGTTAGATTAGAATACTTCTTTTTATACTAATTTTAATATATTTAATTTGTTGATTTATTTTTGTAATTTTATTGAATAAAATCATTATTGTCTTCACAGTAATAAAATATTTCATGATCATAAAATGCTATGTTATCTCTTATTCAGTGAATTGCATTGGTACATACTCAATCTTGTCCCCCTACAGTACATATTTAATGTTCTGAAAATAATTAAAATTATTCAAACAATAGTTTAATGTTAAAGTCCTTCCCGCACCACGTGGTGCCGATCTCCGTTTCCACAGCCCTCGGCCTCTCGCCTATTACATAGCTAGGGTTACAGTGGGGGGCTAGTCCTCTGGTAACCATGAGAGTTTAACTCCCCACTCGCATCTGTATTGCAGCGTGCCTTGCCAGATGGTAGGAGGTATCATTTTTGGCCAAATGGTTAGAGCGCTTGACCTCTAAGCAAATGATCCCTGGTTCGAGCCTCGCCTCGGATGGTGATTTGAGGCTCGCCTCCTGTCCACCCAGCAGTGAATAGGGACCTGGTGGAAACACTGGGAAAGTTAAAAGCAGTGAGGAAAGGAACTGGCCACTCTATCTCACCATGCCGATGGCCCAGGACAAGTGTGCTCTCTAATGGCCCTTTTCCACTACCCTTTTTCAGCTCACTTCAGCTCGCTTCAGCTCACTTCAGCCCGACACGGCTCGCGTTTCGACTACCAAAAACCAGCACGACTCAGCTCGCTTTAGCCCTGCTTAGCCCCCAAAACTCGCACGGTTTTGGAGTGGGGCTGAAGCGAGCCAAACCGAGCCGAGTGATGCTGGGGGCGTGAGCAGACACTCCCCTGTGCACTGATTGGTGAGGAGGAGTGTCCTCACACGCCCACACACACTCCGTGAGCGCGCTGGGATCTGTAAACACCGTAAACCCGGAAGAAGAAGAATTACGAATTAAGAGAATTTCTGAAGCCTTATGCACCTCGCCTCATCTATACGCTCTTGCCAGTATCTGTTCGCATTGTCGGTGACAACAAGCCACAGCACCAAGACCAGCAACACTAACGACTCCATGTCCTCCATGTTTATTGTTTACTCTCCGGGTCGTGAGACTACCGCTTAAAAGATCACTGATGTCACTGTTTGCGCTGCTTAACGACATCACGTGACGTCCACCCACTTTCGCTAACTCCACCCAATGTGTCCACCCACTTCCAGCCAGCACGGTTCAGCGCGGTTGTAGTCGAAATGCAACTCCAACAGCCCCGCTCAGCTCGACTCAGCACGGCACGGCTCAGCCCGACTCAGCCGCGTTTGTAGTGGAAAAGCGGCATAACAGGCACTCCCCAATGTATGAAATCGTATACGGGACTCTTTACTTACTGACACTGTTAATTACCCTTATTAAGCTTGGCCTTGATTAAACCATTTCCTAATTCTTGTTTGTACAAGCTGTTGGTCAGTGGATGCTTGACAAACACATCCAACTTAATTACAATTGCTCACAGACTGTATAGCCACTGGATAACAAAATGGACCAATGAAATTCTTTCACCACAGAAGAATGAGTTGTACAAGTCAATTCCTGTTGGCCAGTTAGGGTTTGGGAGTCTAAGGGAATCATGTCAAATTTCAAGTTAATTCATTTATTTTCATTTGATTAAACTTTAGTGAAATAAACCTTCTATAATGCTACTGCATTCATTATTAAATTTTGAGTCACAATTTACATAGTTTGCTAAAATAATTTGGCCTAAATAAATTTACAAGGAGCACGTGCATTTTAGAAATATTGGCATATGTTAAAAGAATGATCTCTAATGCTATTGCTTTCATTATTAAATTTTGACAGTCACAGTTTAAATAGTTTGCCAAAATAATTAGGCCAAAATAATAAATTTACAGGGAACATATCTTGTTATTTCATGGCATTTTTTCATTATAATTTGTTAATTGTTATGCTTGTGTTTAGAGAGTTATTAAAAGAAACTTCATAAAAAGTTACATTTTATGATTTTACTATAGATATCAGAGTCAGCTTAATTGACACGGCATATTATAAAACTTGAAAATAAATGCTTGTATAGTTTATAATTATATCCTATGCTTACAAAATTAATGTACAACCCCGATTCCAAAAAAGTTGGGACAAAGTACAAATTGTAAATAAAAACAGAATGCAATGATGTGGAAGTTTCAAAATTCCATATTTTATTCAGAATAGAACATAGATGACATATCAAATGTTTAAACTGAGAAAATGTATCATTTAAAGAGAAAAATTAGATGATTTTAAATTTCATGACAACAACACATCTCAAAAAAGTTGGGACAAGGCCATGTTTACCACTGTGAGACATCCCCTTTTCTTTTTACAACAGTCTGTAAACGTCTGGGGACTGAGACAAGTTGCTCAAGTTTAGGGATAGGAATGTTAACCCATTCTTGTCTAATGTAGGATTCTAGTTGCTCAACTGTCTTAGGTCTTTTTTGTCGTATCTTCTGTTTTATGATGCGCCAAATGTTTTCTATGGGTGAAAGATCTGGACTGCAGGCTGGCCAGTTCAGTACCCGGACCCTTCTTCTATGCAGCCATGATGCTGTAATTCAGCGGTTCCCAAAGTGGGGGTCGCGACCCCTTTGGGGGTCGCGGAGGGACTCCAGGGGGGTCGCGGAGAGATGGGACTGTTTGCATAACACAGAAAAAAAACGGGCATTGGAATGTTTTGAATGGCGTCGGAATGTTGGTAATGCGTCAGCCGGCAGAGAGTCATTAAATCAGTCTATAGAACCCAATCACCCCCTTTCACTCCATAATTGCTCCCCGCCCTCCAATATGAATTTCATTCAGTGTATAGCTGCCACAATCATTAGAATTCAATTGCTCCCTTTCACTCAGTAATCGCGCTCTGCCCTTGAATATTAATTCAATATTAATTCGATATTGTTGTTATTAGCAAACCCTCCTCCTGTGAATACAAACTGTATAAAACAGGTCCCTATTTTGAGATTCAGAACAAAACATCGGACGGCGACTTTATGACAACATGGACAAGTTTCTACACGTGCTTCCTACAAAACGCAAGGCTGCTGCACAGGACGAGTTCCCATGCACTTCGGCAGCGAAGTTCCCTTTTGCCACATCCTACCTCTGTGAGGTGGGCTTTTCTGCAGTGGCCTCCATCAAGACCAAATACAGGGCAAAGTTGAACATTGAAAACGAACTAAGGGTGGCGATCTCACAGTTATCACCAAGATTTGAAAAACTCTGTACTGAAAAGCAAGCACACACAAGTCACTGAAAAAATATTCTGATGTTCTGTGTAATGTTCTGTTTTATTATGATGTGCAATGCTCTTTTGTGGATAATGCTCTTCTGTGAATAAAAAATAGCAACTTTAATATCCATCTGATTATTATTATTATTATTATTATTATTATTATTATTATGGTTATTATTACTACACTACACACTGCATAATGGGTGGTGGTGGGGGGTCGATGTCAGGGGGTCCCAAAAATATTCTGAAGTCCAAAGGGGGTCCCCAGCCAAAAAGTTTGGGAACCACTGCTGTAATTGATGCAGTATGTGGTTTGGCATTGTCATGTTGGAAAATGCAAGGTCTTCCCTGAAAGAGACGTTGTCTGGATGGGAGCATATGTTGCTCTAGAACCTGGATATACCTTTCAGCATTGATGGTGTCTTTCCAGATGTGTAAGCTGCCCATGCCACATGCACTAATGCAACCTCATACCATCAGAGATGCAGGCTTCTGAACTGAGCGCTGATAACAACTCGGGTCGTCCTTCTCCTCTTTAGTCCGAATGACATGGCGTCCCTGGTTTCCATAAAGAACTTCAAATTTTGATTCGTCTAACCACAGAACAGTTTTCCACTTTGCCACAGTCCATTTTAAATGAGCCTTGGCCCAGAGAAGATGTCTGCGCTCTGGATCATGTTTAGATACGGCTTCTTCTTTGAACTATAGAGTTTTAGCTGGCAACGGCGGCGGATGGCACGGTGAATTGTGTTCACAGATAATGTTCTCTGGAAATATTCCTGAGCCCATTTTGTGATTTCCAATACAGAAGCATGCCTGTATGTGATGCAGTGCTGTCTAAGGGCCCGAAGATCACGGGCACCCAGTATGGTTTTCCAGCCTTGACCCTTATGCACAGAGATTCTTCCAGATTCTCTGAATCTTTTGATGATATTATGCACTGGAGATGATGATATGTTCAAACTCTTTGCAATTTTACACTGTCGAACTCCTTTCTGATATTGCGCCACTATTTGTTGGCGCATATTAGGGGGATTGGTGATCCTCTTCCCATCTTTACTTCTGAGAGCCGCTGCCACTCCAAGATGCTCTTTTTATACCCAGTCATGTTAATGACCTATTGCCAATTGACCTAATGAGTTGCAGTTTGGTCCTCCAGCTGTTCCTTTTTTGTACCTTTAACTTTTCCAGCCTCTTATTTGCCCCTGTCCCAACTTTTTTCAGATGTGTTGCTGTCATGAAATTTCAAATGAGACAATATTTGGCATGAAATTTCAAAATGTCTCACTTTCGACATTTGATATGTTGTCTATGTTCTATTGTGAATACAATATCAGTTTTTGAGATTTGTAAATTATTGCATTCCGTTTTTATTTACTATTTGTACTTTGTCCCAACTTTTTTGGAATCGGGGTTGTAGATGGTGACAATGGTGGAGTGTTTCTATGTGTCAGGGATGGTGCCCTGCTTCCAGCAAAGTGAGAGGAAGTTGGTGAGTTTTATGAGAAGGTATGATCCACCGCACTTGAACACTTCACCAGGTATCATGTCTCCACCAGGAGCTTTCTTGTATTTCACTGACTGGACAGCATATCAGACTTCATCGATGGTGGGAGATTCATCCAGCTCAGGAACTTGAGGGAGCATTGGGAGTTCTTCAAGAGCTGTAGGGTCCGATGAATTGACTCTGTTCAACAGTTCCCAAAAATGCTCTGTCCATTGGTCTAGAATGTCCTGTTTGCACTTAAGAAGTGTTACCATCTGCAGATCAGCCACCATATGTCAAATGGGGCCATAGATGCCTTTGATGGTGTAGAATTCATAGGTGGTGTTGTCATCTGTGAAATATTGCATTTCTTGGACTCTGTTGATCCACCATCTGTTCTGGATCTCACAAAGCCTGCGTTGTGTAGTTGACCTCAACTTCTTCCATTCTTGCAGGAGGACCTTTAATGCTGGGTTCACCAAGGAGGCTTAGTGTGCAATATTCTTGGCATCCAGCGAGGGAGGGATTTCATCTCCAGCTTTGTCAAACTAATTTGGGTTCTTCCTCTTGGAGTACCCAAGGACTTCCTTGGATGAGCTTTGGAGAGCTTCAAGGATTGAATTCCACAGTTCCTCCACATGAAGGCTGGTTTCTGACTCTGTATCCACAGTAGGGGGAAGATGGTTGAGCCTTTTGCAAAGGTCATCGCATAGAGCTTGTCTGGTGTCAATGTTCCCAAGCTTCAAGGATTGAAATCCACAGTTCCTCCACATGAAGGTTGGTTTCCTAGTTCGTATCCTCAATAGGGGGAAGATTGTGAAGCCTTTTGCAAAGGTTGTCGGATAGAGCTTGTCTGGTGTCGATGTTCACAAGCAACACAACATTCAGTCAAGGTTTGGGTGGTTGCTTTCTTGCAGATGGTCAGAGAACTACTCAAAGGATAGTCTGGAAAAGCCTGTGATCAGTCCAACACTCAGCATCATCCATGGCCCGTGTGATCATGACATCTCGGATGTCACGATGGCAACCGATAGTGTAATCCAAGAGGTGCCAGTTCTTGGACTGTGGGTGCATCCAGGTTGTTTTCAGCTTGTCTGGGAGTTGAAACCTTGTGTTGGTGATGCACAGTCCATGTTCTGCACAGAAGGGCAGTAGACAGAGACCATTTGCATTCATATTCCCTGTACCATGTCGACCAATAACTCCATCCCATACAGATGAATTTCTCCCAACTTGGGCATTGAAGTCTCCAAGCAGGGTGATCTTATTGGCTGCAGGGATCTCATGAACTGTGTCATCAAGGGAAGTATAGAAGTCATCCTTCTTCTCCTCCTCAGAGTCCAGGGTGGGCACATATGCACTGATGATCGTCATGTATGAACCCTTGGCAAGTGGTATGCATTGGGTCATCAAATGTGAGCTAATTCCAATTGGACATTTCGGAATCTTGAAGAGCAGTTCATTCCGGACTGCAAGTCCAACACCATGGATCCATTGTTCTGCTTGAGATAAACCTTTCCAAAAGAAGGTGTTTCCAGCTGTGGCTTTGGTGATGGATCCTTTGTCAGTGAGACAAGTTTCGCTGAGGGCGCAGATATCCATTCTGTAGTGCTGGAGCTCCAAGGCTAAAAGAGCTGTTGTCCGGGGAGGGTCTGTCAGTGCTGGTTGTGTCCATTAGGGTTCAAACATTCCAGGAAGAGAGAATGAGGGGTTTGGGTTTTTGTTTTAAAGCTGAGATTGTTTTGAAAGTAGTAGATTTCTGACCATGAAAGTGGGATAGCTCTCCAGGTGTGGTATCCTGGACAAGCTAAAATGAGACAAGCTTTCATTAGGACTCCTTTTATCATCCCTTCCCCAGATTGGGGTGGGCATTGCTATCCTTGAATAAGGCTGCCCAGACACATCAGCAGGACACAGACCAGGCACTTGTCCCAGGGTGTGCCATGGAATGGGCCATCACAATACTAGTGCTGCCTACATGCAGATTTCGAGCTGAGGGCTTCCACTGCCATCTAGCAGCTGCCCCCATTGTGCATTGTCCATCACCACAGGGCTTTCTGAGGGAAGAAGAAAGAGACAGATGAAAGGGGGGAGGGTTCAGCAAAGTAGCAAAATAACATAAAATGTAAAAAGGTGAAATAACGTATCCTGATGCAAAGACAATCCCACATAGAGTGAATCTCTGAGACTTATAATATAGATCTGTGGATGAGCTGATGAGAGACAGGTGTGCTGGCTGCAGCACGGGGAAGGCTCAAGGAAAACCAGGGAGTGGAGATCTGGAAAAGACCAGATCAGGACCTAGATATTCCCAGCTGGCTTATGACAGTTTCACTAGTTTTTCATTCACTAAAATGGCAATAGGCAGTGTTAAAACTTGTACTGCAGCCTAGTAGTTCAGGAATCATGAGGATTCATTTTCACACATGAACTGGCCACCACAGAGTCCTGATGTTAACCCCATTGAAAGTCTTTGGGATTTGAGAAGACTTTCCATCTTTCCAAATTCAACTCTTCCATCATCAAGACAAGATCTCTGTGAAAAATTAAGGCAACTCTGGGTGGAAATAAATGTTGTGATGTTGCATAAGGTTGTTGAAACAATGCCATAGCAACTTTTTGCCATAATCAAGGCGAAAGGCAGTCCAAAAAATATTAGTGTGTGCAACTCTTTTTTTTTTTTTTGGGGGGGGGGGGGGGGAAATGCAGTGTATTTGCTGTATGTTTTTATGTTTTTTTAAATCTATTTACTTCATGTTTTATCCATATCCAAGTTCAATAACTCACAATTTATTATTTAATTCACATTTTATTTAATTTGCATATGTGACAAGTTTCATCCAGTGAGTAAATGTCACTGTCTATTGGAGACCTTT
Source organism: Neoarius graeffei (assembly GCF_027579695.1). Classification (NCBI taxonomy): domain Eukaryota; kingdom Metazoa; phylum Chordata; class Actinopteri; order Siluriformes; family Ariidae; genus Neoarius; species Neoarius graeffei. The sequence continues at coordinate 65,776,440 of NC_083585.1, forward strand.
TGCTAGTTCAGTAGTGTTTAAGGGGGAAATGTCAAAGCATTTGCTTCAGCACTTGCTTGATATATAACATGTGACATTTGAATCTAAATTGCTCCCCACCAAAAAAATTAGCACCAGCTGCCATTGCCATCAAGCCATATATGAGTTTGCATCACTCACAGCCTTGAGATGTCTCACTGTAAGGTCTGGTCTCCCCATACTACTTGCCAATCCCACTATCTGGAATATCACTTATTTTTCTAACCCAGGCAAAAAGGAGAAGGACCACATCCCCACTACTCTGATGAGGACAATGAGGAACAGCTTATTCTCCTGACCCCTGTCACTTTGACTCCACCATCTTCATGGATCCCCTGATAAATACCAACAATACTCTCATGGCCACCATCTCTATGATTCTCCTACCTGTTGCCATGACTGTCCTGGCTAGCAACACCATTATTTTTCTGACCAGCTCCATCGCCAATATGCTCCTGATTGCCACAACCACAATTTATCTGGTGCTATCTAAACCCTATTAAGATTGTCATTTCCCCCTCTCTGTCATTTACCAGAATGGAATGAAGTAAGGTTTCAAGGTGATTCGACATGATTTGACAGTAGTAAATTAAACAGCCTCTCAGGGATTATACAACATACAGAAGATGACACTTGAATTTGATTACTATTTTGTATGGGAGAAAACAGAAGAAAGGTCAGCCTAGAACTTCAACACAGATCTTATTCGATGAGAAACCAAGAGCGAACGAGAGTACTAATCCCAAAAGTATGCCTATACTGTGCAGGGTTCTCAGCAATTCAAAAGGAAGCATCTAGAACAGGTGACTTCATTTTATAGGCTCAAAATTCATATCACTATGCCACCAGAGGGCACCCTCCCACAAGTTCTTAATGTTTGCCTCCACTGTCATAGTAATTTCCTGTACAACCATGTTTTTAAGCACAAGATCACATACATGGAGTGTGAACTTTTGCCAGTTGTTAGTTCTTATGTAAGGTCATTGAGTTTGACTACTGCTTCCAAAGCTGTCTGTGGCCATGAGTTGAAAGAGAAAATTGGCCATGCTCTCAGTCTGGCTGAACACCTGAAAGAAGAAGGATATTCAAGGAATGACAGGTTGTTTAGAACACATGAACATGGTAACACAGCTTTTCAGAGAGTCCAGGACCAGGAAGGATTATTTCTTTTACCCCTTTTCCACCAAGGCAGTTCCAGGGCTGGTTCTGAGGCGGTGCCAAACCTCAAACCAATTCTTTGTGTTTCAACAGCCAAAGAACTGGCTTTCAGCCAGGAAAACTGGTTCCAGAGTGACACCAAGACTTTGTTGGTCTATAAACAAGAATTACTTATGTCAGGGGCTGGGCAGGATTATCATGACCAACAAGACCAGTTAAAACTTTCTGACTGCCAATTAAAAAAAAAAAACAGAGCTAGTATGGCATCTTGTCTGACTAATCCGGCGACTGAGTTTATGCTGCTGCTGGGTCTGAGAGGAGCTCCTTCCATGTGAATCTTGGGGAGACCATAAATGAGAGGAATGGCTTCCCCAGAGTACAGTCTGTAGTACAGAGATCGGTTGATGGCATGGGCTTTTTCTAGTTGCTGTGTGCAGCTCACAACTTTTCTTTTTGTAACTGCTGGTGGGATCCTGCCTCAGAGTTTCATGGTGGTTGTGTTGCTGAGGAAACTGGTCATCTTTGAGTGGTAGTCCACTGTGTTTAGCACCACTGTGCATCTCCCTTTGTCAGCAGGAAGGATGGTGGTGTTCCAGTCTCTTTGAAGCAATGTAAGAGCCCTTCTTTCTTGGATGGTGAGGTTGGAGTGGGGGTGCTTTCACCCTGGCGAGGTCAACTGATACTTTCAGTCTAAGTTGTTCCACCTCTGTGTTGGTCATATTGTTGTTTCTGATGGCTGACTCTGTAGCTGTGATGAGATCTACCACTGGTATCTGCTCTGGTGAAACTGTTTAGTCCTTTGGATAAAACATAATTTTCTGGTTGGGTGAGTTCCCTGTCGGATAAGTTCTTCACCCACTTTTCTTGGATGTCACCCATGTGACCACAACGACTCCTCTTAGGTTTGTTTTTGGTCCACTAGAGGATAAATACCTGGAACTCCCACTAGTCAGACAACTGAAGAAGCCTTTCGTATGAGAGGTGAAACGTCTTCAAGAATTTCAAGCAAGTCCAGTTGCCTTTTTTAGCACCTATGGTTTATGATGACCTGGATAACTGAGAACCTTCACAGACACACTTTAGCCAGTATGACAGACGATTTAAATCAGTTTGTCATGTTCAGAGAAGATATTAGCTTGGAACTCTGCACAGGCTTCAACTAACTTGTGCTTCTTAAAGGCAGGAGACTGATAGTGAGGTTTAAGATGATCCTCACAATAGGAGGCCAGACACACCAGACAGTAATGAGAGGCTTTGTGTTTTCTCCCAATGCAGGAATCACACTGTGGGTGGTAAAAGAGAGCAACTGGACTTGCTTGAAGATTCTTGAAGATGTTTCACCTCTCATCTGAAAGGCTTCTTCAGTTCTGTCTGACTAATGGGGAGTATCAGGTATTTATCCTCTCGTGGATGAAAAGCAATCTTAAGGTGTCGCTGAGTCATCCTGTTGGTGTGGGTCACTGGGGGCTGGGTGTGAACAGCCTAGAGTGTCACTGGGGTGATCAATGGGTTGTTGGTTCTCTCTGAAACAGTCACTGAAAACAGCTGGGTTTTGGTGTGCATTCAGTTGTCTGGGAAGTGTGCTAAGGACTGCATTGTAGGTGGCTGATAAATGGTGTCTTAGACCACCACCTCTGTTCAGTGATTGCCATTCCAGATTGACAAAAATGGCTTCTTTAACTCCTGGCTCATACCAATGATCCTCTCTGGCTAAAATGCATACGTTGCAATCCAGAAATGAGTGTCCTTTGTTGTTAAGATGAAGATAGACCGTGGAGTCCTGGCCTGAGGAACTGGCTCTCCTGTGTTGAGCCATGCGCCTGTGAAGCGGTTGTTTTGTTTCCCAAAATATACGAATCCGTGCATTCCTCACTGCACTGAATTGCATACACTACATTGTCCTGTTTGTGTCTAGCTATTCTGTCCTTAAGGTGGACCAGTTTCTGCTTCAGGGTGTTACTGGGTCTGAAATGTACCGGAATGTTGTGTTTGTAGAAGATCCTCCTGAGTTTCTCAGATAGATCAGAAATGTAGGGAATGACAATGTTCTTGCGTTTGTTCCTGTTATCTTCCTTGCCCATTATGTTCCTTTTTCTGCTCTTGAAGAAAGCCCAGTTGGGATACCCGCAGTTCTGAAGTGCTCTTTTGATGTGATTTTGCTCCTTCTCTGTTCCCTCTACCATTGTAGGAATCTTGCAACACAGGGCTCAGAACATTCCTACAACATTCCTCAATACTAGCCTCTACCATTTTTTTGTGCATTTACACACTGAGAACAAGATTGACAGACAGAGGGGGAGAGACTCTGAGAATTGTGAGTTTCATTTTCTCCAAAATGAACTTCCTGGTTCTGTGTGTGTGTGTGTGTGACAGAAAGAGTAGGTGTGGCTTTACAAAGAGAGGGAGTTCAGATTTAAAAAGAAAGCACAGCTGGAGAGAGATATTTTAGTGTAAAGGAGTGTCTCTGTTTACAGTCATATTAATTGAAATCTGATTTGTTCATTTTGTTTAGCTGAATGTGATCACTAACATTAAATTTATAGTACTCAGACCCTTTACTCAGGACATTACATCTTCATAGATGTTTATGCTACAAGCTTGGCTCACCTGGATGTGAGAATCTTCTCCATTTGTTCTCTGGAGAACTTCTCAAGCTGTCTCAGGTTGTATGGAGAGTGGCTCTCTATCATGCTTTTCAGGTCTCACCAGAAATGTTTAACTGGATTCATGTCCAGGCGCTGGCTGGGCTACTCAAACACATCCACAAACTTGTCCTAGCACATTGTCTTTGATATGTTTTAGGGATATTGATATGCTGAAAAGTGACATTTATGTTGTACCTCAGTCATATGTTTTGGGTGCTTTTGAGCAAATTTTCTTGAGGATATCTAGGAACACTGATCTGTTCATTTTACTCATGATCCTGGTGAACCTCCCAGTCCTTGATACTATAAAACATCTGCATCAACCTGATACTGCCACCATCAAGCTTCACTGTAGATATGGAATTGGCCAAGAGAAGACCTCTGGAGAGATAGAAACATAGATAGATGTCGAACAGAGGTGATTAATATACTAACCCCATTTCCAGAAAAGTTGGTATATTTTCCAAAGTGCAATAAAAACAAAAATCTGATTTCTTAATTCACATGAACCTTTATTTAACTGACAAAAATTACAAAGAAAATATTTTCAGTAGTTTTACTGAGCAACTTAATTGTATTTTGTCAATATAAACAAAGTCAGAAGTTTATGTTTGCAACACACCCAGAAGAAGTTGGGACAGAGGCAAAATAAGACTGAAAAGTTTAGAGGATCTTCAAGTCATGCTATTTTGGAAGATTCCACAATAAGCAGCAGAGCTTTCCCCATAAAAAAATATATATCATAGTGGTGCTACTGATGCACAGCCCAGCCTGGAAGGGCTAGCTTGACCTGAAGGGCCCCGAAGGCTCCTCAGGAGGTCTGGGGGTATGGGCCCCCAGAAAATTTTGAAATTAGACACTTCAAATGGTGCATTCTGGTGGCATCCAGGGCTGATTTAGGCACAATTCAACATAATTAAATTTGCTGTGTTTTACCTTGTCAATTATGCAAGGGGCAAAATTTAAAGGGCAAAATTAGATTTGAAATGAAAACATGTCATAGCACACCTCTTTATTTTCCAGGAACAGAATTAAGGTCAGTGGCACGGTGGTGTAGTGGTTAGCGCTGTCGCCTCACAGCAAGAAGGTCCTGGGTTCGAGCCCCGGGGCCAGCGAGGGCCTTTCTGTCTCCCCGTGTCCGCGTGGGTTTCCTCCGGGTGCTCTGGTTTCCCCCACAGTCCAAAGACATGCAGGTTAGGTTAACTGGTGACTCTAAATTGACCGTAGGTGTGAATGGTTGTCTGTGTCTATGTGTCAGCCCTGTGATGACCTGGCAGCTTGTCCAGGGTGTACCCTGCCTTTCGCCTGTAGTCAGCTGGGATAGGCTCCAGCTTGCCTGCGACCCTGTAGAAGGATAAAGCGGCTAGAGATAATGAGAGATGACATGAGAATCAAGGTCAAATCACACAACAGGGCCATCTAGTGACCAGTGCCTAGAATGTGGTTTTATGTATGGTTGCGAATGGCAGTCAGTGCACGCAGCAAAACTCTTTATTTTCACTTCTGGGTTGAGTACCAGGATAGTCTAGACTTATACGGTATATTACAATATCTTCCTATTTCTATAGTTATTACAAATTTTCAAAGGGGAATAGGAGATATTTAGGTGTGGAAAGTACTCTGCATTGTTCAATTTATGGTATTGATTTGTGTGTGTGTGTGCAAGTGACAGTCACAAAGTGCGATGGAGCACCGTGTATCCAGAAATGCAACCTGAACCTGTATTACGCAAGGAGGAAGCCATTCATCAATTCTATGCAGAAATGGTGCCAATTTCTCTGGACCCAAAATCATCTCAGATTGACCGAAAGACAGTGGAAACATGTGCTGTGGTCAGATGAGATCACATTTCAGCTTGTTTTGGGGAAAACTGGGCATCAATTCTCAGTGCCAAAAGGTGAACATGACCATCTAGTTCAGCGGTTCCCAAAGTGGGGTTCGCGACCCCTTTGGGGGTCGCGGAGGGACTCCAGGGGGGTCGCGGAGAGACGGGACTGTTTGCATAACACAGAAAAAAAAACGGGCATTGGAATGTTTTGAATGGCGTCGGAATGTTGGTAATGCGTCAGCCGGCAGAGAGTCATTAAATCAGTCTATAGAACCCAATCACCCCCTTTCACTCCATAATCGCTCCCCGCCCTCCAATCTGTTGGATTGCTCTGATATTGTTGTTGTTGTTATTAGCAAACCCTCCTCCTGTGAATACAAACTGTATAAAACAGGTCCCTATTTTGAGGTTCAGAACAAAACATCGGATGGCGACTTCATGACAACATGGACAAGTTTCTACGCGTGCTTCCTACAAAATGCAAGGCTGCTGCACAGGACGAGTTCCCATGCACTTCGCCAGCGAAAAAGATAAGGCGGTATGATGATGCATACATCGAAATGGGCTTTACGAGCACATTGGTGGGTGGTGAGGAACGACCGCAGTGTGTTCTCTGTCTGAAGGTGCTGGCGACAGAAAGTTTAAAGCCAAACAAGCTGAAGCGTCACCTGGACACGGCACACCCCGAGCACAAGGACAAGCCGGTTGAATTCTTTCGGCGGAAACTTTTGAACTTTCAGGCACAACGGGTGAACTTCACTAAAGTTGCGTCTGTCAAAAACTCTGTACTGAAAAGCAAGCACACACAAGTCACTGAAAAAATATTCTGATGTTCTGTGTAATGTTCTGTTTTATTATGATGTGCAATGCTCTTTTGTGGATAATGCTCTTCTGTGAATAAAAAATAGCAACTTTAATATCCGTCATTATTATTATTATTATTATTATTATTATTATTGTGGTTATTATTACTACACTACACACTGCATAATAGGTGGGGGGGGGGGGGGGGTCGATGTCAGGGGGTCCCAAAAATATTCTGAAGTCCAAAAGGGGGTCCCCAGCCAAAAAGTTTGGGAACCACTGATCTAGTTTATCAGAGAAAGGTGTAAAAGCCAGCATTTGTGATGGTATGGGGGGCATCAGTGCCCACTGCATGGGTGAGTTGCATATATGTGAGGTACCATTGATATATTGGGGCTTATATTGGGATTTTAGAAAAAGTAAGTGAACCCTTTAGAACTACCTGAATTTAGGTATGAATTTATCTTAAAATATGGTTTGATCTGATATGATAATGAAGAAACACAATCTATTATAACTCATAACACATAAACTATGGCATACCTGGTCTTTTGGATTGTTTTTGTGTTTTTTTATTTTGGGTAAGGTACATCTTAAAAAATTTGATGATATGAATGTATCCCACTTTTGTTGCTTGATTTTAACATCCTGACAATGATGTCAGTGATGCTGTATTCACAAACATTTTACCGATGATGCAAAAACACATTCAAATACACAAGCTGTGTCATGCAATAAAGATACTTGGAACAAATTAGAATTCAATTAACCTGACACTTTAAACCACTTTTGTCCTGTAGCCACACCTTTTCTTGAAACCTTGCACTCCCTTTCACTTTAAAGTCACACCTGCTGTTTTTGTCACAGAACCAGGAAGTTAATTTCCGAGAAAACAAAACTTAAACACACTCTCCCACTCTCTCTCTCTCTCTCACACACACACCCCACAGGAAAATGGCAGATATGGCTGGTATTTCAGGAGATCAGGATCAGTTCAGTTGTACAGTGTGTCTGAATCTTCTGAAGGATCCTGTAGCTACTCCCTGTGGACACAGTTTCACAAAACATATTTTGTGAAAGTGTATCATGGCATGAACAAAGGAGATTTCTGAAGACCTCAGAAAGAGAGTTGTTGAAGCTTATCTGGCTGGAAAAAGTTACAAAACCATCTTTAAAGAGTTTGGACTCCATCAATCCACAGTCAGACAGATGGAGGAAATTCAAGATCACTGTAACCCTCCCCAGGAATAGATCAACAAAGGTTACTCCAAGAGCAAGGCATGTAATAGTCCGTGAGGTCACAAAGGAACCCAGGGTAACTTCTATGCAACTAAATTACTAATGTCAATGTTAATGTTCGTGAGTCCACTATCAGGAGAACACTGAACAACAATGATGTTTATGGCAATGTTGTAAGGAGAAAGTTACTGCTCTCCAAAAAGAACATTGATGCCCAACTACAGTTTAGTAAAGATTATTTGGACAAGTCGGAAGGCTACTGGGAGAAAAAAAATGTGGACAGATGAGACCAAAATAGAACATTTTGGTTTAAATGATGCATTATGTTTGGAGAAAGGAAAACAGTGCATTCCAGCATAAGAATCTTATCCCATCTATGAAATATGGTGGTGGTAGTATCATGGTTTGGGCCTGTTTTGTTGCATCTGAGCCAGGATGGCTTGCCATCATTGAATGATGAATTCTGAATTATTCCAGCAAATTATAAAGGAAAATAGCATGAAAATAGGAATATATGTCTGTGAACTGAATCTCAAGAGAAAGTGTGTTATGCATTAAAACAACAACCTTAATCACACAAGTCATTCTACCAAAGAAGAATGGTTAAAGAAGAATAACATTCATGTTTTGAAATGACCAAGTCAAAGTCCTGACCTTAATCCAAACGAAATATTGTGTGAGCAGTCCATGTGAGGAAACCCAACAAAATCCCAGAGTTGAAGTTGTTCTGTACAGAACAATGGGATAAAATTCCTCCAAGCTGATGTGCAGGACTGATCAACAGTTACCACAAACATTCAGTTGTGGTTATTGCTGCACAAGGGGGTCACACTGGATTAAAAAAAAAAAATTTTGAAAAACCTTTGAACGCAAAGGTTCACATACTTATGGTGATTTGAATGCAAAGGTTCACATACTTATAGTCAGTGACATAATATTGGATCATTTTCAGTGATAAATAAATGACAGAGTATAATATTTTTTATTCATTTGTTTAATTGGGTTTTTTACCTACTTTTAGGATTCTGTGAGTCTCTGATCATGTCTTCGGTCATATTTATACATAAATATTTGAAAAAAAAAATCTAAAGTGTTCACAAACTTTCAAGCACCACTGTATGTCTCATAAAAAATAGACTGATGGTTATCAGCATGTTGATGTAAATGGTGATTTTTCTAGACATACTGAGGTAAAGTTTGGTGTTCCACAAGGTTCTGTCTTGGATCCACTGCTTTTTTCTTTATAGATGTTACCTCTGGGTGATATTATTCGTAAACATTGTATTAGTTTCCACTGTTATGCTGATGACACACAGTTGTATGTTTCTGCAAAACCTGATGAGATACACCAGCTGAAGAGAATTGAGGAATATGTAAAGGACATTAGACACTGGATGCTTATTAATTTCCTTCTGCTTAACTCTGACAAGACCGAAGTACTTGTACTAGGACCACATGCAGCTAGAAGTAAGTTTTCTGATTACACAGTAACTCTGGATGGCCTTTCTGTTTCTTCACGTGCAGCAGTAAAAGACCTCAGAGTGATTATTGACCCCAGTCTTTCATTCGAAACACATTGATAACATTACCTGGACAGCTTTCTTTCATCTCAGAAATATTGCTAAAATAAGAAATTTAATGTCACTACACGACGCAGAAAAACTAGTTCATGCTTTCATTACCTCCAGGTTGGATTATTGTATGGATGTTCCAATAAGTGCATAAACAAGCTCCAGGGCGGCACGGTGGTGTGGTGGTTAGCACGGTCGCCTCACAGCAAGAAGGTTCTGGGTTCAAACCCAGTGGCCGGCGAGGGCCTTTCTTTGTGGAGTTTGCATGTTCTCTGTGTGTTTCCTCTGGGTGCTCTGTTTTCCCCCACAGTCCAAAGACATGCAGTTAGGTTAATATGGGACAGCCTTGAGCTGAGGTGCCCTTGAGTGAGGCACCTAACTCCCAACTGCTCCCCAGGTGCTGTTAGCATGGCTGCCCATTGCTCACGTATATGTGTGTTCACTGCTTCAGATGGGTTAAATGCAGAGAGGAAATTTCACAAGTGTGTTATGAATAAAGTTGTGCTTTCTTTCTTTTTCTTATTTCAAAATGCAGCAGCAAGAGTCCTTACTAGAACTAGAAAATATGACCACATCACCCCTGTCTTATCCACACTGCATTGGCTCCCAATCAAATTTTGTATTGATGATAAAATACTACTATTGACCTTTAAAGCACTGAATGGTCTTGCACCACAGAACCTGAATGAACTTCTGGTCCTTTATGACCTGCCACGCCTACTTAGATCAAAAGGTGCAGGCTATCTGCTGGTACCTATCTGCTGCTACATCAGGGAGCAGAGCCTTTTCTTACAAAGCCCCACAGTTATGAACCAGCCTTCCAAGTAGTGTTCGGGAATCAGACATAGTCTCAACGTTTAAGTCTAGGCTGAAAACATATGTGTTTAGTCAAGCCTTTTGTTAATGATGTTTATGAGGTAAAGATGTAGATCTAGAGGGTCCTCAGACATAGTGTTTTGGTAAACTGGGAGGTATGGATGCTGTCAGTCCCCACTTGCTTGCTCACTCGAGTTTGTTGACGGTGTAGTGGCTGCTACTTTATGTCCCGGGTCTCCCTCATACCTGTGTTACCTTCTGGCTCTCCCCTTTTAGTTATGCTGTCATAGTTAGTTTTGCCAGAGTCCTTGCTTGTACTCAGCACAAAATGTATCCTGTTCCGACTTATTCGGGTGACATTAGGCATACCTAACAACCAGTGTTTTCTCTCTCTCTCCCCCCCAAAATCTGTCCCTCTGAGTTACATGTCAATCCTGGGATCGAGATGCTGAACCTCTTCTGCTCCTCGGACCTGCCTGATCCATCCTGATGCCCTGTGTCTGGTTGGAGTCTCATCACATCGCTCCATATGGAGGATGGCCCCATACGGACAGTTAAAAGTCACACTTGGAAGATGCTCTGGATGCTTACAGAAATGCTTTTATGGTTGAGGACTACAGTTGACTTGCTAACTTTAGGACTGCAGTTGTCATGAACAGTTTTGCACTCAAGTTTCCATCAGTGAAGAGTTTATAACATCAACAAAACTGACTTCATGTTAAAACTATTAATGTTATAGTCATGCTGTCTGTTGTTGCCCAAATGAGGATGGGTTCCCTTTTGAGTCTGGTTCCTCTCGAGGTTTCTTCCTCATGTCGTCTGAGGGAGATTTTCCTTGCCACCATCGCCACAGGCTTGCTCATTGGGGATAGATTAAGGATAAAATTAGCTCATGGCTTAAGTCATTCAAATTCTGTAAAGCTGCTTTGGGACAATGTCTATTGTTAAAAGCGCTATACAAACTTGACTTTACTTCAGACTTGACTTGCAACTTATCCTTTATTACTTCCTACTTGACTCATCAATAGTAATACTGGTCTTACACCAAATGACTTTCAAGTGATTTCACTGTCGCAGACAAATTTTCTTGTTAGAATAAAATAATGAGAGTTTTGCTAGAGTTGTGGTGTGCTCCTGTCATCTCGATTGCCTGGTGTAAGGTGGTCATGATAGCTGCCTTAAGTTAGTCTTTTTTATCATCTTTTTATTCTGATAAAATCAATTGTGTTTAATATGATCATAAGTTTTTAGTTCTGGCTCATGCAAATAGTAATGTGGATATTGTTAATTTTGTTACAGTCAATTTGGTTTTAATGACCAATTTTATTTTATTTTGTAAATATAAATGGTTAGAATTTGATACTTGCAACACACTCAAAAAAAAGTTGGGATAGAGGCAAAATAAGGCTGAAAAGTTCAAAGGATATTCAAATAACACCATTCTGGAAGATTCCACAATAAGCAGGTTAATTGGGAACATGATTGGGTTTAAAAGGAGCAGCACCAAAGGCTCAGTCTTTGCAATCAAAGATGGGTCATGGCTCACTGATTTGCACCAAAATTTGTGAGACAATTTTGTGTCAATTCAAAAAGAACATTTCTCAGTGCATGATTTTAGGTCTGTCAAAATCTACAGTACATAATATTGTGAAAAGATTCAGGGAATTCAGAGACATCTCAGTGCGTAAAAGGCGAGGTCATAAACCACTGTTGAATGGGTGTGACCTTGAATGGGTCACACCCATTCAACCACATGGGTGCACACTTGAACCACTGTTGAATGGGTGCTGCCAGTCTAGATCTGTCTCCTACTGAGAATGTATAGCACATCATGAAGAGGAGAATCAGACAATGGAAACCACGGACTGTTGAGCAGCTAAAGTCTTGTATCAAGCAAGAATAGCCAAAAATTCCAATTGCCAAACTGCAACAATTAGTATCCTCAGTTGCCATATGATTAAAAAGTGTTATTAAAAGGAAATGTGATGTAACCCAATGGTAATAATGCCTCTGTCTCAACTTTTTTTGAGTGTGTTGCAGGTATCAAATTCTAACTTTGTTTATATTTACAAATTACAATTCAGTTGTTCAATTAAACTATTGAAAATATTTTCTTTGTACCTTTGTCAGTTCAGTGATGGCCTAAAGGTCAGGGAAGGGTAAAGAAGCAGGCTTGGGGCCCAAAGGGTTACTGGTTCATTTCCCTAGACCAGTAAGAAAATCCATCGCTGAAGTGCCATTGAGCTAGGCACCTAACCCCAAAATGCTGGGTATGTGCGTGTGCTTGTTGTATGTCACTTCTTCCTGAAAATAAGCTGAAATGTTACTCATCTGACCACAGCACACATTTCCACTGTCTTTCAGTCCATCTGAGATGAGTTCAAGCCCAGAAAAATCAGTGTTGTTTCTGTATAGAATTGATGAATGGCTTCGCTTGTGTAATACATAGGAGCATCTGCTAAATGCCTGTAATGTAATAAATAAAGGTTCACACAAATTAACAAGTCACAGATTTGTGTTTTTATTGCATTTTGAAAAATATCCCAACTTTTCTGGAAATGAGGTTTGTAAATTTAACTTTTTAACTGTATTTAATATTACCACATTGACCTCTTGATGCAGAAATAATTAAATTTATTGTATTTGTTCTCAGAATGAGCTAAAGGAGGAGCAGATGAAATCCCAGCAGAGGATCCAGGAGAAGCAGAAGAAGGTGCAGGAGCTGAAACAGACTGTGGACACTATTAAGGTGAGTGAAAAAAAGTCTCAGGTATAATCAAATCAAATCAAATCAAGTTTATTTGTATAGCGCTTTTAACAATAAACATTGTCGCAAAGCAGCTTTAAATAATTTGAACGACTTAAAACATGAGCTAATTTTATCCCTAATCTATCCCCAATGAGCAAGCCTGTGGCAACGGTGGCAAGGAAAAACTCCCTCAGACGACATGAGGAAGAAACCTCGAGAGGAACCAGACTCAAAAGGGAACCCATCCTCATTTGGGCAACAACAGACAGCCTGACTATAATATTAACAGTTTTAACAGGTATAACCCTCAACTGTCCTCATGGGGCTGTCCTTCACAGGAGCAGTGCGATAAAACTCCGACCAGACACAGGGCACCAGGATGGATCAAGCAGGTCCGAGGGGCAGAAGAGGCCAGCATCTCAATCCCAGGATCAACATGTAACTCAGAGGGACAGATTGGGGGGGAGAGAGAGAAAGAAAACACAGGTTGTTAGGTATGCCCTAAAAATGACAAGTATTAAATCTGTGTGGTAGACTCGCAGAGACGAGAGTCTTTACATCAGGCATAACACACAACAATGGCATGTTAATATGGTAAAAAATATCATGACCTGCTCTGGCTGGATGCTTGATTGGGTGATGGGAGCACACTCCTCAGCAATGATGAGATGCAGATGGGACCCTTAGGGCTGGCCAAGACAATTCAGTTACATTTCACTGGGTCTGGGACATGCGACAGAATGTCTGACGGCCGATTCCCTGCAGGCTACGATAGCCAGTCGAGGTCTCCACCCTCTCCACCAAAAGATTTCCTGTTGACTCCATGTAACTCAGAGGGACAGATTTGGGGTGGGGGGGGGGAGGGAAAGAAAACACAGGTTGTTAGGTATGCCCAATGTCACCTGAATAAGTAGGAGCAGTATACATATTGCACCAAGTACAAGCAGGGACTCTGGCAACTAACTATGACAGCATAACTAAAAGGAGAGAGCCAGAAGGTAACACAGGCATGAGGGAGCCCCGGGACATAAAGCAGCCAGCCACTACACCGTCAACAAACTCGAGTGAGCAAGCGAGTGGGGACTGACAGCATCCATACATCCTAGTTTACCAAAACACTCTATGTCTGAGGACCCTCCAGATCTACTCCTTTACCTCATAAACACCATTAACAAAAGGCTTGACTAAACAGATATGTTTTCAGCCTAGACTTAAATGCTGAGACTGTGTCTGATTCCCGAACATTACTTGGAAGGCTGTTCAAGGTATACTTGGAAGGTATACAAATGTAGAAAATATACAGTAAACAAGAAAAAGTCATAAATCATCCTTTGCATGTGTGTCGTAACAGATGCATTATCAGGCAGCAGTAGATGACAGGGAGAGAATCTTTACTGAGATGATCAGCTCCATGGAGAAAAAGCGCTCAGAGATGACGGAGCTGATCAGAGCTCAGGAGAAAACTGAACTGAGTCGAGTTGAACGAGTCCTGAAGCAACTGGAGCAGGAGATTGCTGATCTTCAGAGGAGAGTCACTGAGCTGGAGCAGCTTTCACTCACAGACGATCACATCCACTTCCTCCAGGTAACACTCACTGTCTGATCTATAGAGGGCGCTGTTCCTCACAAAGTTTCCTCCTAAAAGCTCATTATAGCAACAATAAATGTTCCTGTCTGAGATCCCAAGTGTGTCTTTGGTCTGATTCAGTCTGAGATTCATTCGTTCCTCTCCTACACTTTTCTCCTTCTCTATTCTGTGTTTCCTCTCTGTAGAGTTTCCCGTCTCTCTGTGTTTCTCCTGGATGTGACGACTCACCCAGCTTCACTGTCAATCAACATCTCTCATTTGATGGAGTGAGGAAATCTCTCTCAGATCTGACAAAACGAGTCGAGAAAATCTGTGAGTCAACAAAATCCGTTTATATAGTAAAAGTGTCCCGGGCGAAAATATTAATTGGCTCTAAAGTTGGTAAAGGCAACTATAAAATTCATATAACAGGAATAAGGACTATCCAGACTGCACAAAAGTTTGATGTACGATTATGTAAAATTACCTTTACAACACCATAAGGCAATAGCCAAAACTATTAGCCTTGTAAATTACATGAAGATAAACTCAATCGCAAATCCACAAACTAGTCTTACTGAACAACTTCTATAACAAATAAGATAAACAGCAGTAAACTGTAATAAAATGTGAACTTACCTCACCAGCAGTTATAATCTGTGACTCCTGAGATATCAGTGATCTTAGCTCCTTCTGCTTTCTGGACTGATCAATCCATCCTGATGCTTGAAATCTCACTCACCTGAAATTCACTCACTGCTGCTGAGCATGACCCTGCGTGGATAGCCTACAGATCACGATAGGTGTCCCCCAGATGAGGATGGGTTCCCTTTTGAGACTGGTTCCTCTTATGGTCTCTTTCTCATGTTGTCTCAGGGAGTATTTCCTTGCCATCACAGCTGCCGGCTTATTAGGGATACATTTCAATTACAATTTGATATCCAGATTTCTGTAAAGCTGTTTTGTGATGACATCCACTATTAAAGGTGCTTGTCAAGTTGTTTGTGTGGTTGTGCAGATTCCCCAACTTGAAAAGAGATTTGAAACATCTACTTGGAGAATAAAACTGGATTTCACTCAATGACCAGAAGAATCGTTTCCTTTTCCTTTTTATTTTAATTTCAGCAAACCAGCTCCATTAAGCATTTCATTGATGGCAGAGCAGTTAGCAGATTGGAAGTTTTACGACCTTACTAATTCGCCTCTGACACTATCAAATCACACCCCTATCTGGAATAATCCTGATTTCACCATCAATAAAAAACCACTCAACTTTCTCACATGGATAGGCAAGGGTATCACTCATCTTCATCATATCATCCAAGACAATAGACTGGTCTCTTTTCCCTATTTGGTCCAGAAGCATGGCATTGAGGGTAAACACTTCCTACAGTATCTTCAAATTAAATCAACTATTCAAGCAAAATGGAATATTCAGATACCTAATTTAGACATCCCCCCACAAATCTTGGAACTGATTAACATACCCTCCCCTCAAAAAATCCTTTCCAAAATATACAAACTTATATCACAATCCGAAAAAACTTTAAGCCTTCCATACCACAATTGGGAATCAGACCTGTCCATTACTCCTGATGCCGGCTTCTGGACCCAAATCTGCAAAAATATCTATCTAATGACTAAAAATGCCAATCTTCAACTAATACAGTACAAGGTACTCCACAGATTTCACTACACTGCACACAAACTGGCAAGAATGGGTTTTGGCTCTGACACGTGTTCCCACTGCATGCTAAACACCCCAGACACATACATCCACGCTGTCTGGCATTGCTGCCCAATCCATAGGTTCTGGATAAAAGTCACAGACTCACTCACCTCTATCCTTGGCCATCACATCCCAGCAACTCCTTCCCTCTGCATACTAGGAGATACATCTTCAACCAACCTTAACACCACAGACAATAAATTTCTTCTGGTAGCACTAACTGTCGCCAAGAAAACAATCCTTATGAACTGGAACTCAAAGAACTCAATCCACATTACCCATTGGAAAAACCTGCTAGCAGATTATATATCATTGGACAATCATACCTCTCCCAACTTACTCCATACTCGGAATACACACTCCCCTTGGTCATCTTACCTCACCTTTTTACAGACTTGACCTGGCCCTCTGTGCCTGAGATTCAGTCCCAACGCCACACTCAAATATCCTTCCATAATCGTTAATACTTAGCCATACATATTAGGGAAGGGAGGATGGAAGCTGGAATCTCTCATCTCTGTTTGTTTATGTACTTCATTTATTAATTTTTCCCACCACTCCCTCCCTCCCTCTGCTACCGTCTTCCCTCCCCCACTTCATCTACTCTTGTTATACCTGGGCTTCTGGGATGGCGTGGTCGGCCCCATCCTGTCTGGCTGTCAGGTGGGACTGGCGTTGGTTGGTGCCATTGGGAGGGTTGATGGGTCAGGGTTCCCCTCCGGGTCAGGGTCCCGAGGTTTTCTCGGCGCCCCGCCCACCCCACGCATGCACTCTGATACCTGCCTACTCTTGGTATTGCACAGCGTGCCTTATCCTTTTTTAAATGCTCTACATATTAGGAAGCACACGCCATTTGTACACCTGCAATAAGAACAACATGATAGACTAGGGTAGGGGAGGAGTGCATGTGGGAAACCTCTGCAGGTGCTTCGCTGCACTCCTTGCCTCTTTTAATGCAAATACATCTCTTCTTTTAATGCAGTACATTTTAGAGAAGGCACACATTCTTGTCATATACAGTCATATATAGGATAGGTAGGGCGTGTTGTGCGGAGGCTATGGGGGGCTGGTGTCGGTGTATGGGGCGTCAGGGCCCGGAGCCCTGCCTCATGCAGTACCTCCCCCTCCCCTCTGTCGTCCCATCATGAATCAGCTTGGGCAGGGGGGGCTGGCACCATAGCCATAACAGGTGCTCAGGTAGTCATCATAATTAACTATTAAATAACTATTATTTTTAGAATTTCTATCTATAAAAAATTTACTAACACAAATGATTAGCAAATAAAATAATACTCCCCCTCCCCCTCTCTCCTTCATTATGATCCAGTTTCCTTCTCCCTGGCCCGACACAGACCAGCACTGCTTATACACTGTTATGCCCACTTGGCTCAAAGCGGAGATAACATAGAGGAGACCACACCGAACGTAACGTTATACTATGATCATTTATTAAAAGAGATTCAAACCCAGTCAGTAAATGTAAGCTACCCAAATGTGTAGTGAAAGTCAGCTTCATGCAGTGTAGTGTGTAAAAAGATAAAGGGAGAGGGAAAGAGAGAGAGTCAAAGAAGAGGCTGCAGCCAGCCCTCGTAGCCACAGGGCCAGAGCAGCCAAGCCAGAGCAAGAATGAGAGAGCCCAGACAGACCTGGAGGAGGTGCTTTTAAACCCCTCCACCCAACTACCAATCAGCTGGCCTATTGGCCACCATGGCCAGCCAGCCAAGTTGATCAGCTCCCCCTGCAGCCTGGGAGCTGGAAGACCGGGCAACTCATAACTAATATGTAGGAGGAATGAGGCAGCCATAGCACAGCAGAGCCGGGCGCAACATCACTCCCCCCATAAGACAGACACCCATGCCTGGGTTCTGACAGGGACCACACGCAATCCTAACCCCAACATACAAACACACACTTGACTAAAACATTAAAAAACATTACAGTACATTAGACACAGTTATCCTGAAAGCCATTAACTACATGCATACACATATACTCACACACCCACACTCCACCACCCCAACAATGTGCCCCCCCCATACAGTCCTTCACCACATCCACCCAGCTAAACCTGGCGCCTAGACAGCCAAGTGAGAAGAGGTGAAGACGATACAGAAGGAGGACACCCCTTTTACTCGGGTGCCCGAGACAAGGCGTCCGCCATGATGTTATCCACGCCCCTAATGTGCCTAATGGACAACTCGTAGGGCTGTAGAAAAAGTGCCCAACGCATCAAGCGCTGGTTGGGATTCTGGAGAGAAGAAAGAAAAGTTAAAGGGTTGTGATCAGAGTAAACAATAAGTGGGTGCACACCACCACCAACATAAACCTCAAAATGTTGGAGGGCCCAGACCAGGGCAAGAGCCTCCTTTTCGATCGTAGAGTAATTGTACTGGTGACGGTTGAATTTTCTGGAAAAGTAGCAGACTGGTCTATCCACACCATTTGCATCCCGCTGTAAAAGAACTGCACCCGCCCCAACCTGACTAGCGTCAACCTGTAACTGGAACGGGTCATCCAGCCTAGGAGCCGCCAGGACGGGCGCAGAACTCAACAGTGCTTTGGCATTATCAAAGGCCTGCTGACACTCAGCAGACCACTGAAACTTCACTGAACTTTTGAGTAAATTAGTCAAAGGTGCCGTAACAGAAGAAAAATTACAACAGAAACTCCGGTAATACCCGATCATCCCTAAGAAACGCATCAGTTCCTTTTTTGTCGCTGGAGGTGGAAAATTATCTATCGCCAAGACCTTGGCCCTAACTGGTCGAACATGGCCCTGACCAACTATCTTACCAAGGTATTCCACTGTAGCTTGAGCAAACTCACATTTAGCTAAGTTCACTGTGAGGGTTGCTGCCACCAACCGCTCAAACAGTGCCCGAATGCGTGACAGATGGACCTCCCATGTATCTGCATAGCAAACGACGTCATCAATATACACCGCGCACCCCTCCAGTCCTGCAACGACTCGGTTCATGAGTCGTTGGAAACTGCAGGGGGCGTTGCGTAGCCCAAACGACATGCGGGTGTAAGAGTAGAGACCAGTAGGGGTGATGAAAGAGGACACCTCTTGAGCCCTAGGAGACAACGGAACCTGGTAATAACCTTTAAGTAAATCGAATTTACTAACAAAACGTGCTGCACCAACTTGATCGATACAATCTTCTATTCTAGGCAACGGGTAAGAGTCTGGTTTCGTCACCGCATTCACTTTCCTGTAATCAGTACAGAATCTGAAGGTGTTGTCTGATTTCTTAACGAGCAAACACGGGGACGACCAACTAGAGTACGATGGCTTAGCTAGCCCATTATCAAGTAGATACTGGACACTCTCATCTAAACTCTGACGCTTGTCGGGTGCCACGCGATAGAATCTCTGTCGTATAGGTGTTGCATCTCCGACATCAATGTCGTGCTCCATCAAGTTGGTGCAAGACGGTGTATCTGAAAACAAACAAGAAAATTCCAAAATCAAAACTTTTAATTCCTCCCGCCTATGTAATTCCAAATGACTGAAAAAACATCCAGGTCAGCTAAAGTTTCAGAGTTATTCAAACGTGCATGCAAAATCGCGTCATCAGGAGAGCGCACACCATCCTCCCCTGCCACCGGAGCCTGAGGAGCGCACTCCACCGCAGCGAAACCAACAGCTTTAACCTCAGCCTTCCTCTCCACCTGAGCTGAAGAGAAATATGGCTTTAAAAGGTTAATGTGACACAGTTGCGTATTTCTCCTACGCTCAGGAGTAGCGACAACATAATTTACATCGGAAACCTGCCGAACGACTGTATATGGACCAGAATATTTGGCAGCGAATGGAGAACCAGGAAGGGGTAACAGCGCGAGAACCTGATCCCCAGGGCTGAAGACACGCACCTCAGCCTTGCGATCATAGTTGTGTTTCATTTTCTTTTGCGCGTCAGTCAAATTTTCGCTGGCTTTTTGCCACGCCAGAAACAGTCTGCGCCTGAAGCCCAGAACGTAACTGGCCAAATTCTCAGGAGGATCCGATGTATCCAAATCATCTGCCAACACAGACAAGGAAGTTCGCACCTTGTGGCCGAACACCAGTTCATTGGGACTAAAGCCGGTGCTTTCCTGCACCACATCTCGCGCAGCCATTAGTAACCACGGTAACCCGTCCTCCCACTCACGTTTCATCTCCACGCAATACGCGCGGAGAAGAGACTTGAGTGTGGCATGAAAACGTTTGAGCGCGCCTTGGCTCTGCGCATGATATGCAGAGCTGAAATTGTGTTGTATTTTCAACTGCTTGAGCGCAGCAGCAAACGTCCTTGAAGTGAAATTCGAGCCGCGATCACTTTGAATGACTTTAGGTAGCCCAAAGATTGAAATGAACTGAGTCAAACTCTTAACAACGGATTTTGTTGAAATGGTTCGAAGCGCATAAGCAGCGGGATACCTGGTGGCTTGGCACATTACCGTGAACAACTGAACACAGCCAGATTTTGAGGGGGGCAAAGGACCTACACAATCGATGATAAGATGTTCAAAGGGAGTGCCCACCAACGCTATAGGTTGTAATGGAGCCGGTTTAATGACAGTGTCAGATTTTCCTGCAATCTGACAGACATGACACGACTTCACAAACCGCGCAACATCCCTTTTAATGCGTGGCCAGAAAAAGTACTGCAACACACGATTGTAAGTCTTTTTGACCCCGAAATGACCAGAAATGTCCCCATGCGCAGTAGCCAACACTTTGTCCCGACATTCCTCAGGCATCACCACCTGCACGACCTGACCTGCCACATCAGTGTCAGCAGTAGGCGACCACCTACGAAGTAACAAATCATTCTGCAAAAAATAACCACGACCCGTATTATCCTTATCAGCAACCAGATCAAAATATTTCTGCAACCCCTGATCGTGTTTTTGGGCCACAACAATGTCATCACGAGACAATGACGCCGGAAGTTCAGGAATGAAAAGTCGAGCTAAAGTGGTTTTAGATTCGTCAGACGGTTGCGCAGCTTCCCGACGCGCCATGGCGCGCGTCACAGCGCACGCTGGAAAAACCTCTGGAAAATCTGAACCGCACTTAACTAGCTCAGCTGATGGTGAAACTTTGGTTCTAACCACTGGCGGCGGCACAACCTGCTCGGGAAAAACACAATCACGAGCCAGATTGTTTCCCACAATGAGGTCTATTCCATCTATGGGCAAAGATGGACGCACAGCCATGGTTACTTCGCCATTCACAAAACCAGAAAATAATTGCATTCTATGCAACGGCACTGGAAAAGCCTGCAGCCCAATTCCCCGAATTAACACAACGTTCCCCGTGTCTGAAGTAGACGAGAAAGGCAGGACTGATTGACATATAAAGCTCTCAGACGCCCCAGTATCGCGCAGGATCTTTACCGGAACACGGCGAGTGTCACCAACCAGCGAGACAAAACCCTCTGTGACAAACGGAGCATAGTCCGTCATGTCGGCCACAGTTGTTTTGTCACGCTCATCACACTGCCCCTTTACACCACTTTTGAACTCGTTCGATACAGCACAAGACGTCTGATCAGATTTTCCTGGAACGAACGAACGCCCATCAGTTTTTACCACCCCCTTGCACTGACGCGTAGCACAGATAGAAGATGCGCAAAGCCCCACTTTACCACGCTCATTCTTCTTTCTACGTTCGTTCAACATTTTCGCACAGTTTCTTTTGAAATGACCTGGCTCCAGACAGAAATGACAAACAGGCCAATTTTCTGCGTTACGATTTTGTGTTTGATCAGAATTTGTTGGAGTGGCTAAATCAGACATAGATGGTACAGCATTAAAGTAGTTAAAGCGCTGCCCCCCGCGGTTATACCTCTGCCGTGGCACAAAATCACGCACCTGATTCTTATGAGTAAGAGCAAACCCATCTGCGAGAGCAGCAGCCTCCGACGCTGTTTTTACTGGATGTTCATTAACATAAGTGCACATACGATCAGGCAACAGATTTTTAAATTGCTCCAAAATCATTAAGTCGCGCAATGCCTCAAATGACTCAACACCTTCAGCTACAAGCCAACGGTTGAAAAAACTAGACAAATCTCTAGCCAGTTCGGCATGTGTATGCTTATCAGATTTTTTCCATGAACGAAATTGTTGTCTGTAAGCTTCGGGAATTAATTCATAACACTTCAACACTGCCTCCTTAACCAATTTATAGCTCTTCCTTTCGGAAGGCAACAGAGCAATAAAAGCTTGTTGCGAATGCCCAATCAGAGCTGTCTGTAATAGTAACACTTTCTCTTCATCACTCCACTCGTGATCAAGAGCCACATTCTCGAACAAAGAGAAAAACACATCAGGATCTCTTTCATCAAATTTAGGAAGGAATTTAACCATATGGGCCAGGCCCGATGGCGAGGAGACCTTAAGCTTCTCTCGCTCCACTACACAGACCTGATCTAAACGTCTCAACTCCAACTGACGATCCTTTTCTCTTTCATTAGCCTCCAATCGTTTTTGTTCCATTAACAAGTTATGTTGCATTTGCAGCAATTCTTTTTGTTGCTCGAAAGATAATTTGCTAGATTGCCCCGATTGCATTACTGGACTCGAAGGACTTTTCAATAAAGACGCCCCCTGACTCGTCTGCTCCTGTGGCTTGGTACCAGGCAATACGTCCTTCTCCTTCAAGCGCTCAGAAATAAATGTAGCAAGTTCATCTTTCTTTGCTGATTTAGGCAACATTACTTCGATCCCATAATGGTCGGCTACACTATTCAACTGTTCTTTAGTTAAAGCCGCAAATAACGCCTCAGATGGGGACGCAACGAAAGCATCAAACACGCTCATTTTCTAATGCTAATTTGACAACACTCAACGATCAAAAAAAAAAAAAATGCGCAACAAACAGAAACACACGTTGCCTTTCAGGTTAACTTAACCAACCAAACACGATAAACTACAGGCAAAGTGATCTGTAATACACGCAACAAAATAACAGCAGAGCTCCCCCTAAACATTTACCCACCACTAGACTAACCTATCTTCACACTGAGCCCAAGAACCGAGGATCAGCGAACCAAAAGGATTCACTCACCTATACCGCTGGAGCCAAGCTGTCCCATTAATCGATCCAGCACGGAGATCCACGGCGGTGCCCAAGGTCCAGGCTCCAGTGACACTGCGGCCTACCCAAGCGCCGAAACGCTCTAGAATGGGGATGGCTAGGCTCTGCACGCTGATACCCTGTTACGGGATCACAAATACACTTCGCAAAAAAAAGAAACAAAATAAACAAAACTGGTTGGACTAAATGCTCTATTCTGCTCAACTCTTCCCCGATAAAACATGTATAACGTTACACTTACGATGTAAATCCCCCCAAAACAAACACTGTGAGAAGCCGGCAGGCCAAACATACGTCTCCTTCATTCACAAAAACTTGAGACCAATGACGTCGCTCTACACACCTCACGCTCTACCAATAGCAATGAGAGCAGCCTAGTCAAAACATATGCCGGTTCACAACTCTAGGGAACTACATACAGTATCTTTTTAAACAACGAAAACGTCGGGAACAAAGACGGCTCGAGCCCCCATATGTTATGCCCACTTGGCTCAAAGCGGAGATAACATAGAGGAGACCACACCGAACGTAACGTTATACTATGATCATTTATTAAAAGAGATTCAAACCCAGTCAGTAAATGTAAGCTACCCAAATGTGTAGTGAAAGTCAGCTTCATGCAGTGTAGTGCGTAAAAAGATAAAGGGAGAGGGAAAGAGAGAGAGTCAAAGAAGAGGCTGCAGCCAGCCCTCGTAGCCACAGGGCCAGAGCAGCCAAGCCAGAGCAAGAATGAGAGAACCCAGACAGACCTGGAGGAGGTGCTTTTAAACCCCTCCACCCAACTACCAATCAGCTGGCCTATTGGCCACCATGGCCAGCCAGCCAAGTTGATCAGCTCCCCCTGCAGCCTGGGAGCTGGAAGACCGGGCAACTCATAACTAATATGTAGGAGGAATGAGGCAGCCATAGCACAGCAGAGCCGGGCGCAACAACACACACACACACACACACACACACACACACACACACACACACACACACGTGCTTACTTTCACATATCCCGCTCCCCCCCAACATATACACACTGTCCCTCAACCCATAATTCAAGGCCCAAAACCCCTCCAAATCCCCCCACCTACCCTCCTCTATCTCATATGCACATTCATTACCCCTAATCAACCCCACCCATCCTCCTCTATACAGCAATATAGCTCTTGTTTATCTTTGTCGAATTTGTCTCCATGTGTTCTGTTACATCTCTTTGTTAACATATTAGTAGTATTGTCCAGCCTTTGAAATTGTTGTTAGTTACGTCAGTGCTTCTGTTGTATGTCATGTGTATGTATTGATTTGTTTCATTCTGTCCTTTTTACTTTGTATTTGTTTGTATTTGTTAGCAAATAAATTAAAAAAAAAAAAAAAAAAAAAAAATAATAATAATAATAATAAAAAAAGATTGCCATAGCCAATGGTCAAATAGGTAAAAAAAAAAAAACTGGCTGCCTCTTCAGTCTTTGTAGATGTTCCAAGTTCTACACAAAACTCCACGGATCACCGCACTAATAAAAACTTTAACAGCTTCCCACAACAGCATCCAAACAGCATCTATTCTAGCATAGACCCCGAAGCCGCCGCCAGGCGCCGCTAAAACCGCCATTTAGAATTTGAGCCGCCGCCAGCCAATAATTTTGTAATCCAATTTGAGCCGCTATCTAATAAAATTTGGCTGAGCCACTAAGAATTGTGTACATCAAATAATGGGTTTATCCACATCATGAGCTACAAGAAAAGTGACACAAACATGATCAACTGTACACACTAGTAGTAACACAATAGAGACGTATAGGCATACACTGTAGAGATTTAGAACTGATATCACAGCACAGAGAGCCACCACAAGCTTGCCGTTGTGACTACCTGTCTGGCTTCCCGCCCCTCACACCGTTACCACGATACACTGGGGAACCCGGGAACCCACCCAGAGCATCAATCGACTCCGATATCGACGAGATGGCTGCATTCTTTGCCGCTGCTGAGGGAAAGTGTAAAGGTATTTTTTTTTTGTTTATTTGTTTGTTTCACATACTTCGAGATTGATAAAAAAAAAGTACTCCACCACTCTACTTTCATCATAGTAAGATAGCTGCCAGTCCTTCACTGGTCATTGCTAGTGAAAGTAGATAGCTAGATGCCTTCCTCGAACAATCCAGATTAGCTTATTATTAGCATTGAACTACAATCTTGCTAGATTTATATTTACAATGAAGTAAGAGACCAGGGGACCTGTGGTAATTTGCTATTTATTCCCCCCATTTATTTGATCCGTTCGCCCGGATATATGCCACACAGTGACGTCCAGTATCAGCCATTTGTAGCCATAAACATTTTGGTGGCTGCAGCAGCCATTAAGGTAGTCAGCTAGCCAGCCAATAATTTCATCAGCCAGCCATTGTCCTGAAAACAAACGGCTTCGGGGTCTATTCTAGCATAGTTCTTAATTGCACGCCTGTAACTTCCAACACTGTGTCGCGTGTATGACGTCATGTGCCGGTTTAAGTACACCAGACAGTAATTAAGCTGATTGCTTCTTCTGTTTTGTTCTCAGGATGCTGATGTTTGGCTAGTGAGTTATCACCCCTTTCTTTTCTTAAACTGTAGTTTGACTTAACAGTGCTATACAAATAGAATTGAAATGAATTGATTAATCCTGCTTTAACTTTACAAAATCATTCAGAAAAAAAAAAATTTTAAAGCTTCAATGATTCCTCTAAATGCTGTTTTCCCCGAGATTTTTTTTTTTTAAGACCAAATCATAGTTGACGGTTGATGCCATGAAACCAACACGTGGTCACGCTAGTGAGATGTCCATGCTTTAAACTTTCACATCATTTTCAGGCTCAATTTTGTCTTTGTCTCCACAGCTGCATTTCAGATGATTTTACCCTCAAAACCAAAGAGGAAAGAAGATTTTCTGCAGTGTAGGTGTAAAACACACACATACACACACGCGCACACACACACACACACACACACACACACACACACACACACACACACTTTTCCTGATGACTAATGTTGGGTAATATTTAAAATATTTTATACAGAATAGAAACAGAGACAGGTGTCTCTCTCACATACACATTATAAATCCTGTGATTAACATCTAACCTGTGGACATTTTATTGTTTTAGATTTCTGTTATCTGACTCTGGATCCAAACACAGCACACCGAGAACTCCTTCTGACTGAGAAGAACAGAGCAATGACATGGAGTGAAAGAGATCAGAGATACTCTAATCATCCAGAGAGATTTGACTCTTACACTCAGGTGCTGTGTAAGGAGAGTGTGTGGACGCTGTTACTGGGAGGTGGAGTGGAGGGGTGATGGTGTGAACATATCAGTCTCTTATAAAGAGATCAGCAGGAAAGGACGGGGTTACAAGTGTGTGTTTGGATACAACAGTCAGTCCTGGAGTCTTTGGTGTTCTTCTTCCTCTGTCTCTTTCTGGCACAACAGAATAAAAACTGTGCTCCGAGGTCCATCATCCTCCAGAATAGGAGTGTACAGTATGTAGATCACAGTGCAGGAACTCTGTCCTTCTACAGCATCTCTGACATGATGAGGCTCCTCCACAGAGTCCACACCACATTCACTCAGCCTCTATACGCTGGGTTCTGGCTACCTTTTTACAACTCGACTGTCAGGTTATGTGATCCAAGATGACATGTAGGTAAAAGTTTGGTAAAATTAATTCTGGGATGTCAGATTTATATAATTTGATATATAATTTCTCCCTGAGTGCCATTTTTGAGTGCACAACCTGTAATACATTATTATTATTATTATTATTATTATTATTATTATTATGTTCATATATCCTATACATTAAGTTACACAATCTCTGAATGCAGACTATAAGATGCTTCTTTTTCGCTGTATGCACTAGATTAGCTGACTTAATATATTAGTTACTACAGAATCTCAGAATTTATATTTTGGCTTTGACAAAGACTGTTTCTTCAGAAGTGTAACTCTACCTCAAATCACCAAATTTGAAATAATGTCAAGATTACTGGTCATCTCAGATTTGCTGTATACTTCCTGGAAATTAGGTCAATATTCCCAGTAAATTTTTCAATAATATTGGCTGGCATTGAGTTGTATATCAGATATATACTGTGTGCACAATTATTAGGCAAGTTGTATTCCTGAAGATTAATTTTATTGTTGAACAAATACAGAGCTCTCAGTCAATCCAAATTGTTAATAAACCTAAAACCCAAATGTTTAACAAAGGAAAAAGGAGTTTAGGCTTTCTCAGGGGAATATATAAGTGTGCACAATTATTAGACAACATTTAGTGTGCAGAATTATTATGCAACTAAATGAAAAGCTAAAATTTTCCCATCTCACTTGTTTATTTTAATTTTTAGACTAACGCACAAAGAACTCAGAATTAACAAATAAGCACTTTTGGCACTTCAGAAATATTCAGTGACCAATATAGTCAGCCTTATTTTCAATAACTGCCCTGAGCCTTCCATCCATGGCATCTGTTAGTTTTTTGATTTGTTGACAATCAACTTGTGCAGCAGCAACCACGGCTTCCCAAATGCTGCTCAGAGTGGTGTACCGTCTTCCCTCACTGTAAATCTCATGTTTAAGAAGGCCCCACAAGTTCTCAATAGGGTTTAAGTCAGGTGAGGAAGGGGGCTGTGTCATTACTCTGTCATCTTTAAGACCTTTGCTGGCTTGCCAAGCAGTGGAGTACTTGGATGCATTTGATGGTGCATTGTCCTGCATAAAAATCATGGCCTTCTTGAATGATGCAGACTTCTTCTTGTACCACTGCCTGAAGAATGCATCTTCTTGAAACTGGCAGTAGGTTTGGGAGTTGATTTTAAGTCCATCTTCAACTCGAAATGGTCCAACTACCTCATTCTTAATAATAGCGGCCCATAACGGTACCCCGCCTCCACCTTGCTGGCATCTGAGTTGAAGTGGTGCTGTTTGTCCATTAGTTATCCAGCCACAGGCTCATCCATCTGTTCTATCAAGAGTCACTCTCATTTCATCCATCCATAAAACCTTTGAAAAATCTGTCTTCAGATTTTGCTTGTCCCAATCTTGACATTTCAACTTGTGAGTCTTGTTTAGTGGTGGTCGTGTTTCAGCCTTCCTTACCTTGGCCATGTCTCTGAGCACCGAACACATTGTACTTCTGGACACTCCAGGTTGGTTGCAGTTCTGGAATATGGTGGAGAATAATGGGTTCCTGATAGCTTCATTTTCAATCCTTTTCAAGTCTTTTGCAGTTAATTTGCATCTTTTCTTCTCCACATGTTTTCTGCGACTCTGTTGATGATTTGCAACAATACATTTGATTGTTCTGTGGTCATGTTTCAATAGCTTAGCTATTTCAAGAATGCTGCATCCCTCTGATAGGCATTTTACAATTTTTGTCTTTTCAGTGTCTATTAAATCTCTGTTTTGGCCCATTTTGCCTGAGATAAAGAAGCTGCCTAATAATTATACACACCTTAATATAAGGCGCTAATGACTTTAGGCCATACCCTCCCTCATTACACAAATACCACCTGAGAATGTTTAAATCCAATTAGCATTCAAGTGTATATAGCTTGGGGTTGGAAAATATGCACAGAAATAATGGTAGGGTCAGAGTACTCACTTGCCTAATAATTGGGCACACAGTGTAATCCATTCAGCAAGTATGATATTGAACGAGTCAAAGATGAGTGCTGTAAATATGTTGAAGCCACTGCTTGTAAATATGCATGAAGAATATCTAATGAAGTTTTGGTAGCCTTTCGGGCGTTCAACGCATCTTTCTTTTTTCCACCGAACAAAGAAATGCTTCTGTGCATGCACATCAGAAAAGTTTCTCATTGAATATTTGCATCAGCTCCAACATGTGACATCATGTTGTCTTGACAACCAAGCAATAGCGTAAACCATATTCAACACTCATTCTCTATTGGGTAGAATGACATAATAAATAAGCGATATGCGAACAATATTGTATGCTATCAAACCAAATGAATGAACCCTGATAGAAGAGAGCAGAAAACGTTTTTATTCCATCAAAAAAGTGTCCTGTATATATAATAATGTATAATTAAGTCCTTAATGTTTGCCTCCATTGTCATAGTCACTTCCTGTACAACCATGTTATTAAGCACAAGGTCACATACATGGAGTGTGAACTTTTTCCAGTTGTTACTTCTTATGTAAGATCACTAAGTTTGTCCACTGCTTCCAAAGCTGCCTGTGGCCATGAGTCTAGAGAGGAGGTTGGCCATGCTCTCAGTCTGGCTGAACATCTTCTTCAAGAAGGAGGATATTCAAGGAATGACAGGTTGTTTAGAACACATGAGCATGGTGTGGCAACGGGGGGTGGCCAAGTGACAGTTTGTGAATGGAGGGTGGGGCCGGGGAAGGTAAGTGGCTAAGTCATTACACCTGGCGTCATTAATGTGTGTGGGTGTGTTTGTTTGTCACAGGGATTGAGCATAAAAGGAGGGGGAGAGCAGAGAAGAGGAACTCCCCTGACCCCAAGTATGTGACTGACTGACTGACTGACTGAATGAATGAAAGAATGAATGAATGAATGAATGAATGAATGAATGAATGGAGCTGAATAGAGCTGAAAGGAGCTGAAAAGCCAAAATAACAAAATAAAGTGTGTATGTGAACATCAACTCTTGCCTGCCGTGCTTCTGTGCTCCCCCCACATCAGGAACTGTTACACATGGTAACACAGCTTTTCAGAGAATTCAGGACCAGGAAGAGTTGTTTCTTTTACCCCTTTTCCACCAAGGCAGTTCCAGGGCTGGTTCTGAGCCGGTGCCAAACCTCAAACCAATTCTTTGTGTTTCGACAGCCAAAGAACTGGCTCTCGACCAGGAAAACTGGTTCCAGAGTGACACCAGACCTTGCTGGTCTATAACCACTTGCAACCCCGATTCCAAAAAAGTTGGGACAAAGTACAAATTGTAAATAAAAACAGAATGCAATGATGTGGAAGTTTCAAAATTCCATATTTTATTCAGAATAGAACATAGATGACATGTCCAATGTTTAAACTGAGAAAATGTATAATTTAAAGAGAAAAATTAGGTGATTTTAAATTTCATGACAACAACACATCACAAAAAAGTTGGGACAAGGCCATGTTTACCACTGTGAGACATCCCCTTTTCTCTTTACAACAGTCTGTAAATGTCTAGGGACTGAGGAGACAAGTTTCTCAAGTTTAGGGACAGGAATGTTAACCCATTCTTATCTAATGTAGGATTCTAGTTGCTCAACTGTCTTAGGTCTTTTTTGTCGTATCTTCCATTTTATGATGTGCCAAATGTTTTCTCTGGGTGAAAGATCTGGACTGCAGGCTGGCCAGTTCAGTACCTGGACCCTTCTTCTATCCAGCCATGATGCTGTAATTGATGTAGTATGTGGTTTGGCATTGTCATGTTGGAAAATGCAAGGTCTTCCCTGAAAGAGACGTTGTCTGGATGGGAGCATATGTTGCTCTAGAACCTGGATATACCTTTCAGCATTGATGGTGTCTTTCCAGATGTGTAATCTGCCCATGCCACATGCACTAATGCAACCCCGTACCATCAGAGATGCAGGCTTCTGAACTGAGCGCTGATAACAGCTCAGGTCGTCCTTCTCCTCTTTTGTCCGAATGACACGGCGTCCCTGATTTCCATAAAGAACTTCAAATTTTGATTCGTCTGACCACAGAACAGTTTTCCACTTTGCCACAGTCCATTTTAAATGAGCCTTGGCCCAGAGAAGACATCTGCGCTTTTGGATCATGTTTAGATACGGCTTCTTCTTTGAACTATAGAGTTTTAGTTGGCAACGGCGGATGGCACAGTGAATTGTGTTCACAGATAATTGTAACCCAGGCTGTAAAGCGACATAATTTTGTTAAGTCTATCCTCTTAAAATAATTCATTTTATTTGTGGAAAAAAAAAACAATTCATTGAAAGTCATTGAGCAGTCATTAAAATTCTAAAAGCAATTCATTTAATTTTGAAATAAATAGATGCTTTATAAATAATTAATAGGAATTGATTATATGCACTAAAAACTATTGAAAAGTGCTTAAAATGGAGAAAAGGAGAAATAGAGAAAAAAAAGAGTTGCTGCAGAAGGCTACGTAGAACAAGCTTCCCAAATAGCCAATTAGTGCACCTCGTGCGCCCCAGGTGATCAACCTCATAGGTTACGTCCGGTCATTGCTTCCTGTTTTGCGGTCATGTTTACGGTTGCTGCCTCGTGCGTTGTCTGATCCAAACGCAGATAAAACCTGTTTTCGTCCACGGGAGCAGTGTGAGACCAGACGATTTCTGCCAATAGGGCAAGGGTAATTGCTGGAACGCTCATTCCTAAATTGATCACTCGGTCAGGTTTTTCTCTGTGACTTTTTTTGATGAGGTCCCAGCCATGGTCCACCGTCTATCGGGAAGTTTCCAGCTGGGTTCGTGTGAGGTTTCCAGAGAGCCAGAGAGATTGTTTCTAGAGTCCATGATCCACAGATTCCCAGTGTGAGCTGGGTGGCGAGCCACATTGAAACCACCGATATTGAACTGAGATTGGTGAAGGATTCCTTCATTCTCCCTTCCTCACGGACTGTGTGGTAGGATAGAATACACATACACTGATACACTTGACACGGATCTGAAGAAAAAGGGCCCCACCGCTAACTTTGGGACAGAGGGTTTTATTTTGCTGGCTTTATTATTTTAGTTGTTATTTTTCATTGAATGCCTTGCAACAAACTGTGTATTTTTATTGTGTTATTGGTTATTAATAACAAGTGGCCGCACAAAAGAAAAAACTCAAACCACTGTTGCCTGTGTCTTTTGAATACTCAACAACAAAGGCTCTTACAAGTTCATAGTCTTCTATTACTGGTCCATCTATTAACATTTACTATTACTTACCTGTGCTCTGTTATTACATCGTAACAAGGGTTACAGATTTGGCGAGCCAGCCAGGAGAGCTGTGTTGAGTGTGTAATTGTTAAATTTATTTTGTGTGTACAAGCTGCTGAGATTAAAGTAGGTTCCCCCCCCCAAAAAAAATAATAATAAAATAGAAAAATAAATACGGCAAAATGGAAACAGTAATGCAGGAATCAGTTGCAATTCCCTGCTCTCTAGTGGTTAGTGGATTAACTGAGACAGATAGTGATGATGAAGTATCTACTTACCTTCAGAAATATGGTTCAATCAAATGTTTTCTTCGCATAGATGATCACAAATCAGATTTCCACAGACACATCATTGTGGAGTTCACTGCTATGGAAGCCTTAGAGCCCCTATTTCCCCTTAAGCTTCAAAGCCCCACTCAGACCAACACGGTGTATGAAGTGAGGAGCTTGGCAAGTGTTTACACACTAGATGCCCGAAGCAAAGCTACCAAAGCATACATGGAACAACTTTGTGACATTGCCAAGCTGAGTGGAACATCACTAGAGCAAATGCTGAAAGAAGAGCTGGCACATCTTGCTTTGTCTTCAGCTAGCACACTGTTCTCTTCTCCTCAGCCTCACCAAGATCCCTCACCTGAGCAGAGCCCACTCTCCCAAATGGAACCACCTCACCAGGAAAATGTCTCATCCTCTCCACGGCTTTCTTTTATCAACCCATCTGATCTTGCAGCTAAGAAATCTTCTCACGATGAGGGTCAGCCTCATACCTCTTCGATCCTCACAAAAAACTTGACCGAGTTAACCTTGTCGCCGAATCCTCCAGTTGTGACTGGTAGCATGACCCAGTCCACCATCGACTTGAATCCCCCCAGCATTCAACAAATGGTGGTTGAACACGTTGTCTGCAGCAGTGAAAGCCCATCACACCTGGCTACACCAGGTAGGCTTCGAGCTTTCTCAGGGACATGTCCACGGTTTAATAATGAAGTGGATTTTGACACATGGCGTACCAGTGTTGAAGTTCTCATGAAAGATCCCTCAGTCTCTGATTCTCTGATACTGCATGCATCACATCCTTGACAGTCTCCTCCCTCCTGCTTCTGAGATGACTAAGCATCTTGGCCCACATGCTAAACCTTCAGCCTATCATGAACTACTCGACTCTGCCTATGGAACAGTTGAAGATGGCAATGAACTATATGCCAGGTTCATGAATACACTTCAAAATGATGGGGAGAAGCCATCTGCTTTTCTGCAGAGGTGGCATGTGGCACTGGGCACAGCTATGAGATGTGGTGGTGTGTCCTCTCATAATTTCGACCAGCAGCTTTTAAAGCACACTGAAAAAAATGGCCTGTTAAATTAACACAAAAAAATCTTGTACATCGGTTGCACTTATTAAAATCATATCCACTAAGACCAATTAAGTCATGTTCTGTTTGACTGAACATGACTTAATTGGTCTGAGTGGATATGATTTTAATAAGTGCAACCGATGTACAAGATTTTTTTGTGTTAATTTAACAGGCCATTTTTTCAGTGCAGTTCTGCCGCGGCTGCTGGGAAAATTCCCTCATAGTCGACCTCCAGCTTGAACAAAGGAAGAGGAATCCACCATTCTTTGCAGAACTGTTGCTGCTATTAAGGACAGAAGAGGATAAACAGGCGGCGAAAATGAGTCGCATGAAGCAGCATTTGGGAAGCACCAAGCCTGCTTATAGTGCCATTAAACAGAGTGTCATGTCTCATCTTCAAGCAGCATATGCTGCTACTGATTCTGATTATTGCACTAAAGTCGAGATGCTGAGGAAACAGATATCAGACTGTAGAAGTTCTTACACAGAAGCGGAGCACAGGAAGACGGCAAGACAGAGTTCAGGTTCGTAAAGCGTTCTTTTTTTATTGTTACACTTTTCAGTCTAACATATAATCATAGATGTGCGCGCACACTCACACACACACACACACACACACACACACACACACACACACACACGCAACTGGCGTCTCGTTTGGGGGAGAGTCTCCTCTGTTCTTGTTCTCCCTCCTTAAGTAGGGCGTGGTCACTGGGAAGACACACAAACACAGGTTAATTGCCATCAGGTGTAGTGATTCTGCCACTTACCTTCCCTGACTCCACCCTCCTGTCACAGACTGATGCTTGACCACGCCCCCGCTGCCACATACCCCCACCGCCCGACTCAGGCTGGACAGCCGTCCGGCCTGCAGCCGACTCCCCCCCTTGACAGGAGAGGAAGTCTGCCACAACCATCTGCGCCCCCGGCCTGTGGATCACCTTGAAGTTAAAGGGTTGGAGTGCCAGATACCAATGGGTGATCCACATGTTGGCATCCTTCATGCGGTGGAGCCACTGGATGGGCGTGTAGTCCGAACAGAGGGTGAAAGGGCGTCCCAGCAGGTAGTAACGGAGGGCGAGGACCACCCACTTGATTTCCAAGCACTCTTTTTCAATTGTGCTGTAGCACCCCTCATGCACCGACAGCTTCCTACTGATGTATAAGACTGGGTGGTCCTCCCCCTCCACCTCCTGGGACAAAACAGCCCCCAGCCCTCTGTCTGACGCATCCATCTGTAACATAAAGGGGAGAGAAAAGTCAGAGGAGTGTAAAAGTGGCCCCCCACACAGTGCAGCCTTTACCTCAGAAAAAGCCCGCTGGCATTGCTCCGTCCACTGGACCAGATCTGGTGCCCCCTTTTTGGTCTTGGGCCTCGGGCAGGCTGCAATTGCTGCTGTCTT
Source organism: Neoarius graeffei (assembly GCF_027579695.1). Classification (NCBI taxonomy): domain Eukaryota; kingdom Metazoa; phylum Chordata; class Actinopteri; order Siluriformes; family Ariidae; genus Neoarius; species Neoarius graeffei. The sequence continues at coordinate 65,811,319 of NC_083585.1, forward strand.
GTTAATTAGGGGATGCACCTGCCCGTTGCCCAAGTGGAAGCCCAGATACCGTACTTCCACCCGCCCAATTGCACACTTCTTCGGGTTGGCTGTGAGACGCGCTCACCTCAGCGACCTAAGGACGGCCCTCAGATGTTCGAGGTGCCTCGGCCAGTCGTTACTATAGACAATGATGTCGTCGAGATAGGCGGCCGCATAGGTGGCGTGGGGGCAGAGGACCCTGTCCATCAGCCACTGAAACATAGCGGGCGCCCCAAACAACCCAAAAGGAAGTGTGACAAATTGGTGTAAGCCGAACAGTGTGGAAAAGGCCGTTTTTTCTCGGGATAGTGGAGTCAAGGGGATCTGCCAATAACCCTTTGTTAAATCCAGTGTTGAATAAAAGTGAGCCGTGCCTAGTCGATCGAGCAACTCATCAATACGAGGCATTGGGTATGCGTCAAATTTAGACACCGCGTTGACTTTTCTATAGTCCACACAGAACCGGACCGACCCGTTGGCCTTGGGTACCAAGACCACCGGGCTGCTCCAGTCACTGTGGGACTCCTCAACGATGCCCATTTTGAGCATGGCCTCGAGTTCTTCCCGAACCACTTTTTTCTTGTGTTCGGGTAGCCTGTAAGGGCGGCTATGCACTACCATCCCTGGGGGCATCTCAATGTGGTGCTCTATGAGGTTGGTGCAGCCGGGCAGGGGTGAGAACACATCCAAAAACTCGGTCTGCAACTGTGCAACCTCTGCGAATTGGGTCGGGGAGAGGTGGTCTCCACAGGGGACTGGAGAGGTACGTGATGCTAATGTTCCTTTTTGAACCTCTGGCCCCAGCTCCACCTTCTCTGGAACAACCGACACCAATGCCACGGGGACCTCCTCGTTCCAGAGTTTGAGCAGATTGAGGTGGTAAATCTGTAGTGCCCCACCCCTGTCCGTTCGCCTCACCTCATAGTCGACGTCCCCGACTTGCCGTGTGACCTCAAAGGGTCCTTGCCACTTGGCGACTAATTTAAAGCTCGATGTGGGCAACAGTACGAGTACTTTATCTCCCGCTGCGAACTCTCTAAGGCGCGTACCCTTGTCGTACAGGCGGGTTTGGCGTTCTTGGGCCTGCCGCAAATTCTCCTGGGTTAGGTGTGTAAGTGTGTGGAGTTTTGCGCGCAGGTCAATAACATATTGAATTTCGTTTTTACTTGGTGAAGGTCCCTCCTCCCAATTTTCTCGCAGCACATCTAAAATGCCGTGCGGCTTATGCCCATATAATAATTCAAACGGGGAGAACCCCATGGAGGCTTGGGGGACCTCTTGCACTGCAAATAACAAGGGTTCGAGCCATTTATCCCAGTTACGTGCGTCCTCACTTATAAATTTTTAAATTATATTCTTGAGGGTGCGATTAAACCGTTCACCTAAACCATCCATTTGTGGGTGATACACGCTGGTGCGGATCGGCTTAATACCTAATAACCCATACAGTTTGTTCAGTGTTCGTGACATAAACGAGGTGCCTTGATCAGTTAGAATCTCTTTCGGGATTCCAACTCGGGAGATGACGCGGAAGAGCGCCTCCGCAATACTGCGTGCTGAGATATTGCGAAGAGGCACTGCTTCCGGGTATCGCATTGCATAGTCCACCAGAACTAATATAAAGCGGTACCCTCGTGTTGACCGATCTAATGGCCCGACGAGAACCATCCCAATTCTTTTGAACGGGATCTCGATTAACAGTAGAGGGCGCAAAGGCGCTTTTGGAATGGCCAATGGATTTACTAACTGGCATTCGCGGCACACCATACACCACCTACGGACATCGCCGCGAATCCCCGGCCAATAGAATCGGGCCATTATTCGGGTTAGTGTCTTATCCTGCCCTAAGTGTCCAGCCATGGGATTAAAGTGAGCCACCTGGAATAACAATTCCCGGCGGCTTTTTGGGATCAAAAGCTGTGTGATCTGCTCTTTCGTCTGAGTGTCCTGTGTCACTCGGTATAATCTATCCTTCATAATAGAAAAATAGGGGAAGGACGGGGTGGTGTTCGGCGGGAGCATTTGACCATCGATTACTCTCACTTGGTCAAATGCATGCTGCAGAGTCCCCGAATCAACTCCCCGAATCCCGGCCAATCAGTCCCCAAAGTTATCGAGTGGGTGAGGCGAGGATTAACCGCCACCTTTACTATAAATTTCTCCCCTTGGAAAAATGTGGACTGACACCAAAGGGTAGCTGTGAACATCCCCCTGCACACACAACACCTTCACCCCCTGTGATCCCCCCAATGCCTCATCTTGCACCAGGCTTTGGTGAATTGAGGTCTGATTACAACCAGAATCCACCAACGCCTGATATGTATCCCCTTGAATACTCACCAGTATGTGATACGCTCTGGCTCGATTGAGGGTGGCTCCTGGCGCGTCGGGGATCCGAACCACCGCGCCCACCTCCATTACCATGCACTGCTGTTGGAGGTGGCACGGCTCCCCACAGCGCCAGCAAACCGGCCCGGGCTTCCTCTCTGCACCGGCGCTCTGGGGCTCACTCACCTGGGGGGGGAGAGACAGACACAGAAGGGAGAAATGGGAGGGCACCGCGGGTGCGGCGGGCCGGCTGGGGTGGCGACGGCCCCCGCCTCCATGGTGGGGGAATGGGGCGAGGACGAAACACAGGAGGAGAGGGAGAGAGAGAGAGAGAAGAGGAGGGGAGAGAAGAGGCTGTCGGTTGTCCTGCTGCCGGGACAGCTGCCAAATGGTCCTCTGCCAGCTCGATTGCCTGATTCAGCGACGCCGGGTGGTGGCACTGGACCCACTCCGTGGTTCCTGCAGGCAAGCGTGCGATGAACTGTTCCAGTACCACCTGGTCAATGATCCCCTCGGCGTCGCGGTTGTTGGCCCTCAACCACCACCAGCAGGCGTCCCGGAATTGCTGGCCAAACGCGAACGGCCGTCCGACTTCCTCCAAGCGCAAAGCACGGAAGCGCTGACGCTGCCTCTTGGGGGTGAGCCCCACATGCTGGAGGACGGCCCGGTGAAGGTCCGCGTAGGCCAGCCGGCGGTCGGCAGGGAGCTGTAGCATGGCCAGCTGTGCCTCTCCCATTAGCAGGGGGAGAAGGCGCGCCGCACGCTGCTGCATCGGCCACCCCAAGGTCTCTGCGACTTGCTCAAAGAGAGTGAGGAATGCCTCGGGGTCGTCCTGCGGGCCCATCTTTGTTAGGGTGAGGGGGGACGGTCCCACGATGGGAGAGTTGGTAGACCCCGCCGACGCGAGGAGGTGCCGGAACGCCTGACGATCTTCTTGCTGGGCCAACACCAGGGCCTCGAACCGCTGCTCCTGCTCCTTTCGGAGGGTGACTAGCGCCTGGTACTGGCTTTGCTGGGCCATGGGGAGGGCATGGATCAGGTCGGCAAATGGGGAAGACTCCATGGGGCTGTTCTGCGCTCCAGAAATTGTCCCGGGTTTCAGCACCACTGTAGAAGTTCTTACACAGGGGTGGAGCACAGGAAGACGGCAAGACAGAGTTCAGGTTCATAAAGCATTCTTTTTTTATTGTTACACTTTTCAGTCTAACATATAATCACAGACGTGCGTGCACACACACACGCAACTGGCGTCTCGTTAGGGGGAGAGTCTCCTCTGTTCTCGTTCTCCCTCCTTAAGTAGGGCGCGGTCACTGGGAAGATACACAAACACAGGTTAATTGCCATCAGGTGTAGTGATTCTGCCACTTACCTTCCCTGATTCCGCCCTCCTGTCACAGACCGATGCTTGACCACGCCCCCGCTGCCACACAGACATTAGTGCCCAGCTTAATAGCATGACAGTTGAGAGTCAAAAACAGAAATTGCCCAAACAGAAAGCAAAGTCTCTTGCTTCTAGTGCCAAAGCCAAGGCTCACCTCATGAAAAAGAAAGGAACAACTCAGCAGAGCCCCGTTATCAAAATGAGCAAAAAACCATGCCCTTGGTACTGCTTCCAGTGTGGGGAGGATGGTCATATCATCTCAGCGTGTGACAATGAGCCAAATCCTTCCCTTGTAGCAGCAAAGAAGAAACAGCTGAGAGAAAGGCAGGCTGCATGGGAGTCCTCCAATCCCCTTGGCAATCAGGCACATTTAAACTGATATCTGCTCCCTTAGAGGGACATATGGGAGTGACACCTGACAAATCCAGTCCCACAATTGAAAAACCTGCTGGGAAGAGAGCTTGAAACAAGAGGAAACCCAGTACACTTCCTCATGGCCTTGTGGGAACTAAAACCGCAGCTCGGGTAACTATTGCGGGAAAAGTCACCAGTTGTCTTTTAGATGCAGGTTCGCAGGTGACTACAGTGCCCTGGTCTTTTTATGAGCAACACCTTCCATATCTGACCATCCATCCATTAGGCAGTCTTCTTGATGTGGAGGGTGCCAACGGCCAACTAGTCCCCTAAGTAGGATACATTGAGCTCTCTGTCACATTTCCAAAAGACTTCGTAGGGACTGACATTGAAGTCCAAACTTTGGCATTGGTTATTCCCCACCTCAGATCTGCAGTCCATGAACAGGTACTTATTGGCACCAACACTCTTGACACCCTGTATGCTGACCTTTGAGATGACCCAAATTTCTCCACCTTCCAGCCATTGCCTTATGGCTACAGGGCTGTCCTCACAATCCTCCAACTGCATCAGAAAGGCTCCACCAGTAGTAGCCTTGGCTGGGCAAAGACTATTGGAAAGGCACCTGAGGTTGTTCCAGCAGGACAGACAGTTGTCCTCGAAAGCATAGCTAATGTCTCTAGTGCTCATTCTGAGAAGTACATCATTATTGAACAACCATCAGCATCCTCCTTACCCAGCGGCCTCCTGGTCACAGCTTGGTCAGCTTGCCAACAAAACAAACTTGCCACCTACCTGTTGTGTTGAAAAATGAAACAGAACATGACATTACAATTCCGTCCAAGACAATATTGGCAGATGTTAATGCTGTTGTGAGAGTGTTACACAAAGAACAAACAGTAAAAGAACCAAACCCCCCTGACCTGAAAAGGGAGTCCCCCCAACCGACAAAACTGAGTTTTGATTTTGGAGACTCACCTTTACCCCCCGAGTGGAGAGAACGGGTAACAAACATGTTGAACTCCATGCCAGACATCTTCTCCCATCACGACCTGGATTTTGGACATACAGACAAAGTTAAACATCGGTGATGAAAAAAAGTTAAAGCTCGGTGATGAAACCCCTTTCAAGTTCAGACCACGTCCAATACACCCCCATGATGTGGATGCAGTGAGAAAACACCTACAGGAGCTCCTTGATTCAGGGGTTATTCAAGAGTCTGAGTCCCCATTCGCATCTCCTATTGTCGTTGTCAGGAAGAAGGATGGTTCTGTTTGTCTTTGTATAGATTTCAGGTAGTTAAACCTTCAGACAATTAAAGATGCCTATGCTCTCCCAAAGCTCGAGGAGGCATTCTCTGCGCTGGCTGGGTCAAAGTGGTTCTCTGTCCTGGACCTTAAATCAGGGTACTATCAGATCGAAATGGAAGGATCAGACAAGCAGAAGACAGCGTTTGTTTACCTGCTAGGATTTTGGGAGTTCAATAGAATGCCCCAGGGTATTACCAACGCGCCATCAACATTCCAATGATTGATGGAGAAGTGTGTTGGAGAGATGAACCTTAAAGAGGTTTTAGTGTTCATTGACAACCTGATTATTTTTTCATCTTCCTTGGAGGAGCATGAACAGTGCCTGAAGCGTGTCTTAGAATGACTGAAGGAATACGGACTGAAGTTGGCACCAGGGAAGTGTAAATTTTTCCAGACCTCTGTCAGATATCTTGGTCATGTGGTTTCTGAGAAGGGTGTACAAACAGACCCAGAGAAAGTAAAGGCCCTGACGACATGGCCTGTCCCCACCAACCTAAGGGAACTCCAGTCCTTTTTAGGTTTCATAGGGTATTACAGAAAGTTCATTCAGGGGTATTCTCATGTCATCAAGCCCCTAACTGAATTAACCTCTGGTTATCCACCCCTTTGGAAGGGCAAAAAACCTAAGAAAGCCACAGGCTGAGAATATTACAACCCAAAGGAGCCTTTTCATCAGAGATGGACACCCCAGTGTCAGGAAGCATTCCACCTGATAATCCAGAAGTTGACTTCAGCTCTGGTCTTAGGTTTCGCAGACTCCCAGCTTTTGTATGTTCTACATACAGATGCTAGCACCCTCGGTGTTGGGGCTGCACTGTACCAGGTTCAGGATGGCCAACTGAGAGTTATAGCCTTTGCTACCCGAGGACTCTCAAAGAGCGAAAGGAAGTATCCTGCCCATAAACTCGAATTTCTGGCCCTAAAGTGGGCAGTTACAGAAAAATGTTCAGATTATTTATATGGGACAGATTTCACTGTGGTTACTGATAGTAACCCGTTGACTTACCTTTTAACCTCAGCCAAGCTTGACGCAACAGGTTACCAGTGGCTGTCCAGCCTGTCAATGTTCTCCTTCCGAATTCAGTACAGAGCTGGCAAGCGAAACTTGGACGCTGATGCCTTGTCTCGCCATTCCCATGGACCACCAGAGGATGACCCTGTATCACAAAAAGAAAATGAGAGAATCCAGCAATTTGCTTTGTACCACCTGAGTGATGCTGACACACCACACACTGTTCCTCAGGAGGTGATTCAAGTGATTTGTGATCGACACATGGTCACCAGTGTCGGAGGTGCAAAGGCTGAAAGCTCCAGCCCTGGGTTGACTTCAGTTGAATCTCTTTCTCATCAGCCCACAGCCATTCCAGACTGTTTTCAGGAAGAGCAAATGGATGGATTTCCTTTTGTATCCTCATTTTCTGAAGAGGAACTAAGGAAAAAGCAGAGATCAGATCCTGCAATCAATGAAGTGATTGTTCAAATGGAGACTGGTAAAACCCCACCTCCCACCCTCAAAGCAGAGCTGCCTGAGCTCCCTTTGCTACTGAGAGAGCTCAACAAGCTGGAGCTATGGAATGGAGTGCTCTATCGACAGCGGCAAGACGGACCCAATGTCACCTACCAGTTAATGCTCCCTGAGGAGTTAAGAGCAACAGCCCTGCAGAGCCTCCATAATGACATGGGCCATTTAGGAGTTGGGCGGACAGTCAATCTAGTAAGAGCCAGATTCTACTGGCCAAAAATGTATATGGCCGTTGAAAAACTGATCAAGACCTGTGAGCGATGTGTCCGCCGTAAAACTCCTCCTGAGAGAGCTGCTCTGCTGGTCAATATAAAGACTTGTCGGCCTCTGGAACTCTTGTGTATTGACTTCTTATCCTTGGAGCCAGATCAGTCCAACACAAAGGATGTATTAGTCATTACCAATCACTTCACAAGTATGCGCTAGCCATACCAACTCCAAACCAGCGAGCCCATACGGTAGCAAAATGTCTTTGGGATAATTTCATAGTGCATTATGGCTTCCCAGAGTGACTACTCAGCGACCAGGGCCCAGACTTTGAGTCACACACCATACGAGACCTCTGTGAGCTGGCAGGGATAAAAAAAGTGCATACAACTCCATACCATCCCAGAGGAAATCCAGTTGAGAGGTTCAACCGTACACTTCTCCAAATGCTTGGGACATTGAGTCAACCTGACAAACTGCATTGGAAAGACTTTGTGAAACCTCTCGTGCATGCCTATAATTGCACCAAAAATTATACGACTGGATTTTCCCCCTATGAATTGATGTTTTGGAGACAGCCCAGGCTTCCCATTGACCTAGCCTTTGGCCTGCCCACCAACACCAATGAGCTGTCTCATTCCCAGTACATCAAAGACCTAAAATGTCGCTTGGAACAGATTTACAGGATTGCAACATCCAATGCACAAAAGAATGCTGATCAAAATAAGACCTGGTTTGACAGACGAGTTGTGGACTCATCCTTGGAAGTGGGTGATAGGGTCCTTGTTCGTAATGTCAAGCTGCGTGGAAAGCATAAACTGGCAAACAAGTGGGAGGATGACATCTACACTGTTCTCAGGAAAGCTGGTGACATGCCTGTCTACACCATTAAGCCTGAGGGCACTTGGATGTTTTCCCCTTTCCAGACACCAGAGCCCAATGTCAATGAGACTTACATGTTGAGGAATCCCCCATGTGCGATCAGACAGTCAAATGAACTGGATGTGTCATCTGCTCCAGTTCTCTCTGATTCTCTGGCATACAAGCTCCTTGCCAAGAACAGAGATGAGCTATCCATGCAGAACCCACCTGAACAAGTTAACTCACCTGAACAAGACAACCTATCTGAACAAATACATAAAACAGATCAAACAGAAAGTGACTTACCTGAAAATGTATACCCTGTAGAAGAAGGAAACTTACCTGATAATGTCATCCTGCTATGTGATGTCCATGATGAACAGCTTCCGGTGCTCTCTGATGTGACAGCAAGTAAAGAGGACATGGATGGGACTGGAAGTGGAGAATCTGAGGAGAAAAGAAAGGATGAGTTGGATGAAATGGAGACAGAGAGACAGACAGAAATGGACACCTCTGTCAGGAGATCAGAGAGGACATGACAACCGCCAAAGCGACTTGACTATGCTGAACTTGGGAATCCCTTGGTCACAGTGGTTAAGTCATTCTTTCATGGACTAACTACAGCACTGGCCGATGCTTTGAGTGAAGAAGAGAACTCCCTATACTCTTCTGACCTGCCCACCCAGATAAATTATATTTAATTGCTGCCATGTACAGGGACGTACATAAGATCAGGAGGGGAGGGTGTAGCCCAGACTGTAAAGCGACATAATTTTGTTAAGACTATACTCTTAAAATAAACCAATTTATTTGTGGAAAAAAACAATTCATTGAAAGTCATTGAGCAGTCATTAAAATTCTAAAAGCAATTCATTTTATTTTGAAATAAATAGATGCTTTATAAATAATTCATTGAAATTCATTATATGCGCTAAACACTATTGAAAAGTGTTTAAAATGGAGAAAAGGAGAAAGAGAAAAAAAAGAGTTGCTGCAGAAGGCTACGTAGAATGAGCTTCCCAAATAGCCAATTAGTGCACCTCGTGCGCCCCAGGTGATCAACCTCGTAGGTTATGTCTGGTCGTCGCTTCCTGTTTTGCGGTCATGTTTATGGTTGCTGCCTTGTGCGTTGTCTGATTCAAACGCAGATAAAACCTGTTTTCATCCACGGGAGCAGTGTGAGACCAGACGATTTCTGCCAATAGGGCAAGGGTAATTGCTGGAACGCTCGTTCCTAAATTGATCACTCGGTCAGGTTTTTCTCTGTGACTTTATTTGATGAGGTCCCAGCCACGGTCCACCGTCTATCAGGGAGTTTCCAGCTGGGTTCGTGTGAGGTTTCCAGAGATCCAGAGAGATTGTTTCTAGAGTCCATGATCCATAGATTCCCAGTGTGAGCTGTGTGGCGAGCCACATTGAAACCACCGATATTGAACTGAGATTGGTGAAGGATTCCTTCATTCTCCCTTCCTCACGGACTGTGTGGTAGGATAGAATACACATACACTGATACACTTGACACGGATCTGAAGAAAAAGGGCCCCACCGCTAACTTTGGGACAGAGGGTTTTATTTTGCCGGCTTTATTATTTTAGTTGTTATTTTTCATTGAATGCCTTGCAACAAACTGTGTATTTTTATTGTGTTATTGGTTATTAATAACCAGTGGCCGCACAAAAGAAAAAACTCAAACCACTGTTGCCTGTGTCTTTTGAATACTCAACAACAAAGGCTCTTACAAGTTCATAGTCTTCTATTACTGGTCCATCTATTAACATTTACTATTACTTACCTGTGCTCTGTTATTACATCGTAACAAGGGTTACATAATGTTCTCTGGAAATATTTCTGAGCCCATTTTGTGATTTCCAATACAGAAGCATGGTTTTCCGGCCTTGACCCTTACGCACAGAAATTCTTCCAGATTCTCTGAATCTTTTGATGATATTGTGCACTGTAGATGATATGTTCAAACTCTTTGCAATTTTACACTGTCGAACTCCTTTCTAATATTGCTCCACTCTTTGTCGGTGCAGAATTAGGGGGATTGGTGATCCTCTTCCCATCTTTACTTCTGAGAGCCGCTGCCACTCCAAGATGCTCTTTTTGTACCCAGTCATGTGAATGACCTATTGCCAATCGACCTAATGAGTTGCAATTTGGTCCTCCAGCTGTTCCTTTTTTATACCTTTAACTTTTCCAGCCTCTTATTGCCCCGTCCCAACTTTTTTGAGATGTGTTGCTGTCAAGAAATTTCAAATGAGCCAATATTTGGCATCAAATTTCAAAATGTCTCACTTTCAACATTTGATATGTTGTCTATGTTCTATTGTGAATACAATATCAGTTTTTGAGATTTGTAAATTACTGCATTCCGATTTTATTTACAATTTGTATTTGTCCCAACTTTTTTGGAATCGGGGTTGTATGTCAGGTGCTAGGAGAAAGATTATCATGACCAATAAGACCAGTTAAACTTTCTGACTGCCAATTTAAAAAATAAAATAAAATAAAATAAAAAAAACAGAGCTAGTATGATATTTAGTCTGACTAATCCAAAAAAGAGGATAAAGAGACAATGTAGTTGTTGTGCTTGGGGTTAGCATGGCAGGCTAGTGGTACTAGCATGGCCCAGCTAGCTATACTAACAAGACAAGTGGCATTCACAGCATAGCAAGCAGTGGGGCTAGTGGCTAGGAAAGTGGAGATGTATGCAGTGATGTGGCTAAATGGTGGCTTTCTAGCTTGCGGAAAAGCAAACCATTTCTTAGAAAGTTTGCATGTTGATCCAGCACTAGCACTAGCACAGAACTAGCACCTGGTGCTATAATAAACTTAAATAAATAAATAAATAAATAAATAAACTTGACAAAAAAACAAAACAAAACTTGATTTGACCTGGTATGCATTGGTGGAAAGGGGGATTGCTCTAAGACAATGAGGGAGGCTCAGCCTCCTCTAAAAATGACCAACATCATGTAGGATGAATTGTGCTAGGCTTATGTTATAGCCGACCTTATAACATTGCTATTTCAGATCCAGAATCATAGAAATATATGTGCTCAACCCAACTACAGTGCGAAATCATTCCGTTATAACTTTCCCCAGTTCGCCTAATGTGTGCGTGAGTTTTTCCCCCTCGTGACAGCGCGATGCAGCCCAGCCTCAGTGGATTGGGAGCTATGTGCTTGTCAATCTCAAAATGCAAGACGATTATTGGACAAATACTGCGAAAATGCCTGCCCACGGAGTCTCACGGACTCCCAGCCTCAGTGGACTTCAACGGCATTTGGGAGCGATGTGCTTTTCAATCTCAAAATGCAAGACGGTTATTGGACAAATACTGCGAAAATGCCCGTCCACGGACTCCGAGCCTCACATGGGAGGGACATGGCAGTTTCCGCGAGGAGACTGGTGATTGGTGAAAGCGGCCAGATATTTTCTTTGATTGACAGCTCGTTTCAACTATAGACAGGCAGCGGACAGTGTTGCCAGATTGGGCGATTTACCGCTCAATTGGGCGGTTTTAAGTGCATTTTGGCGGGTTTTGAACATATTTTGGGCTGGATAAAGTCAGCAGTATCTGGCAACATCAGTTCAGTCCCATGTGGATTCGCAAGTGCTGTGGTGTATTGTAAGAGATCGGCTTACATTTTGATTTTATTCATTACATACGGTTCCTACCAGCTTTTTTAGTTTGTATATATTTTCATTGTAAATAAAGTGTAAATATAGTGTTGTCAAGTTTGCTATCTTAGTTCCAGAAATTTCGTTTATTTGAGTAACTGAACTTGAACTTGAGGGGGCTAGTCAGCTAGCAAGAAAGCTGCGCACGGATGGCAAGCATTGCTGATTTAATTTTAGCGAAGCCATTTGCCAGTCTTCCTTTCGAGGAAAAAATTAAAATTAAAGAGCAGGGTAGACCAATGCCTCAAATTGACTTGGTGAAAAAGGTAGGGAATAATACTCGTTACTTTCAGCTCTCCTGATACGAGAAAGTGAATTGGCTAACAGCAAGTGACCCACATCAACAACAGTAAATAGGCTACTTTAGTAATATGTCATGGATGGACCAAAAATATAGAATCTATTTAAAATGTTTATGCTGAGTATATTATATTGGAAAATATGTTTTTCTGGATATGAATTAAACACAGCTACAATTTGGAAAACATTTTTAAACAAAAACACAGCCGAGGTCAATTTTTAAACAACATGCCACAATTTTAAAATATAAAATGATAAAATACCCCCCCCCCCCAACACCACCATCATGTATATTGGACAGTAGGCTAATGGGCCAAAAGAACCTGTTATTTCACAGTTTGTGACCCTGCCAACAATCAGCCAGATCAGAGGCAAGAGTATGGGGAAAACTGATGTGTTTTTTCTTTTAAAATCTGGAAATATCGTAACCAACCAGCCTCCCCTGTTTGAAAGACTACCAGCCGCCACTGGGGTATCCATAAAGTGGCTTGACTTATCAAATGTTTACAGCAGTGTTTTTATTTCACCATGGTTCCTGTTTTCGAATCACTGATATGGCAAAGTTTTCTTAAAGTAAGGGGACGCTTATGTAACATTTTATGGAAGGAGTCTCCAGTGTAACTTTTTCATTCTGTGCATTTTTTAATCCTTTACTGAATTAAATCATGTCTTTTAAGGCAAGTGATGAAATCATGATGCATCCCTTAATTGCAGCTACATTACAGACACACAGATGATTGACTGTGTTTGAGCCGAGGAAGTAAATTCTGTATTTCATGAGCACAAGTTCATTCAGCGTAATTCGTTTGTGTGCTGCAGTACGTTCAAGGTTCGGCTCCTGTACTGAAGCTGCTGGATGATAATGGGAACATCGCTGAAGAACTCAGCATCCTCAAGTGGAACACAGACAGCGTGGAGGAATTTCTCGGTGAAAAACTCAACCTCATTTAACGCCTCTCATCTCCTCTTTTCTGTTTACACACATCACATCCAAACCAATGCACCATGTATGAGTTGTTTTAATGTTCTAGTCATCCAAACAAAGTTTATAATGAAATCACTTCAGCCTTTTCCACCTTGGTTTTTAATTCACCTCTTCAGATTTCAACTCGGTGTGGGCCAATCTTAAAGGGATCCTCCAGCTGATTTACTCTTAAATTTATGTTAAGTAAAAATATTCATTAATTTCAACAGTCAAACATTCATTTTCAAAGACCAAATCGTGTTATGGAAAAATGAATTTTTATTAAAATACCAGACAGGCCTCCAGCGGAAGTGACATATGTGATGACGTGGCATCAAGGGCGTAACCATGGTATAAATATTGGGGGGGTCCAAATTTGAGCCCTTCCCAAAATATTTTTAAGTGCATTTAGCGCAATTTTTATATGGGCCTATTGATAAAGATGTGCTTATCTAGAACATTGTTTTGATGAATACAATTACCAATGAACATGTTAACATTTATATCTTGTTTTTTTTTTTATTGTGTATCAGGCAAAACACAAAACAGAATGTGCAACTGCAAAACATGTAACGCAATACAACATACAAAAAACATGTAAAACATTGCATGAAAATCTGTCACACCAGAGCTAGTCACACACACACACAAACACAAACGCACACACACATTTCAAACAAATGCAGAAATGCCAAATTGCTACAGAAAAATGGCTACCAAAGCAATAGAAAGGAGCATTACCCTGGTTAATAGGTCAAAACAACATAGAACTTTGTAGAAAATATATTGACTTTATCTAAATAAATGGCCCAAAAATATGGAGGCGTTCAAGAATAGAGGGCTACCGCATGATGTCACCGTACCGCGAGATTTTGTTAGGGCGCCATATTGGAAGACCTCAAGTATATACATACAAAACAAACTACGAGCGAGAGTGAAGTGACACGATGGCTGATAATTCGGGTTATGTGAGTACATTACCAGCTGCAGAAAGGGCACGGTATGTGGAGAAACTGGCTGTGATTGATGGGTTTGACCCATATGATAAGACTCGGGGCAAGGGAGAATGGAAACATAAGGAGGACCTGACACCAATTCTGCCATCTGTTTGCTACCCAGACATTGTAAACTATTTGTTGTTTACACCCAGTGCCTACACTGCTGATGACTTGAAAGCCTACAAAGGGCTACAGGCTTACAATTATGTTGTTAGTGGCTTGGTTCATGATATTACAGCTGTTGTTAAGAATAACCTACACATAGTTATGGCCAAGGTAATCTTGTTGATATTTATCTTTTAATAACATATCTTTTCAGTTGAAAAATTAATACTTTTTGCTACTATTAAGGTATCCATAATTTAGGTTAATTTATCCAAATTATACATATGTATTTATGATATATGCCTACACAACAACTATGCTTTATTTATATAATAGGAGGGAGAGCAAGCCCCAAACCATCCTAAATTATTATTATTATTATTATTATTATTATTATTATTATTAAATTGTAGAAGTCTGGGAGGCTTGCTCCTCATACAGTTATCAACTTGGGGCCAGTTTAGCATGTTTTAAATCTGAATTTCTTGCGTTTGCTTACCTCAAAGTGTCCGCAGATCATGCACAGACTTATCCATTATATCCAGAGTTTTTTGCCAAGTCTCACACAGGTTTCTTTCAAGTCTACTGTTGGGCCAATAAATCATAAATAAAACAGCTCAGATTTGTTTGTTTAAGTCGTTTGCCACTCCACTTTATTCTCGTGGGTTCACATACCGCTGCCGTTATTTCCCCCTAATCACGAGTTTGTTGGTCTTCCAATATGGCGCAGGGTCTGTTTACTTCCAGTTTCGGGTGACGTCAGTGAAATCCCTCTATAATGACTGACCAAAATGATAATTTTATTTAATTTATTTACATTTAATTAAAGGACAGTATGCTCTTATTACTAGCCTACTGATAACATGCAGCCTATGATGAGGTTAAAATAAAGTTGTTTTAAGGACTCGTAATACAATGCTCTTTACCAGTTCATCTTCAGAGCAGGTCTCTGTCTGTTCCCTTCCTCCATCATGGCTGTGACTCTCTGTGACAGACTCATCATGTCTGTGACTCGTCTGGAAAAAAAGGCGAATGTCAGCCTGTTGGTCCTTCCAAGGGCGTAAAAACGGTGTTGATATTGGTGGGGACATAATTTGGCCAAGCACCCCAGTGTGCCATGGTTGTCGCACGAAATGTGGCCTACACTGTACAAATGATTGGTTGTCCATTCCTTTGTGTTATTTTGATTTTTAGCACCAGGTACACTCAGTCTTAGACTTAGGCTAACATCTGTATGTATACGGGCAATACATTATCACACAGAGAAAGTGGACATTGAAGTTGCTGTGAATTTCGCTGTAGTGGATGACCTACCCAAAATACAACAACACAATCAATTAAAATTATGTGCTGCTGCTTCATTTTCACACAACTTTTACTATTTTCACACATTTGAAACATCATGTGCTTCCTTTTGAGTTACTGCAATTTCAGAATCTGGAAGTAATGTAGGTATGGGTGGTAGAAGTGTGAAGAGTTTTGGTAGTTGTAGTGCATTTTGCAAAAATGTTTATTCATTAAGTTGAAAGGGTTAAGTGACAATTGTTTCACATTTTTACATTTTCACATTTTATTGCAGAGGTTACATACATACGCATATACACATGCATATATGCATATACATGCAAACAATGAGCAAGAAAAAAGTAAATATAAGTAAACATTTAGCATTACCTACAAGCATTTATTAGTGTGTGTGTGTGTGTGTGTGTGTGTGAGAGAGAGAGAGAGAGAGAGAGAGAGAGAGAGAGATATTGCAAACAGAAACTCCTTGCTGTTACAGTAAATATAAGTAAACATTTAGCATTACCTACACAGTAAAAATCATAGTGTCAATTTTACTCTTTAAGAGTTGAATTTAACTCTCTGTCAGATAACATTTGGTCCCACTCAAAATCAGTGTAAAATTTACTCTATAGCCAGTGTAAGATTTTTAGAGTTAATTTTACTCTATTTTGTGTCAAAATTAACAATGATCATCACCCTGCAGAGTAGATTTTGTCGTTGTGTGCAAGTGGGAATTAACTCTCACTTTTGACACTACCATTTAGACGATTTTACTCTGCATAGTGTTATAACTACTCTATCCAGAGGAAAATAGGTTTACACTGCAATATTGACACTCCATTTTTTACTGTGTACAAGCATTTATTAGTGTGTGTGTGAGAGAGAGACAGACATAGAGAGAGAGAGAGAGATTGCAAACAGAAACTCCTTGCTGTTACAGGATCATATGACAAAAATGTCATGTTATGTCCTCCTTACGTTTTCTTTTATTGCCCGACATCACTGCCTGTGTGCTGTTTTGCTGTAGCAGCGAGATGGATGCTGATTTTACCGCTTGCTACTGCTTACAGCCAATGACAACAAAAAACCATAGCAACGTCAAGGCAACGGGAGGTGGGCCAATCAAAAACCATAGCAACGTCAAGGCAACGGGAGGTGGGCCAATCAAAGCTTCATAAAGCTTTTTTACCTGCTGTCCCCACCAATAGTCAGCCGTCTTTGAGAGGTCTGTTCACAACTGAAAATCAGCTGGAAGCGATGCCGCGTTTGGTGTTTTTATTCAGCGTTTCCCGCATCGCGGCTTCTCCATTCTAAAATGGTATGGACATTTTAAACTCAGCTGAATATTGGTATGGACGCGTCCATACGCATTTTTACGCCCATGAGTCCTTCCTTTTCTTTGCGGCTACCGCCATTTGAATGTGTCCACCAGCAGCCTACCTGACAGTCCGACTGAGTGGATTTTCAAACCAACGAACCACATGGGCTGACCCAAGTGCACAATCATAGGGGGTGGTCGCAAAGGTTTTTTGTTTGTTTGTTTGTTTGTTTCTCTGTGCTTCCTAAATTGAAAGTAAATCGGACATAACAAGTGAAGGATTCATTATATAGCCATGGTTCAGGATGGCATATTATTTGTCTCATATTGATTTAATACGCCAAATATTGGGGGGGACAGATTGGTGCTTTCCCAATATTGGGGGGGGGCATGTCCCCCCAGTGCCTATGGTGGTTACGCCCATGCGTGGCATAGTGGAAGTTTGGAGCAACTCGGCTGTTTATATCCTCTGCTTACATCATGGTTTTGTTAGTTTACAAGTATTTTTACCGAATTTATAGGTTTTTAAATAAGTAAAGTATGCTTCATTGCGCAGCATATGTCAAAATGATGCTAAAAAGAAGGACAAGGAGCTATCCTTTCATCATTTACCTGGCCAGAATTGTCAAACTATTCATAAGAAATGGATTCATGCCATCAGAAGACCTCACAACAATCTGCCTGCATTGCCCTACTTATGCTCCGAACATTTTGAATCACCGTATTTCAACGACTCAACGGAATTATAAGCAAGATTAATGGGGTGTAACAACTTTCGAACTTTGGGAAACAAAGGAACAGGAAGCAGGCTTCAGAACAGGCGAGTTATTTTAGTTTAATGCACTTTTCAGTGCCCAAACATACACATACACGACAGGGTGCCATGACTCACTCTCATTCCTGACTGTCTGAAAGACACACAGAGACACAGGTTAATAGACAGCCGGTAATTTGATACAGGTGCAGCTCATCACATGTTACCTGCTGGTTCAACCTGCCTCCTCGCCATTCACAGACGATGCTTGACCACGCCCCCGCTGCCACATGGGGGCTTCCAGAATAAAAAGAAAGAAAAGGCGATGTCGTGCCAATAATATTTGCCCACTGTTCAGCTCCAAAAGTCTGCCAATGCAGTGTTGAGCGTCAACAGAGACAACAACCACAACACCGGGAGGTTAGTTTCGACTTTGTTCTACCATGGTTCTTTGTAGTATACAGGGATGGATCCAGCCCAAGAATCTGACAGATGCACATTTGCAGAAATGTTTTCACTAATTTTACCAGATCGCTATGGATTTTCACAGGGGTGTAGAGCATGCTGAGCCCTTTCTGAAGAGGGCAGCCACAACTCACTATGACCATGGCTTGGCCTGGTCTGTTGGTTGAGCGTGGCTATAGCCCATGTAGTCGGCTAGCGATAAAGTAAACAAATGCCCCATGACTGATGC
Organism: Neoarius graeffei; assembly: GCF_027579695.1. Lineage (NCBI taxonomy): Eukaryota > Metazoa > Chordata > Actinopteri > Siluriformes > Ariidae > Neoarius > Neoarius graeffei. The sequence continues at coordinate 65,829,410 of NC_083585.1, forward strand.
CAAGTGGTACACATATATTTCTGCATGCGCATCGGTCTGGATCCATCCCTGGTATATTATTGGTGTCTTACCTGGTGAATTGTAACCGGTATTCCGATGCATCAAGGCTCTTCAGCGTATACTGGAAGAAAATACAGGTAACAAAGAAAACACCGACCTCAAAGAACAAGCACTGACGGCTCAAGAGACAAAGCATTTAATTGAGCTTCAGATAAGACAATTACTCAGAACATTTTGCATGAAACTCACTCATTTGAAATTTCTGAAGTTTTATTGCATGGTAGTTTCCATTTCATTTTCAGTTATATGCTCAACACATGAATTGACCAGAAAGAGGGATATTGCTGTGCAAACAGATGAACCAGTCAGTGTTGAAATCCAGATAGAGACAGTTGTCTTCAAAGACCAGATTATCCAGTGTCCTTTGTTGGGAGATGAAAGTATCTCATTAGATGATTCGTTCCAACTCTACGAGCAAAACTACGATGTGAGCAGAGGATATAAACAGCCAAGTTGCTCCAAGCTTCCACTACGCCGCGTCATCGTGTACATCACTTCCACAGGAGGCCCATCTGGTATTTTAATAAAAATAGATTTTTCTAGAACACTATTTGGTCTCTGAAAATGACTGTTTGACTGTTGAAATCTATGAATACTTTTACTTAACATAAGTTTAAGAATAAATCCACTGGATGATCCTTTAAATCTTATATCATGATTTACACCTGATTATGGCATTCCTTTAGAACAGGACTGGATCCCAGGCGTCCTTCTCCTGATCATCAGCCGTTTTCCAGCTGTTCCATCTGAAGCTGTAGTTTTATTTTGCTTTTTGTTGTTTTGTACTGTATATTTGTGTCTGAACAGAGAATCCTGACGATACTGGATCGGTGGTGTTTGTGGTTTTTCCCCGTACGCTAGCGCACGTGTGGAGCTGCACATTAGTGAAGGCCTCACAGGAAACCAGTGTGTGGTGTGTGAGGCCTGAAGTGTGTGCAGTTCCCAGTGTGTAGTGATGGAGAGAGACACGAGCGCTCCCTCTGGGATTTAAACTGATCTCTGTTTAATAAAGTTTTGTTTTGGCAGTGTTTGGATCTTGAGTTTATGAAGCATCTTTTATAAACCTGAGTTTGATTAATAGTTGTCATTTGGCCTTCAATGAAAATAGAAAGAGAAAAGTAGCCACACAGAAAAGTTTGAGTTTTAATGCTCTGATAGGTAAACAGTATTTTATTATTTTGATTACATCTGTTAGTTTTAAAGTACAAGGAACTACTACAAATGAGTTTATAACATAAAAAAACTGACATTAAATCAGGCATCCAAGAGAAAATACAGCCCCAAGTCAGAAAAAGATGATATCGTATGTTGAAATTGAAATTAAAACTGAAAACACTGATTTGTAAATAATCTTTATAGGTGTAGATTCCAAAATCTGCAAAATGAGTGTTTATTCCATATTTTAAATGTTATTTTTTAAAGGGTCCTAATATGTTAAGTGCATTTCTTAAACAGAAAATGGTTAAAAATTTAAATATGTTATGACACACAGTAGGGTGTGTTTCCACCAGCAGCACGACAGAAAGATGTGGTAGTTTGAGAAAGGTTGATTATTTCTGAAGAAACCAATTTTGCAAAAAACATTTACATCTCAAATTCTGTGTTTATCACTATAACAAATCTCATAATAGTGCATACATTTAAAACAAATGCTTTCAAAGAGACTATTTTTTTCTAGAAACATCCTACATTAAGATATTATCATGGTGCATGAAAGTTTGTGAAGCCTTTAGAATTTTCTATATTTCTGCATAAATATGACCAAAAACATCAGATTTTCACACAAGTCCTAAACGTAGATAAAGAGAACCCAGTCAAGCAAATGAGACAAAAATATTATACTTGGTCATTTATTTATTGAGGAAAATGAGCCAATATTACATATCTGTGAGTGGCAAAAGTATGTGAACCTCTAGGATTGGCAGTTAATTTGAAGGTGAAATTAGAGTCAGGTGTTTTCAATCAATGGGATGACAATCAGGTGTGAGTGGGCACCCTGTTTTCACAAACTTTCAAGCACCACTGTATGTTTAGAATTAATCTATAAAACAGAAGCACTTTGAAAATAATAATTCATTAGTTCCACAGTTCTGCACACAAAAATGTCTTTGTATTTCAGGGAGAAATTCAATCTGACAACTCAGTTATAACTTTACTCAACATTTCAACTTTTACCAACATTTCATTTATTCATCGGATCACAAAACCTCACAGATGAGTCAGGACCAATCCAGACCCCAGCGTATAGAGGCTGAGTGAATGTGGTGTGGACTCTGTGGAGGAGCCTCATTGTGTCAGAGACGCTGTAGAAGGACAGAGTTCCTGCACTGTGATCCACATACACTCCTATTCTGGAGGATGACAGATGTCGGAGAACAGTCTTAATGTCGTTGTGTCGGAAATAGACAAAGGAAGAAAAACACACCAGACTCCAGGACTGACTGTTGTATCCAAACCCACACTCACAACTCAGTCCTTTCCTGCTGATCTCTTTATATGAGACTGATATGTCCACATCACCCCTCTTCTCCACCTCCCAGTAACAGCGTCCACACACACTCTCCTTACACAACACCTGCCACCTGGAGTCAAATCTCTCTGGATGATCAGAGTATTGCTGTTTTCTCCTCCTGTGTCTCACCGCTCTGTTCTTCTCAGACAGAATGAGGTTAGGATGTGCTGTATTTGGATCCAGAATCAGATAACAGAAATCTAAAACAATAAAATATCCACAGGTTAGATGTTCACACACATTCACACCTACGGTCAATTTAGAGTGAGTGTGAATGGTTGTCTGTGTCTATGTGTCAGCCCTGTGATGACCTGGCGACTTGTCCAGGGTGTACCCCGCCTTTCGCCCGTAGTCAGCTGGGATAGGCTCCAGCTTGCCTGCGACCCTGTAGAACAGGATAAAGCAGCTAGAGATAATGAGATAATGAGATGAGGTTAGATGTTAATCGCAGGATTTATAAGAAGTGTGTGTGAGACACCTGTCTGTCGTGAGGCTCTGAAGCGCATATGGAGTAGAAGGGGTCGTGGCAGACGAAACCACGTGACCAATGACAAACGAAGGCTTGGTTGCGATCACTGAGCTTTATATAAAATCTGGAGCTCGTGGGCTCGTCAGAGTGAAGCCATCTGGGCGCCATCTTACCACTCACCTTGTGTGTATTTGGTTTGTGTGTTAAGCCGTTGTATCTGATCAAATGTGCCCCAAATTTGGTCAGTTTCTCCTGACCCCTCCCCCCATTACCACCTCTTATTTTCTCAACTTCACCCCCCATTCCTTACATCTCTTTATCATGCTCCCCTTTGTGGGGATTTTTTCTTTTCCAGTCCAGTCTCCGATCAATTTTTTTGATAGCTCTTTTACCACAATAATCATTTTTACGGAGATTATTTCAGTTTTTCTCTTATACAGTGCATCTTTCTCTTTCATACAGTTCTTCCTTCCTTTGTATTTATTATACCAACACAAAAGGCTGTACAATACTTCCTTTCTATTTAGGACAGCTGTTGAAACAGGATTATTTCCTCATGTTAATTTCCATTTTCACTTCATTCTCACAGTCATGTCTTAACAGTATTTATTGGTCACATTTATTGGTCACTGTCATTGTCATGCAGCTTGCAACCAATAAATACTGTTAAGACATGACTGTGAGAATGAAGTGAAAATGGAAAACAACATTAGAAAATAATCCTGTTTCAACACAACTGTTCTAAACAGAAAAGTATCGTACAGCTTTTGTATTGATAGAATAAAGATATAATAAAGAAAAGAAATATATGAAAGAAAGATACACTGTATGAGAGAAAAACTGAAATAATCTCTAAAAATAATTATAGTAGGAAAAGAGCCGTTCAAAAAATGATCAGACTGAACTGGAAAAGAAAAAATAAAACAGTATCAGTGAAGGGAAGCGCTATAAAGATATGTAAGGAATGGGGGGTAAAGTTGAGAAAATAAGAGGAGGGAATGAAAGGAAAAAACTCAGGAGATACTTTTCTTGGGGCAAATTTGATCAGATACGACGGTTTAACACACAAACCAAATCCACGCGATGTGAGTGGTAAGATGGCGTCCAGATGGCTTCACTCGTCTCTACAGAGGGGAATGGGTTCGGAGCCCTCCAGGTTTTATATCGAGCTCAGTGCATTCAACAGAGTTCACTAGCAACACCTACTGCTCAGAGAAATGTACAGCATTAATTTCTACATCACACCAGTGTTCTGCTGCTTCACATTATTATTTACACAATGTTCCATTTTGAAATAACTTATGTCATAAGGGGTTTTTTTATATGCCTTTTTGTTATTCAGTGCGTACTCTTATTTCTCTCTCTCTCTCTCACACACACACACACACACACACACTTGACTCTCTGGAACAGTATTGATGACTCTTTCCAGAGTCTTAGCTTCAGCAATTTCAAGCGTTCTATCAAAAGTACGATTATCGCTTCAGATCAGCATTCCTTTCTCTTTTCCTCACACTGTCATTTCATTTTTTACTTCTTTTTGTTTTATTCTATTTATTGAAATATTGTATTTTTTTTCCTTGTCTCTGTGTGACGAGCTTTCTTCTTTATAACAGTAATCCATTATTTTTTCTGCCAAGTGAGATTAGATTCCTAGTTATTTCTAGGCAGCATTTTATCCTTCGTATGGATTAGATTTCTGTGTGTGATATAAATAAACTATTATTGATATACATTCTGTGTGTTGTAGAAAGAAAGAAAGAAAGAAAGAAAGAAAGAAAGAAAGAAAGAAAGACCATCAAGTGGGGGTCCTCCTCTGAGCTGAACTCTGTGTGTGTGTGTGTGTGTGTGTGTGTGTGTGTGTGTGTGTGTGTGTTTTACACCTACACTGCAGGAAATCTTCTCTGCTCTTTGGTTTTGAGGGTAAAATCATGTGAACTGCTGCAGCTGTAGAGACACAGAGACAAAATGCAGACTGAAAAATGACATGAAAACAGTTTAAAGGATCATGAGAACAAGCAAAAACCTTTTCCCAGCTGAAGCTCTGACAATGTGTGTGTTTTTACTTTCTGATGGACTTTATGGAGGAATTAAGGCCTCGGTTCTGATCTAATGTTCATCATATTTGTTATGTGTAAAGTTCAATAAGATTAGTTTGTGGATTTGTGATTAAGGTCCTGTTTATCTGGGAAATTTATTTGTAATTTCTGAGGCTAATACTAATACTTTGTGATTTGATGCAGTTTTGTTCCTGCTTCCTTCTTATTTCTGTGATGTGAATTTTATGTCTCTCTTTACTGTGATACAGAACAAATGTTTGTTTGTTTACCTTGTGGATGGATTTTGTTGAATTCCCCCTCACAGATTTCATCGACTTGTTTTTTCAGATCTGAGAGAGATTTCCTCACTCCATCAAATGAGAGATGTTGATTGACAGTGAAGCTGGGTGAGTCGTCACATCCAGGAGAAACACAGAGAGACGGGAAACTCTACAGAGAGGAAACACAGAATAGAGAAGGAGAAAAGTGTAGGAGAGGAACGAATGAATCTCAGACTGAATCAGACCAAAGACACACTTGGGTTCTCAGACAGGAACATTTATTGTTGCTGTAATGAGCTTTTAGGAGGAAACTTTGTGAGGAACAGCGCCCTCTGTAGATCAGACAGTGAGTGTTACCTGGAGGAAGTGGATGTGATCGTGTGAGTGAAAGCTGCTCCAGCTCAGTGACTCTCCTCTGAAGATCAGCAATCTCCTGCTCCAGTTGCTTCAGGAGTCGTTCAGCTTGTGTAGTGGCTAAATGTCCCTTCTTGTGTTCTTAACATGTTCTTGCTTCATTCATACAAATAACCACTCGGTCAGACGGAAAGAACGAGTCCTATGCGTGTTTGAGCATTGACGACGGTAGAAAACAGTGTGTTCGCCCCATCTTTACTGGATCAAACTCACATGACATTGCAGCAGCAGCTGTTACATTCGATAGGCGCGTGAGCTCTCAATACGTCATTGCTCTGCGCCAGTTCCTATTAACTATACATTCTTAAAGTTCCAAACACACACTAAATACAAATTATACTAAATACTACATACAAAATGCAATCCTACTCTTACCTTAAGCATGCTGCAATATGCACATACTAAAAATATCCAAATAATAATATAACCAAAAATGAACTTGAATTAAAGAATAGAAAATGGCACATATATTTCCGGCCCCTAATTGCTCACCATAAGGGTGACAATTACACAACTACAAATAAACTTGAGTCATTTTCTATCTTCAAATTCCCTTCAATACTCTTACTATGTTCTCTAGACCAACATAAAACTAAAATCAATTTGCTCAGAAAATAATTAAACAAATAATGTCTTTCATTGTCCATTAGATTCTTCCATCTTGAGCAGAAGACACAGCTTGTCTATGGGTCTCTCCAGCGTATTGGTCTTCGTTTTGATGAGGACCCGACGGACAAACCCTTGGGCGTCAGGGATTGTCTTCTCCACCCTTCCCATCAACCAGGACCCTCTTGGAGCCCTTTTATCCATGATGAGCACAATGTCTCCCTCTTTCACATTCCTCTTCTTTTCCAGCCACTTCTGCCATTCTTGTAGGAGGGGCAAGTACTCTCTGGACCAGCGCTTCCAGAAGATGTCGGAAATATACTGCACCTGCCTCTATCTTTGTTTGGAATATAAATCCTCCTTCTGAAACATGCCTGGAGGGAGTGTTGGCTTTCCCTTGAGAAGAAGATGATGATTCGGCGTCAGTGGTTCGAGGTCGTCCACATCATCTGATGACTTGGTAAGGGGTCTGCTATTGATCACTGCTTCCACTTCACACATCACAGTGTGCAGACACTTGTCGTCGAGTGACTGTAACTTCAGAACGTTGGTAAGTATCTTCCGTACTGTTCTTATTTGGCGCTCCCAGATCCCGCCATGGTGCGAACCAGCAGGCGGGTTGAAGATCCAGGTAACTCCTCTTTGCAGCAGGGCTTCTGAGATCTGGGACTGGTTCCACTCCTTCATCACCTGGCAGATCTCCTGTTCTGCAGCTACCAGATTCGTTCCGTTATCGGATCTCATAACTTCTACTTGTCCTCGTCTGGCAATAAAACGCCTTACTGCGTTTATACATGAGTCTGTGTCAAGTGAGTGTGCAATTTCAATATGGACGGCTCTGACTGTAAGGCAAGTAAACAAGACTCCATAATGCTTGACTCGCGCACGTCCACGCTTTGCTTCAAAGGGGCCAAAATACAGTGGTGCTTGAAAGTTTGTGGACCCTTTAGAATTTTCTATATTTCTGCATAAATATGGCCTAAAACATCATCAGATTTTCACACAAGTCCTAAAAGTAGATAAAGAGAAACCAGTTAAACAAATGAGACAAAAATATTATACTTGGTCATTTATTTATTGAGGAAAATGATCCAATATTACATATCTGTGAGTGGCAAAAGTATGTGAACCTTTGCTTTCAGTATCTGGTGTGACCCCCCTTGTGCAGCAATAACTGCAACTAAACGTATCCGCTAACTGTTGATCAGTCCTGCACACCGGCTTGGAGGAATCTTAGCCCATTCCTCCATACAGAACGGCTTCAACTCTGGAATGTTGGTGGGTTTCCTCACATGAACTGCTTGCTTCAGGTCCTTCCACAACATTTCCATTGGATTAAGGTCAGGACTTTGACTTGGCCATTCCAAAACATTAACTTTATTCTTCTTTAACCATTCTTTGGTAAAACGACTTGTGTGCTTAGGGTCGTTGTCTTGCTGCATGACCCACCTTCTCTTGAGATTCAGTTTATGGACAGATGTCCTGATATTTTCCTTTAGAATTCGCTGGTATAATTCAGAATTCATTGTTCTATCAATGATGGCAAGTCGTCCTGGCCTAGATGCAGCAAAACAGGCCCAAACCATGATACTACCACCACCATGTTTCACAGATGGGATCAGGTTCTTATGCTGGAATGCAGTGTTTTCCTTTCTCCAAACATAACGCTTCTCATTTAAACCAAAAAGTTCTATTTTAGTATCATCTGTCCACAAAACATTTTTCCAACAGCCTTCTGGCTTGTCCACGTGCCCTTTAGCAAACTACAGATGAGCAGCAATGTTCTTTTTGGAGAGCAGTGGCTTTCTCCTTGCATGCCTGCCATGAACACCATTGTTGTTCAGTGTTCTCCTGATGGTGGACTCATGAACATTAACATTGGCCAATGTGAGAGAGGCCTTCAGTTGCTTAGAAGTTACCCTGGGGTCTTTTGTGACCTCACCGACTATTACACGCCTTGCTCTTGGAGTGATCTTTGCTGGTCGACCACTCCTGGGGAGGGTAACAATGGTCTTGAATTTCCTCCATTTGTACACAATCTGTCTGACTGTGGATGGGTGGAGTCCAAACTCTTTAGAGATGGTTTTGTAACCTTTTCCAGCCTGATGAGCATCAACAATGCTTTTTCTGAGGTCCTCAGAAATCTCCTTTGTTCGTGCCATGATACACTTCCACAAACATGTGTTGTGAAGATCAGACTTTGATAGATCCCTGTTCTTTAAATAAAACAGGGTACCCGCTCACACCTGATTGTCATCCCATTGATTGAAAACACCTGACTCTAATTTCACCTTCAAATTAACTGCTAATCCTAGAGGTTCACATACTTTTGCCACTCACAGATATGTAATATTGGACCATTTTCCTCAATAAATAAATGACCAAGTATGATATTTTTGTCTCATTTGTTTAACTGGGTTCTCTTTATCTACTTTTAGGACTTGTGTGAAAATCTGATTATGTTTTAGGTCATATTTATGCAGAAATATAGAAAATTCTAAAGGGTTCACAAACTTTCAAGCACCACTGTAGTCTACACCAACATTGGTGAACGGTGGGTGATCTGGAAGAAGATGATCCGGTGGTAGACTTGCCATCTTTTGTTCACCAACAGCAGCTTGACTCTTCCAGCATTTCACACACTTTGAAAGCACACTTCTTACTGCTGCATTCCCTTTGCATATCCAGACCCTTTGTCTTAATCGAGCGAGGGTGTGGTTCCTCCCTCCATGTCCAACTTCCTCATGCGCATTCCTGATGATCAGGGTTGTGACATGATCTTTGGCCAGAATAGCTGGATGCCTTGTGTGTTCCGGCAGGGCTGCCTGGTGTAGTCTTCCACCAACCCGGAGAACACCATCTTGGAGGAAGGGATCCAGTTTCACAATAGAACTGCTTCTCTTGATCTTTTCACCCTTCTGCAGTGCACGAAGCTCCTCTTGGAAGGTTTGACCTTGGCTAAACCGGATGATGGCAGTTTCCGCTCTTCTGATGTCCTTGACAGTCAGATGGGTTCCTTTCAGAGTAGTTCTCCACTTCTGCATGTGGTGCTCAACTGTGTTGAATTTCACATCTTGACTTTCTGAAGACTGGGCTTGAGATTCATAGATCTTCCTTCTTTCACAGAGACTTCTAAGCAGCTCCTTTAGTCTCAACATCCAGGCTACAGCCTTCCTCAGGCTGTGCCAGTTGGAGTAGTGATGAATCAACTTGAAGAGGGGATCTGTGCTTGAGTCGATGGCTTTGATGATGTTCATGCTGGCCATGTGCTTCAACTTGGCATCATCTTCACTTATCTCTCTTGAGAAGTCTGAGAGGACTGGCCAGTGAGACTCATCCTTGGCTAGGAAGTCAGGACCTTCAATCCAACTCTGACACTTCATGAAGTGCTCTGCCTTCATTCCTCGTGATGCATGGTAGGCTGGATTTGAAGTAGTGCTGACGTATCTCCACTGTACTGGCCTTGTGTTCTCTCTGATTATCGACACTCTGTTCGCAACAAAGGTTTTAAAGTGAGCGCTGTCATTGTCAATGTATCGGAGGACAGTGGTGCTATCTGTCTACAGCACAGACTCTTTGAGGTCCATCCGAAGTTCCTGCCTCATGAGCTTGTCCATTTTCACAGCGATGGTTGCAGCTGTAAGCTCAAGGCGTGGCACAGTGACTGGTTTGAGCGGTGTCACTCTGGATTTTCCAAGCAGAAATGAGCAATGGACTTGACCATGGCTGTTCTTGATGCGGAGGTAAGTGACGACACTGTAGCCCTTCTCACTAGCATCAGAGAAATGGTGCAACTGTGCTGACATTACTGGACCAAATCCCTCAGAATGCATCTTCTGACAGAAAAGTTGACGAACTGTCTCAGGTCAAACAACCAGGCAAACCATTTGTTTGTTACGTCTTCTGGAATTTCATCATCCCAGGTAAGTTTCATTCGACAGAGATTCTGGACAATGTTCTTGGCAAGAAGAATGAACGGTGACAAGAACCCAAAGGGGTCGTAAATTGAGCTTACAACCGAGAGGATACCTCGTCTGGTGACTGGCATGCTCTTCACATGGATGTGGAACTTGAAGGAATCTGATTCTATGCACCAGTCCACTCCAAGCGCCCTTTCCATGGGCAGCTCATCCCTGTCCAGGTCTAGGTTCTTCATTCCCTTTGCTCGCTCATGTTCAGGAAGTGATGACAACACTTCGTGGCTGTTGCTAGACCACATAGTCAAATGGAATCCTCCACTCATGCAGAGTGCAGTGAGGTCCTTTGTCAAGGAAGTAGCATTCTTCTCGTCAGATGCTGAGACCAGGCAGTCATCTACATAAAAAAGTGCTCTAGTACTGCAGTTACTGCCTCAGGTGATGACCAGTCTTTTCCATCCTCTGCAGTCCGCCGTAAAGCGTAGTTGGCACAGCTTGGGCTGGACGTGGCCCCAAACAAGTGGACTACCATCTTGTATTCACACAGAGGCTGGTTCAGATCCCCCTGTGGCCACCAAAGGAATCATAAAAGATCAGAGTCCTCATCAGGGACTTTCACCTGATAGTACATCACTTCAATGTCAGAAATGAGTGTGATGGGCTCATGGCGAAACCGTGTTAGGACACCCACCAGACTATTAGTGAGGTCCGGCCCCTGTAACAACAACTCATTCAGTGACATCCCCTGAAACGAAGCGGCGCAATCAAAAACAACCCTCAGCTTGCCCTTTTGCGGATGGGTAACACCATGATGGGGAATATACCATACTCTTCCATCGTTGCGGTTGCGCTCACCTGCAGGGACTTCCACGGCGTAGCCTTTGCCCAGCAGGTCTGACATGAAGGTTGTGTAGTCATTATAGAAGCTGGAGTTTTTTGCCAGTTTCTTTTTCAGGTTCAATGCTCGCTGTTCAGCAACACATTTGTTGTTCGGCATCACTACATTTTTGTTTTGGAGAGGTATCCCAATACAATAGTGTCCATCAATTTTCTTGGTTGTTTCCATCACACACTGCATGAATTGAACGTCTTCTCGTGACATTTCTGACTTCTCTTTGCAGGCTTGTTCCGGAAAGTCGTGATTGTATTGCTGCAGCAGCATGCTGTCCACACTACTGACTGACACTCTGTTGACTGAAGCACTTGGACTGTAGTGACTTGACTTGTGGTGATTGTCACCTTTCTTGAAAGGACCATTTACTACCCAACCAAGGGTGGTCTTTATTGCGTAAGGCCCATTGTCTTGGCTGTGGATTATTTTCCATGGCTCCATCGCAGAGTGAGCGTTTACTCCGATGAGCATCTCCACATCTGTGTCAATCTGTGGTAGCCGCACTTCTTTCTGCAGATACGGCCATCTCTCTAAGTCTTTCTCTACAGGAACATTATTCTTTGTCACAGGTATGTCTGTGTGGGTGTAAACCTCTGGCAGGCTTATGTACTTGTTCTCTGTTAAACCGCAAACTTCTAGATCTGAGAGGACGAAGCAGGACACCGGCTTCTCCTGACCCATAGTACGGAGTAGCACTTGTGTCTTCTTACTATGGACGCCAAGCCGTCTCATCAATCTTTCTGAGCAAAATGTTGCGGAACTTCCTGAGTCCATGAAAGCATACGTCTCTATTGCTGTGTTGCTCCTCTTAGATTTGATGCGCACTGGCACAATGGAAAGGATGCAGTCGTTGCCTCTGGCCCCAGTGACTGCTGAGAGTTCACTCTTGGATGACACTTGCTCTTGTGGAGTTGAGTCTTCACTGGTAGAGCCTGCACCTTTCTCAGCCTTGGGATTTGCTTGGCCAACATTCTCATCTCTTCTGGTGTGAAGCAGACTTGGGTGTTTCTTGCTGCAGATTTCACACGTTGCTCTCTTTTTGCAGTCTTTTCCCATATGTCCTTGAGTCAGACACCTGAAACATAGTCCTTTCCCCTTAAGGAACTCTATTCTCTCTCTATTTGGCAGACCTCTTATATTCTTACATGCACTCAAAGCGTGTCCCTTGTTGCAGTACAGACATAGCTCCTCAAATGCATTGCTTGGCTGCTTGGTCTTTGACTCTGAAGCATCCTCAACTTGTGTAACACTTGTAGCTAGGCCAGTGGTTCTTGTTAGCCAACCCATTGCAGGTTTAGCGCTTGACTTACTCCTTTCTCTCCCCTCATGAGACTCTCTGACATCACCAAACAGTGGGTCTGAAGCTATCTTAGCTTGTCTGTTGACGTACCCCACAAGATCAGAAAAGTCTGGTCTTCTTCCTTCGTTCTCTTGTATGTCGAAAGCTATGAAAGTTTTTTTCTTTGTTGTTTGTTTTTTGTTTTGTTTTAAACAGGGTAAAGCCTTTACAAAAAACAAACAACAAAGAAAAAAACTCTCATATATACTAACCCTGATTAACCTGTATGCCCCCACATTTTGTATGCTGCTGAATCTGTCCTTTTTTCAGTAGCTTTGTATAAACAATAACCGCTAAATGTAATGCAATGTTATGTAAGGTGATCGCCTTGGCATTCTCATTGTGAAAAGTAAGTCACATGTACATGGACTGGCATTTAATGTTGTATTTGTTCCTTTCTATTTGTTTTTTGTCTGTTCATATTCTTTTTGGGGGAGTAAAGTCAGTTTAAAAATGCCGTTAAATGCATAGGCCTATAGGCCAAGTTTAATGACCTTGAGGTTATCAGAGGTCATATGTTGTTTTACAAATGAAAATTGAATTCAGCACCCAAACATTTAACAAACAAGGCCATTTGCTAACTTCATTAATCATTTTAGTACATTTCATTCCTTAGAAAGCTGAGAAACTGGGTTCAGCTGAGACGTTTACAGGCCCAAAGTTCAATGACCTCTAGAGGTCAACAGAGGTCAGATAGAGCTTGGCATATTGCAGATTTGAATTCGGCACACCCAAATTGACAAAATAAGACTGTTTGCCGACTTTGTCTCAAAAATGCCTTTGGGTGTCACAATTCTGGATTTTGGTACCAGTCTACTATAGCTTGACTCAGTTCAGCTTTCTCCTGAGCTCTGATCAGCTCCGTCATCTCCAAGCGCTTTTTCTTCATGGATCTGATCATCTGAGTAAAGATCTTCTCACTGTCATCTACTGCTGACTGTGAACGCTTTTGTTAGAACACACACATGTGGTGGTCAAATGGGAGACTCTATAAAATAAATAAACCTCACTCTGTAGGTGTGTCTTAAGGAGAATCTCTCTACCTAAGTTGCCGTTGTAGTTTTATGCAACATAGAAGCGATTTTTTAAAAGAAATTGCGAATCTCCTGTGTTTCTCTGAAGAGAGGGTTTTTTTTCCTACTGTCAGAGTTCTCTTTTTCAGAAAAGTAGTATCTGCTCCTCATGTCATGTGACTTAAATGAGAAAATGTGTTTCCATTTCATTTTTGTGAAATACTGCTTGATTGAATTATCTGAAAAACCACCTCACGCGAGTGTAAAAACTTTCTTTGCAATATATGGGAGGATTTTGAAAATCCTGTATTTGATTCTGTCAGGTTCACCTGGGGTTGAACTTGGATATTTGGTGCAACAGGCCAGAGCTCTACCCCTGTGCCACAAGGTGGTTTTATAACACCCAGATGCAGAGACTGATGAGGTTAAAGTGCATAATCACAGCTAAATTCAGGAGCAAGATCAATGTAATTTTCCTATTTTATATTAAACTTTGGTCAAATACACTATATTGCCAAAAGTATTTGCTCACCCATCCAAATGATCAGAATCAGGTGTTCCAATCATTTCCATGGCCACAGGTGTATAAAATCAAGCACCTAGGCATGCAGACTGTTTTTACAGTTTGGAGCTGTCCCCTTCCTCTTCCAACATGATTGTGCACCAGTGCGCAAAGCAAGGTCCATGAACACATGAATGACAGAGTCTGGTGTGGATGAACTTGACTGGCCTGCACAGAGTCCTGACCTCAACCCGATAGAACACCTTTGGGATGAATTAGAAAGGAGACTGAGAGCCAGGCCTTCTCGTCCAACATTAGTGTGTGACCTCACAAATGCGCTTCTGGAAGAATGGTCAAAAATTCCCATAAACACACTCCTAAACCTTGTGGACAGCCTTCCCAGAAGAGTTGAAGCTGTTCTAGCTGCAAAGGGTGGACTGACATCATATTGAACCCTATAGATTAGGAATGGGATGCCACTTAAGCTCATATGTGAGTCAAGGCAGGTGAGCAAATACTTTTGGCAATATAGCGTATCTGTCACATTTTGAATTTTGTGCAATTTTTTACCTTGCGCAATACCAGAAAAATTCAGTTGAAATCAAGCCATTTGAGGTGAATTGGGCTGCCTCTGAAAAAACTTGGCATTTGGATTTACCAGCAAACATTGATTTTCATGACGTCACATGCGGGACGCCTCCCTCTGAATCCTACATCAGCGCTAGTTTGTTTATGAGAAAACGACCTGGTGATTTTCTGCAAATTTCTTCAACATTATCACGCAATTATTAAAATGGTTAACAGATGTGTTGTAGGAGGGTGTAGCAACATCAATCTTGATGGGATTAGTACTCACCTGGAAAAATTGGCTACATGCTACAGACTACAGCATTATTTGCGGTGCTCACTTCACAAGGCCCGACGACTTTGAGAACTATTTGCAGTGGGAAATGGGCTTCGCGAGGCAACTTGATCTGAAAAAAGACGCAGTTCCATCTGTCAGAATGCCCAAAGCAACACCGTCTCCATCTGTGTCAGCGTCACCAAAGGAGCCAGCCGTGTTCGTCTCCCCTGACAGAAGGCGAAGTGCCGCATCCACTGAGGTCCTCAGAGCCGAGGACCAAGCAGAGCCAAGAAAAAGACCAAGAAAATCGGCAATTCACAAGTTGACTGTTGCCAGGGTAAGAAATAATTCTGACATCTCATATTCTTCATCCAAAGGTGAAGTAACCTTGCACTCAGGTGACAATTCCATATTTCAATGCAAAATTGCTAGCTGCTAAACTTGGTCTACACAGGCTGTGTACTGAAACCATGGAAGCTCTCGCAGCCTGCTGGCGGTTCCACAGGTGACGCTACGAATCTGGCTCCAGACTCCCTTGGGATTTTTCCAGATGTGTTTTTTTTTTTTTTTTCTGCTGTAGACAGATGGCCTTGTGCAAAATTACCCTTCTGGGTGAGTGTGTAAAGGGGCATACTTTCATATAAAAAAACAAAAAAACAAAATTGGTCCAGGACATGCACTTTAAGCAGATGAGGGTTTTTTTTACTTGATAGCAGAACAGGAATATCCAAACAGCAAGAAGACAATAAATCAGAGTACAGTCCAGGCATGGGTCAAAATCCAGTGTCATACGAGCCAAAGTGGCAGACAAGAGTCAACAACAAGAGAAACCTCAGAAACAGGCTTAGTTACTGGGCTTGAACAGAATATCAACTCAAAATTGAGCAAAGAACTCAGGAAAGCGAGGAGTTGAAATAGCCTCATAAACCAGACTCAGGTGAACACAATACATAGATATTTAGGCCAAACAAAGACACTGAGGACCCCACTTGGCCAAAAAAGGAACAGCAGTCATAAAGTCTTGACATGTTCCTTGTTTTTATTTCACTAGACCGGCGGCTACAGTTATCGACAGTCCATAATTATTGACACCTTTTCAGATTTACCAATTTTGAAAAAACAATTTTACAAAGGTGAGTTTCAGTTCCAACAGTTATTATTGGTTAATTAATCAACCGGAAGACCCCCCTCGCCCTTTGAGCTTGTCGTCTGATGACACAGCTCGTTATCTGAGATGGAATTTTTTTTAGCGCAATCAGTAAGTTGAGGAAAACCCAGACGTTATTATCGCAGGTAAGCATGGTGAAAAGATCATGGACATGTTTTTACTGATCAAATTCACTGATATTTCATGATCTCCTTGTCGAAACCTACTTTGTTTCTTACTCTTTCATTTGAGAGTCACCATTTTGTATCTAAATGTGCATTTGAGAAGTCACGTGAGGTGTCGATAATACTGATCCCTTTCACCGGTGTCCACCATTATCGACACCCTGTCAAATTAAGTGACATTTACAACTGTTATGGATCGAGCTTTGTGTAACATTGTTGAAGTAGATGAAGTACTTTAAAAAAATAAAAGTGCTGTGATTAATAATACATTTTTTTTCTGATTCATAACAGAATGGAATGTTTATAGAGTATTTGGAATCCTATTGCAATAAATAGAATTAGACTAGAATTAAATTCCTAGCATATAAAAAATTACATGCTGGAAATATTCAGAATTTTCTATTCCATTCAGATTTTTTTTTTTGCAGTTTGTTGTAAATATCTACCACATATTACAACATCAGGAGACATTTTATATTTTGGTTCGAGGAATGACATGTGGCCTTTGACCTGGATTTTCATGTGGTTACAATGTCAATTGCCTGTTG
The DNA here is from genome assembly GCF_027579695.1 of Neoarius graeffei. Classification (NCBI taxonomy): domain Eukaryota; kingdom Metazoa; phylum Chordata; class Actinopteri; order Siluriformes; family Ariidae; genus Neoarius; species Neoarius graeffei. The sequence goes on from NC_083585.1 coordinate 65,846,178, forward strand.
ACATTTATTGGTAAACTACATTCTCATCTCATTATCTCTCGCCGCTTTATCCTGTTCTACAGGGTCGCAGGCAAGCTGGAGCCTATCCCAGCTGACGATGGGCGAAAGGCGGGGTACACCCTGGACAAGTCGCCAGGTCATCACAGGGCTGACACATAGACACAGACAACCATTCACACACATTCATACCTACGGTCAATTTAGAGTCACCAGTTAACCTAACCTGCATGTCTTTGGACTGTGGGGGAAACCGGAACACCCGGAGGAAACCCACGCAGACACGGGGAGAACATGCCAACTCCACACAGAAAGGCCCTCATCGGCCACGGGGCTCGAACCTGGACCTTCTTGCTGTGAGGCGACAGTGCTAACCACTACACCACCGTGCCGCCCATTTATTGGTAAACTACAGAACTAGAAATTAATAAAAACAACAATTAATGATTAACAATATGTGAAATGTGAAAATACTTAGAAAGTAGGTAGAAAGTAGAATAAAAAGATTTTCTGACAGGTTAAACATCAGTTTATTTGTTGACAAACATTAGCATTACTTCCTCATTTAGTACGTAAGCACCGACATCCATATATTTATATAATATTTTGTACTGAATATAAGTCTATGTAAAACAAATTTTCAATAAAAACTAAGTTTTGGGGGCGGCACGGTGGTGTAGTGGTTAGCGCTGTCGCCTCACAGCAAGAAGGTCCTGGGTTCGAGCCCCGGGGCCGGCAAGGGCCTTTCTGTGTGGAGTTTGCATGTTGTCCGCGTGGGTTTCCTCCGGGTGCTCCGGTTTCCCCCACAGTCCAAAGACATGCAGGTTAGGTTAACTGGTGACTCTAAATTGACCGTAGGTGTGAGTGTGAATGGTTGTCTGTGTCTATGTCTCAGCCCTGTGATGACCTGGCGACTTGTCCAGGGTGTACCCCGCCTTTCGCCTGTAGTCAGCTGGGATAGGCTCCAGCTTGCCTGCGACCCTGTAGAAGGATAAAGCGGCTAGAGATAATGAGATGAGAACTAAGTTTTGTTAACTAAATAGCACATACTGATTATTTTTTAAGAAATAATCATCTGGATGTCAATAATTGTGAAACAGTGGCAATAACTGTGGAACAGTGTCACATGATCTGATATACTAAGTAATTGGGAATCAACTCATTTTTTTTTCCCATTGGAAGTTTGAACAATTATTCATGCACAATTTATATATTGAAAGTCTTTTCTACTTTTGCAACGGCCAAAAGATGGTTAAGGTGTCGATAAGTGTAGCCGCCGCTGTATTTAAGCAGGTTAATTGAAACAACACAGCTTCTCTTCACTCCTCACCTTAATAGTGTCCACAGTCTGTTTCAGCTCCTGCACCTCCTTCTGCTTCTCCTGGATCCTCTGCTGGGATTTCATCTGCTCCTCCATTAGCTCATTCTGAGAACAAATAAAATACATTTTAAATACATTTAATCATCTTTTACACAATTATAGCCAAAAATTAAAAAGAGAAATTAAAAATACAAAAAAAAATTATCAATGAAAACATTTCAGTGAGGGCGGCACGGTGGTGTAGTGGTTAGCGCTGTCGCCTCACAGCAAGAAGGTCCTGGGTTCGAGCCCCATGGCCGGCAAGGGCCTTTCTGTGCGGAGTTTGCATGTTCTCCCCGTGTCCGCGTGGGTTTCCTCCGGGTGCTCCGGTTTCCCCCACAGTCAAAAGACATGCAGGTTAGGTTAACTGGTGACTCTAAATTGAGCGTAGGTGTGAATGGTTGTCTGTGTCTATGTGTCAGCCCTGTGATGACCTGGCGACTTGTCCAGGGTGTACCCCGCCTTTCGCCCGTAGTCAGCTGGGATAGGCTCCAGCTTGCCTGCGACCCTGTAGGACAGGATAAAGTGGCTAGAGATAATGAGATGAGATGAGACATTTCAGTGAAAACTAGAAATATCGCCTCTAGAACTAACTAAAATTAAAAGACACCCAAAATGAAGTAACTTCTAACTTCATATTTTTGCACCACTTATGACATTATAAGTTTAGTTTTCCATGAAAATGTCAACTGATTGTTATTTCAAATGTTACAGTATTTGTGTGACAGAAACATCAAGGTCGTTCAGCAATATTCTCTGTAGTGAAATTGTTCAAAAGGCAGCTGTGACGTTCAATGGGATTCACAGACAGACTGATCTGAGAGCAGTGCGCATCACTGTTCTCTTTTATTTCTCAGTGACTTTAGAGGGGGGAGACATGCACAGTGCACATCTGGATTCATGGGAATTATTTATTTGTTCAGCAGCAAAATCCAGAGTCATAGTCAGGTTTACTTCTTTAAGGTGCTGTGTGTACATTCAAAACCACACCCAATTCCACCGGATTAAAGGAACCATCAGTGAACATGGGCTTTGAACTTCATCAATCTCATCGATGTTCACATTAACGCCGAGTTTTGACCAAAATCTCTGCAGAAATTTGAACTTTCCAGAATCAGGATCATTCATCCCAAAGAAGTTTTCAGAAATGGACCACAAATCCACTCACATTCAGAAAGATAAAGATTTTTTATTTGTAGAATTAAATGGGGTTATGTGGTTATTAAATGTTGTTGTGAAATATGATCTCCAGTGACAGAGCTTTAACACAGTCACGTGAGCACTTTAGCTTTAAAATGCTGGAAGAAGGCTGTTGGCTGTTTAAAGCAGACTGACTGGTCTGACCTCTTTAACATTTCTTTACATATTACTGTTTGACTGGAAATAAAAATTTACTTCACAGAGAATGACAGTCAGAGAACCAATTAAATCCACTGAATCGGAATTAGATTAGAAATAGAATTTGTATAAAATGACTTGGAAAAGAAGAATGATGACAAGTTCTCACCTGTTTTTCATTTCTTTCTGCTTTAGTTGAAACTGTTTCATGACCTTTATGTTCATCCATCATACATAAATAACAGATGAAGCTTTGATCAGTACGACAGAAGATCTCGATCAGTTTGCCGTGTTCAGAGCAGATCTTCTCTTGGAGCTCTGCACAGGCTTCAACTAACTTGTGCTTCTTAAAGGCAGGAGACTGATAATGAGGTTTAAGATGATCTTCACAATAGGAGGCCTGACACACCAGACAGGAATTAGTGGCTTTGTGTTTTCTCCCAGTGCAGGAATCACACTCCACATCTCCAGGTCCAGCGTAACAGTGAGCAGGTGAAGCAGCTTGGAGTTCAGTCTTCTTCAGTTTCTCCATCATTTCAGCCAGCATGTTGTTCCTGTGTAGAACAGGCCTTGGAGTGAAAGTCTCTCTGCACTGGGGGCAGCTGTAGACACCCTTCACATCCTCCTGATCCCAGAATCCATTAATACACACCTTACAGAAATGGTGCCCACAGTGAATAGTTACAGGATCCTTCAGAATATCCAGACACACTGGACAGGTGAACTGATTCTGGTCTGAAATACCAACCTCTGCCATTTTTTTGTGCAGTCACACACTGAGAGCAAAAAGAGACAAACAGAAGGAGAGGAGATTCTGAGAACAGTGCGAGTTTTGTTTTCTCTGAAACGAAATGAAATTAAATTCCTGGTTCTGTGTGTGTGTGTGTGTGTGTGTGTGTGTGTGTGTGAGAGAGAGAGAGATAGAGACAAAGGGAGAGTAGGTGTGGCTTTACAGAGAGAAGGACCTGGGATTTAAAAATAAAGTGTAGCTGGAGAGAGATATTTTAGTGTAAAGGAGCATCTCTGTGATTTAAAGTCAGATTAAGTGAAATCTGATTTATTCGTTTTTGTTTATGTGAATGTGGTTCATCATCACTGTCATGTAGGTATTCTGTTTGTTCTACTGACTCCTGTTATGCCTTTGGGGTAGTTCAGATTTTGGGAAAACCTTGCACTCTTACAGCTTTAAGGCCGCTGATGGTAAGCCAATATCACATGCTTCTCTTGTTGCGGCTCTTTTGGAACCATGTTCCCTGCCAAAACAACTGTCCATCGTCAAAACCAAAGGATCATGGTTCTGGTGAATTATTTGAGGCCTGTGGGAAATGCTTAGCAGACTGTCAGCAAGTGGGTAGCCAAAGAGGGCAAATCTTGCCCACATGTTTCCGAATCACCCATTTATTTGAGGTTTTCTCATTTCTCTTTGTCTCCTAACAGCCTCAACATAGCTTTTCGAGTTCCAAATTGTCTCCTTTTGAGGTAATTATGAGCCGACCATTCCCAACCTCATGGACCAAAGTTAACCCTGTTGTTTCATTTACAGGTAATCTGGATGTGATTGTTGGTGATTGTACTCAAGCTTTGATTGGGAAATTGAGTAGTGTATGTGGTGATGTCTCTGTGTCTCTCTCTTTGCCCACAGAAAAGTCAACTTTTCACAGACACATCGAGTAATTTTTGCATTAGCTTTCTCATGACAACCACTTATGACCCATTTGCTGGCACAACTTGTGAATGTCACTTATATAGCTGGACCATATAGCTGTATCTACCATATAGCTGCCACTTATATAGCTGTACTTATTTAGCTGTATCTGTTTTTTATGTTGTTATTTGTAGATTTGTAGTCCTGTGATGTTTAATAGTAGCACCATGGTCCTGGAGAAACATTTTAATTGTGTACTGTACCAACTGTTTATGATTGAAATGACAATAAAAAAAGCCTTGACCTTGACCATGGCAAGACCTCAGACTTAAAGACAAGGAAGGTCTAATGTGATCAAGCATGCACCAGGTCCTTTCAGGATCTAACAGGGCATTGATAGAAATATTTGTTTGGCATGCTTGCAACTGGTTTTGACTAGTTTCAGTTCAATTCTTGAAACTTATCTTTGTTTGCACATCTGCTGTCTGTTTTTCATCAGACTCTCCTGACCAGTAATTGTCCATCACCCACTGAAGCTGCCCTAGCACATGCAGATAACTCGGCTTCTTAAATCACATTGTCCAGTTGTTTAGTTACACCACGCTCTTGAATGTGGATAGACACACGGAGACACACACACACACACACCATGTTTGTCTTTCAATAAACTGAGAAACATCTCTGAACAGTTGTGTCTGTGTCAGTGCTGTTGCTCCCAGATCCATGAGGCAGAATCTTCTCGGCAGCAGAGGACTACATTTCTCAATCCTATTTTGTCAATTCAACTTTTTTCAGTACAGACCAATCAAAACTTCAGTTATACACTGAATTAGTATACTTTACTACTCATCTTTAACATCATTCAATACCAGCTACATTGCTTCATGTTGTACAGTAAACCACTGAGAGCTGCAATATGACAGAAATCTAAAATAACCATCACAACTTGAAATACAACACAAGATATAACTATATATAAATGAAAGATTAATATTTTTGCAAAATACTACAAAAATCACAAAGAAATAATAAAACATATTTATGTCTTCTGTAATCAACTTGCATTATAAATGGGAACAGAGCCATCATCCTACTAATAAGCAGGCCAGACTGGAACACTATACCCTCCCCCAAAAAAGAGGCTCATTAACCCAGGATCAGGTTTTAATTTCATTCAGAAATCAAAAGTAGAAAAAAAATCAGCTAAAAATAATTCTTACAATTTTAAATTGCTTTGTAACACATCAAAAAATTCAACAAAAGACGAAATATTAGCATGACATAGTATATATTGTTTTTACACACTTTTTTCTTTCTATAGTGTTGTAGTCCATAAAGAAAATGCAAACACATTTTGGCAATTCATTAAACAAAAACTAACCCCAACACTAAGTTTTCTTTGGTGTGAGGCGATAAATTTGGCACACCTGGATTTATGAATCATCTCCATTTCCTCTTTGCAGTACTTTGAGTGTCACTTGCTGAAAAACTCTTGAATGTGACTCACATTTTTCACAGTTCGCAGGTCTTACCAGAGATATTAAATTGGATTCATGTCCATGTTCTGGCTAAATTCTACGGGTACTTTTTATTGGGGTGACCCACCAGTCATAATCACAGTGCACAGTAAGGAGGCGGGCAATATCACACAGGATCAAGCCATAATCAAATAAAAGGCAGGGATTTTTAGAAATATTTTGGAAACACTGCCAAGAATATAAATGTTTGCCATAGTGATAGATAGCTTGACGGACAAAGTGAGGCAGGAGTCACCATGGAACATGATGTTTGCGGATGATATTGTGATATGTGGTGAAAGTAGAAAGGAGGTTGAGCTGGGTTTGGAGAGATGGAGGTATGCATTGGAACGAAGAGGAATGAAGGTGAGCAGTAGCAAAACAGAATACATGTGCATCAATGAGAATGGGGATGAGAGTGTAGCGAAGATGCAAGGAGTAGACGTAAAGAAAGTTGGTGAATTCAAGTACCTGAAGTCAGGGGAGTGTAAAAGTGGCCCACCACACAGTGCAGCTTTTACCTGGGTGAAGACCTGTTGGCACGACTCCATCCACTGGACCAGATTTGGTGCTCCCTTTTTAGTGAGATCAGTCAGTGGGCTGGTGACATCCGAGTAATTAGGCACAAACCTACAATAGTAGCCAGCTAACCTCAGGAACTGTTTCACACCCTTTTTGGTCTTGGGCCTCAGGTAGGTTGCAATTGCTGCTGTCTTGTCAATTTGGGGATGCAACTGCCCATGCTGCAAGTGGAAGTCCAGATACCATACTTCCACCCATCCAATCGCACACTTATGGCCCTTTTCCACTACCCTTTTTCAGCTCACTTCAGCTCGCTTCAGCTCACTTCAGCTCACTTCAGCCCGACACGGCTCGCGTTTCGACTACCAAAAACCAGCACGACTCAGCTCGTTTCAGCCCTGCTTAGCCCCTAAAACTCGCACCGTTTTGGAGTGGGGCTGAAGCGAGCCAAACCGTGCCGACTGAGGCTGGGGGTGTGAGCAGACACTCCCCTGTGCACTGATTGGTGAGGAGGAGTGTCCTCACATGCCCACACACGCCCCGCGAGCACGCTGGGATCTGTAAACACCGCAAACCCGGAAGAAGAATAATTATGAATTACGAGAATTTCTGAAGCCTTATGCGCCTCGCCTCATCTATACGCTCTTGCCAGTATCTGTCCGCGTTGTCGGTGACAACAAGCCACAGCACCAAGACCAGCAACACTAACGACTCCATGTCCTCCATGTTTATTGTTTACTATTCGGGTCGTGAGACTACCGCTTAAAAGCTCACTGAATCAGTGACATACAGAGCATCGTGGACGAGTTCGCGGAGCGCAAGGCTCGTCGTATGCCCTTCAAATAATGTGCGCAGTATAGGCTATTGATGTTTTATTATGAGCCATGTACAGTATCCTAATGTTTTTTGTTTCTGAGTTACATGTTCGTTTGAAGGACTTGATGTACTAAATAACATAGTTGCACCCGGTAGTGTTGAAATTGGTAAACACCGCAGTTGCGGACATTTTGTAGCCTAAAATGATGTTATGATAAGCTTTAATAAAGGGCCCGGTCATTTGCCCCGCCCCCGGCCCGGCTCTGACTTGTTCCGCCACTGTCACTGATGTCACTGTTTGCGCTGCTTAACGACATCACATGACGTCCACCCACTTTCGCTAACTCCACCCAATGTGTCCACCCACTTCCAGCCAGCACGGTTCAGCGCGGTTGTAGTCGAAATGCAACTCCAACAGCCCCGCTCAGCCCGACTCAGCTCGACTCGGCACGGCACGGCTCAGCCGCGTTTGTAGTGGAAAAGCGGCATTATTTGGATTAGCTGTGAATCCTGCGTGCCCCAACGACCCTAGCAGGGCCTTGAGGTGTTTTATTTGCCATGGCCAATGATGACTGTATATAATAATGTCGTTGAGGTAGGCCACGGCATAGGTGGCATGTGGGCAGAAGATTTTGTCCATGAGCTGTTGAAATGTTGTGGTGGAAGCCCTGAATAACCCGAATGGAAGAGTGACGAATTGGTGTAAGCCAAAAGTTTGTTTTTTCTCAGGATAGGGGAATCAAGGGGATCTGCCGATGTCTCTTTGTCAGATCCAGTGTCAAATAAAAACAAGCCGTGCCTAACTGATTGAGCAGTTCATCGATGCGAGGTATTGGATATGCATCAAATTTAGACACCACATTGACCTTGCAATAGTCCACACAGAACTGAACTGAACCAAACCAGAACTACCGGGCTGCTCCAGTCACTGTGCAACTCCTCAATTATCCCCATCTTGAGCATGGCCTTTAGTTCATCATGAACTATCATTTTTTTGTTTGGATAAGTGGTAGGGGCAGCTACACACCACCAACCCTGTGGGCGTCTCAATGTGATGTTCTATGAGGTGAGTGCAACTGCAGAGAGGCAAGAACATGTCTGAAAATTCCAGTTGCAATCTGGCAACCTCCGTGACTTGGACCAGCGAGCAGTGGTCTCCAAAGGGGACTGGGGTGGATCGTGTGGCGGATTTTGTTTTTACTTCTGGCCCCAGCTCCTCCCTAAAACTACCATTGCTAATGCCATGGGGCCCCCCTTGTTCCACGGTTTGAGCAGATTTAGCTGGTATATCTGCCACACCCCACCTCTATCCATTCACTTCATAGTTGACGTCCCTAACCCGCCATGTGACCTCAAAGAGGCCTTGCCACTTGGTGAACAACTTAGCACTCGACGTGGGCAATAATACAAGAACCTTATCCCCAGGTGTGAATTCTCTAAGGTGTGCCCCCCTGTTGTACAGCTGGGACTGACATTATTGAGCCTGCTACAAATTCTCCTAGGTTAGCTGGCTGACTGTGTGGAGTTTTGCACACAGGTTGAGAACATATTGAATTTCATTCTTACTGTCAGAAGGCCTTTACTCACAATTTTCATGGATGAAATCCAGGACACCCCGAGGCTTGTGCCCATAGAGTAAATCAAATGGGGAAAACCCCATGGAGGCTTGCGGGACTTCTTGTACAACAAACAACAAGGGTTCGAGCCATTTATCCAAATTGCGAGTGTTTTTGTGCACAAACTTATGAATTAAGTTCTTAAGTGTGTGGATAAGTCACTCAACCAAGTCATCTGTTTGTGGACGAGAAACACTTGTGCAGATTGCACAAGTGCAATAAATCATAGATTTTGTGAAGTGTGCATGACATAAATGTTGTGCCCTGATCAGTCAAGATTTCTTTCAGAATCCCAACTCTGGAGATAACTTTAAACAATGCTTCTATGATGCTGCATGTGGAAATGTTATGCAGCGGCACTGCTTCCAGGTATCGCATTGCATAGTCCACCAGGACTAAAATAAAGTGATGCCCTCATGCAGTCCAACCTAATGGACTGACAAGATCCATTGCGATTCTTTTGAAGGGGGTTTCAATTAGGGGAAGAGGGCACAACGGTGCTTTTGGAGTGACCGCTAGATTTCCCTGTTGGCACTCACAGCATGCCACACACCACCTGTGGAAATCCCCATGAATCCCTGGCCAGTAGAACCAGGCCATGAGTCAGGTTAGTGTTTTGTCTTGCCCCAGGTGGCTGGCCATTGGGTTATAATGAGCCACATCAAAAAGGAGTTCCTTCCCACTTTTAGGAATCAATAACTGTATTATCCACTCTCTGGTTTGAGTGTCCTGCATCACTCAATACAACCTATCTCTAATTATAGAAAATTATGGGTGGGAGAGTGCAACATTTGGCTGGAAGTTCTGACCATCGATTACTCTCGCTTGATTGAACATGTGCCGCAGAGGTTTGCCTTGCGCCTGCTGCAGAGGGAAATCCATTAGGGAATCCCTGAGAGAATGGGAAGGGCCAGTGCACTCCCCGCTCTCCATGTCATTATGATGCAGAGCTGATGTAGACAGTTCTGGGATGGCTTCCCCCAACAACATCACACCGAGATCTCCCCTTGATTTGCTATGGCAGGACCCACCCACCAACACTTGCTCTATTAGGCTCTTAAACCCCAGCCAATCTGTCCCCAGAATTACTGGGTGGGTGAAGCGTGGGCTAACTGCTGCCTCAACACTATAATTTGTTCCCCGAAATGGGATTTTTACCAGTACCTGTGGGTAATCATGAGCATCCCCATGCACACACTGAACGTTCACTAGATGTGCTGTACCCAATTCCTTGCCTTGAACCAAGCTTTGTTGAATCAACATTTAATTGGGGAAGCCATGGCCTAATGGTTAGAGAAGCAGCTTTGGGACCAAAAGGTCACTGGTTTGATTCCCTAGACCAGCAGGAATGGCTGAAGTGCCCTTGAGCAAGACACCTAACCCCCAACTGCAGGCTGCTCTGGGTATGTTGTATGTTGCTCTGGCTAAGAGCATCTGCTAAATGTCCATAATGTAATGTAATGTAATGTAATGATTGCAGCCTGAATCCACCAAAGCATGATGTGTAACCCCTTGGATGCTCACTAGTATGCAGTATGTTCCAGCTTGATCGGGGCGGTTTCTGGCATGTCGGGGTTCAGGAAGTGTCCAGGTTCCTCACTACATCAGCACACCAGCCCAGGCCTCACCTCTGCACTGCTGGGGTGAGGATCGCTCACCTGAGGGGAAGACACAAAAGCATAAGGGGAAGAGGGGGAAGGGAAACGATGGGCTCAGGGAGCTGGCTGTAGGGGAATTGGCCCCCGCTTCCATGGTATCTCGAGGGGATGGGAGGGAGGGAATGAACAGGAGGAGGGGCAGGATGAGAAAGAAAGAAAGAGAGAGAGAGAGAGAGAGAGAGAAGAGGTCGGATGTCTGCCTGCCACTGGAACCACTGCCAGATGGTCCTCTGCCAACTCAATTGCTTGATCCAGGGACGTCGGTTGGTGGCACTGGACCCTCTCCATGGTCCCCCTCGGCAGCTGAGCAATGAACTGCTCCAGTGCCATCGCATCGATGGCCCCCTCAATGTTGTGGTCCTCTGTTCCCGACCACTACCGGCAGGCATCTCGCAGCTGCTGGTTGTAGGCAAACAGCCAGCCAACTTCTTCCAGTGTCAAAGCATGGAAGTGCTAATGGTGTTGCATGAGGGTGTGGTCAATTTGCTGCAGGACAGCACACTTCAAGTCCCCATAGTCCAGTCTGTTGTCAGCAGGCAGTTGCTGGGCCTTAAGCTGGACTTCACCGGTGATGAGCAGCAGTAGGTGAGCCACTTGCTGCTTGTCTGGCTATCCCCACACCTCTGCGGCTTGCTCAAAGAGTGCTCTGAAGGCCTTGAGGTCATTGTGTGGCCCCATTTTCACAAGAGTGATGTGGGGGAAGCCTGCTGACTCTGTGGCTGTCGCATGTGATGAGATGCAGGAGTGCCTGGCAGTCCTCTTGCTGGGCCTGCAGCAGGGCCTCGAAGTGCCACTCCTGCTTATTGCGCATCATGACTAGCACCTGGTGCTGGTTCTGCTTGGTGGCAATGAGGGCATGGACAAGCTCCCTGAACTGGGAGGACTCCATGATGGCATGTCCGTGTAATGGCACCAGTGTAGTACTCTTTTGGGAGTGGTGGGATACTGAAGCGCTGGAACAGGTGGGTTCAGTACTATGGCACCTTTTATTTAACCTTTTCAGCTTTCAAAGATTCACAATTGTCTCACAGTGCACACACAAACACAGCATGCAGGGAAGCTCTCCCCTTGTTCTCTCCTCTCCACCCTTTTATCAGCTCCCCATCACTGATAGCCCTTTTCCACCAAATCAGTTCCAGGGCTGGTTCGGGGCCAGTGCATAGTTTGGAACCAGGTTTTCTGTTTCCACTGACAAAGAACTGGCTCTGGGCCAGAAAAACCGGTTCCAGGGTAGTACCAGCTCTTTGCTGGGCTCGAGGAAAGAACTGCTTAAGTCAGCGGGGGGGGGGGGGGTTGTTAAGACCAACAACAATAGCAAGACCGCAAGAGGGCACCATTTTGAATGAAGCACCGTAAAGCCAGAAGCAGCAGCTGTACAAATGCAAAGTCATTCATTATTGCTGTTGCTGCTTCTTCTTCTTCTCCATGTTGTTGTTGCTTCGATGTTTGCGCCAAGGTTTATGCAAACGCAGCGACGTAACTGACGTATACAGTGACATAATGACGTGGCTCCCCTTAGCACCCCGAGCTATGGAAAAGCAAACTGGTTCTCAGCTGGTTTGCAAGTTGAATGAGTTGTGAACCAGCACCAGCACTGGCCCTGAACCAGCCCTGGAACTGATTTGGTGGAAAAGGGGTATGGGAGAACACACTCAGCACATTAATTACCCACAGGTGTGATCACTTTGCCATTCATCTTCCCTGGCTTTGCACTCCATTCACAAACTGGCACTTGACTGTGCCCCCGCTGCCACAAAGGTATTGTAATAGTAATCCAACCTAGAGGTAACAAAAGCATGGACTAGTTTTTCTGCATCATGTAGTGGCATTATTTTTCTTATCTTAGCAATATTTCTGAGAAGAAAAAAAGCTATCTGGGTAATGCTATCGATATGAGTTTCAAATGAAAGATTGGAATTAATGATCACACTGAGGTCTTTTACTGCTGCATGTGAAGAAACAGAAAGGCCATCCAGAGTTACTGTGTAATCCAGTGGCGGCGGCTGGTTTTTAAAACAGGGGAAGCCCATTTTACGCATTCATCGTAAAACCTGTAGGCCGGATATCAAAGCATAGAAAAGTGTGCCCCATTAGCACAGTGAACTAGACAACCCTACCTAGTGGCAGAAAGTATTTTTGCTTGTACATTTCATGTTATAGTCTGGCTTGCCAGGCTAGTGCCTCATATCCTTAATCAAAAATATCAAACATCCAAAAATCACTGGCTATTCAATGAAGAGCCTTGAACATCATACCCTGATATGCAACACAGAGTCTTTAACACAACACCCAGCTGTGCAACACATCCTTGAACATCTTCTGGAACACAGTCTGGAAATTCATAACCAGGTAGGCTATGCAACACACAGAACCTTGAATATTATAGCCAGGTATAACATATAACACAGAGCCCACCATTCTCTTAACATTACTGAACAATATACACACTTCAGATTCATGAACATGAACACTATTTATACACAAATTCTGCCCCCCGCTCCTTTTCCAGAAAATGGTCTGTGACCCTGTCATACCAGCTGGTTGTGCTTTCCAGAGACTTCACCAATTTCTGTTAGCAGCTAGCACTGCAGATCCCAATAAGGCTCAAGCTAGCCTACAACCAGATTGAACTACAAATGAAATAAACGCGTGAATTCACAAATGATCAAACTGATAGAATGGATGAAAGTTAATGGAGCACAACGAGTAATATTTACATTTATTTACAGAGTAATGTACAGAGACATCAATGAGAAGAAACGTTTATATGAAAAGAAATTCGGACAGCACTTTGGCACACGACTACACTTTCTCGACATCCGCTAGGGACTGACTGATCATACTTCCGTGTTCCTCACCAAAGTACCACCCTCCTCATGTCTTTCAAACACTACTTCCAATAATCCTTCATCAGCCCGGCTTCTTGTCCCTCCCACTGTCTCGTTTAGTCCCAGAGAAGCCCGGCTTCCCTGGAAGTGACAATTTTGTTGATTTTAACCAATAACAACTAGCCGAAATTGGCTGTTCAGAGCCGTCTCGTAGACTGCAATGGATACCCGGCTGCCAGTCAGTGTTGCCAGATACTGATGACGTTTTCCATCCCAAAATATGCTCAAAACCCGCCAAAATGCACTTAAAACCGCCCAATCTGGCAACACTGCTGCCAGTCCATAGAGCCCATTGAAATAAGAAAGGTTACAGCCTGGCAGCAAAGGTGATTCTTGTAGCGAACTGCAAGTTCGTCAGACATCACTCGAATAAGTTACAGGATAGTTATGAACATAAATACAATCTTGGGCATATATTATGTTATGCAAGTTATTGTTTTAATGAGAATTCAACGTTGTAGACGCCGCAGTTTGGGGAGAGAATTTTAGGGGAAGCTCGGCTTCCCTTGTTGTCTCTGAGAAATCGCCCCTGGTGTAATCAGAAAACCTACTTCTAGCTGCATGTGATCCTAGTACAAGCACTTCTGTCTTGTCAGAGTGAAGCAGAAGGTAGTTAATAAGCATCTAGTGTCTAATGTGCTTTACACATTCCTTAATTTTATTAAGCTGTTGTCTCTCATCTGGCTTTGCAGAAACATACAACTGTGTGTCATTAGCATAACAGTCGAAGGTAATACCATGCTTATGAATAATATCACCCAGAGGTGACATATATTAAGAATAATCAGTGGACCTAAGACAGAACCTTGTGGAACACCAAAATTTACCTCAATATGGCTAGAAAAATCACCATTTACATCAACAAACTGATAGCAATCAGTTAAAGAAGACCTGAACATGGTCAATCCCTTAACTCCCACAACCTTTTCTAGTCTCCAGTATTGTTTCTGGTTGAGAGTACACCATGCGCATTTGGCTGCCGCTTCTCACCAGACTTTTTCATTTTTTCCTTTTGTTTTTTTTGTGTTTGTGTAGTTTGATGTTTGTTTTTTTGTGTGAGTTTTTTTTTGTCCGCCAGTTATGGCATAGTTCTGGACCCAGTTTTGGGGTCAGTTTCCTTCAGGCCTTGGTCTGCCATAGGTGATGCCTGGGCTCATCACTATGGACTGCAGTGAGCTTGTGTGAAAGTTTCCCTAATGTGGGTGGAGTACAGAAGTATGGCAGACGGTTGCTAGTGTTCAAACACATGTTGATTATAGTAGCTTTTCAGCTTTGTAACAGTCACTCTAGGACATGAACACACACAGTCATATTCTGGTCCCAACCAGCAATCCTCTGCTCTCCTACTCCTCTTATGCTCCATCATCACTACAAGAAACACACACACACGCATTAATTGACAACAGGTGTAGCGACTTGGCCACTCACCTTCCCTGACCCCGCCCTCCTTTCACAAACCGACTCTTGGTCACACCCCCGCTGCCACAGCTTCTTGCTTTTTTAACATTGGGGTTGTCCAGTGCACTGTGCGGCAGTGCTTTTGTGCTTGGAGTGGTGTTCCGAGCAATGTTGCCCGGTGGCATTGCATTGGCTGTGCAGGTGGTTTGGGACATACCAGTGCTCTGTGCGGTGGTGCTTCTGTGCTTGCTTTGTGGATCCATGGTGTGGTGTTCTGAGTGATGTTGCCTGGCAGCATCACGGTGGGCTGTGCAGGTGATGTGGGGTTTATCTTCATGTGCCTGGTGGGTCTGTGGTAGCTACTCCATTGGAATTACATCCTGATCCTCTTTTGCTGGACTTTTTTTTCTTTTTTCCTAATTGTAAAGTGATCTTGGGTGTGAGAAAGGCACTATATAAATTGCAATTATTATTATTTGTAGTAAACCCCAGTGTGGATGGAGCACAGAAGCACAGCAGGCGAGAGTTTGTGTTTACACACATGCACTTTATTCGGCTTTTCAGCTTTCTTTCTTACTCACAAGTGTTGTGGTCGGGGAGAGCCTCTTCTCTCCTCTCCCTTTATACTCCATCCCTGCAACAAAACACACACACGCACACAAATTGACATCAGGTGTAATAACCTAGCCACTTACCTTCCCTGACCCCGCCCTCCATTCACAGACTGCTGCTTGGTCACGCCCCCGCTGCCACATTATTATTATTATTATTATTATTAGTTGATCCAGGAGAATGGAATTATCAATGGTGTCAATGGCTGCACTAAGGTCAAGCAATACAAGCAGGGAGACACAGCTCTTATCAAATGCAGGTCATTTACTACTTTAACTAATGCTGTCTCTGTGCTATGATGAGGTCTAAATCCTGATTGATGCATTTCATGGATGTTATTCCTATGCAGACATGAGCATAACTGCTGTGCCACAGCTTTTACTAGGATCTTGGATATCTTGAAGATAAGGGGGGGAGGGGCTTGATATTGGTCTATAATTGGACAGCTGAGAGTGGTCGAGGTTAGGTTTTTTAATTAGGGGTTTGATAACTGCTAGTTTAAAGGATTTGGGTACATAACCAGTGCTATGGGAAGAACTGATTTTTTTTTAGAAGAGGTTCAATTGCTTCTGGTATTATCTGTTTGAAGAGTTGTGGTCAAGTTGTTAAAACAACAACTCAAAAGAGTTGAGATCTGGTGACAGCACAGGCTGTCAGAAATAAGACCAGTTGACTCCATCTTCTCTAAATATTTCTTGCATAGTCTGGAGCTGTGCTTTGAATTATTATCCTGTTATAGGAGGAAATTGGCTTCAATCAAGCACCATCCACAGCGTATGGTGGTACAGCATTGCAAAATGGACTGATAGGCTTCCTTTTGCTTTTTATCACACATACTGAAGATCAACCACTTTAACACCATCAAAGCACACCAGCCCATTATCTTTCCTCTACCATGTTTGACAGATGACATCAAGCACTCCTCTGGCAACTTTTCATTTTTTTCTGCATCTCATAAATGTCCTTTGTGTTCCAACCATCTCAAACTTGGATCGAGCGGTCATAAGATTTTTTTTTTTTTCAATTTTTCTTTGTACAATAGCTAAGTTCTTTGCTCCAGCTTAATCTCTTCTTTTTCATGACCAGTTTCAGATATGGCTTTTTCTTTGCAACTCTGCCTAGAATGCCAACTTCCTGGAGTCACCGCTTGACTGTAGATGTTCAGGCTGGTGTTTTGCAGGTACCATTCAATGAAGCTGCTAGTTGAGGACCTGTGAGACATTTGTTTCTCATACTAGAGACTTGTCCTCTTGCTCAGTTGTGCAACGGGGTCTCCCATTTTTCCTCCTATCCTGGTTAGAGCCAGTTTGTGCTGTTCGTTGATGAGAATAAAACACAGTGTTGTATGAGGGGAAGCCATGGCCTAATGGTTAGAGATACAGCTTTGGGATCAAAAGGTTGTGGGCTTGATTTCTTGGACCAGCTGAAGTGCCCTTGAGCAAGGCACCTAACCCCCAACTGCTCCCTAGGCTGCTCTGGGTATGTTGTATGTTGCTCTGGATAAGAGCATTTGCTAAATTCCAGTAATGAAATTGTCAGTTTCTTGGCAATTTGTTCCAAGGAATTGCTTTCCTTTCTGAGAACAAGAATAAGGGGGTTCTTTTCTTCTGGCCATTTCGAGTCTATATTCAAACCCACAAATGCTGATGCTCCTGATACTTATAATTATTATTACAACAATTGTTAAGCAATTTATTGTTATATAAAAGTACTTTACACATCTTTCAATGAATTTATTTTATAATCATGATTTATTTATTTAATATACATGCATTTATCAAAAGTGAGGTGATGTTGTGTGCGGGAGGTTTTTGCATGACCCAATAAAAATAACTTCAAAAAAGTAATATATGAGTAAAAGTTCATCAAATGCAACATCAGGAAAGCAGAAATTTTGAAAACACTTTCACAGTCATAACCCTAGTGAGCAGTCCATGTGAGGAAACCCAACAAAATCCCAGAGTTGAAGCTGTTCTGTACAGAAGAATGGGATAAAATTCCTCCAAGCCGATGTGCAGGACTGATCAACAGTTACCACAAACATTCAGTTGTGGTTATTGCTGCACAAGGGGGTCACACCGGATTTAAAAAAAAAACAACAACTTTTGAAAAAACCTTTGAACGCAAAGGTTCACATACTTTTGCCAGTCAGTGACATAATATTGGATCATTTTCATTGATAGATAAATGACAGAGTAGAATATTTTTTATTCATTTGTTTAATTGTTTTTTATCTACTTTTAGGATTCTGTGAGACTCTGATCATGTCTTCGGTCATATTTGTAGATAAATGTTTGAAAAATAAATCTAAAGGGTTCACAAACTTTCAAGCACCACTGTAAGTCTCATAAAAATAGACTGATCGCTATCAGTATGTTGATGTAAACAGTGATTTTTCTAGACATACTGAGGTAAAGCTTGGTGTTCCACAAGGTTCTGTCTTGGGTCCACTGATTTTTTCTTTATAGATGTTACCTCTGGGTGATATTATTCGTAAACATTGTATTAGTTTCCACTGTTATGCTGATGATACACAGTTGTATGTTTCTGCAAAACCTGATGAGAGACACCAGCTGAAGAGAATTGAGGAATGTGTAAAGGACATTGCACACTTATTAATTTCCTTCTGCTTAACTCTGACAAGACCGAAGTACTTGTACTCGGACCACATGCAGCTAGAAGTAAGTTTTCTGATTACACAGTAACTCTGGATGGCCTTTCTGTTTCTTCATATGCAGCAGTAAAAGACCTCAGAGTGATTATTGACCCTAGTCTTTCATTCGAAACTCACATTGATAACATTACCTGGATAGCTTTCTTTCATCTCAGAAATATTGCTAAAATAAGAAATTTAATGTCACTACATGACGCAGAAAAACTAGTTCATGCTTTCATTACCTCCAGGTTGGATTATTGTATGGATGTTCCAATAAGTGCATAAACAAGCTCCAGGGTGGTGTGGTGGTTAGCATGGTTGCCTCACAGCAAGAAGGTTCTGGGTTCGAACCTGGCGGCTGGCAAGGGCCTTTCTTTGTGGAGTTTGCATGTTCTCCCTGTGTCTGCATGTTTCCTCTGGGTGCTCTGTTTTCCCCCCACAGTCCAAAGACATGCAGTTTGGTTAATATGGGACGGCCTTGGGCTGAGGTGCCCTTGAGTGAGGCACCTAACTCCCAACTGCTCCCCGGGCACTGTTAGCATGGCTGCCCATTGCTCGCATGTGTGTGTTCACTGCTTCAGATGGGTTAAATGCAGAGAGGAAATTTCACAAGTGTGTGATGAATAAAGTTGTGCTTTCTTTCTTTTTCTTCTTTCAAAACGCAGTAGCAAGAGTCCTTACTAGAACTAGAAAATATGACCACATCACCCCTGTCTTATCCACACTGCATTGGCTCCCAATCAAATTTCATACTGATGATAAAATACTACTATTGACCTTTAAAGCACTGAATGGTCTCGCACCACAGCACCTGAATGAACTTCTGGTCCTTTATGACCCACCACACCTACTTAGATCAAAAGGTGCAGGCTATCTGCTGGTACTTTGCATAATGAAAGCTACATCAGGGAGCAGAGCCTTTTCTTACAAAGCCCCACAGTTATGGAACAGCCTTCCAGGTAGTGTTCGGGAATCAGACACAGTCTCAGTGTTTAAGTCTAGGCTGAAAACATATCGGTTTAGTCAAGCATTTTGTTAATGGTGTTTATGAGGTAAAGATGTAGATCTAGAGGGTCCTCAGACATAGTGTTTTGGTAAACTGGGATGTATGGATGCTGTCAGTCCCTCACTCGCTTGCTCACTCGAGTTTGTTGACGGTGTAGTGGCTGGCTGTTTTATGTCTTGGGGCTCCCTCATGCCTGTGTTACCTTCTGGCTCTTCCCTTTTAGTTATGCTGTCAGTTAGTTTTGCAGGAGTCCTTGCTTGTACTCAGGGCAAAATGTATACTGTTCCTACTTATTCAGATGATATTGGGCATACCTAACAACTAGTGTTTTCTCTCCCCCCAAATCTGTCCCTCTGAGTTACATGTCAATCCTGAGATCGAGATGCTGACCTCTTCTGCTCCTCGGACCTGCCTGATCCATCCTAGTGCCCTGTGTCTGGTTGGAGTCTGATCACATCGCTCCATATGGGGGACGGCCCCATATGGACAGTTGAAAATCACACTTGGAAGACGCGCTGGACGCTTACAGTCATGCTTTTATGGTTGAGGACTACAGTTGACTTGCTAACTTTAGGACTGCAGTTGTCATGAACAGTTTTGCACTCGTTTCCATCAATGAAGAGTTTATAGCATCAACAAAACTGACTTCATGTTAAAACTATTAATGTTATAGTCATGTTGTCTGTTGTTGCCCAAATGAGGATGGGTTCCCTTTTGAATCTGGTTCCTCTCGAGGTTTCTTCCTCATGTTGTCTGAGGGAGTTTTTCCTTGCCACCGTCGCCACAGGCTTGCTCATTGGGGATAGATTAGGGATAAAATTAGCTCATGTCTTAAGTCATTCAAATTCTGTAAAGCTGCTTTGGGACAATGTCTATTGTTAAAAGCGTTATACAAACAAACTTGACTTGACTTCAGACTTGACTTGCAACTTATCCTTTATTACTTCCTACTTGACTCATTAATCATAATACTGGTCTTACACCAAATGACTCTCAAGGGATTTCACTGTCGCAGACAAATTTTTAGGTGTTTGAATAAAATAATGAGAGTTTTGCTAGAGTTGTGGTGTGCTCCTGTCATCTCGATTGCCTGGTGTAAGGTGGTCATGATAGCTGTCTTAAGTTAGTCTTTTTTATGTTTTTTTGTGTTTAATATGATCATAAGTTTTTAGTTCTGGCTCATGCAAACAGTAATGTGGATATTGTTGATATTGTTACAGTCAAGACAATTTTTTATAGTCCTGTTAATGGTGAATTATATTTTAACTGCTTTTCTGTTAAATAATTTGTTTTGTTGTTTTAATTAAATATATATGCAACATCCTTTTTTATTGTGCAGTAAAATGGAAAATGATCAAAGTTAACTGTAGAGTTCCTGAACAGGAGTATGAATAATACTTTATTTTCATAAATACTTAATATTTTAGGAGTGCCAATAAATTTGCCACTCTAGGTCCACTGCATACTGTGTAATTATTAGAAAGCAGACATGAAACTTCTGCTTAAGATGCTTATATTCAGAATATTCCTAAACCACATGCTAGTAGCTACTTTGTCAGTTGACATTTTCCTTTTACACAGGAAACGTGTAGGTGCTTTTTGTTTGCGTTTTATGTTATTATTATTATACTAACCCCATTTCCAGAAAAGTAGGGATAATTTCCAAACTGTAATAATAACAAAAATATGTGATTTGTTAATTCATGAGAACGTAAGTTACGAAGGTAACTATGGATCTGTGAGACCGAGGGATGACCGTCACTATGGTCTAAAAAAAAGGAATGATCACCTTCATTCTGCCCATCACCGAGACCATATGTCAACAAAGTCATGTCCATGACCTCCGGAAGCAGAACGACTCGCGTTATAAATAGCAGAGATTGCTCCCGGTTCAGTCTCCTACCTTGAGCACCTCCGGATGGTCCGAGCGGCAAGGATAGTGATGGTCATCCCTTGGTCTCACAGATCCATAGCTACCTTCGTAACTTACAATCTGTTTCGACCTCGCTCTGTCACTACGGTCTAAAAAAAGGGATGACACATACCAAAAGAGTCGCAAGGAACCCAGAATTAACCATTAGAACCTCGCTCAGTCACGGACATGAGGGCGGTGTCGCCAACCGGAGCTGGGCGAGTTACGTATGTCCACCCTGTAAAATCTGGTAAAAGTGCATGGCGTATCCCATGAAGCTGCTGCACAGATATCGCCTGCTACCACACCCCTAAAGGCAGCCCAAGATGTAGCTACACTTCTGGTAGAGTGAGCCCTCATACCCGAAGGGACCGGTATCCCCCGAGCCCTGTAAACGTGGGAAATAACCTCTACCAGCCAATGAGACAGCCTCTGTTTGGAAAGCGGCAGCCCGCGCTTCACCGTCCCATAACGGACAAAAAATTGAGAGTGCGTTCTCCTCAAGGACTGTGTATGGGCCAGATATGCCCTCAAGGCCCTGACTGGGCACAAAGTGAGCAACTTGTCCTGCTCTGCCTGTGAGGCAGAGGAAGGCTGGAATTGGGACACCTCCAGAACTTGGTTGATGGACTGCTGATTAAGAACCTTTGGCAGAAAAGCTGGATTTGGCCAAAGTGACACGCCAGTGCCTCCTGCCTGCCACCTTAGATAGTTGTCGCTAATGGAGAGAGCGCACAGCTCTCCAACCCGTTTTGCTGAACAGAGTGCCAAGACAAAAGCATTCTTAAGGGACAAAGATCGCAAATCTGCGTCTGTAATAGGCTCATACGGCCCTTCAGTGAGCGATGTTAAGACTGTGGGCAGATCCCAGCTTGGTGCCCGCAAGGTGCCACCTGGATGCAACCAGCGGGCTCCCTTCAAGAACTGGCCAATCAAAGGATGCCTACCCAGGGGTCTGTTATCTGTGCCTTGGTGAAAGGCTGAAATGGCCGAAGCATAGACCTTTATTGTATTGACTGCCCTGCCTGGATCCAAATGGGACTGCAAGAAGCATAAAACATGGCACAGGGCAAGCTGCTGGCTCAAGACCCATGCCAGCACACCAATCTGAAAAGATCCTCCATCTGAGTGTATAGCAAGCTCTAGTAGATGGAGCCCTGGCGTTATTGAGTGTCTCTTGAACAGACTCGTCTAGCTGCTCAGTGATGGACTCTGCAGGGGCCAAACCCATAGACGTAGGGCACCTGGGTTCGGATACCAGATCCGCCCGTCCACCTGTGACAGAAGATCCGCTCTGCATGGTAACTGCCATGGCTGACCCTGCAGCAGCCGGAGCAGGTCCGGGAACCAAGGCCTCGACGGCCACCATGGAGCAACCAGTAGGACTGAGTGTTGGCCCTCTCCGATCCTCCGGAGGACCTGAGCTATGAGAGACAGTGAAGGAAAAGCATACAGCAAGCTTGTTGGCCATTCTTGTGACAGAGCATCCAGGCCCAGACTGCCCCCCTGACCCATGAGGGAGTATCATTCCGGGCAGTGTGTTGTCTCTGCTGACGCAAAGAGACCCACTTGTGCAACACCGTACCGCATCCAGATCTGGCTGATGATGTCCGTGTTCAGTCTCCATTCTCCCGGGAGTGGCCCCATCCAGGAGAGAATGTCAGCTGCTCTGTTCTCTACACTCAGGATGTGTACTGCCCTCAGTGAAGAGAGTCGTGGCCATGCCCATGTCAGCAACTCCTCCGCCACCTGGAGGCACCGCCGGGACCTCATGCCCCCTTGGTGATTCACATGATACACCGCCGAGGTGCTGTCTGTTCTCACAAGAACATGTTGGTATTGTAACACCGGCAGGAATCTTTGAAGAGCAAGATGGATTGCCTTTAGTTCGAGGATGTTTATGTGCTCCAACATCCATGGGGGTTGCCACATGCCCCTCACTGACAGTCCTTCCAAGACAGCTCCCCAGCCTGTCAGGGACGCATCCGTCGAGATGACCTGTCTCTTGTGGGGGAAGGCCCCCCAGTGGGACACCTCGGAGCAGAAACTCCCAGTCCCTCCAAGTACGTAGACCTTGGATGCAAGCCCGAGACACACGCAGCCTCACCTGCCTGTTGTCTTTCGGATGGAGATGGAAAGCATTGAACCAGCACTGCAGGGGGCGTGTCCTCAGCAGGCCAAGAGGAATTACTGCTGCGGCCATCAAACCCAGCAGCTTCTGTACTCTGTGAGCCGTAACAAGACCGCGCAAGTGGAAATACTTCAGCATTTCGATAAAGCTGTCCACTCTCCGTGGAGTGAGAGATGCCATCATGCCGACTGAGTTGAGGAAGATGCCAAGGAATTCCACCTGTTGGCGGGGTTGCAGGTTGCTCTTCTTGTGGTTGATAGTGAAGCCCAAGGATTGGATGTGGGCCAGAACTGTGTCTGTGTTGCACACTATCTGCTCTCAAGAGGGGGCGCAGATGAGCCAATCGTCGAGGTAGGGTAGGATTTTTAGACCTTAAGCCTGGAGGGGGGACAGCACAGCTGACACCATGCAAGTAAAAACCCTTGGGGCCAGGGAAAGGCCAAAAGGAAGGAGCTGAAACTGGAACACCCTGCCCTGGAAGGCGAAGCGCATGAAGGGCCTGTGTTCTGGGCAGATTGGGACGTGGAAATATGCGTCCTATAGGTCCAGAGATGTGAACCACTCCCCCTGCCGGATGGACTGCATCACTATTCTTGTGTGGACCATCTTGAAAGGCAGCACCTTGAGATATCGGTTCAAGGGCCTGAGGTTGAGAACAGGCCAATGACCGCCGTCTTTTTGGGGAACAATTAAATACTTGGAGTAGAACCCAGTGAGTTGTGCACTGGGTGGTACTTCTGAGATGGCCCCTTTTAGAAGTAACTCTTGGAACTCCTTGATGAGTATGGACATCAAAGCCAGGTCTTTTACGGCTGTTACCCTGACCCCTGAAAACGTAGGGGGTCGCTATTGAAATTGCAATCGGTAGCCGCGAGCCATCATAGCCACGACCCAAGGGTCTGGCACAATCCCCTCCCAGGAGCTCCGTGACAGCTGGGAAGGACAATCGACGGGCGACCCAAGACTCCTATGCAGGACCGCTGCTGCGGCCTGCACCCCTGCCTGTGCCCCGCTGCAGTCCTCTTCTTCCCCTGGGTCGGGAATTTGGGGCCGTACTTCGATCAGGTGCATGAAATCGCCAGTCCCATGGGGCCACCGGGTCATTGCCCGCTGGCAGAGGCCGGGCGGGCTGCCGCAGCCTATACCTACCCATAGGCGCCCGGCTAGCAGTTGAAGCCGACTTACGGCACACATGCTGGACAGCTTCCCTAGATGCCGCAGTGCGTTCAGCGCGATCAAGCACCTCCTGGGATCCTGGGTGAAAGATATGCCCAGCTACCACGGGGAAGCTCAGCAGCTCCTGCTTGATGGCTTCCGGCAGGGAGGTTTGCGCCAGCCAAACCTGTCTGCGGCACAGCACCGCAGAGGCCATAGCGTCCCCCATGTCTTGTGTCAGCTGGGAGTGGGAAGAAAGAGCTGCATCCACCAGGGCCCTGGTGTCCTGATCATCTGGGCTCAGTGTCTTCCGTAGAGCCGCCAGGGTGATGGCTAGAGCATTACCCATTCGGGCCACTCATGCCGATGCATTAAAAGAGCGAGTGGCCAGGCGGTCCATCTTGGCGCATTCCTTACGAGGGCAACGTGGATTGGGGGATATGCGGGCAAAGCCCAGGGACGTCAATGCAGCCATTGATGGCTCAACTGGTGGCATGTCCCCTAGTCCAGTCTCAACCGGGTAACCAGCTGTTGCCAGCTGGCGGCAGCCTGCATGAAACTGGGGGCATTGCGACAACTTATCCCATGTTGACTTGAGCATTGCTGCATAATCATCCGCCACAGGTATAGGAGGTGGTGGGGTAGCGCAAGAGACGCCCTCCCAAACTCCTCCCAAAGGAGCCGGGGCCGGTGCAGGCGCCTGAAGGCCCAGGACCTTGGCAGCGCTCAGCACTCATGACACCAGGGAGCTGACAGGGGCCTCATCCATCCCCGTGGAGCCGTCAGCTGGTTCTGCAGAGCCAGAATGCAGGTCTCCCCTGAGGCCATCCCCACTTGTTGTGTTGTCCGTCGCTGTGTGGGGAGCATAGAGGAATAGCACATCCACATCACCCCGCCCATCCTCCTCACCATCGCTCTCAGGTCTGGATGAGAGGGTACCCCCCCTGGCCTGGGGGCAGGGAAGTAGATGACAAGCCCTGTTGACCTTCCAGCCTGTCCATCCTCTGTGACAGAGCCTGGAGAACCGAGAGGATCTGGAGTGACTCTGCGTTACCACTTTCTGTCACCGTAGCTGAGGCAGGGCATTTAGCAGGTCTGGGTGCCTCTCTTTGGGCAGGCCTGTGGGGGGACTCCTACCGCCGGTCACATGAATGCTTGCATTTGTGCTTATGCTTACTGGAGAGAGATGGCTGGTTGGGGGAGCATTGCCTCTCTCTCTGGCTCTCGTGCACATGGCCACCCACCTGACTGGCCCGGTGCTGTCTTTCCCCCCTGGAGAGGTCGCAGGCCGCACTGCAGGGGTTGTCCACGTCCTCCAGCACGTGGGCAGCTCCAAGGCACATTGGACACTCCCTGTGCCCATCTCTGGAACTCATTGAGTCCCCGCAAATCCTGCAGTAGTGGGAAGCCATTATAGCCACACAGAGGCCTAGGCTGTCTGAAGTCTGGAGCCCTCCTTAAGTAGTCCACCAAGGTATTATGGTGGCCTGCACCAGCGTGTGAACGCACTTAATGGGCGCACACTAGCCCCACCGGCTGCGAACAGCGGTATAGGGTATGCCACAGTATCACAATGGTGGCCCGCACCAGCGTGCGAATGCACTTAGCGGGTGCACACTAGTCCCACCAGCTGCAAACAGGGGTATAGGGCGTGGCAGAGAAGGGCGTCGCCAAAGAGCACTGTCATGGCCTGCACCTGGGCCCTGTACTATGAACGGAGGTCAACCTACCCAGAAGTAACCCAGGGTTCCCCCGCTAAACCGGGGTTGACAAAACCTGGTTATCTTGTTTGGGGTTAAACGGTACTACGACGCCAGTTATGAAGTTGATTTCTTGAACCTGTGTTAACCTAATCAGGGTTAATGCTCGTTCACGTTAAAGGGGAGGTTATCAGCGCAAACCACCACTGTTCACAATGGCACGGTCGCCGTACTTCACGGAGGAAGAATGCGCTGTCATAATGCAAAGCTACGAGGAGTTCAAAACAACATTAAGAGCAAAATCTAACACAGCGGCTGCCAATAAGGAGCGGCAAGCATGTTGGCAACGAATTGCCGATCGGGTAAATGCGTAAGTACATTCTCCCTTCTACATGTTCCAGAACAGAAGTATAGGATGAGAGAAAGCTTCATGATCAATCACAAGTCACAGAAAATGGTCCTTCGACGTGGCCCCAGTCATATATAGCTTGTTTAATGTCCGAAAAATCCTGAATAAAATTTGGTATGGTAAATTCATGGAGTGGCCTACTTAAGCTGATATGTGCACATGAGTCACATGAATTAGGATGACTGACTGTTCAGTCCCTTTGACTAAGTTGGTGTATGTCCTGTGAACATTTCAGAGGCAACAGCAGTGCCAAACACACCTGGCAACAGGTGAAAATGAAATATAAAAACATCATTCATAATGGTAAGTGTGTGTGTGTGTGCGCGCATGCAAGCAAGCATTCATTTGCCTTTTATTTATTCAAGTTTTATCTGTTTGCCTAATAGTTCAAATTGTTTTTGTATATAGTTTATAATGTTGTTGTGTGATATTAATGATAATATTGTGGGAAAACTACTTTGCACGGACGTTCATTTAATTTATTCTATCGTCATTTTGTTTGTTCTATTTTTGTGTTTTATTTATTTATCTGTTTGTCTAGTTGTATCTATTTTTCTAATATATTTTTTGCATTAATAGTTTGTTTTTTCCTATTAAAATAATCTTATGTTCTTGTTATAACTTTATCTATTTATCTGACTGTTTAGTTGTATCTATTTTTGATACAATTTCAATATTTTTAATATAGAAAGTTTGTTTTTTTCTATTAAAATGTTATTGTGTGATAACTAGTTCTTGTGTTATATTTATTGTAGTTGTATCTATTTTGTATCTCAGACTTAAATATTTTTGTAAAACAAGTGTTTTTCTGTAAAATATTCTTGCGTTCTTGATAACTATGTTCTTGAGTGGGTTCTTTTTTTTTTTTTACAGAAAAGCCGTTCTGCATGGACATTCATTGAAGCCCTCATTGTTTTGTAATGGTTATTTATGAGCGTTTAGGGGTTACAATAATGTAAGTCTAGGTTGCTTTATATAAAAGATATGTCCAGAAATATTGATGTCACTGTCTAAGCAGAGGGATCTGGCTTCTTTAGACGCTGTCTTCTTAAAACTGAATAAATATTTAAAAAGAGCCAAATGAGCCAGTCTTTTGAACGGCTCTTTTCAAAGAACGGATCACATCAAAGAGCCATAAATCCCATCTCTAATCTGCGCGCCGATATCGCACGGGTCATCCAGGTACGCTGGCATTGTCTCTAGAGGAAATGTCGGTGGAGAGGTGGTGTTTAAAAAGGGTGTGGTTAATCGGAAACCTCGGGTTAACCAAGAACATAGCCTGAGATGAGCAGGTTTGAGATGCAGCGTAAATTGCCATGGCAGCATACCTCGGTTTGAACATAGCCAACTTTCGTAGTATGGGTTAATCGGGAAGTTACGCTGCACGTGATCAAGTTACTCTCGAAGTTACCCTAGCAAGCCAGAAAACCCGCTTCGTAGTACAGGGCCCTGGATGCACCTGATGGAAACAGAAAAAAAACAGCACATAGTATTATGATGGCCCGCACGAATGCAGTTAGTGGGCGCATACTAGCTCCACCCACTGCAGACAGTGGTATAGGGTGTGACACGGGAACACTGCTGAGGCCTGCACAGTGTCCAAATGCACCTAGCAGGCTACCCCAGTGAACAACAACAACAAAACACAAGCATAACACAATAGCAGGTGCACACCAAAACAGTATGAAACTCAAATAACAAATCCACTTACCGTGGCAATATAGGACAATTTAAAACAAATATAGCGCTAGGTGGCCTGTAACAGTAGTTTGACGGGCTCACACGATTTCCGGCTGCGACAACAGCAGTAAAAAAAAAAAAAAAAAACACAGAACATCGGTATTACGGCGGCTCACACCAATGCGCAAACGCGCTTAGTGGGCTCGCACTAAGCCCACGGCTGCGAACAGCGGTATACAGTGGGTCAAAAAAATATTTAGTCAGCCACCAATTGTGCAAATTCTCCCACTTAAAAAGATGAGAGAGGCCTGTAATTTTCATCGTAGGTACACTTCAACTATGAGAGACAGAATGGGAGGAAAGAATCCAGGAAATCACATTGTAGGATTTTTAATGAATTAATTGGTAAATTTCTCTGTAAAATAAGTATTTGGTCACCTACAAACAAGCAAGATTTCTGGCTCTCACAGACCTGTAACAACTTCTTTAAGAGGCTCCTCTGTCCTCCACTTGTTACCTGTATTAATGGCACCTGTTTGAACTCATTATCAGTATAAAAGGCACCTGTCCACAACCTCAAACAGTCACACTCCAAACTCCACTATGGCCAAGACCAAAGAGCTGTCAAAGGACACCAGAAACAAAATTGTAGACCTGCACCAGGCTGGGAAGACTGAATCTGCAATAGGTAAGCAGCTTGGTGTGAAGAAATCAACTGTGGGAGCAATTATTAGAAAATGGAAGACATACAAGATCACTGATAATCTCCCTCAATCTGGGGCTCCAAGCAAGATCTCACCCCGTGGGGTCAAAATGATCACAAGAACGGTGAGCAAAAATCCCAGAACCACATGGGGTACCTAGTGAATGACCTGCAGAGAGCTGGGATCAAAGTAACAAAGGCTACCATCAGTAACACACTACGCCGCCAGGGACTCAAATCCTGCAGTGCCAGACGTGTCCCCCTGCTTAAGTCAGTGCATGTCCAGGCCCGTCTGAAGTTTGCTAGAGAGCATTTGGATGATCCAGAAGAGGATTGAGAGAATGTCCTATGGTCAGATGAAACCAAAATAGAACTTTTTGGTAAAAACTCAACTTGTGTTTGGAGGAGAAAGAATGCTGAGTTGCATCCAAAGAACACCATACCTACTGTGAAGCATGGGGGTGGAAACATCATGCTTTGGGGCTGTTTTTCTGCAAAGGGACCAGGACAACTGATCCGTGTAAAGGAAAGAATGAATGGGGCCATGTATCGTGAGATTTTGAGTGAAAACCTCCTTCCATCAGCAAGGGCATTGAAGATGAAATGTGGCTGGGTCTTTCAGCATGACATTGATCCCAAACACACCGCCCGGGCAACGAAGGAGTGGCTTCGTAAGAAGCATTTCAAGGTCCTGGAGTGGCCTAGTCAGTCTCCAGATCTCAACCCCATAGAAAATTTTTGGAGGGAATTGAAAGTCTGTGTTGCCCAGCGACAGCCCCAAAACATCATTGCTCTAGAGGAGATCTGCATGGAGGAATGGGCCAAAATACCAGCAACAGTGTGTGAAAACCTTGTGAAGACTTACAGAAAACGTTTGACCTCTGTCATTGCCAACAAAGGGTATATAACAAAGTATTGAGATGAACTTTTGTTATTGACCAAATACTTATTTTCCACCATAATTTGCAAATAAATTCTTTAAAATTCAGACAATGTGATTTTCTGGATTTTTTTTTCTCATTTTGTCTCTCATAGTTGAGGTATACCTATGATGAAAATTACAGGCCTCTCATCTTTTTAAGTGGGAGAACTTGCACAATTGGTGACTGACTAAATACTTTTTTGCCCCACTGTAGGCACACAGTGGTAAACTCCGATTACCCGGAAATCTAGAGCATATAACGTAAACAAAAGGATACCTGAAAAAAAAGCTTATAGCCTACCGGCAAATTAAGCTAAGAACACTCAGAAATACACAAACCACAACAATTCTCGGGGACACAAGGCACCAGTACCGCGCAGGTAACGAATTAGTGGAATGTGAAGCGAAGAAATCAGGATTTCTTACCTTACAGGTCTCTTACTTACGGTCTCGTACGAGGTGATCAAGGTGAGAGAGACTGAACCAGGAGCAATCTCTGCTATTTATAACGTGAGTCGTTCTGCTTCCAGAGGTCATGGACATGACTTTGTTGACATATGAGACATTATTATTGACATTATTGTGAAAAGATTCAGGGAATTCGGAGACATCTCAGTGCATAAAAGGCGAGGTCATAAACCACTGTTGAATAGGTGTGACCTTGAATGGGTCACACCCATTCAACCACATGGGTGCACACTTGAACCACTGTTGAATGGGTGCTGCCAGTCTAGATCTGTCTCCTATTGAGAATGTATAGCACATCATGAAGAGGAGAATCAGACAACGGTGACCACGGACTGTTGAGCAGCTAAAGTCTTGTATCAAGTAAGAATGGCCAAAAATTCCAATTGCCAAACTGCAACAATTAGTATCCTCAGTTGCCATATGATTAAAAAGTGTTATTAAAAGGAAACGTGATGTAACCCAATGGTAATAATGCCTCTGTCTCAACTTTTTTTGAGTGTGTTGCAGGTATCAAATTCTAACTTGTTTATATTTACAAATTACAATTCAGTTGGTCAATTAAACTATTGAAAATATTTTCTTTGTACCTTTGTCAGTTCAGTGATGGCCTAAAGGTCAGCGAAGTGTAAAGAAGCAGGCTTGGGGCCCAAAGGGTTACTGGTTCATTTCCCTAGACCAGTAGGAAAATCCATCGCTGAAGTGCCATTGAGCTAGGCACCTAACCCCAAAATGCTGGGTATGTGCGTGTGCTTGTTGTATGTCACTTCTTCCTGAAAATAAGCTGAAATGTAACTCATCTGACCACAGCACATATTTCCACTGTCTTTCAGTCAATCGGAGAGGAGTTCAAGCCCAGAAAAATCAGTGTTGTTTCTGTATAGAATTGATGAATGGCTTCCTCCTTGTGTAATACATAGGAGCATCTGATAAATGCCTGTAATGTAATAAATAAAGGTTCACACAAATTAACAAATCACAGATTTGTGTTTTTATTGCATTTTGAAAAATATCCCAACTTTTCTGGAAATGAGGTTTGTAAATTTAACTTTTTAACTGTATTTAATATTACCACATTGACCTCTTGATGCAGAAATAATTAAATTTATTGTATTTGTTCTCAGAATGAGCTAAAGGAGGAGCAGATGAAATCCCAGCAGAGGATCCAGGAGAAGCAGAAGGTGGTGCAGGAGCTGAAACAGACTGTGGACACTATTAAAGTGAGGAGTGAAAAAAAAGTCTCAGGTATACCAATGTAGACAATATACAGTAAGCAAGAAAAAGTCATAAATCATCCTTTGCATGCAGTGGTCGAAATACTTTTTTCCCAGTGTTCTGCAATATTGCAGAATGTCAAAATTTTGTTCTGCAATTTGGAAATATTTTCTGCAAATACACAAACCTCCATACTACACCCTTCTCAACCTAATCATGCCTATATTTACATCATATCTAGCTTTACAACTCATAGCATTATTGTAATTCTTTATTCTCTCACTCTATTTTTAATTTCAGTCTTCACAGATCCTTCTCTGCAGCAAAGTTATCATTCCATGATCCCTTCACAGGTCTTTCATTCCCCTCGCCCTGACACTACGGGCTACTACAACTTGAAGTATACCAACTAATTCATAAATGTACTAGTTATCACACCCACACATTATCCTTCCACACAACATACTAATAAAGGTATCACCACAATAAAAAATAGAACACAACTGTTCTTCAAGAAACAAAACATTCATTTTCATGTTACACGTCATGTTACATTTTGTCAAGATTAAGTTTCTAGCTTGAACAATAGATTGTTACCCAAAATGTACTTCATTCAGTGTTTGCATCTGCAACCTGTAGTTTTAAATTGAAAGCAAGGTTTCAATTCTACACTCTGTTACATCTTACAATTATGCAAAGAATTGATGCCATTAAGGAATAAA
Organism: Neoarius graeffei; assembly: GCF_027579695.1. Classification (NCBI taxonomy): domain Eukaryota; kingdom Metazoa; phylum Chordata; class Actinopteri; order Siluriformes; family Ariidae; genus Neoarius; species Neoarius graeffei. The sequence goes on from NC_083585.1 coordinate 65,878,221, forward strand.
ACCCAACTGGCAAATGGAAAGACGTTTGGGTTCATGGTGTTTGCCTGGCTTCTAAAGTTCAAGGTCATGAACTGAACTGAGAACTACTGCAGGGGCTTCACTGCTTGAAATTAACAGAACTGGGTACAAACTAATCATGGCACAACTGAGAGCTACAGAACTGAACCTATGAGCTTTGTCTTACAGGGCAACTGTTTTACTTTGTGCTAGTCTGCACCACAGGCAAGACAGCACTAGTTTAAAAAAATGTATTAGTGTAGCTTGGTATGAGAAAACAAAATATTCAAAAGTATCTATGAATAAAGGTAAAATACTGTTGCTGTCTTCAAAAGGGATATAATATCAGTATAATTTTGCATGATTCAACAATATATACAAACCTATACAATTTGCCAATATATATGTATGCAACTATAACAGCGACCGTCTTCATTTTTGTCACCCTCGCGGGCGCACGATCTGTCACTGTTGTTGTTGGAGTCACGCTGGCTGCCGGTTTTGCTCACATACGATAAAATCGTCCTTGTTTTCTTGCCGTTTTTGTCAGACTCTTGCCCCGAAGAAACAATCCTCTTCTTGGGAGCCATGCTTGTTGTGCCGCATTGAATTCTGGGAGATGCATGGCGGAAACTGCCGAACACCGCTGAGGTAATTGTCGGGTCCTCCCAGCGGGTATTAAAAGTGACGAAATCTTACATCGGAAAATGGCAACTGCCCTTATTTGGTTGTCATTGCCTTTCGTCTGTATTAGGTAAATATTGCTTAACTTTGACCTGGAAAATGCTGTCAGGTTCGCGCGGCGCAGGTTTCAGTTTATTTACAGCGCCGCTAGTTTGCTAAATTGAGAACCACTGAATCCCGAGCCTGATTTTTTCATTCTGCAAAATTGCAGGTTGTTTAACTTTTCTTCTGCAATCTTGAAAATCATTCTGCAAAACGCAGACTGCAGACGGGTATTTCGAACACTGGCATGTGTGTCCTAACAGATGCATTATCAGGCAGCAGTAGATGACAGTGAGAGGATCTTTACTGAGATGATCAGCTCCATGGAGAAAAAGCGCTTGGAGATGACGGAGATGATCAGAGCTCAGGAGAAAGCTGAACTGAGTCAAGCTGAACAAGTCCTGAAGCAACTGGAGCAGGAGATTGCTGATCTTCAGAGGAGAGTCACTGAGCTGGAGCAGCTTTCACTCACACACGATCACATCCACTTCCTCCAGGTAACACTCACTGTCTGATCCACAGAGGGCGCTGTTCCTCACAAAGTTTGCTCCTAAAAGCTCATTACAGCAACAATAAATGTTCCTGTCTGAGATCCCAAGTGTGTCTTTGGTCTGATTCAGTCTGAGATTCATTCGTTCCTCTCCTACACTTTTCTCCTTCTCTATTCTGTGTTTCCTCTCTGTAGAGTTTCCCGTCTCTCTGTGTTTCTCCTGGATGTGACGACTCGCCCAGCTTCACTGTCAATCAACATCTCTCATTTGATGGAGTGAGGAACTCTGTCTCAGATCTGACAAAACAAGTCGAGAAAATCTGAGAGTCAACAAAATCCGTTTATATAGTAAAAGTGTCCTGGACGAAAATATTAATTGGCTCTAAAGTTGGTAAAGGCAACTATAAAATTCATATAACAGGAATAAGGACTATCCAGACTGCACAGAAGTTTGATGTATGATTATGTAAAATTACCTTTACAACACCATAAGGCAATAGCCAAAACCATTAGCCTTGTAAATTACATGAAGATAAACTCAATCGCAAATCCACAAACTAATCTTACTAAACTTCCCCTATAACATAAGATAAACAGCAGTAAATGTAATAAAATGTGAACTTACCTCACCAGCAGTTATAATCTCTTACTCCTGAGATATCAGTGATCTTGGCTCCTTCTGCTTTCTGAACCTGATCGATCCATCCTGATGCTTGAAATCTCACTTACCTGAAATTCACTCACTGCTACTGAGCATGACCCTGTGTGGATAGCCTACAGATCACTATAGGTGTCCCCCAGATGAGGTCCCCCTTTTGAGACTGGTTCCTCTTATAGTCTCTTTCTCATGTTGTCTCAGGGAGTATTTCCTTGCCATCACAGCTGCCGGCTTATTAGGGATACATTTCAATTACAATTTGATAATCGGATTTCTGTAAAGCTGTTTTGTGATGACATCCACGATTAAAGGTGCTTGTCAAGTTGTTTGTGTGGTTGTGCATGTAACCTACCTATAAGGTAAGTGGACACTGGACCAGATTAGTCTAGATTCGCAGGGAGGGGTACTTAACTGAGTTGGACACCACCACGAGTAACTAGGACACAAAGTTAGATTACAACAAGATAATTGTATTAACATGAATTTCCAACATTTCACAATATCAACAATCAGACCGGTCTGTTATTCAAATGAATGTAATTTCTGGTGCACCAAAATAAAATAAAATAAAATATTTCCCCAAAAATAAAAATGTTTATTCAGTTCAGTTGTCTCCGGAAATCCTTTCCTCAATCCTACCACGCTGACCACAGGCAGACGAGTAACTCAGAGGCTTCCCAAAGTCCAGGGGTTCATCACAGATGGCTCGCCATCCCCCTCGTCAGGGAGAGAATCGATCCGGCTCAGGATCCAGAATCCAGGGTTTCCAAAAAACCTAGCCTGTATAGCATAACAGGGCTCATAAACATATGCAAATCTATTCCACTTTCTGACTGTACAGTTTTAACTTTATCAAAATCAATTTTCAGTACAACCTTTTAACTTAATCCATGAATTTAGAATAATTGTTGTACTGCGATAACAACATATGAAATGTCAACTTTTACATTTTTATAACCAATTATTTAACAGCCATAAGCAAATGTAAAATAACGGAAATTGTGAATAATTCTGAAAACCTGTAAATAGTTTTACCATGAAATACTCACTGCATTTGAATAGACCCATTTATTGTTTGTAAACAAAGATGGCTGCACACGCACCCTGCCAACAGAAGCAGTAAGCTTCCCAATTGATTCTGGGACAGACTAGCCTATTTATCAATCATTTAAACATGGATATATACTGTTCTCAGCATCAACATGTCTGGGTGTTGCGTATATGGTTGCACGAATCGCTATTCCACCGGCAGACTAAAGTTTTATAGGATTCCTAAAGGGATCACACCCATTTCAGAGCAACAGACAGCAGCTGTGGCTGCAGGCAATTAAAAGTGTGGACTGGAATGAGGACATAATAAAAAATGCTCGTGTCTGTAGCACCCACTTTATCTCAGGTAAGGTTATCTATCTACTGATTTTACTGGAAGCCTTATTTACATTAGTGATTACCTGCATGGTGTAGAATAATAATCAAAAGCAGCTTAAGTTGTTGGATAAACTGACGTTAGCTTTGGCTAGTGGCACTAGCTGCTAGCTTGCTATACAGTTAAAGTTTTATTAGATTTGCCCATTAGCTTGCTAGGCAAAACAAATGTGTTTGTTCTAAGCCGATCTTTGTGTACAAACAGAAAAAGGGTCTATAAAACTTGAAAAAGGGTTTAAAAAAAAAAATCGCTATAGAGATAAGATTGCTGTCTTAGGGGTCGACCCATATATGATTAGTAAGAGTGAAACCAAGTCTGCGCTTGACTGTTCAAGTAATGAGCTGCCAGACGCAAGTTACCCCGATGTACATCACTATCTAATCAACACGCCAGGGGGTTACAGTGGTCAGTCACTAAAAGCCTACAAGTCACTAGAAGCTTACAGATATTTCTCCTCAGGATGGGTACGGAACGTGCTAGTTCATATGCGTGAAAAGCGTTTTGTATACTTGTATTGACTAAATTGGAACGGACTCACTGTTTGTTGCAGCCTCTCAGCCTCAGCTCACGCGGACTCGATGTGTGGATCATATGCGAGTAGGATGTTGTCATTGTGAGTGGCCACTGCACATGTATGGCAGGTCTGGGAGAAGTCTGCTCACATGTAGCAGCAACACACAGACTTCTCCCTCCGCTGTTGATCAGCGGGGAACCGATAAAAAGATAAACCCTTCGTGCTTTTTCTGTTAGAGCACCCTACTGCCACACAACAAGCCATTCTACTGAAAATGTTAATAAATCTCAAGCTTTTCCGCGTGTGAAGTGAGCTGCAGCTTGATACCCAATATGGCGGATGAGCAAACTTGACCCCTGACGTTGGTGCACAAGGTCCATTGGGAAGCTTACTGCTTCTGTTGCCAGGGTGCGTGCGCAACTGTTTGATCATGTGACGCTGAAAAAGGGTCTATTGAGGTATTTCACCCATGTGACCAAGTCACGTGATGCAGCCATTTTGGACGGCACGCTTAAGTCCTTCAGTGCAAGGCGGTATGAGATGGTGGAGACCTTTGCACATTTTAACAAGAAAGTAAGCTGTGATTCGTGTTAAATTGGATCTGTCTTTTATCACAAACACTGTACCCAGCCTTGGTATGGAGCCCTGTTTATTTATTTCTGTGTCCCGTTTCTTTCTAGCCTTTGTTATTGTGTTTTATGTCTGATGTCTGCTACATGCAACCCTAGACAAATTAACATTGCCTTGTTTCACTGCTCAGATGGGTTAACAAACACTGACCCATTTACTTTTTGCTATATATTTTATCAAAATTGCGTTAACTGATAAACTAACCTGAAATGAAATGATCACTGCAAAGTCTGGAGTACTCTGTTGGCTCCCAATCCTGTCTCTTCACAGCTGCAATCCATTTGGCCCTCTTGTCTGGGTCAGTAGGAAACCGGTAGTGATGTGTCGGTCGCGAACGATCCGGTTCAAAGAGCCGGCTCTTTGAAGTGAACGACGGGAGCCGGCTCTTCGGTGGGAGCCGAGTTGGGGAGCCGCATTAGTTTTTTGTCCTTAGGTGCCTTAGAGAGAGAGACTTTCACAAAAAAAAGTTGCTGTCCGATTGCGTCTTTGTGTTGTCTATTACCATTCAAAGGAAAAAAGTAGCATGGTGTACGCCTACTTTTTTTAGTTGGGGGGGTTGATGTCATTCACAGCTGCGAAAATACGAAAATTGGTGTAATGCTTAAAGCTGTGGCGCGCAGGGGAGAGGAGTCTGTGAGGCACCTGAGGAGGGGAAAATTAGCTGTGTATTTTATATTGGTAATATAACACAGTTTTGCATTATGTTTGTGAGAAAATAATTTATTAATTGGTAAGTAAGTTTTATTTCTATAGCTAGAACATTGTTACACTGCTATACTTTACAAAGCTTTACAATGGCTACAAAAACTAAAAAATAAAATGGAAAACATCCTATTGATAAAATATAAATAATAATGTAATTAATTAACTAGTTAATTGCAGCAATTAAATCAAAAATAAAATCTCAGGAGCCGTTTGGGAGCCGAAAGAGCCGGCTCCTTATAGTAAGAAGAGCCAAAAGAGCCGGCTCCCGAAAAAGAGCCGAAATTCCCATCACTAGAAACCGGTAAAAGGAGCGTCCTGCACGCTGTCCCTGTCTGTTGTGGCAGCCCACAGCACAACAAGCAAACACCATGGTTATTTATAGAGTGCTTACTGACAAATTAATCTATTCTAGGTGTCTGTAACACGTTTTTTTTCAAGCTGGTTCTCCCTCTCTGTCTGCAGCGTTAGTATGTAGCTTGACGTTCAAAATGGCGGACACCGGGGCGTCAAGTGACCCTGTGACGTCAGGTGAAATACCTCAATAATCCATGTAAATATAGATTTCCAATCAACACTGACACCTTGTGGTCGTGCAAAAATCATATAAGCTTCATAGTCTATAAACTTAGCTGGATAATTGCTTACTTTAACCACAAAACGAAAATAACACATATATTCATACACAAGTGTTCTTAGTTGGCTCTACCATGAAAGAAACACTAAGACAAAACTTTACAGTAAAGCTCAACAGCCAATCTTTTAGCTAATGTAGCCTTATACATAATGTTTCCTTTCCATAGTAAAACCGACAATAGGCTGGTTATATTCCAAAAATAGTGGATGGCATTGCTAATGTTGAAGTAGCAACCTGTTGGCACTGTAACATAACGGTAACTAGTCTGTTATTTGGTTGGCTAATCATGCAAGCAAGTTAGCTCGCCAACCTGACGTGATCAGTCCTCCTACCATTCTACATCCAACAGGCCAGAAAGGAATACTAAGCAAAACAAATAATGTTTGAATTGAATTGTTCAATAACACACAGTGCACACAGGCAAGCTACGAGATTTCGGTGCAACATTTCACTTTCATATTTCGTGTGCAATGCTTTGTGTGTGGTCAGGGCGATGTAAACGACATGACTGTGTGTATTGACCTTTTTTGTTTGTCTCAGTTTTAATGCAGCATTATCCTAAGCATTCAATTTGATACACTTCCTTTAAATAAAACATCTGGGTTGAGATGTATATATATCCTTGTTTCCTCTTTTTCATTTTTGCACAACACAATGGAGGCAGAAAACACCCATTGTTAAAAGTAACGTTTTACTTTTGCTCAAAGTACATTTTAAATGATCTACTTTTTACTTTTACTTGAGTAGATTTTTTGTCTGGTAACTTTACTTGTACTTAAGTAAAATTCCATCAGAGTTACAGTACTTGTACTTGAGTATAATATTTTAGTACTCTTTCCACCTCTGGTATTTGTTGTTGTTGTGCTTGGGGTTAGCATGGCAGGCTATTGGTACTAGCATGGCCCAGCTAGCTATACTAGCAAGACAAGTGGCATTAGCAGCATAGGAAGCAGTGGGGCTAGTGGCTAAGAAAGCGAAGATGTATGCAATGATGTGGCTAAATGGTGGCTTTCTAGCTTGTGGAAAAGCAAACCATTTCTTAGAAAGTTTGCAAGTTGATCCAGCACTAGCACCAGCACAGAACTAGCACCTGGTGCTATAATAAACTTAACAAAATAAATAAATAAACTTGACCAAAAAAAATAAACTTGATTTGACCTGGTACGCATTGGTGGAAAGGGGGTATCCATAAAGTGGCTTGACTTATCAAATGTTTACAGCAGTGTTTTTATTTCACCATGGTTCCTGTTTTCAAATCACTGATATGGCAAAGTTTTCTTAAAGTAAGGAGACGTTTATGTAACATTTTATGGAAGGATTATCCAGTGTAACTTTTTCATTCTGTGAATTTTTTATCCTTACAGAATTAAATCATGTCTTTTAAGGCAAGTGATGAAGTCATGATGCATCCCTTAACTGTAGCTACATTACAGACACACAGATGATTGACTGTGTTTGAGCTGAGGAAGTAAATTCTGTATTTCATGAACAAGTTCATTTAGCGTGATTCGTTTGTGTGCTGCAGTACGTTCGAGGCTCAGATCCTGTACTGAAGCTGCTGGAAGATAATGGGAACATCGCTGAAAAACTCAGCATCCTCAAGTGGCAAAAGTATGTGAACCTCTAGGATTAGCAGTTCATTTGAAGGTGAAATTAGAGTCAGGTGTTTTCCATCAACGGGATGACAATCAGGTGTGAGTGGGCACCCTGTTTTCACAAACTTTCAAGCACCACTGTATGTAATTTATTTAGAATTAATCTATAAAACAGAAGCACTTTGAAAATAATAATTCATTAGTGCCACAGTTCTGCACACAAAAGTATCTTTGTATTTCAGGGAGAAATTCAATCTGACACCTCAGTTATAATTTTACTAAACATTTCAACTTTTACCATTTCATTTTTTCATCGGATCACAAAACCTCACGGATGAGTCAGGACCCCACATCCAGAACCCAGCATATAGAGGCTGAGTGAATGTGGTGTGGACTCTGTGGAGGAGCCTCATCGTGTCAGAGACGCTGTAGAAGGACAGAGTTCCTGCACTGTGATCCACATACACTCCTATTCTGGAGGATGATAAACCTCGGAGAACAGTCTGAATGTTGTTGTGCCAGAAATAGACAGAGGAATAAAAACACCACAGACTCCAGGACTGACTGTTGAATCCAAACCCACACTCACCACCCACTCCTTTCCTGCTGATCTCTTTATATGAGACTGATATGAACACACCACCCCTCCACTCCACCTCCCAGTAACAGCGTCCACACACACTCTCCTTACACAACACCTGACACCTGGGGTCAAATCTCTCTGGATGATCAGAGTATCTCTGTTCTGTCCCACTGCGTGTCACCGCTCTGTTCTTCTCAGACAGAATGAGGTTAGGATGTGCTGTGTTTGGATCCAGAGTCAGATAACAGAAATCTAAAACAATAAAATATCCACAGGTTAGATGTTAATCACAGGATTTATAAGTGTGTGTGAGACACCTGTCTGTCATGAGGCTCTGAAGCGCATATGGAGTAGAAGGGGGCGTGGCAGACAAAACCACGTGGCTGATGACCGAGGAAGCCTTGGTTGTGATCACTGAGCTTTATATAAAATCTGGAGCTCGTAGGCTCGTCAGAGTGAAGCCATCTGGACGCCATCTTACCACTCACATAGGATGTATTTGGTTTGAGTGTTAAACCATCGTATCTGATCAAATTTCCCCAAGAAAAGTTTTTCCTGACCCCTCCCCCCATTACCTTCTTTTATTTTCTCAACTTCACCCCCATTCCTTACGGTACATCTCTTTATAGTGCTTCCCTTTGTGGGGATTTTTCTTCTTTTCCAGTCCAGTCTCCTATCAAATTTTTTTTAATAGCTCTTTTACCACGATAATCATTTTTACAGAGATTATTTCAGTTTTTCTCTTATACAGTGTATCTTTCTCTTTCATATAATTCTTCCTTCCTTTGTATTTATGATACCAACACAAAGGCTGTACAATACTTCCTTTCTATTTAGGACAGCCTGAAACAGGATTATTTTCATCTCATCTCATTATCTCTAGCTGCTTTATCCTGTTCTACAGGGTCGCAGGCAAGCTGGAGCCTATCCCAGCTGACTACGGGTGAAAGGCGGGGTACACCCTGGACAAGTTGCCAGGTCATCACAGGGCTGACACATAGACACAGACAACCATTCACACTCACATTCACACCTATGGTCAATTTAGAGTCACCAGTTAACCTAACCTGCATGTCTTTGGACTGTGGGGGAAACCGGAGCACCCGGAGGAAACCCACGCAGACACGGGGAGAACATGCAAACTCCACACAGAAAGGCCCTCGTCGGCCACGGGGCTCGAACCCGGACCTTCTTGCTGTGAAGCGACAGCACTAACCACTACCGCCACCCCCGAGAATGAAGCAAAAATGGAAAATCTCATCTCATTATCTCTAGCCGCTTTATCCTGTTCTACAGGGTCGCAGGCAAGCTGGAGCCTATCCCAGCTGACTACGGGCGAAAGGCGGGGTACACCCTGGACAAGTTGCCAGGTCATCACAGGGCTGACACATAGACACAGACAACCATTCACACTCACATTCACACCTACGCTCAATTTAGAGTCACCAGTTAACTTAACCTGCATGTCTTTGGACTGTGGGGGAAACCGGAGCACCCGGAGGAAACCCACACGGACACCATGCAAACTCCGCACAGAAAGGCCCTCGCCAGCCGCGGGGCTCGAACCCAGGACCTTCTTGCTGTGAGGCGACAGCGCTAACCACTACACCACCGTGCCACCAAAAATAGAAAATAACATTAGAAAATAATCCTGTTTCAACACAACTGTCCTAAACAGAAAAGTATCATACAGCTTTTGTATTGATAGAATAAAGATATAATAAAGAAAGAAGAAATATATGAAAGAAAGATACACTGTATGAGAGAAAAACTGAAATAATCTCTAAAAATAATTATAGTAGTAAAAGAGCCATTCAAAAAAAATGATCAGACTGAACTGGAAACGAAAAAAATAAACAGTATCAGTGAAGGGAAGCGCTATAAAGATATGTAAGGAATGGGGGGTGAAGTTGAGAAAATAAGAGGAGGGAATGAAAGGAAAAAACTCAGGAGATACTTTTCTTGGGGCAAATTTGATCAGATACGACGGTTTAACACACAAACCAAATCCACGCGATGTGAGTGGTAAGATGGCGTCCAGATGGCTTCACTCGTCTCTACAGAGGGGAATGGGTTCAGAGCCCTCCAGATTTTATATAGAGCTCAGTGCATTCAACAGAGTTCACTAGTGACACCTACTGCTCAGAGAAATGTACAGCATTAATTTCTACATCACACCGGTGTTCTGCTGCTTTACATTATTATTTACACAGTGTTCCATTTTGAAATAACTTACGTCATAAGGGTTTTTTTATATGCCTTTTTGTTATTCAGTGCGTACTCTTATTTCTCTCTCACACACACACTTGACTCTCTGGAACAGTACTGATGAATCTTTAGAGTTTTAGCTTCAGCAATTTCAATCGTTCTATCAAAAGTACTATTATCGCTTCAGATCAGCATTCCTTTCTCTTTTCCTCACACTGTCATTTCATTTTTTATTTCTTTTTGTTTTATTCTATTTATTGAAATATTGTACTTTTTCCTTGTCTCTGTGCGACTAGCTTTCTTCTTTATTACAGTAATCCATTATTTTTTCTGCCTCGTGAGATTATGGTAGCTTACTACTTATTTCTAGGCAGCATATTATCCTTCGTATGGATTAGATTTCTGTGTGTGTAACTCGATTTCTGTGTGTGATATAAATAAACTATTATTGATACACATTCTGTGTGTTGTAGAAAGAAAGAAAGCCCATCAAGTGGGCGGTCCTCCTCTGAGCTGAACTGTGTGTGTGGTGTGTTTTACACCTACACTGCAGAAAATCTTCTCTGCTCTTTGGTTCTGAGGGTAAAATCATGTGAACTGCTGCAGCTGTAGAGACACAGAGACAAAATGGAGACTGAAAAATGACACGAAAACAGTTTTAAGGATCATGAGAACAAGCAAAAAAACTTTTCCCAGCTGAAGGTCTGACAATGTGTGTGTTTTTACTTTCTGATGGATTTTATGGAGGAATTAAGGCCTCGGTTCTGATCTAATGTTCATCATATTTGTTATGTGTAAAGTTCAGTAAGATTAGTTTGTGGATTTGTGATTAAGGTCCTGTTTATCTGGGAAATTTATTTTTAATTTGTACATGTAATTTCTGAGGCTCATACTAATGCTTTGTGATTTGATGCAGTTTTGTTCCTGCTTACATTTTATTTCTGTGATGTGAATTTTATGGCTCTCTTTACTGTGATACAGAACAATTGTTTGCCTGTTTACCTTGCGGACGAATTACGCTGAATTCCTCCTCAAAAGTTTCCTCGACTCGTTTTTTCAGATCTGAGAGAGAGTTCCTCACTCCATCAAATGAGAGATGTTGATTGACAGTGAAGCTGGGTGAGTCGTCACATCCAGGAGAAACACAGAGAGACGGGAAACTCTACAGAGAGGAAACACAGAATAGAGAAGGAGAAAAGTGTAGGAGAGGAACGAATGAATCTCAGACTGAATCAGACCAGAGACACACTTGGGATCTCAGACAGGAACATTTATTGTTGCTGTAATGAGCTTTTAGGAGGAAACTTTGTGAGGAACAGCGCCCTCTGTAGATCAGACAGTGAGTGTTACCTGGAGGAAGTGGATGTGATCGTGTGTGTGTGAAAGCTGCTCCAGCTCAGTGACTCTCCTCTGAAGATCAGCAATCTCCTGCTCCAGTTGCTTCAGGAGTCGTTCAGCTCGACTCAGTTCAGCTTTCTCCTGAGCTCTGATCACCTCCGTCACCACCGAGCACTTTTTCTTCATGGATCTGATTATCTCAGTAAAGATCCTCTCACTGTCATCTACTGCTGACTGATAATGCATCTGTTTGAACACACACACACACACATGTGGTGGTCAAATTGGAAATTCTATAAAATAAATAAACTACCTCTGTAGGTGTGTCTTAAGGAGAATCTCACTACCCAAGTTGCCATTGTAGTTTTATGCAACGTAGAAGCAATTTTTTAAAAGAAATTGTGAATCTCCTGTGTTTCTCTGAAGGGAGGTTTTGGGTTTTTTCTTCCTGTCAGAGTTCTCTTTTTCAGAAAAGTAGTATCTGCTCCTCATGTCATGTGACTTAAATGAGAAAGTGTGTTTCCATTTCATTTTTGTGAAATACTGCTTGATTGAATGATCTGGAAAAAACACCTCATGCAAGTGTAAAAACTTTCTTTGCAACATTTGGGAGGATTTTGAAAATCCTGTATTTGATTCTGTCAGGTTCACCTGGGGTTGAACTTGGATATCTGGTGTAACAGGCCAGAGCTCTACCCCTGTGCCACAAGGTGGCTGTAATATCACTCCGTTAGCTCTTCCTTGGTTACTGTACCACTTCTGGAGTCAGTCAAAAAAAACCAAAACGCTCTTTTTCCACGCGAGCGACGAGACATGACAACTTCCCTTGTCTTTCTAAAATGTTTACTTAAAAACAACAAGGTAAATCACAAGGTCTGGCGCATAGTCAAAAGACTGTGTTGCTTCCACCATGTTCTGCCTCGAAACTTAAGGTATACACAGTCAGTTACCATAGTTACCACTATAGTGACATCACATTATAAGATTTACAACATGGAACTTTTTTCTATGTTCTAAAACTCTTTTCAACGTTCCTTTTTTTTGTTACTAATTATGTATTTTAAACTAACATACTCTAAGCCTGTATGAATAAAAATGAAATTATCATCATTCATTTTTAACTGTTTTTAACTTAAATTATTATTGCTTTACTGGCCCTTCCATTACCCAGCCCCTAATTGGTTAGGCAGGAAGACTAAGCAATTACAAACTTAAACATTCAAATTACTTTCAATATCTCTGAACAGTCCAACTTAAACTGGCTTCTTATGATTTTTCCTTTTTTCACATCTTCTCACTCAATCGTCTCTCCTGACGCTGCTTCTTCCAACAAGCACAGTTTGTTGGCAGGTCTTTCCAAGATGTTGGTCTTGGTTTTTATCTTCACTCTTCGCACCATTCTGCTGGAATCCGGTAATGTTTCAACTACTTTTCCCATGAGCCAGGAATTGCGAGGAGAAGAGCTGTCCACTAGTAACATGACATCTCCAGTAATAAAGTTTCTCCTTAGTCTTGACCATTTATGGCGTTCTTGGACGAGAGGAAGATACTCATGCATCCATCTAGTCCAAAATAAATTTGCAAGATATTGGACTTGCTTCCATCGTTTTCTTGTATATGTGTCATCTTTGTTGAAGATGCCTGGTGGCATGCTGGGTTGAGACTTCAGCAGCAATAAGTGATTAGGTGTTAGAGGCTCAATGTTACAAGCTGGTCTAGGTCAGCCAGCAACAATGGTGGTGAACAACCCCGAAAATACACAAGGCGATTTAAAGTGAAAAAGTGAGGGATTTATTATTTACAAGTGCTAACAAAATAAAAATGATAAAATAGTAATTTTTGCAAAGTCCAAAGGTCCGAATATTAAGGTTGGCAGTCCCAGAAGCCAACCCTCACGAGAAGCACCAACGGACTGACGGCCGCAAGTGGCAAGGCAGCAACGGTGTACGAGCGTGTAAAACCCCAAGCCCTCTCCTCTCTCTGGCAGGTAGAACTCCAGGTTTTATATAGGCACTCCTCGATTGGCAGCAGGTGGGGGAGGAGGAGCCAATTATCCCAGGCTGCAATACACCTGGGAAAGGGAGAGACACACGACAGGAGGAGAAAAACACACACGTACAAACACAGACGTAACACCCCCACCACCAAAAGTTCAACCTAGGTTGAACAAAAACACTATCATTATATGGTACTAGAAAAAAAAACTTCACTTCATGTTAAGCAAAACAACACACTAGACACGGGACAGAACATCGGCCATAACATTTTCTTTTCCTTTCTTATATTGGATGTCCAGGTTAAAACCTTGCAGGTACAGGGACCAACGCATCAGACACTGGTTTGCATTCTGCATCCTGGACAGAAAAACAAGAGGATTGTGGTCAGTATAAATAATCAAAGGAACTGTGGTTGAGCCAAAATAAACCTCAAAATGCTGTAACAGAAGTAACAGTGCTAGAGCTTCTTTTTCAATGGTACTGTAATTAAGTTGGTGTTTAGAAAACTTCTTAGAAAAATAAGAAATGGGGTGATCAATTCCATTCGCATCTTCCTGTAGAAGTACAGCTCCAGCACCAGTGGCACTGGCGTCAACCTCCAGTTTAAAAGGCAGCTGGAAATTTGGAGCAGCCAATACTGCCGCACTACACAACAAAGCCTTTGCATTTTTAAATGCCATCTCGCAATCCTCAGACCAATAAAAGTCACAACCATGTTTCAACAGATTGGTTCAAGGCAGAACAACATCAGAAAAATTCCGACAGAAGCCACGATAGTAGTTTGCCATACCCAAAAACCTGCGCAGCTCCCGTCTCGTAGTTGGTGTGGGAAACTGCAAAATAGCTAAAACTTTCGCCTCTAGAGGGCGAACTTGACCCTGGCCAACCTGTTTCCCCAAGTATGTGATGGTAGCTTTGCCAAACTCACACTTTGCGAGATTCAAGGTTAAAGACGCATCCCTCAACCGCCCAAAGACGGTACGAACGTCTTCTAAATGTTCAGCCCATGAAGATGAGTGAATTATGACGTCATCTAAATACGCTTCACAGTTAGAAACACCAGCAAGCACTTTGTTCATCAGACGCTGGAAAGTAGAGGGAGCATTCTTTAAACCAAACGCCATTACAGAATATTGCATAAAACTGTCTGGTGTAACGAAGGCGGAAATTTCGGCAGCTCTGGGTGTCAGCGGGACTTGCCAATATCCCTTCAAAAGGTCTAACTTCGTCACAAAAGAGGCTGAACCCACCCTATCGACACAGTCTTCCATGCGTGGTAACGGAAAGGAATCTGACTTAGTAATGGAATTGACCTTCCTATAGTCAGTGCAAAAACGAGATGTGCCATCCGACTTTGGGACTAAAAGACAGGGTGAACTTCAGGCACTAAAACTTGGCCGAGCTAGACCATGCTCAACTAAATAGGCAACCTCGGATTTCATGACAGCACGTTTAGTGGGATTTACATGATAAGGATGTTGCTTAATTGGCGAATGGCCTTGTGTATCGATGTCATGACACAGTACATTTGTTAAGGAGGGCACATCAGAAAACAACTCAGGAAACTGCAAAATAAGGTGTTGCATGTCAGTCGCATAAGACACAGGCAAATAAGACAAAAAGGAAGGCAAATCAGTCAATATCTCTGAATTTTTAAACCGAGCATAAAACACCGGCACATCGCCCAGGTTGAGGCCATCTTCTTCAGACGGAGGAAGAGAGGCCACTGCTGACACTGTTGCGACGGTTACAAGAGAATCACTGCTTTCACGTTCTCGTGTCACATAAGGTTTCAACATATTGACATGACATACATGGGTTTTACGTCCCCTGTCAGGCGTTTTCACGACATAATCAGTTTCACTGAGTTTTTTCTCAATCTCGTAAGGGCCAGAAAATTTTGCGGACAGTGATGAACCAAGCATGGGCAATAAAACTAACACTTTATCCCCTTTAACAAAAGAGCGCTGCACAGCCTTGTGGTCAAAGCATTTCTTCACCTTACTCTGCGCAGAGGACAGAGCCTCCCGAGTGCACTCGCAAGCTCTGTGCAATCGTTCTTGAAACAAACTCACATAGTCAAGGATGCTACTCTTCTTTGTAGATACATCCGACTCCCAGTTTTCTTTAAGCAGCTTCAGAGGACTGCGAACTGTGTGACCAAACACAAGGTCTGCTGGACTAAAACCAAGAGACTCTTGCGTTGTTTCGCGAACAGAAAACAAAAGCAAGGGCACGCCCTCATCCCATTCTTTCTCAGAACCAAAACAATAGGTGCGCAACATTGACTTCAGAGTTTGGTGGAATCTTTCTAGCACGCCCTGGGACTCTGGGTGATATGCACTAGATACTGCATGCTGGATGGACAGCTCGGTCAGCACCTGTTTGAATAAACGAGATAGAAAGTTAGAACCTTGGTCAGTTTGAATTACTTTTGGGAGACCAAACGTAGAGAAAAAGCGCAGAAGTGCCTTCACAATGGGTTTTGCCTTCAACGAGCGCAAGGGGAAAGCCTCGGGATACCGAGTGGCAGCACACATTGCGGTTAACAAAAAATGGTTCCCAGACTTTGTCTTGGGCAAGGGCCCGACACAATCTAAAATTACCCTTTCAAACGGCTCACCAGTAATTGGAATTGGACAAAGTAGTGCCGGGGGAATACACTGATTGGGCTTTCCAACCACCTGACACTTGTGACAAGAGCGACAATGTTTTACAACATCAGCTTTCATACCAGGCCAGAAGAAATAACGCAAAACACGATGGTAGGTCTTCGTTACTCCTAAATGACCTGCAAAATCATGATCATGTCCCAGTGTCAACACATGTAAATGATATTTTGTAGGAACAACTAACTGATAGACAGTATTGAATTCTCTGTCTGCACAATGTGATGGACTCCATTTTCGTTTTAGCAGACCATCTTCCCAATAGAAGCCAACAGACATGCTATCCACCTCATCCTTACTAACAGCAGCATCACGGCACTTGGCCAAATTAGGGTCTTTCACCTGCTCCTGCTTAATCAACTCATTATCAACAGAGAGTGACAAATCACCCTCCACAGGCTTACCACAGTGAGTTGGGAGTGGCTCAGACGCAACAGTCGCTAATTGGCTGCTGGAAGATGACTCAAGCAAGCCATCTGACATGAAGGTATCAGATAAATCAACAGCCTCACCGTATTTCCGTGCTTGAGCTAGGGTAACCACACACGCTGGAAACACCTGAGCAAGGTTTTGATCGTTATCACAGTCAGACTGAAAGGATGGGCTAGCAGTCACTTCAGGAAGCAGTACTTTCCCACCAGCTAAATCGTTCCCCAAAATAAAATCAACATCCTTCACGGGAAGTTTAGAATGAATGCCAACTTTAACAGGACCTGACACTAAGTCATTAACAATATGCACATTGTGCAATGGAACACGAGTAATCCCCAGCTCAATTTTCTGAACCAAAACATCAGAGCCACAATAAGTGAGGTCAGAAAAAGGGAGCATAGACTCATAAATAAATGACTGGGTGGCACCAGTATCTCGAAGTATTCTAATTGGGATATGATCCCCCTCCCGGCCAGTGAGTGAAACCATTCCCTTTGAAATAAACGAATCGTACAGATTGTCATCTGCACTCTTAACACGTACAAAGCCGCAGCCTTTTGGTTGTCTCTTTGGAGAACTTTTTCTTTTCTGCAAAACTGGACACACTGCAATAAGATGACCAGACTTATGGCAATAGAAACATTCACGTGTTTCAGATTGAGATGGCATCTTGCTGGCAGTATTACTATTGCCATTGGTACCATTATTGTCAGACCTTCTAAAGACTCGCTTCGGACTAGAAAGCTGAGAGCGACGGGAGGAGCTAAAGACAGACTTGTGAGTCAACATATATTCATCAGCACAGACAGCTGCCTGCGCCAAAGTTGTAACCTTCTGGTCATTGATGTACGTAGCAATTGAATCCAACACACAATTCTTAAACTCCTCCAACAGAATCATTTCAGGAAGCTGATCTTTAGTCTGAACTTGCAAGGAGGCACACCAACGATTAAAAGAATTCTCCTTTTCTCTTGCAAACTCCACGAATGTCAAATTATCTGACTTTTTTAAACCTCGAAATTTTTGCCTATATGCCTCTGGGACCAGCTCATAGGCACACAAAATTGCAGATTTAACAGTGTCGTAATTAGAACTTTGGTCAACAGTCAATGCAGAATAAACATCTTTGGCCTTTCCAGTCAATACGCATTGCAGCAACAGTGTCCACACAGCAGAGGGCCATCTTAACGTTGTTGCAATGCGTTCAAAATGTACAAAATACTTTTCAACCTCAACTTCACTAAATATTGGCACCATACGAATATTTTTCATGACATCGAATACAGTGTCATGCTGAGGAGTAGGGGGAGGAACAACGGCATCCTCAAAACCATCAGCAGGGAGAGTCACCTGCGCAGACCGAACAGGAGATGATGGAACAGAGCCTGGAGGAGAGGCAGGAGGAGGAACCAGAGGAGCGCTGGGCTGCCTTGCAGCCAACTCCAATCTAAGTTTTTCCAATTGGAACTCACGGTCCGCTTGTTCTCTCTGACGTTGGAACTCCCTGTGCCTTTCATTCTCCACGGCTTCTTGTTCCAACTTCTTAAGGCCAATCTCACGATCAACCTCTAACCGTCTAAGTTGGACTTCTTTATCAAGCTCCAGTTTTTTAAGAGCGCGCGCCTCACAGTCGGCACGAAACTTTTCCAAGCTACCCCCCTCCCCATGCAACTTTGAACCAGGTGTACCAAACGAGCGAGATGGAGAGGTTGGGGCACCAGAAACCTTAACAAAAACACCCTGCTCAACTAATGCCTTTTCCACAGCTGAAAATAAAGTGTCTTTTAATCTTTTATCGTCACTAGCGAGATGCACTGAATAATGTTCCACAACCTCCAACAGCTGATCTTTCGTACACTTTAACAAAACATCCCTTGAAGGATTTTCACAAAATTCATCTACTAAAACCATGGTCCCAACGAAACACAGTCAAAAAGGGAACCACAGAATTACCAAAAACCTATGCCACAGCTGACTAACACTTTGCAATTACCACAACTTAATCAAGCAAATTACAAAACAGGGCAGTCACCACCAAAAAAATATAAATAAATAAATAAATGAAAAAAAACTGAATGAACGAAATCCAAACACTAGAGAGAAGTCAACCAACCACTCTTAAACAGTCAAGGCACGACTGCGGAAACTCTAGCCCTACTTACCTACCAGTGGCGGCTGCTGGTTTTTAAAACAGGGGAAGCCCATTTTACTGTAACATCTATCAAACGTTTCAGGAAGGCCCTGTTTTGAGTGACTATTTCATTATGCCTTGCACACTATATACGAGCACCTTCATCGATGGCATGTTCCACCCTGACCCTCCCCAGACAGCTAAGTCTTGCACATGAAGTGACATGCTCATTGCTCGTTTCATGCCTTTTGCAAGCCCTTTTGAAATTCACCAGGTCCCCAAACCCATCTTTTGACCAAACTAAATTTCCCTGAGAGGGCTTCATCAAAAGACATGGCCAACAGTACATTTTATTAGTCACAGGAGACCCAGTCAACCAGTTCACATTTTCATACCAAGACACCTGAAAAGACCTGTTATGACCTGCTGATTTTTGAATGAGATTAAGCTTGGGCTTTGGTCTGCCTTGCTCTTTAATTCTCACTTTCTCCTCATATGGCAGTGTCAAAACGTTTTGACAAAAGCATGTCCACGACGTTTGCCATTATAGCAGATAGATACCAGCTGTTAGCAGCTAGCACTGCAGATCCCAATAAGGCTCAAGCTAGCCTACAACCACGTTGATTGAACTACAAATGAAATAAACGAGTGAATTCACGAATGATCAAACAGATAGAATGGATGAAGGTTAACGGAGCACAACGAGTAATATTTACATTTATTTACAGAGTAATGTACAGAGACATCAATGAGAAGAAACATTTATATGAAAAGAAATTCGGACAGCACTTAGGCACACGACTACACTTTCTCGACATCTGCTAGGGACTGACTGATCATGCGCTTACCGTGTTCCTCACCGAAGTACAGCGACTGCCCTCCTCATGTCTTTCAAACACCACCTCCAATAATCCTTTATCAGCCCGGCTTCATGGCCCTCCCAATGTCCCGTTTACCCCCAGAGATACCTGGCTTCCCTGGAAGTGATGATTTTGTCGATTTTAACTAATAACAACTAGCCGAAATTGGCTGTTCAGAGCTGTCTCGTAGACTGCAACGGATACCCGGCTGCCAGTCCATAGAGCCCATTGAAATAAGAAAGGTTACAGCCTGGCAGCAAAGGTGATTCTCGTAGCAAACTGCAAGTTCGTCAGACATCACTCAAATAAGTTACAGGATGACATAGGGATAGTTATGAACATAAATACAATCTTGGGCATATATTATGTTATGCAAGTTATTGTTTTAATGAGAATTCAACGTCGTAGACACCGCAGTTTGGGGAGAGAATTTTAGGGGAAGTTCGGCTTCCCTTGTTGTCTCTGAGAAATCGCCCCTGTTACCTACCCAAGAAAATACTAACTAACCTCATCTAGTCTTCAGAGTCATACCAATTGAAGGCAACTTTAAACGCTTAACACATAGAAGCTGAATCAACTTGATCCAACTCCTTGCAGCGTACCTCCCCCTGGAGTAACCTCCAAAACAGAAAACAAAGAAAATAAAAATAGTACTCCGATGGAAAGATTTCAGAACCCAGCTGGAGCACACTACCTTACCAGAGTTCCCGAAATAAGAGCAGTTGGTTCCTCCACACAAAAAAGAGAACGGACAAATGCCCAATTGGTAAATTGGGTGTATAGGATGAATCCCCAATTGGTAAATTGGGTTTAGAATTAGCCCCCAGTTGTTACAAGCTGGTCTAGGTCAGCCAGCAACAATGGTGGTGAACAACCCCGAAAATACACAAGGCGATTTAAAGTGAAAAAGTGAGGGATTTATTATTTACAAGTGCTAACAAAATAAAAATGATAAAATAGTAAATTTTTGCAAAGTCCAAAGGTCCGAATATTAAGGTTGGCAGTCCCAGAAGCCAACCCTCACGAGAAGCACCAACGGACTGACGGCCGCAAGTGGCAAGGCAGCAACGGTGTACGAGCGTGTAAAACCCTAAGCCCTCTCCTCTCTCTGGCAGGTAGAACTCCAGGTTTTATATAGGCACTCCTCAATTGGCAGCAGGTGGGGGAAGAGGAGCCAATTAGCCCAGGCTGTAATACACCTGGGAAAGGGAGAGACACACGACAGGAGGAGAAAAATGCACACGTACAAACACAGACATAACACTCAAGGTCATTCACATCATCTGAGATACTTGTGAGCGGCCTGCCATTGATGATACTCTTGACCTCACACATTATTGTCTGAAGACAATCATCATTCACAGCTTGTTCTTTCAACAGGAAATTGAAGATTCTTCGCACTGTGCGAATCTTTCTGCTATGGCTCGTCCATTTTGTTAGAGTGAAGCCTCCACTGGCACACAAAGTGTGAAGATCATGAGCCAAGGTCACTGCATCATCTTCTGTAGCTACACTTTTCAGACAGTCATCTACGTAAAAGTTATGCAGGACTGTTTGCACAGCTTCGGGGGATGCAGTGGCTTTGTGGTCCTCAGCAGTTTTTCTCAGTGCATATGAAGCAACACTTGGCGATGAGGTGGCCCCGAAGAGGTGCACTGACATCCTAAATTCCTCCATAGGCCCATCCAAATTGCCTTTGGGCCACCATAGAAAGCGGAGGAGATCTGCGTCCTCTTCTGGGACCTTGACTTGGTCGAACATAGACTCGATGTCTGCCATCATGGCTATTGGCTCCTCACAAAATCTTAGGAGGACGCCAACCAGTGTGTTGGTCATGTCGGGTCCCTGAAGTAACTCATCATTCAAGGACCGGCCCTGAAATGAGGCTGTGCAGTCGAAGACCACTCTTAACTTTCCTTTTTTAGGGTGGTACACCCCGTGATGTGGTATGTAGAACACCCTGTTGTCATCACGGTTCAGCTGATGTGCTGGAACTTGAACAGCATAGCCTTTGTCAATAATGGTGTCCATGAAGGCTTTGTACTCTTCATAGAACCCAGGATTCTTCTTGAACTTTCTGAGTAGAGTGGCTATGCGCTGTTCTGCCACACAACGATTATTAGGCATTTGAAGCCTTCTGTTCCTGAGTGGCAATCCAATGCTGTCATGTCCATTCTCTAGGGTTGCTGTTTCCTGCACAGACTGCATGAATTGTTTGTCTTCTTGTGACAACTCTTCTTTGTCATCATAGTTACGCTCTGGGAAGTCAGCATTGTATTGTTGGACCAGCAACTTCTCAATTTCCATCACAGAGAGCCTGTTCACTGAACATTGAGGTGGTTTATTCTCTGTGTCGTCCAGCTCTTTTCTTATGGGCCCGTTCACGACCCAGCCAACAGCAGTCTTCACCGCATAAGGTCCTCCATCTCTATTGTTGATGATGTGCCATGGCTCCATTGCCTTTGGACAGTTTGCTCCAATAAGTAGGCCTACATCTGCTTCTATTTCTGGCAAGCGTAATTCTTTGAGGTAAGGCCACTTCTCTATATCTGATTGCTTTGGTATGTTATCAGTGTGAGCAGGTATGTTGCTGTGAGTGTACTCCTTGGGTAACTGAATATACTTGTTGTCTTCCAGTCTGCACACTTCCAGGTCTGATATCACATAACTGTTCATGAGTTTCCGTCAGCGCTGGTTTGTTTATGAGAAAACGACCTGGTGGTTTTCTGCAAATTTCTTCAACGTTATTACGTAATTGGTTCCAAGATGGCGGCGGTCACACACACAGCGGCTCCTCTCTGTCCTGACAGAATGGTGTTTTCATGTTTTTTGTGTTTTAAAACAGTGTGTATCTGTTCATCTTTGTCTCGTCCATCAGTCTCAAGACGCACATACTCCCGTGAGTTTCTGCTTGACATCCACAGAACTATATGCACGGATATAAATCCAGTGGACGCGGAAGTGCTATGCGACTATGGTTTGCTCCAGAAGCCTGCTCAATCACCGACCCCCACTCCTGCATCCAGCCTGCAGTGGAAGCGCCACAGGTGGAACATGCAGAAGCAGAAGAGGGGCAAGCGTGGGGGTATCCGGGCTAGGCTAGCGGCTAGCCCTCAGCAGCCGCCTATCCCTACCATCACTCTGGCCAACGTATGCTCGCTGGACAACAAGCTGGATTATGTCCGCCTGCTTCGCTCATCTTTTAATTCTGTGAGTGAGTGCTGTGTCCTTGTGTTTGTGGAAACATGACTTAATGACAGCATCCCGGACTGTGCCATTCAGCTAGCCCAGCTAACATGCTACCGGTCAGACAGAGCGCTAGTCGAGGGGGGGAAGACTCGCGGCGGAGGACTCTGTGTTTACATCAGTGATGCCTGGTGCCGTGATGCTGTTGTGGTCTGCAAACACTGCTCACCACTGGTGGAGCAGTGGTGAACAGACTCAGATGAACTAGACTCAGATGAAACCATGATTTCCTACGACGTCACTTCACTGTTCACCTGTATTCCCACCACAGAAGCAGTTGAATCTGTTAGAAAACAACTCCTTCGAGACAGCATCTTATTGGCGTGTTTCCAAAACTCTATGGACATATCAACTTTCCCACACGTGGAAACAATACTCTGGACAATGTTTACACCATGCATAAAGACACCTACAAAGCCCTACTCCTCCCCCACCTTGGGGCCTCAGATCACTCCACTGTTATGCTAATGCCAGCATACAGGCCGCTGGTTAAAGTCACCAAACCAGCTACAAAACAGATACATGTGTGGCCAGTGGGGTCGTCAGAGGCACTCCAGGACTGTTTTTCCACCACTGACTGGAGCATGTTCAGACAGGCGGCCACCTACAGCAACATCACAGATCTCCAGGAGTACACGGAGACTGTCACTGCCTACATGAGGAAGTGCATGGATGACATTACGGTCACCAGAACCATCTCCATTTGGGCCAATCAGAAGTCATGTCTGACAGGGGAAGTCCACAGGCTCCTGTGGGCTCGGAACGCTGCCTTCAGAGCTGGGGACGAGGTGGGCCTGAGGACAGCTAGGGCCAATCTGTCACGAGGCATCAGGGTGGCCAAGAGACAGTATTCCAGGTACATTGCTGACCATTTCAATAACAGCAGAGACACCAGGAACCTGTGGTGGGGGATTCAGACCATCACAGACTATAAGCCCTCGCCGCAGACCTGTGACAACTCCACGTCTCTGCTGAATCAGTTGAACGACTTCTTCGCTCGCTTTGAGGCAGACAACAGCACCATGGTACAGAAGACCTCACCACCTCCCGGCGACCAGGTGTTGATGCTGTCCCCAGACAGCATGAGGAGAGCTCTCAGGATGACAAATGCACGAAAAGCCCCGGGTCCTGATAACATTCCTGGTCGTGTCCTGAGAGACTGTGCCAAGGAGCTCACAGATGTCTTTACAGACATCTTCAACATCTCGTTGAGCCAGGCTGTTGTCCCCACATGCCTCAAAACCACTACCATCATCCCGGTCCTGAAGAAGCCATCTCCCTCCTGCTTCAATGACTACTGCCCTGTCGCACTCACTCCCATCCTCATGAAGTGCTTCGAGTGGCTAGTCATGCGGCATATCAAGTCTGCCCTCCCCCTGCCCTGGACCCTTTCCAGTTTGCATATCAGTCCAACCGTTTGACCGATGACGCCATCTCCACTGCCCTCCACTCAGCCTTCACCCACCTGGAGACAAAAAACTCGTATGTCAGAATGCTGTTCATAGACTTTAGCTCAGCATTCAACACAATCATTCCTCAGCAGCTCATTCATAAACTGGACCAGCTGGGACTCAACACCTCCCTGTGCAACTGTCTGCTGGAGTTCCTGACGGGGAGACCACAGGCTGTACGGGTTGGCAGTAACTCCTCCAGCACCATCACATTGAACATGGGGGCCCCCCAAGGATGTGTGCTAAGCCCCCTCCTCTTCACTCTGCTGACCCACGACTGCACACCAACATCCAGCTCAAATCTCTTCATTAAGTTTGCGGATGACATGACTGTGGTGGGTCTCATCAACAATGGCGATGAGACAATCTACAGGAGTGAGGTGAGCCGCTTGGCCATGTGGTGCAAGGACAACAATCTCCATCTGAATGTGGAGAAGATGAAGGAGATTGTTGTGGACTTCAGGAGAGAGCACACCCAGCATGCTCCACTATCTATTGACGGTGCTGCAGTGGAGAGGGTGAGCAGCACCAAGCTTCTGGGTGTGCACATCTCTGAAAACCTGTCCTGGAGCAACAACACCGCATCACTGGCCAAAAAAGCCCAACAGCGTCTGTACTTCCTCCGCAAACTGAGGAGAGCAAGAGTCCCGGCCTCCATCATGCACACATTCTACAGAGGCACCATCGAGAACATCCTGACCAGCTGCATCACCGTGTGGTACAGCGCCTGCACCGTGTCCTGCTGCAAGACTCTGCAGCGCATCGTGAGAGCAGCTGAGAGGATCATTGGTGTCTCTCTCCCTTCTCTAATGGATATTTATAACTCCCGCCTCACCCGCAAATCCATCAGAATTGCAGGTGACCCCACCCACCCATCTCACAACCTCTTCAGTCTGCTGCTGTCGGGGAGCAGACTGCTGAGTCTCTGGGCCAAAACCAGCAGGCTCAAGAACAGTTTCTTTCACCAGGCCGTCAGGAGGCTCAACTCCCTCCCTGTTCTGCCCCTCCTCCCCCCTCTGCCCCCTGCCACAGATTCTGCTCGCACCCCCCCTGCCCCCCCTTCAGCATCTGACATGTCATCCTCACAGTCCCCCCCCCCCAAACACACACACACACATACATACATCTCAACATTCATTAACACACTGAACTCAGGGACCGCACATCTCACTTTACCTCGCTCATTTGCACTATTCCGCACTACCTCACCTTAACAGCTGCTAGTTTGTTTATACTGCTTATTTCATGTTTACCTGCTATACCTCAAGTGCCCTTGACTGTTTGTTTATTTGCACCAATTTATGTGTGAGTATATATATGTATGTATATGAGTGTTTAGTCTATGTCTAGTTCTTATCTAGTGTTTATACTGTTTATATTGTCTGAGTGTTTAGTCTATGTCTAGTTCTTATCTAGATTGTTTATACTGTTTATATTGTTTGTTTGAGTGTTTAGTCTATGCCTAGTTCTTATCTAGAGTGTTTATACTGTTTATATTGTTTATTTTTTTCAATTATTCTATTTTTATTTTTATTTATTGCATTGCAGGCGGCACGGTGGTGTAGTGGTTAGCGCTGTCGCCTCACAGCAAGAAGGGCCTGGGTTCGAGCCCCGGGGCCGGCGAGGGCCTTTCTGTGTGGAGTTTGCATGTTCTCCCCGTGTCCACGTGGGTTTCCTCCGGGTGCTCCGGTTTCCCCCACAGTCCAAAGACATGCAGGTTAGGTTAACTGGTGACTCTAAATTGACCGTAGGTGTGAATGGTTGTCTGTGTCTATGTGTCAGCCCTGTGATGACCTGGCGACTTGTCCAGGGTGTACCCCGCCTTTCGCCCGTAGTCAGCTGGGATAGGCTCCAGCTTGCCTGCGACCCTGTAGAAGGATAAAGCAGCTAGAGATAATGAGATGAGATGAGATTGCATTGCCTGTTTGCACCGTGAGTCAGAGAGGACTGAAATTTCATCTGTGCTGTATGTCGAGCATGTATAGCATATTTGACAATAAAGTTGACTTGACTAATTATTAAAATGGTTAACAGATGTATCATAGGAGGGTGTAGCAACACCAATCTTGATGGGATTAGTACTCATCGTTTCCCAAAAAAACAGACAATGAGAGAGAAATGTGAGCGCTTCGTGCAAGGCACCTGGAAAAATTGGCTACATGCTACAGACTACAGCATTATTTGCCGTGCTCACTTCACAAGGCCCGACGACTTTGAGAACTATTTGCAGTGGGAAATTGGCTTCGCGAGGCAACTTGATCTGAAAAAAGACGCAGTTCCATCTGTCAGAATGCCCAAAGCAACACTGTCTCCATCTGTGTCAGCATCACCAAAGGAGCCGGCCGTGTTCTTCTCCCCTGACAGAAGTCGAAGTGCCGCATCCACTGAGGCCCTTAAAGCCGAGGACCAAGCAGAGCCGAGAAAAAGACCAAGAAAATCGGCAATTCACAAGTTGACTGTTGCCAGGGTAAGAAATAATTCTGACATCTCATTATATTCTTCATCCAAAGGTGAAGTAACATTGCACTCAGGTGACAATTCCATATTTCAATGCAAAATTGCTAGCTGCTAAACTTGGTCTACACAGGCTGTGCACTGAAACCGTGCAAGCTCTCGCAGCCTGCTAGCGGTTCCGCAGGTGACATCATGAATCTGGCTCCAGACTCCCTTGGGATTTTTCCAGATGTGTTTTGTTATTTTATTTTTTTCTGCTGTAGACAGATGGCCTTATGCAAAATTACCCTTCTGGATGAGTGTGTAAAGGGACATACTTTCATATAAAAAACACGACATTGGTCTAGGACAGGGGTTTTCAAAGTGTGGGAGAGTCAGCCCCCCCTCAGAGAGCAAATAAACAACAGCGCCCCCCCCCCCCCCCCCCCCCTTACAATTTTTGTTGTTGCTATACTTAATGTTCCATTAGTATTTAAAAAAATGGTTGTTGTACACATTTTTATTTTTTTCTTTTACACATTTTAAACATCTGTGCTTTTTTAAAACATAATTTTACACATTTTAAACATCTGTGTTTTTTTAAAACATCTTTTTTTACACATTTTAAACATCTGTGCTTTTTAAAAACATCTTTTTTTACACATTTTAAACATCTGTGCTTTTTTAAAACATCTTTTTTACACATTTTAAACATCTGTGCTTTTTTAAAACCTCTTTTTACACATTTTAAACATCTGTGCTTTTCTAAAACATCTTTTTTACACATATTAAACATCTCAAAGCATCGTTAGCTAGCACCTCTTGGCAGACAACACATGGTGGCAGTGGAGCATCTTCAGATCCAGTCCATGAAAATCCAAACTTTAAATAATCGTGGTCATACTTCCTTCTTTTTTTGTTTGGCCCAGACTCTGTCTCCTCACTCACTGTAGCTTTAGGTAGTAAAAATCGATCCATTTTGTCTCTGGAAAAGGCTAGCTGAAGTTCGCTAAATGTCCACAATAGTAACTTATTCTGGTTTATTTTTCCTCACGTTGCGCCCCCCCTGAAGAACTCTGGCGCCCCCTAGGGGAGGTGCGCCCCACACTTTGAAAAGCCCTGGTCTAGGACATGCACTTTAAGCAGATGAGATTTTTTTTTTTTTACTTTATAGCAGGACAGGAATATCCAAACACCAAGAAGACAATAAATCAGAGTACAGTCCAGGCAAGGGTCAAAATCCAGCGTCAGTCAGAGTTAGCATACGAGCCAAAGTGGCAGACAAGGGTCAACAACAGGAGAAACCTCAGAAACAGGCTTAGTTACTGGGCTTGAACAGAATATCAACTCAAAACTGAGCAAAGAACTCAGGAAAGCGAGGAGTTGAAATAGCCACATAAACCAGACTTGGCTGAACACAATTGAGGTATTTCACCTGACGTCACAGGGTCACGTGATGCCCCGGTGTCCACCATTTTGAATGTCAAGCTATCTAATGTCAACAACAGTAGCTGGTATGTTACTGTAGCAATGTTTACGTTCAGTCATTTGGATGACTGTTAAAACCTTTCAGTCTCAAGTTTTTCCTTTACTGGATTTACTAGTTTACTGAGCTAGCGCGCCAGCCGCCGGCAGGCTAGCGCGTGCCGGCCACTGGCAGGCTAGCGCGCGCTAACTCCCAGCTTGCCCGAGCGCGCTAGCTCAGTAAACTAGTAAATCTAGTAAAGGAAAAACTTGAGACTGAAAGGTTTTAACAGTCATCCAAATGACTGAACGTAAACATTGCTACAGTAACATACCAGCTATGATGTTGTTGACATTAGCTAGTGCTAACAGCTAGTTGCTAATACACTGCTACAACTACACCGACCCTAATAATACAGTTCTTGGTCATTGCCTAGTAACAGCAAATTTATAACGGGCCATGTCTCAACAGACTAAGAAGTTATTTCAATGACATTTAATAACATTTTGTTTATCCTGAGGACCAAAAGTAAATGAAAATGTGAACAAACCTTAGCTGTAATAAGATGGCAACCACTGGCTCCAGGGACGACCCGCCGATGTAGGCATGTTACCCAGCCTGACACAAAATATTTGTAGGTATCCAAACTCTTATACGCTTTCAGATCAATACCTGTGTATGGCGATGGGTTTTTAACGACATAGGTATACAGATCATGTGGGCCGAAGTCAGGTAAAGACAAGGGCTTCGTGTACTTCCGTACGTCAGTGAACAATCCTGGTGGAAGCAGGTAAACGTCATTCTCTAAGCCTGCTAACCTCAATTTTTGCAAATACCTCTCCCTCTGCTCGCCCTGTAAATGCCCTACATCGCTGGATAGTGAAGGTGTTTTCTGCATCTCGCTCCTTTTTCTTTTATGTTTTTCATTTGTCGCCTTCCTCGCATTCAAACTGATTTGAGCCGTGCCGTCCAAAATGGCAGCATCACATGACTTGGTCACGTGGGTGAAATACCGCAATACATAGATAATTAGACCAGACAAAGACACTGAGGACCCCACATGGCCAAAAAAGGAACAGCAGTCATAAAGTCTTGACACATTCCTTGTTTTTATTTCACTAGACCGGCGGCTACAGTTATCGACGGTCCATAATTATTGACACCTTTTCAGATTTACCAATTTTAAAAGAGCAATTTTACAAAGGTGAGTTTCAGTTCCAACAGTTATTATTGGTTAATTAATCAACTGGAAGACCCCCCTCGCCCTTTGAGCTTGTCATCTGATGACACAGCTCGTTATCTGAGATGGAATTTTTTTAGCACGATCAGTAAGTTGAGGAAAACCCAGACGTTATCATCGCAGGTAAGCATGGTGGAAAGATCATGGACATGTTTTTGCTGATCAAATTCACTGATATTTCATGATCTCCTTGTCAAAACCTACTTTGTTTCTTACTCTTTCATTTGAGGGTCAGCATTTTGTATCTAAACGCGCATTTGAGAAGTCACATGAGGTGTCGATAATACTGATCACTTTCACCGGTGTCCACCATTATCGACACCCTGTGGAATTAAGTGACATTTACAACTGTTATGGATCGAGCTTTGTGTAACATTGTTGAAGTAGATGAAGTACTTTAAAAAAATAAAAGTGCTGTGATTTATAATTTTTTTTTTCTGATTCATGTGTAGTGAAGTGGATGATATACATTTCACCAAACGTATGTCGAGGGTCTGGGAATGGGAACATACCATTGTGTAGAAAGGGTGATTGTAACACACACACACACACACACACACACACACACAGTTTTGAGTTCATTTGTCACATTTATTTCAAGTAAACCAAATATAGGAAAGCCTGTTTAATCGTCTACAGTGTTACCTTGTTAATGGTAGCGCCCGCACGCCCCTTTTTAACTATTTGGTAGGTGCCACAAAATCGATGCTCTCAGTGTAAGAGAAGCATCTGTAGAAGGTACGTGCATGAAGCATAGCTGAAATCAACATAAACTCATATAGCACTTGAAGTACCTTGGAAATGATTGTTAAACGAAGTAGGAATGTTGAATGTTAGCCTGTATTGGTTTACAGTGTTTTAATGGTGTTCTGGCATTATTTCCCCCGTATAAACATAAAAGGTTGAATGTAGCATTACATGTAGACTTAGCATTGTTACTAGCGTCACTGATGCTCGTTCTCTGAAGTGTCTCGTTGAAGTTGAGTGAATGAGTGAGAGGGTGTTCTAACATAGCGTGCGTCTTTAACAGATTGAGAAGAATGCACGTGTTGATATTTCTCTCTCACACTGAAAATTCGCAGGTATGAGACTGTTGAAATGTGTTTGGAATAATTTGTAGCTTTGTCATTCTACATATGTAATGCTAAATGGTGGAAAAGAAATTCAGAGCTCTGTAAACTTTTGTTGGTTTTTCAAATTCCGCTATACGATCTGACACTTGAGATAAGTGAGATGTCATTCTAATTTCATTATGATGTATTTTTTTAGTTTCATTCTAGTGTTTTGTAGTAATTCGATGCTCTCAGTGTAAGAGAACCATCTGTAGAAGATTGAGAAGAATGCACGTGTTTATATTTCTCTCTCACACTGAAAATTTGCAGTAAAGCATCTGAAATACAGCTTAGTGTTGCCTGGTGATTTCCTGTGGTGGTTCCAAGTGGTTCTGGGACAGTCGTAGGAAACCTGCTGGAGAGGGTCCTGAGGAGCTTTTACTAGGAATGTTGGCTAATGTTGACAGATGGTATGGTGACACAATCCCAGACAGGGTAGGGACCGTTGTCTTGAAGCAAAGTGTGACACATGCCCCACAGCATGAACACCTTGTATGGGTCAAGTTGAAAGAACAGTTCCCTCTATCTGTGGGTAGTACTGTGTTGATTGAACCGACGTCATCAAAAGCAGCTCCAAGAAATGTCATGGTAGGGCGTACTGTGTGCCCATTGTGGGGTGACAAATGGATCCCACTGAAAGTGATAAATTTACTGAATCATCCAATTGTGTTAAGACGTAATGCCAAGTTGGCAAACATCCATACTTGCGCTGCACTAGAAGACTTGAAGCTAAGTGCTACCATGAGCACATGCTCAAGTAATGTCCAAATGCTTCAAACTATTCCTGATACTGAACCCGAGAATGCCAGCGCAAAGCCTCA
The DNA here is from genome assembly GCF_027579695.1 of Neoarius graeffei. Lineage (NCBI taxonomy): Eukaryota > Metazoa > Chordata > Actinopteri > Siluriformes > Ariidae > Neoarius > Neoarius graeffei. The sequence goes on from NC_083585.1 coordinate 65,909,582, forward strand.
GTACATAAAGAAGTTAGAAACTATAGGTCTGTCTGTGATTGATGTCCAGTCCTGTGAGGTGTCTAAGTCATGGAAAGAAAAGCTGACAGATCTCATTGCTCAGTATGAAGGAATCTTCTCCCATAATAGGCTTGACTGTGGAGAGGCAAAAGGGGTGGTTCACAGAATTAGGTTGAAGGATGAAAGGTCATTCAGGCTACCTTATCAAAGAGTGCCTCCATCTCAGTATCAGAAATTGAAACAAACTCTTGATGAAATGGAGGAACGTGGTATTATCCAAAAGTCAAACAGTGAACGGGCATCACCCCTCATTCTAGTATGGAAGCCTTCTGGTGAGCTACGCATCTGTACTGATTTCAGATGGTTGAACCAGAGAACAGAAAAAGATGCCTACCCATTGCCCCATCAGACTGATGGCTTATCCTCCCTGGGTGGAAATTGCTATTTTAGCACAATGGACCTGACCTCAGGGTTTTACAACATACCCATCCATGAGGACGATTGCAAATATACAGCATGCACTACCCCAGTAGGACTTTATGAATACAACAGAATGGCACAAGGCCTCTGTAATAGCCCTGCTACATTTGCAAGAATGATGACTTCTATATTTGGGGATCAGAATTATCTGTCCCTTCTGTGCTATCTTGATGATTTGCTGTGTTTGGAAAGAGTGAACAAGAGGCCATTGAGAGGCTTGAACTGGTGTTCTCACGCCTGAAAGAACACAACCTCAAGTTAGCACCAAAGAAGTGTTTCTTTCTTAGAACCTCTGTGAAATTTCTTGGCCATATTGTTAATGCGGATGGCATTGCCACAGACCCTGGGAAGGTCTCAGCGATCATGGACATTACAAAGAAGGATCTGATGGATAATGATGGAGAAACGCCATCTTACACAAGAGTTAAATCTTTTTTAGGAATGGCAAATTATTATTCACACTTTATTGAAGGGTTCTCTGGCCTAGCCAAGCCTTTATTCCATCTAACAGCAGGGCAGAGAATTAAACGAAGGGGTTGTAAGTTCAATTCTCATGCCAAGCCTTGTAGGCGCCTCTGTCCTGAAGACTGGACATCTGAATGCTAAGAGTCTCTGGACAAGCTAAAATATGCGCTCAGCCACGCTATCATACTAGCCCACACGAACTTCGAAAGACCGTTCTTGCTTGCAACAGATGCATTCATTGATGGCCTCAGGGCAGTCTTAAGCCAAGTGCCTGATGATGAGAGTAAGCCAAGACCAATTGCATATGCTAGCAAATCTCTATCAAAGGCCCAAGCACAGTACCCAGCACATCGATTGGAATTTTACGCCCTGAAGTGGGCAGTTTGTGATAAATTCTCACATTGGTTGAATGGTACTCAGTTTACAGTACTAACAGATAATGACCCACTTACATATATCATGTCAAAACCAAAGCTCGCTGCATGCGAGCAAAGATGGGTTTCAAAACTGGCCCCTTACGAATTTGATCTGAAATATATCCTGGGGTCACAGAACATTCCAGCTGATTTACTCAGCCAACAGCCTTTTGCAAAAACAATGCAGGCCCATGAATGTGGAAGACTTGTTAGCACAAAATCTGTCCAAGATGCTTTCAAGCTGTCTGTAGACTTCCAGGGACAATATAACCAAAAGATTAAAGATGATTGCTTTGAAAGCCACTCAGATGTGCCTGCTGAAAGAGTAAATGCTATCATTGAATCCTGCTTGGAGGGGGACGTTGGCGCTTCCATGCATGTCCTCCTCTTGGAGCAGAATGCCAATGTCATGAGAGGTGGTCAGTCAGCCCTTCCTGTTTTCCCTCGTGAGACTGTGCTGGAGAAACAGAGAAAAGATCCAGTGTTATCCAGAGTGATGAGCTTTGTTGAAAGAAAGAGATGACCATCCCGGAGAGAAAGAACCAATGAAGCAGCTTTAGTACTTCGAGTACTAAAACATTGGGAAAGATTGGAGATCAAAGATGAAATCTTGTACCGAAGCTCCAAGGACAGAATGGGAAAGAAACAATAAGAACTTGTTATCCCTGATAACTTGAAGTTGCCTGTGTTGCGTGGCACTCATGATGATGCAGACCACCAAGGACAGACACGGACTCTTCATCTGGTTCACCAGAGATTCTTTTGGAGTGGCATGGATGGAGATGTGCGAAAGTATGTTTTCCATTGCAAGCAATGCATTGTGGGTAAAATACCAGAACCAGACGCAAGAGCCCCACTTGAATCAATTAAAACTAGTGCACCTTTGGAGCTTGTGTGCATAGATTTTTGGTTGGCAGAGGGAAGAAATGGAGAGAATGTAGATGTCTTAACTGTTACAGACCACTTCACAAAACTTGCACATGCATTCCCATGGCTAAACCAAACAGCTAAAGCAGTGGCTCAAAAATTGTGGAATAGCTTCTTTTGTGTGTATGGTTTCCCACTCAGGATACATTCGGACCAGGGAGCAAATTTTGAGAGTAATCTCATTGCTGAACTACTCCAGATATGCGGGGTGAAAAAATCCCATACTACACGATACCACCCGATGGGTAATGGCCAGACTGAAAGATTTAATCGTACCCTGGGAAGCATGATCCGCTCACTGCCAGCCAGAGCCAAAGACAGGTGGCCTCAGATGGTACAGACTTTAACTTTTGCCTACAATTGTACAGTCCATGAGACTACAGGGTTTGCCCCATTTTACCTTATGTTTGGTAGGGTACTAAGGCTCCCTGTAGACATCATGTTTGACAGTGTTCTTCGCAATGATGATGTAATTAACTACGATGACTATGTTTTGGCACTCGAGAAAGACTTTAGAGAAGCCATACGGATTGCTCAGGCTAACACAACTGAGGCTCAAAAGAAACAGATGAAAAACTGTAACTGTTGGGTGAAAGGACTTGCTCTGGAAGTTGGTGATAGGGTTCTTCTTGCTAACTGGAAGGAAAGAGCAAGAGGGAAACTTGCAGACCTGTGGGACTCAACAGTCCATGTTATCACATGGAAAGATCCAAATGTTCATGTGTATAGAGTTGAAAACCCAAACAATAAAAAGAGCAAAGTTGTTCATCGGAATTTCATTCTACCAGTCAATTTCCTCCCTATTGACCAGGAAGATGAACAGTCAACTGTGCCTTCCACTCTATCAGAAGGTGACGAGGCAATTGAGGAACCTCAAGGTAAAAGAATCCTGGATGACATGGACCAGGACTCTGAGGGCCGTAGGACTGTATTTTGGGTACTTCAGGGAGAAAACACTGGAGCATCAGCTATGGATGAGCTACACCACGTTGGAGAAGATGCACACAGAAACCAGAATGAGAATGGTGCTCAAAGTGTCCTTTCAGGCAGTGGTACCCCAAACTGCTGTGCCGAATCAAGCAGCGACCCTCCTGAGTCAAATGGAGGGATACCATCTGACTCAGAGTTGTCAAGACACACTACTGGAGACTCTCAGAGCTCTGATTCTAGATGTTTCTCTGTGTCAGGTGATGATTCTGACCATTTAGGAGTGGATTCTAATAGCTTCTCACAAATACCTGCTTTTAATGAGGCAAGCAACGGGGTAGTGCCAGATAACATGCTCCCAAGTGCCACACATGGACAGTCACCTGGGGCAAAGTCAGAGGAGCCAGATCACAGAACTAGAGTGCAGTGTCTCTGAGCTTGATGCTTGTACAAGACAAACCAGAAGTGGCAGAGTTGTTAGAAACAGTCAAGAGGTTGATTGAATCCATGGGCATTTTGATGGAAGAACCAAAAGCTAGAGAACCACTAGTTGCCCTGATTAAAGCACTGTCAGCTTTCATAGAGATCTGAGAAGGGAATGTCACAGAATATAGATAGAATTTAACTGACACAGAACACATGCACATGGAAAAACTGGTAGCTGGCGAAGATTACATCTTACTGACTTATAGTGATATGTATAGGGGAATATTGCTTCCTGGTAGGGTATACTACTATCTGAAAAGATAACTTAGTTGGGGTAATAGGTCATGTGAGTGTAATGTGTTCCCCACACACCACTACCTAGTTTAATGATGCTTGGCAAAATTGAGAGGGGTGAGTGTAATGAAGTGGATGATATACATTTCACCAAAGATATGTCGAGGGTCTGGGAATGGGAACATACCATTGTGTAGAAAGGGTGATTGTAAACACACACACACACACACACACACACACACACACACATAGTTTTGAGTTCATTTGTCACATTTATTTCAAGTAAACCAAATATAGGAAAGCCTGTTTAATCGTCTACAGTGTTACCTTGTTAATGGTAGCACCCGCACCCCCTTGTTAATGGTAGCGCCCGCACCCCCCTTTTTAACTATTTGGTAGGTGCCACAAAATCGATGCTCTCAGTGTAAGAGAAGCATCTGTAGAAGGTACGTGCGTGAAGCATAGCTGAAATCAACATAAACTCATATAGCACTTGAAGTACCTTGGAAATGATTGTTAAACGAAGTAGGAATGTTGAATGTTAGCTTGTATTGGTTTACAGTGTTTTAATGGTGTTCTGGCATTATTTTCCCCGTATAAACGTAAAAGGTTGAATGTAGCATTACATGTAGACTTAGCATTGTTACTAGCGTCACTGATGCTCGTTCTCTGAAGTGTCTCATTGATGTTGAGCAAATGAGTGAGAGGGTGTTCTAATGTAGCATGCTCCTTTAACAGATTGAGAAGAACGCACGTGTTGATATTTCTCTCTCACACTGAAAATTCACAGGTATGAGACTGTTGAAATGTCTCATCTCATCTCATTATCTCAAGCCGCTTTATCCTTCTACAGGGTCGCAGGCAAGCTGGAGCCTATCCCAGCTGACTATGGGCAAAAGGCGGGGTACACCCTGGACAAGTCGCCAGGTCATCACAGGGCTGACACATAGACAACCATTCACACTCACACCTACGCTCAATTTAGAGTCACCAGTTAACCTAACCTGCATGTCTTTGGACTGTGGGGGAAACCGGAGCACCCAGAGGAAACCCACGCAGACACGGGGAGAACATGCAAACTCCGCACAGAAAGGCCCTCGCCGGCCCCAGGGCTCGAACCCAGGACCTTCTTGCTGTGAGGCGACAGCGCTAACCACTACACCACCGTGCCGCCACTGTTGAAATGTGTTTGGAATAATTTGCAGCTTTGTCATTCTACATATGTAATGCTAAATACTGGAAAAGAAATTCAGAGCTCTGTAAACTTTTGTTGTTTTTTCAAATTCCACTATACGATCTGACACTTGAGATAAGTGAGATGTCATTCTAATTTCATTATGATGTATTTTTTTAGTTTCATTCTAGTGTTTTGTAGTAATTTGATGCTCTCAGTGTAAGAGAAGCATCTGTAGAAGATTGAGAAGAATGTGTTGATATTTCTCTCTCACACTGAAAATTTGCAGTAAAGAATCTGAAATACAGCTTGGTGTTGCTTGGTGATTTCCTGTGGTGGAGCGAGAAGAAAACTGCTACACATAACAGAATGGAATGCTTATAGAGTAGTTGGAATAAGATTGCAATAAATAGAATTAGACCAGAATTAACTTATAGCATATAAAAAATTATATGCTGGAAATATTCAGATTTTTTTTTTTTTGCAGATTGTTGTAAATATCTACCACATATTACAATATCAGGAGACATTTTATATTTTGGTTTGAGGAATGACATGCAATCTTTGACCTGGATTTTCATGTGGTTACAATGTCAATTGCCTGTTGACATTTATTGGTAAACTACAGAACTAGAAATGAATAAAAACAGCAATTAATGATTAACGAAATGTGAAAATACTTAGAAAGTAGGTAAAAATTAGAATAAAAAGATTTTCTGACAGGTTAAACATCAGTTCATTTGTTTTCAAACATTAGTATTACTTCCTCATTTAGTACGTAAGCACCGACATCCATATATTTATATAAAATATATTTTGTACTAAATATAAGTCTATGTAAAACAAACTTTCAATAAAAACTATGTTTTGTTAACTTAATACCACATACTGATTATTTTTTAATAAATAATCATCTGGATGTCAATAATTGTGAAACAGTGGCAATAACTGTGGAGCGGTGTCACGTGATCTGATACGCTAAGTAATTGGGAATCAACTCATTTTTTTCCACTGGAAGTTTGAGCAATTATTCATGCACAATTTATAGACTGAAAGTCTTTTCTACTTTTGCAATGGCCAAAAGATGGTTAAGGTGTTGATAGTTGTAGCCGCCACTGTATTTAAGCAGGTTAATGGAAACACAGCTACTCTTCACTCCTCACCTTAATAGTGTCCACAGTCTGTTTCAGCTCCTGCACCTCCTTCTGCTTCTCCTGGATCCTCTGCTGGGATTTCATCTGCTCCTCCTTTAGCTCATTCTGAGACCAAATAAAATACATTTTAAATACATTTAATCATTTTCTACAGAATTATAGCCAAAAATTAAAAAGAGAAATTAAAAATACAAAAAAATTACCAATGAAAACATTTCAATGAAAACTAGAAATATCGCCTCTAGAATGAACTAAAATTAAAAGACACCCAAAAGGAAGTAACTTCTATCTTCATATGTTTACACCACTTATGATATTATAATTTTAGTTTTCTGTGAAAATGTCAACTGATTGTTATTTCAATGTTATTTGTGTGACAGAAACATCAAGGTAGTTCAGCAATATTCTCTGTAGTGAAACTGTTCAAAAGGCAGCTGTGACTTTCAATGGGATTCACAGACAAACTGATCTGAGAGCAGTGTGCGTCATCACTGTTCCCTTTTATTTCTCAGTGAGTTTAGGAGGGGGGAGACATGCACAGTGCACATCTGGATTCATGGGAGTTATTTATTTGATCAGCAGTAAAATCCAGAGTCATAGTCAGGTTTACTTCTTTAAGGTGCTGTGTGTACATTCAAAACCACACCCAATTCCACCGGAATAAAGGAACCATCAGTGAACATGGGCTTTGAACTTCACCAATCTCATCGATGTTCACATTAATGCCGAGTTTTGACCAAAATCTCTGCAGAAATTTGAACTTTCCAGAACCAGGATCATTCATCCCAAAGAAGTTTTCAGAAATGGACCACAAATCCACTCACATTCAGAAAGATAAAGTTATACAATAAAGATTTTTTTATTTGTAGAATTAAATGGGGTTATGGGGGTTATGTGGTTCTTAAATGTTGTTATGAAATATGATATCCAGTTACAGAGCTTTAACACAGTCACGTGAGCACTTTAGCTGTAAAATGCTGGAAGAAGGTTGTTGGGTGTTGGCTGTTTAAAGCAGACTGACTGGTCTGACCTCTTTAACATTTCTTTACATATTACTGTTTTACTGGAAATAAAAAATTACTTGACAGAGAATGACAGTCAGAGAACCAATTAAATCCACTGAATAGAAATTAAATTAGAAATAGAATTTGTATAAAATGACTTGGAAAAGAAGAATGATGTCCAGTTCTCACCTGTTTTTCATTTATTTCTGCTTGAGTTGAAACTGTATCATGACCTTTATGTTCATCCATCGTACACAAATAACAGATGAAGCTTTGGTCAGTACGACAGAAGATCTCGATCAGTTTGTCGTGTTCAGAGCAGATCTTCTCTTGGAGCTCTGCACAGGCTTCAACTAACTTGTGCTTCTTAAAGGCAGGAGACTGATAGTGAGGTTTAAGATGATCTTCACAATAGGATGCCTGACACACCAGACAGGAATTAGTGGCTTTGCGTTTTCTCCCAATACAGGAATCACACCCCACATCTCCAGGTCCAGCGTAACAGTGAGCAGGAGAAGCAGCTTGGAGTTCAGTATTCTTCAGTTTCTCCATCATTTCAACCAGTATGTTGTTCCTGCGTAGAACAGGCCTTGGAGAGAAAGTCTCTCTGCACTGGGGGCAGCTGTAGACACCCTTTACATCCTCCAGATCCCAGAATCCATTAATACACACCTTACAGAAATTGTGCCCACAGTGAATAGTTACAGGATCCTTCAGAATATCCAGACACACTGGACAGATTAACTGATTCTGGTCTGAAATACCAACCTCTGCCATTTTTTCGTACAGTCACACACTGAGAGCAAAAAGAGACAAACAGAAGGAGAGGAGATTCTGAGAACTGTGCAAGTTTTGTTTTCTCTGAAACGAAATGAAATTAAATTCCTGGTTGTGTGTGTGTGTGTGTGTGTGAGAGAGAGAGAGAGAGAGAGAGAGAGAGAGAGAGAGAAAGTAGGTGTGGCTTTACAAAGAGAAGGAGCTGGGATTTAAAAATAAAGTGCAGCTGGAGAGAGAGATTTTAGTGTAAACAGGGGCTTCAAAGTTTGGGAGAATAGCAGGGTACAAATAATTTACATCAGGGTGCAAAATGGTAAAATGTCAGCCAGTGGCAGACATAATGCATGCAAATAATAATGCATGCAAACACATACAGTTGGGGCCCACATGGGCCTCATTTGGGCTAGGTGGGCTTCGGCTGGGCATGGGCTTCAAGTGGGCTTTGTTGTTGGGCCCCACATGGGCAATGGGTGGGCATTAAATGGGCTAAATTAAGCATGGGCAATAAGTGGGCTTTGTTGTTGGAGCCCACATGGGTAATAGGTGGGCAGTAGATGGGCTAAACTAATAGATGGGCTATAAGTGGGTTCCAGCAAGGCTCCAATTCAACTCCAATTCAATTCAAAAACACAAAGAATTTTACTCTCATACCTACCAGTTGAGATGTAATAAAATAATCTTTAAAAAAATGCGAAATTAATTACAATTAAAAATAAATTCTCAATTTTAGAGCATAACAGATAAAGTTTGCTATAACCTAAAAGCCAATCATAACAGTTCTTACAAGAGTGTGAGAGAGAACAAAGCCAAGCATACACAGTTGTTACAAGAGTGTGAGAGAGAACAAAAGCCAATCATAACAGTTCTTACAAAAGTACCCGCTGTTCTATTTTATCGAAACTTGCACATGTTCATCGTCACTGCGCTTCAAAACGTTTCTCTTTCGTATCGGCTTTTTTACTCAAAGCGAGATGAAGCTCGCTTTGAATTTAGTTTGTCCCAGACCCCCGCTGGCTTCGGGCGCCATCTTGTTTTCTGCTTTTTTGGTGACCACCAAGAAGAGCGTCTGGACATTGTTGTGTGGCTGAACAAAAGGTTGGTAAAATCATTCTGCATAATAATACGAGTATAGATGCTAGGCTTTGGCAATAACTATCTTTTTTTTACTGCACGATGTTAACCAAAAGGACAGGAACGCTGCTTTAAGTGAATGTAAACGAGTGAGGTGGCTGGCTAACGTAATTGACCCTTTGGTTACGTGCGTATTTCTGTTCGCACGTTCTAACCTTTGACACCTTCATTATACCTCCGTCGGTTTTTGACGTGGGGGCCGTTTTTTTCGATTTGTTCCATATGTACCAGCAAGCTCGGTTTCGTTAATCTCCTCGATTTGGTGTCAAATTACGTACAAAGTCGACCGTGTGAAACACTTCACATATAGGCCTATCCATAAACGTCTCACACGTAGGGTATGGGGCCTTTATGCTGCAGCGAGTGTTTCGGAGAATCTACTCCATTAAAAAAAAAATGTGTAGGCTGCACCTGTATGATAATTTGTGTGAATTTCGACATCACAGAACACTTCACCATTGTTTACTGTCAGATGATAATTGTAGTTATGCTGCCTTGAACTGCGTGCCCTCGTTCAGTTTCAGATCGCCTCAGGGGCATGTTGAGAAGCGCAAAGGGTGGGGGCTGCCCGCCGGTGCGCGGGAAAGGATAGTGACCACAACTTAGCTGAGAATCTCCTGCATAAAAAACGTGCAAGCTACCACCTTTATGATAATTTGTGTGAATTCCGACATCACAGAACACTTTACCGTTGTTTACTGATGATTTATGCTGCCTTGAACTGTGCGCCCTACGGTTTCAGATGCCTCAGGTCATGTCGAGAAGTGCAAAGGGTGGGGGCTGGCGGGGGAAAGGCTGGCCACAGCATAGCTGAGCAAATCGAAACATAGTTGAGGTATTTTACTCCCAATAATCATAATATTGACCTACAATGCTCCGGATAACTACTTTTAAGGCTCTGGTATTTCGACAATTCAGTGCCATGCTAATCTATCAAAACTTGATCAAAATGCAATGAGCTCCGCGTTGCCACGAATTCCAGCTATTTAGATGGTAGACCATTGTTCTATCCATTTTAAGACTGTAGAATAGAAAAAGTGATGTTTCATGTCTCATTCTATGGAGAGAAAGATCCTTTTTCTCAGCTGTGGTTTTATGTACTTGGGACAATGGAGATCAGATCATAGACCTGGTATTTTGGTCTTTGTTTTGCACAGTTTTTTTTTTTTTTTAAATAAGAAATAAGTCTTATTAAATTAGGCTATTTTCTGGCATCCTGTTTTGGTGTTGTATGTGCAAGACGAGATAGAAGATACATGCATAGGCTATCAAACACAAATACTGCTCATTAAAAGTGATGCTCACTCAGTACCTTTCGTACCTCAGTACCAGTACCAGGCTTAGAGCTAGTGATTGGCCTTAACAGAGACTAATGTTATCTTTCAAATGGTGCACAGATTGCATTTTAGGTTACCAGAAGAACATTTGGTAAATTTGGCTGCATTACCAGCTTCAACAAGCTAATCATTTGCTTAGTATTCTAGAGTTTGTCATTCACGATCCTCTGTAATCGTATCTGAAATCTAAAATGCTTTTATTTATTTATTTTTAGAAATAATGTAGTGTTCGGAAAGAACGAAAAGGCGGAAAATATCGGCAAAAGTGGAGGAACATTTGCGTCTCGTTGAAGAGTCTATTACTGAATACCCACTGGATGACGTGTTAGAGCATTCTGAAAGGGAAGATTCCACTGACGTTTTCTACGATGCTCGTGACGACAGTTTTGACTTGCATGAAAATTCATTTTTTTATGAGTGTGACCTGCCAGGTGACAGGCCAGATTGTAACAGTGATTTGGATGAAGATGAGTGTTCTACTTTTGAAAATGACTATGATGACTCCTGTGGGATTGCAGAGTGGGCGGCAGAATATAACATACCACAAATTGCACTGTCTGCGCTTCTTAAAATTCTGAGGAGGAAGGGCCTAGATGTTCCACTGGATGCAAGAACTCTTATGTCCACTGACAGATCATGTAATGTGAGCAATGTGGCTGGGGGGTCCTACTACCATTTTGGAATCAAAAATGCTCTCATTGCTGAACTGACATCTTTAGGACATTTGGCAAATGTGACTGATACACTCACACTATGAATTAACATTGACGGATTGCCGTTATTCCGTAGCTCAAATATGAATCTGTGGCCTATTCTGGGTAGAATTAAGGAAATTCCAGAGTGCAATGTGTTTGTAATTGGAGTTTACTCGGGCCTGTCTAAACCAGCTAACATACAAGAGTATTTGCGAGAATTCATTACAGATATGAAAGCCATCTGTCAGACTGGTATTGTGCACAATGACTTCCATTTCAGGGTAGTAATGCCTGATGCTTTTATTTGTGATGCACCAGCTCAAGCTTTTATTAAATGTACCAAAGGTCATACAGGATATTACGGGTGTGAGAGGTGCATTCAGAAAGGCCAGCATATGAATGGGAAGATGGTTTATCCCGAAATATCAGCAGAGCTCAGGATAGATGAGCAATTTGGTAGGCAAGGCTATCAACGGCATCAACTCTCAGTCTCCCCCCTAAATGATTTGGGTATTGGTTTAGTTACCAGTTTTGTGTTGGATTACATGCACCTTGTGTGTTTGGGGGCAATGCGTAAATTGATATTTCTTTGGATGAAGGGGCCATTGAAATGCAGGCAATCTATGAAGTTTTTTGTTGCAATGTCAGCATATATGGTTTCCATCAGACAATATTTACCTAGCAATTTTGCAAGGAAACCACAATCCTTGTTTGAATTCAGCACATGGAAAGCTACAGAGCTTCGGCAATTTTTACTTTACACTGGCCCTGTTGTTCTTCTCAATAATATACCCAGTAGAATGTACAGAAACTTTTTACTTCTATTTGTATCTATGAGAATTCTCCTGAGTCCTGCCTTATGTTGTCCTGACAATTGTGACTATGCTGAGGAGATTTTGAAACTCTTTGTAACAGATTTAGCTTCAATTTATGGCACTGAATTTGTCAGCTACAACATGCATTCATTGATACACCTAGCTCAAGATGCACGGAAATTCGGCCCATTGGATAATGTGTCAGCTTTCCCGTTCGAGACGTTTTTAGGTAAACTGAAAAGCTTGTCCGTCGGCCTCAAGACCCTGTCCAACAACTCGTCAGGCGGATCCATGAGAAGCAGAATTTGGCAAGCCAAAAGACCATGTCTGTTGTAAGCCCACTTAATCAGCTCCACTTTTCTGGGCCAACGATTAATTCAGTTGCAACATGGGAACAATACATGTGTTACAATGATGGAAAGACACGGATCTCCTCCTCTCGTGGTGACAACTGTTTTTCTGTAGGGGGAAGGGTTCTTGTTGTACGGAACATTTTGTCACATTCTGGAACTGTTAAAGTCCTGTGTAGTTTTTTTGAAACCGCCAAATCCTTTTTCACCTATCCAATGGACTCCTCATGTCTTGGAATTCTTTTTGTTTGCAATTTATCTGAGCACTTGCAGCTATTACCTGTGGATGAGTTGAAAACAAAAATGGCTTTGTTGCCATTCAAGACTGGATACGTGGCATTGCCACTCTTGCACTAAAGTGCTGTTTATTTTTTATTTATATGTGTATTTGTTTTTTTTTTTTTAAGCATGTTACCTTTCGCTGTAGTGGAGTTTTCAAATCACGGACTGGCAGTTATAGCAACCAAATGGTTTACTGGGCCTGAGGAGGATGAATGCTATTGGCCACCAGCAAAGATGAACTCGACAAGGGCAGCCATAAAGCAAAAGGACCCTTGCACTGACTGGGTGACACACGAAGTGACCATGAAGAGAAAAGCTGGTAATGTGCCCATGTGTATTTTGTATTATATTATCTTACAAGATGAATTCATTGTAGATTTTGTTTAAAGGTGCACTATGAGTTCCTGCATTATCACTTCCGTTGACATTCCATGTAAATACCTAAAATGCTATACGAAACGGTACTCTCAAATTCCAGCAACTAAATCAACTTTGCTCACTGCCCCCACCAATATGTGCACACTCACTAACCCCCACCCCCTCCCCTGACCATGTTGTTGATTGGCTGGAAGTGGTTTGTTATGTTTTGGTGCACAGCCTGTGCCCCTAGTGTTTGTTTGATGTGTACAACCCCCTTGTTGCCTCCCAAGACAAGTTTTTTTTTGTTTTGTTTTGTTTGTTTTCTTCAAATTTTTCATGGGGCTGGCAGAAAACTGATCAAGGGGAGTTGCTCTAAGGTTTGATACAAAAAAATGAAATTTTGTTAAAAACCATGCAAGAACTCATTTTCCACCTTTAATTTTGTTCTGAATGAAACTAATTGCCACTGATTTGTCTGTCTCCCACAGCAACATATGAAATTGCTCTCTCAAAGTTAGTGGAATATGAACAGAATACAGATGTATCAACCGAGCCTGAGTCTACAGAGAATATGGGCAGGGGGAAGCGCAAAAGGAGGTGAGGCTATTTGAATTATAGAGAACAGTAGAATGAACAAATATATGATTAACTAATAAATAATAATAAATGTAATCATTTAAAAAAGTAACAAGGGGGAAAAGTGAGAACAACCATCACATTTTTGCAAATATTCTGTTAAATCTTTTCATGGGACAGCACTAGAAATGAAACATACAACTTAAAGAAGGCAGTGTACAGCTTGTATAACAACAGAAATTTGTAGTCTTCTGAAAATCTCAACGTAATGTTAATGCTGAAACAGCTGGAAACGAAATTAAGTACACCCCACAGCGAACATGTCCTAATTATGCTCATACATACTGTCAATATTTTGTGTGAGCACCATTATTATGAACTGCCTTAACCTGTATGGCCTTGAAATTCACCAAAGATGCACTGGTTTTGACTGTAATCCTTTCCCACTCCTTTGTGATGACATTTCAGAGCAGGTGGATGTTAAAAGACACCTTGTTTTTCTCTAACTTCTGCTTTAGGATGTGCCACAGGTGCTCAATTTGTCACTAACTTAAACTTACAAAAACTGTTTTTTAAATTTTATTTTTCCTTTATATAAGCTAATGCTTTAGTTAAAGTAGTTATAGTTTAACTGAAATGCTTTAACTTATTGATTGTGCTTGATTATTATACATGTTTAGGCAAGTGGTCATGTCCAGCGACGCTGAAGATGAGGATGACGACGACATCAACAATCAGGCATCTCCATCACCTCCGAGGCCTCCATCTACTCTGAGATGTATGCAGACCCCTCCCCCCCCTCCTCCCCCCCACAGGTCTCTGCAGACCCCTCCCCCCTCCTCCCCCCCACAGGTCTCTGTAGACCCTTCCACCCCCTCCACCCCCCCACGGGTCTCTGCAGACCCCTCCACCCACCCACAGGTCTATACAGACCCCTGCACCCCCTGCTCCCACCCACGGGTCTTCAACCCCAAGACGAGACATTCGGGATAGCATGTTTGTTCGCATTTTGACCCTCCTTGAGGAGGTGAAAGACACACAGAGGAACCATGGGAGGATTCTCCAGGCACTTCTCCAAGATCGACACAACATTGCCAACCCCGTTTGTTCTACTCCAGAGGGTTTCCCCCTCAAGACGGTTAATGAAGTCGACTGCATGGAAGAAAAACTGGCAAACCCCACCTTCATGTCAGAACTGGTATGTATGTTAAATGTATTACAGCATGTGGACTGAATCAACCTGTTGCCCTGTTGTTTCACGTTGCCAAGTGCTGTTGAAAGTTATGAGAACAGTGTGAAAGAGTGGTCTGCACACTGGGTATACGCTCCAAAAACACTTTATTATTTAACTATAAGGCAACATTTCGATCCACTAGTGGGATCTTCCCACTCTTTCACACTGTATCTACTATGTGCACACCCTAACTTTCAAATATCCATGCATCTGGCAGTTCTTTCATGTTGAGAGGTTTACTCCAGTGAGGAATATAGATTGACCTGCCTTGTATTGCCTTTGTTCCCCCTCAGATTGCAGCTGTGGCGGACATTGAAGGGGGCACTGTTGACGGGGCCACGAGAAGGATGATGGCGTTCCTCATTGACCACAACCTATCCAGACAGTACAACTTCGTGGGGAGAAATGGCAAGAGAGGATTCAAGCCCCTCAAGATGTTTGAAGTAATTTATGGTAAGTGTGCATATGGATAATGTAGAAGTTGTACAATATTAGAAAGAGATCATACAACCCCGATTCCAAAAAAGTTGGGACAAAGAACAAATTGTAAATAAAAACGGAATGCAATGATGTGGAAGTTTCAAAATTCCATATTTTATTCAGAATAGAACATAGATGACATATCAAATGTTTAAACTGAGAAAATGTATCATTTAAAGAGAAAAATTAGGTGATTTTAAATTTCATGACAACAACACATCTCAAAAAAGTTGGGACAAGGCCATGTTTACCACTGTGAGACATCCCCTTTTCTCTTTACAACAGTCTGTAAACGTCTGGGGACTGACGAGACAAGTTGCTCAAGTTTAGGGATAGGAATGTTAACCCATTCTTGTCTAATGTAGGATTCTAGTTGCTCAACTGTCTTAGATCTTTTTTGTCGTATCTTCCGTTTTATGATGCACCAAATGTTTTCTATGGGTGAAAGATCTGGACTGCAGGCTGGCCAGTTCAGTACCCGGACCCTTCTTCTACGCAGCCATGATACTGTAATTGATGCAGTATGTGGTTTGGCATTGTCATGTTGGAAAATGCAAGGTCTTCCCTGAAAGAGACGTCACCTGGATGGGAGCATATGTTGCTCTAGAACCTGGATATACCTTTCAGCATTGATGGTGTCTTTCCCGATGTGTAAGCTGCCCATGCCACATGCACTAATGCAACCCCATACCATCAGAGATGCAGGCTTCTGAACTGAGCGCTGATAACAACTTGGGTCGTCCTTCTCCTCTTTAGTCCGAATGACATGGCGTCCCTGATTTCCATAAAGAACTTCAAATTTTGATTCGTCTGACCACAGAACAGTTTTCCACTTTGCCACAGTCCATTTTAAATGAGCCTTGGCCCAGAGAAGACGTCTGCGCTTCTGGACCATGTTTAGATACGGCTTCTTCTTTGAACTATAGAGTTTTAGCTGGCAACGGCGGATGGCACGGTGAATTGTGTTCACAGATAATGTTCTCTGGAAATATTCCTGAGCCCATTTTATGATTTCCAATACAGAAGCATGCCTGTATGTGATGCAGTGCCGTCTAAGGGCCCGAAGATCACGGGCACCCAGTATGGTTTTCCGGCCTTGACCCTTACGCACAGAGATTCTTCCAGATTCTCTGAATCTTTTGATGATATTATGCACTGTAGATGATGATATGTTCAAACTCTTTGCAATTTTACACTGTCGAACTCCTTTCTGATATTGCTCCACTATTTGTCGGCGCAGAATTAGGGGGATCGGTGATCCTTTTCCCATCTTTACTTCTGAGAGCCGCTGCCACTCCAAGATGCTCTTTTTATACCCAGTCATGTTAATTAGGCCAATTGACCTAATGAGCTGCAATTTGGTCCTCCAGATGTTCATTTTTTGTACCTTTAACTTTTCCAGCCTCTTATTGCCCCTGTCCCAACTTTTTTGAGATGTGTTGCTGTCATGAAATTTCAAATGAGCCAATATTTGGCATGAAATTTCAAAATGTCTCACTTTCGACATTTGATATGTTGTCTATGTTCTATTGTGAATACAATATCATTTTTTGAGATTTGTAAATTATTGCATTCCATTTTTATTTACAATTTATACTTTGTACCAACTTTTTTGGAATCAAGGTTGTAATACCAAACATGTTTATTGAACTGTAAAGGCAACTACAGGTGTGTGTAAGGGTGGGCATAGGTGATGTCTGGGGTGTAATAGTTAGGAATGCGATGGTTCTTGTTTTTTTATTGAACTGAATGACACCCCCCTACGGCTCAATATGCAGACATGAAACGCGATATTTCGATATGTTATTAAAATATTACTCCGCTACACAGTTTTCCTAAACTTAGAATAGAATAGAATGCCTTTTATTGGAAACAAATAATGGCTAGAAATATTTCACTTAATGTCTGATGAATCTATTTAATGTATGAGCTTCGCCTTATACATTGAATTACTGAAATTAAAGGCAAGGCAAGTTTATTTATATAGCACATTTCATACACAGTGGCAGTTCAATGTGCTTTACAGAAGTAAAAGCAAAACAGTAAACAATAGAAAATAAAATTACATAAAATAAATGGGGAAGAAAATTAATAAGAATTAAACAATAGTAGAAATAAAATAATAAAATGAGAAAAGTTCAATTTAAAAAAACCAGCAGAATAAAATAGAATAAAAGTTAAGTAAAATTTAAAACATGTAGAGATGTAAAAGTAAAGAGTTTAAAACATGTAGAGATGGCAATATTAATAATTTAGCAGAAAGGATCTGAAAACAGCTTGGTCTTTAGTCTAGATTTGAAGCTGCCAACAGCAGGAGCATTTTTGATGTCCTCTGGCAGTTGGTTCCATAGCTGTACTGCATAGTAGCTAAAAGCTGCTTCACCACACTTTGTTTTAACAACAGGTTTTACCAGTAAATTTTTCTGCTGCGATCTGGTAGATCTGATTGGGTTAGGCCGCTGCAACATATCAGAGAGGTAATTGGGCCCTGTACCATTTAGAGATTTGTACACCAGCAGCAATGCTTTAAAGTAAATTCTGTAGCTTACTGGAAGCCAGTGAAGGGACCTTAGAATTGGAGTAATGTGTTCTGTTCTTTTTGTTCGTGTGAGAACCCTAGCCGCTGCATTTTGAACCAGCTGAAGTCGTTTGACGGTTTTTTTGGCAGGCCTGTGAAAAGGCCATTGCAGTAATCAACCCTACTAGAGATGAAGGCATGTATAAGTTTTTCCAGATCATTTTTTGACATAAGTCCTCTTAGTTTGGAAATGTTTTTTAGGTGATAAAATGCCGTTTTGGTGATTGCTTTCATGTGCCTGTCAAAGTTTAGCTCACTGTCAATGAAAACACCAATATTTTAACCATTTCTTTTGCTTTAATCCCCTTTGTGTCAAGAATAGTGGTAATCCTGAGTCTTTCATCTTTTTTTCCAAATAGAATTACTTCTGTTTTATCTGTGTTCAGCTGAAGAAAATTTTGTGACATCCAGTTGTTGATTTGGTCGATACACTGGTAGAGACATTCAAGGGGGGCATAATCATTAGGTGATAGAGCAAGATAAATTTGGGTATCATCTGCATAGCAGTGATATAAAATTGAATTGTTCTTGATAATTTGCCCAAGTGGGAGCATATAAAGGTTGAATAGTAATGGTCCAAGAATCGACCCCTGGGGGACACCACAGGTCAAGGACATTGATGCTGAGGTACAATTTCCCATGGTAACAAAGAAGCTTCTATCTTTTAAGTATGATTTTAACCAATTGATAACTTTACCAGTCAACCCAACCCAATGTTCAAGTCGATATAGCAGTATGTTGTGATCAACAGTATCAAAAGCTGCACTGAGGTCCAGTAATACCAGGACCGATGTTTTGCCTGCATCAGTATTAAGACGTATGTCATTTATAACTTTAATCAGCGCTGTTTCAGTGCTATGATTGGCATGAAATCCTGATTGAAAGTTATCAAAACAGCTGTTTGATATCAAGAAGGCAGTTAATTGATTGAAGACAATTTTTTCAAGGATTTTCCCGATGAATGGTAGATTTGATATTGGCCTGTAGTTATTTAATACTGAAACATCCAGATTATTCTTTTTAAGTAGGGGCTTTACAACGGCTTTTTTCAAGGACACAGGAACAATGCCAGTCTCTAGGGATGTATTTATGATTTGAAGCACATCTGTAATTATAAGATGTAGAACAGACTTAAAAAAGTTGGTGGGCAGAATGTCCAATTCAGATGTTGAGGAACTGAGATTTTGTACAGTTTTTTCAAGAGTCTCATAATCAATTAAACAAAATTCTGACATTGTGTTGAAGTTATCTGTCTGTGTCACTGGTGATTGCAGTTTTTCAATTATTTGCAACTGAGATATATTAAAGGAAATTAAAGGAGAAGTTTGGTGTGAATCAGTCATTAGCCCAGTTGTTTGAGGTCAACAAGTGCTGTCAGGAAAAAGAAGAAGAAAATGTGATGCAATATAGACCACATACATACAGATAACCTTCAATGAACCTTAACAACTGAGCTATTGATTGATTCACACTTTCTCCTTTAACAAACTTCCACAATATTCAATTTTTGAGAAACTCTGTTGCTTCTGCAAGAGTTGTCACATGAAGTAAGTCACTGCTATATTTGTGCCTTGCAGGAGCCTTGAAGAAGACTGCAATGACCAGTCAGATCACCAGAAAGGACGCAGAGAAGGCGGCCTCGAAGTGGCTGATTGGTGCTAGGGACCGGGGGGGGGGGCAATCGACAGGCCCGTCAGGCCAGAGAGGCAGCCCCTCAGGAAATTTAAATTGTGGGGGGTTTTTTTCTCAGTGATTTCTGTAATCTGTTTTATTTTTTGTAAATAGCAATAAAAAAAGTAATTGTATTACTAGTCTTTTTGTCATTGTTGTTTGTGTAAAGAACTGTACGGGCTGACTGTAAAATAAGCCCCCATAATAGTTATTACCTTAAAGGGTACAATCAGGGACCCATAATGAGCCCACATGTGCCCACTCAGTGTGGGCCCCAGATGGGAGAAACCTGGGTTGCCCAAGTGGGTTTTAGCTAGAGCCCATGTGAAACCCACCTTCAGCCCAACTGGGCTTGCCCACATGGGGCCACCATGGAACCCCCGGACAAAACTGACTGGAGCCCAGCTGGGCAGCCCATATCCAACCCATATGGGCCCCACAAGGGTGTGTTGTGTGTGTGTATGTATGTATGTATGTATGTATATATATATATAGAGAGAGAGAGAGAGAGAGAGAGAGATGCAAGTACGAATTTTTCATGGGGCGGGATGGTTTGGAACAGGTCATCTAAAATTGGGATAACATTTACCCGGGACGTGTATTTGAGGCGGGTCGTCTAGCTTAAGCTTGATTAGCGTTGTTACGCACGCAGTTTGTTTCTTCGAGCAGCTGTCAAATGCAGAGTCAACTTTACGATCTGCGATTATAATGTTTTAAGCAAGGCTGAGAAATGGTGGACTAAGATGTATTTATTTTTCTATATCAACACAATGACAGAATAAATTTGCGTTCAAAATGTACTTACCTTTCCCTCTAGACCTTTTTAGCCACGCATCCAGCATGGAGCCACTTGCAACTCTCTTCGTCGCCATTTGTGAGTCACATGATGGTATGAACCATTCACAGTCCATGGAACATTCTAAGCCAATCAGAGTACGGCTTACATATGGCTGCACTCATGTCGAGGATGTAAACAAAGTTGACACGGCAACGGACAGACATGACATAGTGGATGTAATTTACGTTCACAACTTTTTTTGCCGTCAGAAATATTTAATATTAAATTTTGTGACTCGACTGACAATAGCCGGCGGCATAACAAGCCACAGACGGCGATTTGCCGCCGGTGACCGGCTACTTTTGAGACCGCTGGTAAAGGAGCATCTCTGTGATTTAAAGTCAGATTAAGTGAAATCTGATTTATTCGTTTTTGTTTATGTGAATGTGGTTCATCATCACTGTCATGTAGGCATTCTGTTTGTTCTACTGACTCCTGTTATGCCTTTGGGGTAGTTCAGATTTTGGGAAAACCTTGCACTCTTACAGCTTTAAGGCCGCTGCTGGTAAGCCAATATCACATGCTTCTCTTGTTGCGGCTCTTTTGGAACCATGTTCCCTGCCAAAACAACTGTCAATCATCAAAACCAAAAGATCATGGTTCTGGTGACTTATCTGAGGCCTGTGGGAAATGCTTAGCAGACTGTCAGTAAGGGGGTAGCCAAAGAGGGCAAATCTTGCCCACATGTTTCCGAATCACCCATTTATTTGAGGTTTTCTCATTTCTCTTTGCCTCCTAACAGCCTCAACATAGCTTTTCGAGTTCCAAATTGTCTCCTTTTGAGGTAATTATGAGCCGACCATTCCCAACCCCATGGACCAAAGTTAACACTGTTGTTTCATTTACAGGTAATCTGGATGTGATTGTACTCAAGCTTTGATTGAGAAATTGAGTAGTGTATGTGGTGATGTCTCTGTGTCTCTCTCTTTGCCCACAGAAAAGTCACGTTTTCACACACACATCGAGTAATTTTTGTATTAGCTTTCTCATGACAACCACTTATGACCCATTTGCTGGCACAACTTGTGAATGTCACTTATATAGCTGGACCATACAGCTGTATCTACCATATAGCTGCCACTTGTATAGCTGTACTTATTTAGCTGTATCTGTTTTTTATGTTGTTATTTGTAGATTTGTAGTCCTGTGATGTTTAATGTAGCACCATGGTCCTGGAGAAATGTTTTAATTGTGTACTGTACCAACTGTTTATGATTGAAATGACAATAAAAAAGCCTTGACCTTGACCATGGCAAGACCTCAAACTTAAAGACAAGGAAGATCTAGTGTGATCAAGTATACACCAGGTCCTTTCAGGATCTAACAGGGCATTGGTAGAGATATTTGTTTGGCATGCTTGCAACTGGTTTTGACTAGTTTCAGTTCAATTCTTGAAACTTATCTTTGCTTGCACATCTGCTCTCTGTTTTTCATCAGACTCTCCTGATCAGAAATTGTCCATCACCCACTGAAGCTACCCTAGCACATGCAGATAACTCGGCTTCTTAAATCACATTGTCCAATTGTTTAGTTACACCACGCTCTTGAATGTGGATGGACACATGGACACACACACGCCATGTTTGTCTTTCAATAAACTGAGAACATCTCTGAACAGTTGTGTCTGTGTCAGTGCTGTTGCTCCCAGATCCATGAGGCAGAATCTTCTCGGCAGCAGAGGACTACATTTCTCAATCCTATTTTGTCAATTCAACTTTTTTCAGTACAGACCAATCAAAACTTCAGTTATACACCGAATTACTATACTTTACTACTCATCTTTAACATCATTCAGTACCAGCTACTGTACATTGCTTCATGTTGTACAGTAAACCACTGAGAGCTGCAATATGACAGAAATCTAAAATAACCATCACAACTTGAAATGCAACACAAGATATAACTATACATAAATGAAAGATTAATATTTTTGCAAAATACTACAAAAATCACAAAGAAATAATAAAATGTATTTATGTCTTCTGTAATCAACTTACATTATAAATGAGAACAGAGCCATTATCCTACTAATAAGCAGGCCAGACTGGAACACTATACCCTCCCCCCAAAAAGAGGCTCATTAACCCAGGAACAGGTTTTAATTTCATTCAGAAATCAAAAGTCGAAAAAAATCAGCTAAAAATAATTACAATTTTAAATTGCTTTGTAAAACATCAAAAAATTCAACAAAAGACAAAATATTAGCATGACATAGTATATATTGTATTTACACACTTTTTCCTTCTCCAATGTTGTTGTAAAGAAAATGCAAACACATTTTAGCAAATTATTAAACAAAAACTAACCCCAACACTATGTTTTCTTTGGTGTGAGGTGATAAATTTGGCACATCTGGATTTATGAATCATCTCCATTTCCTCTTTGCAGTACTTTGAGTGTCACTTGCTGAAAAACTCTGGAAAATGACTCACATTTTTCACAGTTCGCAGGTCTTACCAGAGATATTAAATTGGATTGACGTCCATGTTCTGGCTAAACTCTACTTTTTATTGGTGTGAACCACCAGTCATAATCACAGTGCACAGTAAGGAGGTGGGCAATATCACACAGGACCAAGCCATAATCAAATAAAAGGCAAGGATTTTTAAAAAATATTTTGGAAACACTGCCAAGAATATAATGTTTGCCATAGTGATGGATAGCTTGACGGACGAAGTGAGGCAAGCATCACCATGGAACATGATGTTTGCGGATGATATTGTGATATGTGGTGAAAGTAGAAAGGAGATTGAGTTGGGTTTGGAGAGATGGAGGGATGCATTGGAACACAGAGGAATGAAAGTGAGCAGTAGCAAAACAGAATACATGTGCATCAATGAGAATGGGGATGAGAGTGTAGTGAAGATGCAAGGAGTAGACATAAAGAAGGTTGGTGAATTCAAGTACCTGGGGTCAAATGTGCAGGAAAATGGGGGCTGCGATAGTGAGGTGAGAAAGAGAGTGCAGGCAGGGTGGAGCAGTTGGAGAAGGATTTTGTGAGTCATTTGTGATAAGAAAGTCCCAGCAAAAGTGAAAGGTAAGATGTATAAGGCAGTAGTGAGGCCAGCTGTGATGTATGGATTGGAGACCGTACCCTTAATGAAGAGACAGGAGGCAAAGTTGGAGGTGGCGGAGTTGAGGATGTTAAGGTTTGCGACTGGGAGTGACGAAGTTGGACAGGATAAGGAACGAGCACATCAGAGGGACAGCACATGTGGAGAGCTTGGGAACTAAGCTAAGAGAAATAATACTGATATGGTATGGGCACATCCTGAGAAGAGATGCAGAGCATGTTGGAAGGAGAATGTTGAGGATGGAGCTGCCAGGCACACGAAAACGAGGAAGGCCAAAGAGGAGATACATGGATGTGGTAAGAGAGGACATGAAAGTGGCAGGTGTGGTAGAGAAAGATGAGGAAGACAGGGAGCAATGGAGATGAAAGATCTGCTGTGGCAACCCCTAATTGGGAGCAGCCAAAAGAAGAAGAAGACTGCCAAGAATATAATGGCTTAAAGGCACAATAAGACAAAGACACAGATGGTCCTGAATACATTAATCAGGAATTAATTCAAAAACAGTGAACACAATGCATCGAGTGCATCAAGTGAGTAATAAAACACACATAGTTGTGTCAGTAAAACATGACAGGAACTCAAAGGCATAGAAGGTGCACTCTTTGTACTGGGAGCCATGATGCAGGATGAGTGTGGAGTTAGAAAGCTGCCAAAATGTTTTACAATTGCCCCAAGACTTACAAATAAACAGAATGAAAGTTATAAAGGTCCCATGATTCAGAAATACACATAGCATGCTTTACAAAACACAACACACCTCTCAAACAAACACAGTGTGTCTTGTGAAAACAAAACACTGCAATGAAAAAAAAATACAATGTGTTTTCCAAATACAAAAATACAATGAATAAACAAATGCAGGGCATGTTCCACAAACAAAGTAAAAATAAGCAACATTTTTGAAAGTGTGTTATCGGTTTTACAAATGCAACATATTTTTTGATAAGTACACAGCAACACATAATTTGCAGATCATGTGACTTTTGTCACTATTATTCTGCTGGTCTGAGTTGCAAATGCCCTCATTTTCTTTCAAATGGGCTTAACACCAAAACAGAAGGTGGTGCCAAAGAGACAACTACCTTCCCTTTAGCCTTCCAAAGGAGTTGCCTCAGATTTCTCCAGGTTAGTCACAGTGTATGGACATGTTTCAACATGAACAGTTAACAGGTGGGTTAATGTCGCATTCAAGACAACCGGGAACCTAAACCAAATTCCAGCTTCTGCATAACCATGGAAGACAGGAAACAGTTAACACCTTCTCTCATGGCAGGATCACTTGGAAAACATCCATCCATCTATTGGATATACTGCTTATCCTACTAAAGGTCATGGGTGAAGCTGGAGCCAATCCCAGCTGACTTAGGCTACGTTTACATTAGACCGTATCTGTCTCGTTTTCTTCGTGGATGCACTGTCCGTTTACATTAAACCGCCTGGAAACGCCTGGAAACGGGAATCCACCAGCGTCCACGTATTCAATCCAGATCGTGTCAGCTCCGGTGCTGTGTAAACATTCAAAATACGCGGATACACTGTGCTGAGCTCTAGCTGGCGTCTCATTGGACAACGTCACTGTGACATCCACCTTCCTGATTCGCTGGCGTTGGTCATGTGACACGACTGCTGAAAAACGGTGCGGACTTCCGCCTTGTATCACCTTTCATTAAAGAGTATAAAAGTATGAAAATACTGCAAATACTGATGCAAATACTGCCCATTGTGTAGTTATGATTGTCTTTAGGCTTGCCATCCTTCCACTTGCAAGTAGTAAGTGATATGCGCTGGGATCACACACACACAGTGGCTCAGTCCCGAATTGTGGCTTGTGCACTTCACTCGCGCGCTGTGTGAGCTGTGCAGGGCCGGAGTGCACACCCTCCAGAGGGCACTCGCTGTTCAGGGCAGAGTGATTTGGAGCGCAGGATGCCTGCGGAGCCGAGCGTATCCGCGTATTCGCGTTGCTGTGTGCACGGCTAACGGTTTTAGTGTAAACGCGAATCATTTTAAGAACGTTAATCTGATGATCCGCTGATTCGATGTAATGTAAACGTAGCCTTAGAGCAAGAGGCGGGGTGCACCCTGGACAGGTCGCAAATCTATCTCTGGGCTAACACAGAGACAAACAACCATTCACACTCACATTCACATCTATGGGCCATTTAGAGGAGCCAGTTGACCTATTCCACAAGTCTTTGGACTGTGGGAGGAAACCGGAGCACTCAGAGGAAACCCACACATCCACAAGGAGAACATGCAAGCTCCACACAAAGTATCCAGTTCGCCAGCAAGTTCAAACCCAGAACATTCTTCTGTGAGGCAACAGTGCTACCTACTGCACCACACACTGAGAAAATAGTCTACAGTACAGGGAATGGATAACGAAAAGTCTGCTGGTCATTCTTGAAATATAAACCTCAACAAGATAATCAGGACACCAACAAACAGAAAGTGAAGGATTATGTTACTAACATTGAAGTCTTCTATATTGTATTTTTTGATAGCTGTGTTTTGTATTGGCAAAGCATTTTTGTGAATTGTTGAGCCTTTATAAATGAAACTGTTTGCAAATTATGGGATATTTGTAAAACATTTTGGCAGATTTCTAACTCCATAGTGGAGAATCACAGCACATACTGACAAACAATTAATTGTAGGATTGTTTAACCATCTCTAAGCATTTTAGCAGGCTCTCTCAGGTGAACACAAATTTCATTTATGAACTCTGAATCTGATATCCAATTCTTAATTTTACTAACATTTCAGCTTGGATCACATAACCTGACAGTCAAGTTATAAAAAGGTAGCCAGAACCCAGCATATAGCGGCTGAGTGAATGTGGTGTGGACTCTGTGGAGGAGCTTCATTGTGTCAGAGACATTGTAGAAGGACAGAGTTCCTGCACTGTGATCCACATACACTCCTATTCTGAAGGATGCTGAGCCTCGGAGCTCAGCATCTGCTGTTGTGCCAGAAAGAGACAGAGGAAGAAGAACACCACAGACTCCAGGACTGATGATTGTATCCACACCTACACCCATTACCCTGCCCTTTCCTGCTGATCTCTTTATATGAGACTGATCTGGACATAATACCAACACCATTCCACTCCACCTCCCAGTAACAGCGTCCACACACACTCTCCTTACACAACACCTGAGGCCAGGAGTCAAATCTCTCTGGATGATCAGAGTATCGCTGTTCTGTCCTACTGCGTGTCACCGCTCTGTTCTTCTCAGACAGAATGAGTTCACTAATGTGCCGTATTGGGATCCAGAGTCAGATAACAGAAATCTAAAACAACAAAATGTCTGCAGGTGTGTGTGTGTGTGTGTGTGTGTGTGTGTGTGTGTGTGTGTGTGTGTTTTACAACTACAGTACACTACAAAAAATCTACTCTGCGCTTTGATTCTAAGGGTAAAATCATGTGAACTGATGCAGTTGTGGAGAAACAGAGACAAAATTAAAACAAGAATGAGGTGAAAACAGTTTAAATAAAATTTGGGTGGCACAGTGGTGCAGTGGTTAGCACTGTTGCCTCACAGCAAGAAGGTTCTGGGCTTGAGCCCAGCAGCAGACAGGGACATTTCTGTGTGGAGTTTGCATGTTCTCCCCGTGTCTTTGTGGGTTTCCTCTGGGTGCTCTGGTTTCCCCCACAGTCCAGAGACATGCAGTGAGGTTAACATGAGGCTGAAGTGCCCTTGAGCAAGGCACCTAACCCCCAACTACTCCCCGGGTGCTGTAGCATAGCTGCCCACTGCTCTTGGTATGTGTGTGTTCACTGCTTCAGATGGGTTAAATGCAGAGGACGAATTTCACCATGCTGATCCTGTACTAAAGCTGCTGGATGATAATGGGAACATTGCTGAAGAACTCAGCATCCTCAAGTGGAACACAGACAGCGTGGAGGAATTCCTCAGTGAAAAACTCAGCCGCATTTAACACCTCTCAACTCCTCCTTTCTGTTTACACACATCACATCCAAACCAACGCACCATGTATGAGTTGTTCTAATGTTCTAGTCATCTAAACCTCATTGCAAACATCACTTCCACAGGAGGCCCATCTGGTATTTTAATAAAAATAAATTTTTCTAGAACACTATTTGGTCTCTGAAAATGAATGTTTGACTGTTGAAATCTATGAATACTTTTACTTAACTATAGTTAGTTTTTGTTTTTTTTCTTTTTTATCAGACATCTAATTTTTGGGTTTGTTTACCTGACATGTTTCGACGTACAACTTCCGTCTTCCTCAGAGTGTCACCGGATGTTATTGGTGACGCATCTTTTATCAGCTGCTGTTTCTGAAGGCGTGGCCTTCCTGTCTGGTTTGACAGGTCGGTCACGCCTTATACTGTCTGTTCGTCCCCTGCAAGATGTCACTCCAGGTATGGGAGAGCATGTACGCTCCCTCATCCCGGTTGATGGTCCTCGGGCTTTGCTTACGGATCTCCATGGCCTCCCTGATCCAGCGCTGATGTTTGTTATCTTCTGTGCGGATAACTCTGGCATTCCCCCAGTCCATAATGTGATTTTCCCTTTTGCAATGATCTGTTATAGCTGACTTATAATTTTCCTGTTGTGCCTTTTCTTTTATTGTTCGGGTTTGTCTTGTAGCTGTCTCCTTTTCGCACTCTTTCTTATGTTCATTTTTTCTTGTGTTGAAACTCCTTCCTGTCTCCCCAATATAAGTTTTATTGCATAATTGACATGGAATCTCATATATGGTGTTCCATCTGTTGTCCGGATGTATTCTGTCCCAACAGAAGACAAGAAAAAGAAACTTAAAGCACTACTAAAACCACTACTTGATGAAAATAAAATAGATAAGCAGGATTACAATCATTTAGTACCCACAGCCAATGTCATCCCCAGGATTTACGGCACACCAAAAATACATAAACCAGGAACACCATTACGCCCCATAGTAGATAGCATTGGTTCAGTCACATACAACTTATCAAAAGCACTCACCGAAATAATTAAACCATTACTAGGACTCACAGACCAACACTGCAAAAACTCAAAACATCTGGCAGAAGAACTAAAAAACATCAAAATGCAGCAAGACGAAGTTTTCATTTCACATGATGTCATATCTCTTTTCACCAGAACACCCACGGAAGCCACCATACAGATAGTACAAGACAAATTAAAAACAGACAGGACGCTCAAGAAACGCACAAACCTCACTGTACAAGACATCACTCAGCTCCTTCAATTCATCGCCACATCCACATACTTTCAGTTCAGGAATACAATTTACAGACAGAAGGAAGGTTTTGCCATGGGAGACCCACTATCAGCCATCATGTGCGGCTTTTTCATGGAGGATCTGGAGCAAAAAGCACTCACTACAATACCAGCGGAATACAGACCAACACTCTGGAAACGGTATGTGGACGACATATTGGAAAAAGTAAAGAGGGGACACACTCAACAGCTCACCGACCATCTCAACACCATAGACAATACCGGCAATATAAAATTCACACATGAAGAAGAAACAGAGCAGTCAATAGCATTTTTGGATTTAAAAATACATCACACAGAAGATGGGGACATCAAAATAAAAGTACACAGAAAACCCACACATACCGACCAATATTTAAACTGGACTTCCGAACACCCCATAATGCACAAAATATCCGTAGTTAGAACATTACATGAACGCACAGCAATAATTACAGATCCACAGGACAAAGAACAGGAGGAACAACATATACAACACGCACTGAAGGCATGTCAATATCCACAATGGGCAATATCCAAAGGGGCGGAACAGGTTAAGAACAACAAAACACAGAAGAAAGAGAAAAAACAAACTAACAAACAAGAACACAGGGGAGTAGTTACATTACCATACATCAGGGGAATAACTGAACGCATTCAAAGAGTAATGAGGAAACACAACATTAACACACCTGTCAAACCATACACAACACTCCGTCAGATCCTGGTTCATCCCAAAGACAGAATACATCCGGACAACAGATGCAACACCATATATGAGATTCCATGTCAATTATGCAATAAAACTTATATTGGGGAGACAGGAAGGAGTTTCAACACAAGAAAAAATGAACATAAGAAAGAGTGCGAAAAGGAGACAGCTACAAGACAAACCCGAACAATAAAAGAAAAGGCACAACAGGAAAATTATAAGTCAGCTATAACAGATCATTGCAAAAGGGAAAATCACATTATGGACTGGGGGAATGCCAGAGTCATCCGCACAGAAGATAACAAACATCAGCGCTGGATCAGGGAGGCCATGGAGATCCGTAAGCGAAGCCCGAGGACCATCAACCGGGATGAGGGAGCATACATGCTCTCCCATACCTGGAGTGACATCTTGCAGGGGACGAACAGACAGTATAAGGCGTGACCGACCTGTCAAACCAGACAGGAAGGCCACGCCTTCAGAAACAGCAGCTGATAAAAGATGCGTCACCAATAACATCCTGTGACACTCTGAGGAAGACGGAAGTTGTACGTCGAAACATGTCAGGTAAACAAACCCAAAAATTAGATGTCTGATAAAAAAGAAAAAAAAACAAAAACTAACTATATTTAATATAAGACGTAATGAACGTAATCGAAAGAACTTTTACTTAACGTAAGTTTAAGAATAAATCCACTGGATGATCCTTTTAAGTCATCATCATATCATGATTTACACCTAATTATGGCATTCCTTTAGAACAGGACTGGATCCCAGACATCCTTCTCCTGTAGTGTCACGGAAGCTTCAATTAATGAACACGACGTAATTGTCTTTGTGAACTTTTACTGAACACAATGCTGCAGCATTACAAAGAGGAAAAATATAATTGGGCAATACAAACAAACCCACATCGGCATCTTTTTCTTCGGAGATTCATTTTCTAAACTAACGTCAATGCACACAAGCATTTCCTTAAATCGGGCTTCAAAATAAAAGCACTTCCTGTTCACGTAAATAAAACAAATCAATCAAAATTTAACTAACATTCATTTACATAATTTCTACAACAAAATATAATGACTGCTTGTCTAATATTAGCCTCAATAATTTACAACATCCTCCCGCCCGATGAACAGGTGTTCATATCGATTCACTTATTACTTAACTTATCTCTAATGGATATATCAACTGAATAGGTCTCCGCAACAGACTGCCTGTAGATGTACGAACAGTGCAGGAATGAACAAGTCCATCTCTGCCTGAAAACAACTCAACAATCCTGCCCATTTTCCAGGTTTGCCTGGGCATATTGTCCTCTCCAATCAGTATGACATCTCCCACCTTCAGCGTGGTGGGTGTGGGTGTGTCACACTGGTGAGCTGATTTTAAGTCCATCAAGTAGTCCTTCCGCCAGCTGTTCCAAAGGCTGGTTAACAGCCTCTGCCGGTACCTCCATCTCTTGCCCATGTCCTCTCTGCTTACATTAGTTGCCTTAGATGAAGATATCATAGTCTGTGGTGGCAGAGAGGTGAGTCTTTTCCCAACCAGGAAATGTGAGGGTGAAAGCGGCTGGGGCTCTGATGCGTCATTATGGACATAGGAGAGAGGCCGGGAATTCAGCACAGCCTCTACCTCTGCAAGCATGGTTGTCAGCTCCTCAAAGGTGAGTGAAGCTTTCCCTAGGACCCTCTTCAAACATGTTTTTACAGATCTCACAAGTCTTTCCCAGAAGCCGCCCCACCAAGCAGCTCTCTCCACAATAAACTTCCAGGTGATCCCCTTGTCCGTGAAAAAGTCAGTGAGCTCTGATTTTCTGAATGACCTCCACAGCTCCTTCAGGTCTTGGTCTGCTCTTTTGAACGTTTTAGCATTGTCTGAGTAAATAACTTTACACAGCCCTCGCCTTGCAATAAATCTTCTTAAGGCTAACAGAAAGTTTTCAGTAGTCTGATCTGAAACTAGCTCTAAATGCACTGCTCTGGTAACAGCACAAGTAAATAGTGCAATGTATGCCTTCTTAGGCTGACCACTACATTTAACATAGAGCGGCCCTGCAAAATCTACCCCAGTTACTTCAAAGGGTGGGGACTCTGTGACTCTGTCTCTTGGTAATGGAGCTGTAACTTGCTGCACTGGCTTAAGCTTAAGTCTCCTGCAGATGTGACAATGTGCTACCACTTGCTTGACCAGCTGTCTCCCCCTCAAAACCCAGTATCTTTCCCTCATTTGCACCAGAGTGTCTCTAATCCCAGAGTGCATCACTCTCTCATGACAGTCCTGAGCTAGCAACTCAGAGAATTTGTGATTTGCAGGCAGCACCCATGGGTGCTGCTCCCTGAAGCTGAAATCAGTGTGCTGTAGCCTGCCTCCCACACTAACAAGGCCATTTTCATCAAAAAATGGCTTCAAGTCTCTGATCTTTGAGTCTTTCTTGATATCTCTTCCAGACTTCAGCTGACAGATTTCTTGACTGAAACTCTGGTTTTGTGTCACTTTTACCCAGTACACTTCTGCTGCAGTGAGCTCCTCAGTAGTTAACTCTCCTTGAGTTCTTGGAGAGGAGCGGGCATTAGTTATGAACCTTCGCACCCATGCAGTTATTCTCAGTACTGTTTTCAACCTGCTGTATTTTCCTAGGTCTAACAATGGCTCAGCCTGCTCAACGGTGCTAAGCTGTACTACTGTCTGAAACTTAGACCTAAGCTCCCTGCTTACCTCATCTGCAATGCAGTCCTCATCAATGCTTTCTACTTCTTCTGCAGATGACAGTGAGATGGGTCCACTCCACCATAACTGGCTTTGCAGGAGGTTCTCTACACTCTGCCCTCTGGTGGGCAAGTCAGCAGGATTGTTTTTGCCATTGCAGTGAGACCACAGTTCAGGATTTGTGAGACCTTGTATCTCAGCCACTCTGTTGGCCACAAATGGCTTCCACCTTTGTGCTGTGCTGCGTATCCAGTGAAGAACAATCATTGAGTCTGTCCACATGTTTAACTGATTTATTTTCATGTTGAGTGGCTTGAGAAGATTATTACCTAGCCTTGCTCCAATCAGTGCTCCCATAAGTTCCAAGCGTGGTAATGTCATTTTCTTTAAGGGGGCTACCTTTGACTTGGATGCCACAAAACTTGTCACAATCTCCTTTTCTTTGTTCTCTCCTTGCAAATAGGCAACAGCACTGTACGCCCTTTCGCTGGCATCACAGAAAACGTGTAGCTTGACAGTCTGTGAGTCTGGGTTAATGTCTATTTGGTACCATCTTAGTATGTCCAGCTGGTGGAGCTGTGGCAACTCTGCACACCACCGGTCCCATTTTTCAGCCAGGTCTGAAGGCAGCTGATCATCCCAACCAACTCCCCTCTCCCACAGTTCCTGGAACAGGCACGTGGCTCTGATGGTGAAGGGGGTGAGAAACCCGATTGGGTCAAAGACACGAGCTGATGTCTGTAGTACATTTCTCTTTGTGTTTTCCTTGCCTTTCGTAATGTCTAGCAGTCCCTTTAGGTCAAACACAAAGTCATCCTTCTCTGATCTCCATACTAGTCCCAACACCTTCAGTACATTTCCACAAGTGGCTGTTTCTGTTGTGTGCTCCATTCCACTTTCTGTCCACTTAGCTCTCAGTTCTGGTGAATTAGTTATCCATTTGCATAGGTTCATGCCAGCATGGGACAGAATCTCTTTTGCCTTTGTAGTGACTGAAAGTGCTTCATCCACATTACTTGTGCTGGCAATGAAATCATCTACATAAAGACACTCCCTCAGCGCCTCCACTGTCTTGGGCTGCTCTGTTTCATACTGCTTGATATGTTTTCTGATTGTTGCAGCTAACAAGAAAGGGCTGGGTGACACTCCAAATACTACTCTGCTCATTCTCAAGATGCGCAGATCATTTTCACTGTCTTTGGTTGGGGGCCCCTGCAGCCACAGGAACCTCACAGCATCTTTATCTTTCTCTGCTAAAGCTATCTGCAAGAAGGCCTTGGTAATATCAGCAGTAAAGGCTATCTGGTGAAGTCTGAACTTGATCAGCACATCTAGTAGATTAGGGTTGAGATTTGGCCCAGTCAGTAAACAGTCATTGAGTGAGGGGCTACCATCTTCATGTGATGATGCATCAAAAACCACCCTCAGTTTAGTAGTTATCTTATATTCTCGAAGAACAGCATGATGTGGCATGTAATATTTTACAGACTCTGGATTTTCTTGTTTTAAAGTGTTAGCTGGTACATCCTCACAGATGCCTTGCTGCAGGTAATCTTTAATGACGTCGCTGTACCTTGTGTACAGGGTCGTGTCCGTCTTTAGTCTCCTCTTGAGGCCTTCAAACCTTCCCTTTGCGACCCTGAAGTTGTCTGGGAGATCTGGTTTATCAGGTCGCCATGGTAACTCCACTTGGTAGCGGCCATTGTTATGTGTTACTGTCTGTTCAAAGTTCTGGAGTGCCTCTGCTTCTTCTGGGCTCCTAGCTTTCTCGTGGACAATGCCCAGAGACTCCACCTCCCAAAAGGCATGCAACTGTTTCACAATCTGAGTGTCCTCTTCTAGACTGATGTGCATACAGGTCGCATCAGTTACACTGGATGTTGATACTGGTCCTTGCAAAGCCCACCCAAAGCTGCTCTCTATGGCCACTAATGAATTAGTCAATCTCTGGACCTTGCCTGACACAACTTTCCAGTAGAAGTCTCCGCCTATTAACACTGAGAGTTCTGGATCATCACAGCCATCTAGTGAGAAATCAGCTAGTTGTAGACCCTTTCTCTCCATCTCTTCTTGTAAGGGTTTGCCAGGGACCTTTATCACAGCACTGCACACTTGGGGGGTTTCCACAGCTTCAATCTCGATTCTTTGCTGTGAATCCCACACATTTTCCATCCACACCTTCACGACGTTGCGCTGTACTGTTGCAGGTGTGGTGGATCCAAAGGTATGTAGATTTAGTGTCTCCTGTCTTACCACTGGTAATCTTAGTGCCTTTGCCACATCCTCACGAATGAAGCTTCTCTGACTCCCTCTGTCTAACAGGCAGCGCACGATCTTTCTCCCTGCTGGACCACCTGCCCATGCCTTCACAGTTTGGAGCAACACTGTGTTCCGGATGTCAGCTTTCAGTTTTACTGTACTGGACACCGATGATACAACAGTCTCTGTATTGTTATTGCTAGTGTCTGTCTTAGCTTCATTTAGCTCACAAACTGACTGATGATGTCTGCGACCACACAGAGCACATATAACACCTTTAGCTCTGCAAAATTTGGCTATGTGTTTTGGGCCAAGGCAAACATAACATCTTCCCATCTTCCTCAGTTTCTCCTTGCGAGCAGACACAGACTTATCTGGACAATGTTCTGGTTTGTGGTTCTCACTGTCACAATACACACAGGTCTGAGGGGCATTACTAGCTGTGTGCAGTGCCGTTGCTGAAGGTACACTCCACTTCTTTGGTTTGTTCTCACAGAAAGGAGCTGCTTTGCCAAGCGATCTGTTATTGGTCTGAATGTCCCTTTGTGTGATACCTGGTCTTGTAAGCTGTAGTGCTCTCTCTCTGCTTTGGACTTCATTTTGCAGGAAACGGATGAGTTCAAACACCTTCCATTCACCACTGGAGTCTGTCTGGCGGGTGTAAGCCAGTGCGATGTCTTCAGGTATAAGTTGTAATAGCACTGGGCATAACAAACAGCCATATGTGTCACTATGAACTCCTAATGATTCTAGACTGCGAATTTGTATTTCACATTCATCATAGAGGTGTCTGAGAGCTACTACATCTGCTGATCTCTTCACTGGAGCCAGGTTCAACAGTTTTGACATGTGTGCACTGATTACAATATCCTTTCTTCCAAAACGGCTCTCAAGCAATTCCACTGCTGCATCATAATTTCCATCAGTCATAGTAAGTCCTGCTACAGCTCTTGCTGCTGCTCCAGTCAAGTAGGACTTCAGGTAAGTGAACTTTTCTCTCTTAGACAGGGCATCATTGTTATGAATTGCTGTTTCATATTGAGACCAGAATTCTTGCCACTGGCTTATTTCTCCACTGTATTTCTCTATGATTAGCTTGGGCAGTTTAACAGTCTGTGTACCTGGCGATTTGACTGAATTGATACTTGCATCGCTCACCCGCACACTCACTGGGTCACGTGCCTTCTGAATCAGTCTGGTGGCGCGAGCCTTCCATGTGAGAATGCGGTCCTGGTACTCCTGAGTGTTTGCAACTTCCGTCTCCAGTTCGTCAGTGGCCGTTTCGTCCTCAATGCCTTTGTCCAAGTCTATTAAACTTTCCTCCTTTGTTGACAGTACTGACAGCATTTCACGGAGTTTATCACAGTCGGGTACATCCTTGCTCACCTCCTCCTCAATGCGAGTCAACAGCTTTGTTGTTGAGGCGCGGATTGTCCCCCGCTTCTTCTTCATCCTTTCCATGTGCTCCGTCATTTCTGCATCCAGCTAGCATTAGCTTCCCACTTCAGTAAAGCTCAAAGTGAGAAAAAAAAAATATTCCCGGGTTTCGGCACCAAAATGTAGTGTCACGGAAGCTTCAATTAATGAACACGACGTAATTGTCTTTGTGAACTTTTACTGAACACAATGCTGCAGCATTACAAAGAGGAAAAATATAATTGGGCAATACAAACAAACCCACATCGGCATCTTTTTCTTCGGAGATTCATTTTCTAAACTAACGTCAATGCACACAAGCATTTCCTTAAATCGGGCTTCAAAATAAAAGCACTTCCTGTTCACGTAAATAAAACAAATCAATCAAAATTTAACTAACATTCATTTACATAATTTCTACAACAAAATATAATGACTGCTTGTCTAATATTAGCCTCAATAATTTACAACATCTCCTGATTATCAGCCCTTTTCCAGCTGTTCCATCTGAAACTGTAGTTTTATTTTGCTTTTTGTACTGTATATTTGTGTATGAACAGAGAATCCTGACAATACCGGATCGGTGGTGTTTATCGTTTTTCCCCGTACGCTAGCGCACGTGTGGAGCTGCACATTAGTGAAGGCCTCACAGAAAACCAGTGTGTGGTGTGTGAGGCCTGAAGTGTGTGCAGTTCCCAGTGTGTAGTGATGGAGAGAGACACAAGCGCTCCGTCTGGGGTTTTAACTGATCTCTGTTTAATAAAGTTTTGTTTTGACACAATCAGGTTTTGGATCTTGAGTTTATGAAGCATCTTTTATAAACCTGAGTTTACTTTACAGTCGTCATTTGGCCGTTAATGGAAATAGAAAGAGAAAAGTAGCCACACAGAAATGTTTGAGTTTTAATACCCTGCTAATTAAACTTAACACTATTTTACTATTTTAACTGATTAAGTCATATGTTAAAGTTTTAAAGTACAAAAAAAAATTAGTGACATTATATCAGGCATGGCGGCATGGTGGTGTAGTGGTTAACACTGGCGCCTCACAGCAAGAAGGTCCGAATTTGAGTCCCGTGGCCGGTGAGGGCCTTTCTGTGTGAAGTTTGCATGTTCTCCCCGTGTCTGCATGGGTTTCCTCTGGGTACTCCGATTTCCCCCACAGTCCAAAGACATGCAGGTTAGGTTAACTGGTGGCTCTAAATTGACCGTAGGTGTGAATGTGAGTGTGAATGGTTGTCTGTGTCTATGTGTCAGCCCTGTGATGACCTGGCGACTTGTCCAGGGTGTACCCCGCCTTTCGCCCGTAGTCAGCTGGGATAGGCTCCAGCTTGCCTGCGACCCTGTAGAACAGGATAAAGCGGCTAGAGATAATGAGATGAGATGAGATGAATACGTTGAGTGCATTTTTTGAACAGAAAATGGTTCAAGACAAAATTTTTAAAAATGTTGTTACACACAGTAGGGTGTGTTTCCACCAGCAGCAGGACAGAAGGACGTAGTAGTTTTAGGAAGTTTTATATCTGAAGAAACAGATTTTGAAAAAAAAAACAGAATTTGAGACATTCTAAATTTTCATATCAGTATAATAAATCTCATAATAGTGCATACATTTAAAATAGTCTGATAAAATTTCTTATTTTCTAGAAACAGCCTACATTCTGCATTAAGACATTTTATTTATGTAACTTATTTATTATTAATCTATAAAACAGATGCAATTTGAAAATAATAATTCATTTGTGTCACAGTTTCTGTATGCAAAAGTATCTTTGTATTTCAGGGAGAAATTCAATCTGACACCTCAGTTATAATTTTACTCAACATTTCAATTTTTAACAACATTTCATTTTTTCATCGGATCACAAAACCTCACAGATGAGACAGAACCACACGTCTTGAACCCAGCGTATAGAGGCTGAGTGAATGTGGTGTGGACTCTGTGGAGGAGCCTCATCGTGTCAGAGACGCTGTAGAAGGACAGAGTTCCTGTACTGTGATCCACATACACTCCTATTCTGGAGGATGATGGACCTCGGAGATCAGCCTCAATGTTGTGTCGGAAACAGACAGAGGAAGAAATATACCACAGACTCCAGGACTGACTGTTGAATCCAAACCCACACTCATAACCCACTCCTTTCCTGATGATCTCTTTATATGAGACTGATATGAACACACTACCCCTCCACTCCACCTCCCAGTAACAGCGTCCACACACACTCTCCTTACACAACACCTGAGGCCAGGAGTCAAATTTCTCTGGATGATCAGAATATTGCTGTTCTGTCTCACTGTGTGTCACCGCTCTGTTCACACCATCACTGCTCCACTCCACCTCCCAGTAACAGTGTCCACACACACTCTCCGTACACAACACCTGAGTGTAAGAGTCAAATCTCTCTGGATGATCAGAGTATCTCTGATCTCTTTCACTCTGTCATTGGTCTGTTCTTCTCAGACAGAATGAGTTTAGGATGTGCTGTGTCACTACAGACAGGTGTCTGGATGGAGTCCTCCATCCAGAATCAGATAACAGAAATCTAAAACAATAAAATATCCACAGGTTAGATGTTAATCACAGGATTTATAAGCAGTGTGTGTGAGACACCTGTCTGTAGTGAGGCTCCGAAGTGTGTTTGGAGAAGGGAGCGTGGCAGACAAAACCACATGACCGATGGCAAATGAGGCTTCAGTTGCAATTCAGGAAAAGATTTATGACCAGGAGTCTCATTCAACAGAGTTCACTAACGACACCTCTTTTGCTCTTGCGTCTTTGTAGACGGTCTTAGCAGCTGCTTGCAGATGCACGACAAGCACATTCATGACTGATTCTGCCAATGTTGGAGAGGCACAGACGATTGCATTTGTGGCAGGGATAGATCGGTCCATCGGGCATGGAGGATGATGACGCTCTGTCTTTTCTGCAATGTCGCTTTGCCTCGTGGTCACTGCGCTGCTGTCGCTCATATGCCAAGGCTCCTTTGTGGATTGCTGCCCTCCATCTGCTTCTGTTGGTGGCTATTTTCTCCCAAGTGTCGGGGTTTATCTGAAGGTTCTTCATGGTATTTTTGCAGACATCCTTGAAATGGAGTTTGGGACGTCCTCAATGTTGTTCGCCCCCAGCCAGAGCACCCAACAGGAGCTGCTTGGGGATGCGGGAGTCCTCCATCTGCCTGACGTGACCCAGCCACCTCATCCGCCTTTTGCTCAGGATGGTTGCAATGGATGACTGGTGAGACATCTCGAGCACTCGGTGATCCACTTGATGCCAAGGATTTTCTGGAGACAGTGAAGATAAAAGGTGTTGAGTTTTCACTCCCAACCCTTGTACGTAGTCCACATCTCTGATCCATACAGAAGGGCACTCAGCACGCATGCGTCATACACATGGATTTTTGTCTTGGTGGTGAGGTACTTGTTTTGCCAGACTCTCTTTGTTAGCCTGCCGAAGGAGGTGGCTGCTTTGCCTATTCTGCAAGTTAATTTCCTCATCCTAGGAGACAGAGGTAGTGATGGTGGAGCCCAGATAACAGAACTTCTGGACAGTGTCAAGGGGCTTGTCATCAAGTCTTATTGGCTCTTGCACGTCGTCAGGTGTGCCTTGATGGAGAACCACAGTTTTCTTCACACTCACAACCAGGGAGAAGGCCTTGCAGGTCTCGTTCAGGCTGTTGATCATCTCCTGAAGGGTGGTGGGGTTGTGAGCAACAAGTGCAGCATCATCTGCAAACAGCAGGTCACACAGCGTTGTCTGTCAGATTTTGGTTTTGGCTTTGAGACGAGAGAGGTTGAACAAAGAGCCATCAGTCCTCCAGTGTAGGAGTACATCCCCTTCAGAGTTCTGGAATGCTGTTTCTAGCAGTATGGCAAAGTAAATACCGAAGAGGGTAGGAGCCAGTACACACCCATTTGACCATGCTTCTAATTTCAAAGGCCTCTGATCTTACTCTGTCAAACTGCATTGTGGCTTTCATTCCATCGTGGAAGGAGGATATGAGCTTCAGTAGGGTTGGTGGGCATCCAACAGCTCTGAGAACTGTATACAATCCAGAGCTGCTGACCATGTCGAACGCCTTGGTTAGGTCGACAAAGGTGATGTGGAGGAGCTTCTGTTGTTCACGGCACTTCTCTTGCAGTTGTCTCAGGGAGAAGATCATATCAGTTGTAGCGTGCTTTGAGTGGAAACCACACTGGCTCTCGGGTAGCACTCTCTCAGCTAGTCGCTGTAGTCTTGTAAGGATGACATGAGCAAAGGCCTTTCCTGCAATGCTGAGCAAGGAGATGCCAAGTCAAGTCAAGTCAAGTTTATTTGTATAGCGCTTTTAACAATAAACATTGTCACAAAGCAGCTTTACAGAATTTGAACAACTTAAAACATGAGCTAATTTTGTCCCTAATCTATCCCCAATGAG
Source organism: Neoarius graeffei (assembly GCF_027579695.1). Classification (NCBI taxonomy): domain Eukaryota; kingdom Metazoa; phylum Chordata; class Actinopteri; order Siluriformes; family Ariidae; genus Neoarius; species Neoarius graeffei. Next base: position 65,949,791 of record NC_083585.1, read on the forward strand.
CAAGCCTGTGGCGATGGTGGCAAGGAAAAACTCCCTCAGACGACATGAGGAAGAAACCTCGAGAGGAACCAGACTCAAAAGGGAACCCATCCTCATTTGGGCAACAACAGACAGCATGACTATAACATTAACAGTTTTAACATGAGGACAGTTTCGTTGATGTTGTAACTCTTCATTGATGGAAACTTGAGTGCAAAACTGTTCATGACAACTGCAGTCCTAAAGTTAGCAAGTCAACTGTAGTCCTCAGCCATAAAAGCATTACTGTAAGAGTCCAGAGCGTCCTCCAGGTGTAACTTTCAACTGTCCTCATGGGGCCATCCTCCACAGGAGCGATGTGATAAAACTCCAACCAGACACAGGGCACCAGGATGGCTCAAGCAGGTATGAGAAGAGGTCAGCAGAAGAGGTCAGCATCTCAATCTCAGGACCAACATGTAACTCAGAGGGACAGATTGGGGGGGAGGGAGAGAAAACACAGGTTGTTAGATATGCCCTAAAAATGACACAAGTATTAAGTCTGTCTGGTAGGCTCACAGAGACGAGAGTCTTGACATCAGGCATAATGGCATGTTGATATGGTTAAAAAATATCATGACCTGCTCTGGCTGGATGCTTGATTGAGTGATGGGAGCACACTCCTCAGCAATGATGGGATGCAGATGAGACCCTTAGGGCTGGCCAAGACAATTCAGTTACATTTCACCGGGTCTGGGACATGCGACAGAATGTCTGATGGCCTATTCCCTGCAGGCTACGATAGCCAGTCGAGGTCTCCACCCTCTCCACCAAAAGATTTCCTGTTGATTCCATGTAACTCAGAGGGACAGATTTGGGGGGGGAGAAGAGAGGGAAAGAAAACACGGGTTGTTAGGTATGCCCAATATCACCTGAATAAGTAGGAACAGTATACATATTGCACTGAGTACAAGCAGGGACTCCGGCAACTAACTATGACAGCATAACTAAAAGGGGAGAGCCAGAAGGTAACACAGGCATGAGGGAGACCCGGGACATAAAGCAGCCAGCCACTACACTGTCAACAAACTCGAGTGAGCAAGCAAGTGGGGACTGACAGCATCCATACATCCCAATTTACCAAAACACTCTATGTCTGAGGACCCTCCAGATCTACACCTTTACCTCATAAACACCATTAACAAAAGGCTTGACTAAACAGATATGTTTTCAGCCTAGACTTAAACACTGAGACTGTGTCTGATTCCCGAACATTACTTGGAAGGTTTTTCCATAACTGTGGAGCTTTGTAAGAAAAGGCTCTGCCCCCTGATATAACCTTCACTATACGAGGTACCAGCAGATAGCCTGCATCTTTTGATCTAAGTAGGCGTGGCAGGTCATAAAGGACCAGAAGTTCACTCAGGTACAGTGGTGCAAGACCATTTAGTACTTTAAAGGTCAATAGTAGTATTTTATAATCAATACGAAATTTGATTGGGAGCCAATGCAGTGTGGATAACACAGGCGTGATGTGGTCATACTTTCTAGTTCTAGTAAGGACTCTTGCTGCTGCAGATGCCACAGTAATTGTTGCAGTCCCCTTTATCACCCTTCTGTTTGTAGAGTGTGATGTTAGCGTCTTTCATGCTAAATGGTACTGTTCTTTCCTGCCAACATGTAGGGGTAGTAGGAGGGATGCTTTGTTCAGCTTTAGCAGTTCTGCAGGGATGGCATCTGTTCCGGGGGCCTTGCTGCCGGAGAGCTGGTTGATTGCTTTGCTCAGTTCCTCTATGGTTGGGACCGTGTCGAGTTCAGTCATCACCGGGAGAGTGATCAGCGGTGTTTGGTCTTCCAGATGGTGTTCCACTGAGTAGAGGTCCAAGTAGTGCTCAACCCAGCACTCTAGCTGATCCTTCTTATCGACTATAATCTTGCCAGTTTCGGACTTGATGGGGGCCACCTTGGTCTTGCTTGGGCCCACTGAAGTTTTGATTTTGTCAAACATTGTCTTTGAGTCATCTCTATCTTTAGCGTTCTGGATATCGGAGCAGAGCTTGGTCCAATATTCATTTGCACATTTTCTGGATTCCCTTTGAAGATTACTTTTGGTGTTTTTTAGTCTATCTGAGTGTGATGGGGGGGGGGAGGGTGGAGTTGTAGGATAACAGTGCTTTCCTTTTCTCTTCCAGGAGAGGGAGCAGAACCTCAGCATACTCTTCCATCAAGTCTTCACGCATTTTCTGCTTTCTCCCAAAAGCATCCATTGCTGATTCAAGCATGGTAGAGCTCAGGGTTTTCCATTTCTGGTCGATGGACTGTGCTGTGCTGGTGTTGGGTCCTTAGTCTTCAAGGTAGTCAGGGAGCTTAGCTGTGAATTCACTTCATCTGGCAGGGTCGCACATGGTGACAGTGTTTAGCCTTGGGATCATGGACTGCGTGGCAGAATGGGACTACAGTGGTGCTTGAAAGTTTGTGAACCCTTTAGAATTTTCTATATTTCTGCATAAATATGACCTAAAACATCATCAGATTTTCACACAAGTCCTAAAAGTAGATAAAGAGAACCCAGTTAAACAAATGAGATGAGAATATTATACTTGGTCATTTATTTATTGAGGAAAATGATGCAATATTACATATCTGTGAGTGGCAAAAGTATGTGAACCTCTAAGATTAGCAGTTAATTTGAAGGTGAAATTAGAGTCAGGTGTTTTCAATCAGTGGAATGACAATCAGGTGTGAGTGGGCACCCTGTTTTATTTAAAGAAAAGGGATCTATCAAAGTCTGATCTTCACAACACATGTTTGTGGAAGTGTGTCATGGCATGAACAAAGGAGATTTCTGAGGACCTCAGAAAAAGCATTGTTGATGCTCATCAGGCTGGAAAAGGTTACAAAACCATCTCTAAAGAGTTTGGACTCCACCAATCCACAGTCAGACAGACTGGGTAAGAATGGAGGAAATTCAAGACCATTGTTACCCTCCCCAGGAGTGGTCGACCAACAAAGATCACTCCAAGAGCAAGGCGTATAATAGTCAGTGATGTCACAAAGGACCCCAGGGTAACTTCTAAGCAACTGAAGGCTTCTCTCACATTGGCTAATGTTAATGTTCATGAGTCCACCATTAGGAGAACACTGAACAACAATGGTGTGCATGGCAGGGTTGCAAGAAGAAAACCACTGCTCCAAAAAGAACATTGCTGCTTGTCTGCAGTTTACTAAAGATCATGTGGACAAGCCAGAAGGCTATTGGAAAAATGATTTGTGGACAGATGAGACCAAAATAGAACTTTTTGGTTTAAATGAGAAGCATTATGTTTGGAGAAAAGAAAACACTGCATTCCAGCATAAGAACCTTATCCCATCTGTGAAACATGGTGGTGGTAGTATCATGGTTTGGGCCTGTTTTGCTGCATCTGGGCCAGGACGGCTTGCCATCATTGATGGAACAATGAATTCTGAATTATACCAGCGAATTCTAAAGGAAAATGTCAGGACATCTGTCCATGAACTGAATCTCAAGAGAAGGTGGGTCATGCAGCAAGACAATGACCCTAAGCACACAAGTTGTTCTATCAAAGAATGGTTAAAGAAGAATAAAGTTAATGTTTTGGAATGGCCAAGTCAATGTCCTGACCTTAATCCAATCGAAATGTTGTGGAAGGACCTGAAGCAAGCAATTCATGTGAAGAAACCCACCAACATCCCAGAGTTGAAGCTGTTCTGTACGGAGGAATGGGCTAAAATTCCTCCAAGCCGGTGTGCAGGACTGATCAACAGTTACTGCAAATGTTTAGTTGCAGTTATTGCTGCACAAGGGGGTCACACCAGATACTGAAAGCAAAGGTTCACATACTTTTGCCACTCACAGATATGTAATACTGGATCATTTTCCTCAAGAAATAAATGACCAAGTATAATATTTTTGTCTCATTTGTTTAACTGGGTTCTCTTTATCTACTTGTAGGACTTGTGTGAAAATCTGATTATGTTTTAGGTCCTATTTATGCAGAAATATAGGAAATTCTAAAAGGTTCACAAACTTTCAAGCACCACTGTACTTCTTTGCCAGCTTGGTTTTGGAGAGAACATGTGCATGATCTGTGTCACAATCTGCACTGTGGTATGATCTGGTAGACTTCACTGTGTTCAGGTTGCTCCTCCTTGTAAGCACAACATCCAGCTGATGCCAGTGGGATGACCTGGGATAGTGCCATGAGACTCTGTGTTGCTGCTTGCTGTTGAAGATGGTGTTGGTCACACACAGCTGATGCTCAGAGCAGAACTCCAGCAGCCTCTGTCCATAGTTGTTCATCTTGCCAATGCCAAATTTGCCGAGACAAGATGGCCAAGAGTGGTGGTCTGATCCCACATGGGCATTGAAGTCACCAAGGATAAATAAATGGTCACTGGCTGGTACTCATTGCATGGCTTGGCCGAGGTCTTCGTTGAACATGGACTTGTATTCCTGGTCAGCAGCCAGGGTTGGTGCATAGGCACAGACGATGCTGATCTGAACAGAGTGTGTCTCCAGCTTCATGGTGATTATTCGCTCTGAGATTCCAAATGGGGTGCTGATGCTTTCTAGGAGGTTGTTGCATACTGTGAAGCCCATGCCGTGAAACTGTCTGTCCTCTTCACCAAGTCTTTGCCAAAAGGATGTGTAATTCTTTTCCTTGATGGAGCCGGCGTCAGGTAGCCGAGTTTCTTGTAGAGATTCTATGTCCACACTGAGTCTTAGTTCAAGGTCGATGATTGCCATTTTCCTGGCACTAAGGTCTTCTTCATTAGTTCCAGTGCAGAGAGTTCAGACATTCCATGTTCCGAGACGTAAGTGTTTCTTTCCAGGTCCTTGGATACATCTGCCGTTTGACTTTTGGTCTATCCTCTTGCACCCAGAGAGGCAGGCAGACATGACAGATCTATACCTTATTGACTGAGGGCTGCTCAGCTTGGGCAGGCGGTAACCGATCAGTGGAGCACGATGACTCCTTCCACTGTTGAAGAAAGCCCCTGGCGTCTCTTCTTACATCAATTTGAGGGGGCTTAGAACTGGTAGACTGCCTTTTTCCATGTTGATCCCTCATGATGCATCCATCACGAGTGTGAAGTGTCCTCTTCCCCCACCAACTTGCTGCTATGCCTGGGCGACGGGTATGGAGAAAGTGTTGTGCCCAGGTTCCACTTTCCCCCTCTTGGTCATGTTGAATGTTTCCAAGGAAAGACAAGGTCAATACGTTTAGTGTTTCAGCAGGACTGCAGGGGATGCCAGTCATGAGCATCGCATGTGTGGTGACTGCCTAACGGGTCCCTCTCTCCCGATTTTTCATTCAGGGTTCACTCCCCTAGCCTTTGACTAAAGAGACATGACCTACAAGTTAGCAGGTGGGTTTGATTTTGGAGCCGCCTTCTCCTAGCCTTTACCTCTGATAGCATACCCTACAAGGCAGCAGGGAGCTGATTAGTGAGTGCCAGGGCTTGTCCACTCGCCGGTGGGCCTGTACACTACACCTTTGGGGCTCAGACCTGCTCCAAGATCCCTCACAGTTCAGTGTTACCTATGGTGGGCCAACTAGGAGGCACTGTGAGAGTCCTGGTGTGGTAGCCGTAAAACCATCAGGAGAGACCTTATGCTTTTCAGCTTTTGCTCTCCCAGTCACACACACACACACACACACACACACACAAGCGTTCTGGTTCAGAAAAGAGCACCCTTCCTCTGCTGTCCCCCTCCTCTTATAGGGCACGGTCACTGGAGAAGACACACAAACACAGGTTAATTCCCGTCAGGTGCAGTGATTCTGCCACTTACATTCCCTGACTCTGCCGTCCATTCACAGACCGATGCTTGACCACACCCCGCTGCCACATACCCCCACCGCCCGACTCAGGCCGGAGAGCCGTGCGGCCTGCAGCTGACTCCCCTCCCCCCCTTAATGGGAGAGGAAATCCGCCACAACCATCTGCGCCCCTGGCCTGTGGACCACCTCGAACTGAAATGGCTGGAGTGCCAGATACCAATGGGTGATCCGCGCGTTGGCATCTTTCATGCGGTGGAGCCACTGCAGGGGCGTGTGGTCCGAACAGAGGGTGAAAGGGCGCCCCAGCAGGTAGTAGCCGAGGGCGAGGAACGCCCGTTTGATGGCAAGGCATTCCTTTTCTATGGTGCTGTACCTGCCCTCGTGCACCGACAGCTTTCGGCTGATGTACAGCACTGGGTGGTCCTCCCCTCCACCTCCTGGGACAGAACAGCCCCCAGCCCTCTGTCCGACGCATCCGTCTGCAAAACAAAGGGGAGAGAAAAGTCAGGGGAGTGTAACAGTGGTCCCCCACACAGTGCAGCCTTTACCTCAGAGAAAGCCCGCTGGCATTGCTCCATCCACTGGACTGGATCTGGTGCCCCCTTTTTAGTGAGATCTGTCAGCAGGCTGGTGACGTCCGAATAATTAGGTATAAACCTATGACAGTAGCCAGCCAACCCCAGGAACTGTCTCACCCCCTTTTTGGTTTTGGGCCTTGGGCAGGCCGCAATTGCTGCTGTCTTATTGATTTGGGGACGCACCTGCCCATTGCCCAAGTGGAAGCCCAGATACCGTACTTCCACCCACCCAATCGCACACTTCTTTGGGTTGGCTGTGAGACCTGCTCACCTCAGCGACCTAAGGATGGCCCTTAGGTGTTCTAGGTGCCGCAGACAGTCATTACTATAAATGATGTCGTCCAAGTATGTGGCCACGTAGGTGGCGTGGGGGTGGAGGACCCTATCCATAAGCCGCTGGAACATAGCGGGTGCCCCAAACAGCCCAAAGGGAAGTGTGATGAACTGATGTAAGCCAGACGGTGTGGAAAAGGCCGTTTTCTCTCGGGATAGTGGTGTCAAGGGGATCTGCCAATATCCCTTTGTCAAATCCAGTGTTGAATAAAAATGAGCCTTGCCTAGTCGATCAAGCAATTCGTCAATACAAGGCATTGGGTATGCATCGAATTTAGACACCACGTTGACTTTTCTATAGTCCACACAGAACCAGACCGACCCGTCAGCCTTGGGCACCAAGACCACTGGGCTGCTCCAGTCACTGTGGGACTCCTAAACGATGCCCATTTCGAGCATGGCCTTGAGTTCTTCCCGAACCACCTTTTTTTTTGTGTTTGGGCAGTCGTTAAGGGCGGTGCACTACTAGCCCCGGGGGCTGCTCAATGTGGTGTTCTATGAGGTGGGTGCGGCCGGGCAGGGGCGAGAACACGTCAGAAAATTCTGTTTGCAACTTGGCGACCTCTGCGAGTTGGGTCAGGGAGAGGTGGGCTCCACAGGGGACCGGAGCGGTGGGCGATGTCAATTTTCCTTTTTGAACCTCTGGCCCCAGCTCCGCCTTCTCTGGAACCACCGACACCAATGCCACGGGGACCTCCTCGCTCCAAAGTTTTAACAGATTGAGGTGGTAAATCTGTAATGCCCCGCCGCTGTCCATTCGCCTCACCTCATAGTCGACGTCCCTAACTCACCGTGTGACCTCAAAGGGTCCTTGCCACCTGACGATTAATTTGGAACTCAATGTGGGCAAAAACACGAGTACTTTATCTCCCGGTGTGAACTCCCTAAGGCGCATGCCCCTGTCATACAGATGGACTTGACGTTCTTGGGCCTGCCGCAAATTCTCCTGGGTTAAGTGCATGAGGGTGTGGAGTTTGGTGCGCAGGTTGATAATGTACTGAATTTCATTTTTACTTGTTGAAGGTCCCTCCTCCCAATTTTCATGCAGCACATCTAGAATGCCACGCGGCTTACGCCCGTATAATAATTAGAACGGGGAGAACCCCGTGGAGGCTTGTGGGACCTCTCGCACTGTGAATAACAGGGGCTCAAGCCATTTATCCCAGTTGCGTGCGTCCTCGCTTACAAATTTTTTAATTATGTTTTTGAGGGTGCAATTGAACCGTTCGACTTAGCCATCCATTTGTGGGTGATAAACGCTGGTGCGGATAGGCTTAATTCCCAGTAACCCATACAGTTCGCGCAGTGTGCATGACATAAACGCAGTGCCTTGATCAGTCAGAATCTCTTTGGGGATTCTGACTCGGGAGATGATGCGGAAGAGTGCTTCCGCAATACTGCATGCTGAGATATTGCGAAGAGGCACTGCTTCCGGATATCGCGTTGCATAGTCCACCAGAACTAAAATAAAGCGATATCCTCGTGTTGACCGATCTAATGGCCCGATGAGATCCATCCCAATTCTTTCGAACGGGGTCCCGATTAATGGCGGAGGGCACAAAGGCACTTTTGGAATGGCCGCTGGGTTTACTAACTGGCATTCGCAGCACTCCATACACCACCTACGGACATCGCCGCGAATCCCTGGCCAATAGAACCGGGCCATTATTCGGGCTAGTGTCTTATCCTGCCCCAAGTGTCCAGCCATGGGATTAAAGTGAGCCGCTGGGAATACAAATTCCCGGCGGCTCTTTGGGATCAAAAGCTGAGTTATCAGTTCTTTAGTCTGAGTGTCCTGCATCACTTGGTATAACCTATCCTTCATAATAGAAAAATAGGGGAAGGACAGGGTGGCATTTGGCTGGAGCGTTTGACCATCGATTACTCTCACTTGCTCAAACACATGCCGCAGAGTCTCATCTCGTGACTGCTCTAACGGGAAATCCGTGAGGGATTCCCCGAGAGAGGGAGGAGGAGCCTGCTGCTCCTCACTCTGACGCGGTGATGACATAGACGGCTCTGTGACAGCTGCTCCCGCGAATGCCACACCGGGACCTCCCCAAGCTAAACTATGGCAGGCCCCACTCTTCACTAAATGAGTCATTAATTCCCCAAATCCCAGCCAATCAGTCCCCCAAATTATCGAGTGGGTAAGGCGAGGATTAACTGTCGCCTGTACTCTAAATTTCTCCCCTCAAAATAGAATATGAACCGACACTAAAGGGTAGTTGTGAACATCCCTGTACACACACAACACCACCAATTGTGCTCTCCCCAATGTCTCGTCTTGCACCAGGCTTTGGTGGATTGAGGTCTGATTACAGCCGGAGTCCACCAAAGCCTGATACGTATCCCCTTGGATACTCACCGGTATGCGATACACTAAGGCCCAATCGAGGGTGGTCTCTGGTGCGTCGGAGATCTGGACCACCGTGCCCACCTCCATTGCTGAGCACTGATGCTGGAGGTGCCCTGGCTCCCTGCAGTGCCAGCATACCGGCCCAGGCTCTCCCTCTGCACCGGTGTTCCGGAATTCACTCACGTGAGGGGGGGAAGACACAGACACGGAAGTAGGAAACAGTAGGGCATCGTGGGTGCGGTGGGCCAGCTGGGGTGGAACTGGCCCCCGCCTCCGTGGTGAGGTAACGGAGCGAGGATGAGGAACAGGGGGAGAGGGAAAGAGAGAAGAGAGGGGAGAAGAGGAGACACGCTGTCCTGCCATCGGAACAGCCGCCATATGGTCCTCCACCAGCTCAATGGCCCGATCCAGCGACGCTGGGCGATGGCACTGGACCCACTCCGTGGTTCCTCCCGGAAGTCGGGTGATGAATTGTTCCAGCGCCACCAGGTCGATGATTCCCTCGGTGTCGCGGTTGTTGGCCCTCAGCCACCACCGGCAGGCGTCCCGGAGCTGCTGGCCAAACGCGAATGGCCGGCCGACCTTCTCCAAGCACAGCGCACGGAAGTGCTGCCGTTGCTGTTCCGGTGTGCACCCCACACGTTGGAGGACGGCCCTGCAGAGGTCGACATAGACCAGCCAGCTGTCAGCGGGGAGCTGTAGCGTGGCCAGCTGCGCCTTGCCCATTAGCAGGGGGAGGAGGCGAGCCACGCGCTGCTCCACCGGCCAATCCCACGCCTCTGCTGCCTGCTCAAAAAGAGCGAGGAAGGCTTCAGGGTCATCCTGCGGACCCATCTTCATTAAGGTGAGGTGGGGAGGGTCCACGCCGGTGGTGATGGCGGACCCCGCCATCACGAGAAGGTGCCGCAATGCCTGGCGATCTTCCTGCTGCGCCAGCACCAGGGCTTTGAACCATTGTTCTTGCTCCTTCCGGAGGGCGACCAGCACCTGGTGCTGGCTCTGTTGGGCCATGGCGAGGGCATGGACCAGGTCCTTGAAGGGGGAAGACTCCATGGGGCTGTTCTCTTCTGTACTCCGAGTCCAGGGTTTTGGCACCACTGTAGCACGAGTGGGTGGAGCACAGAAGCACGGCAGGCCAGAACTAAGTTCTCAAAACTCATTTATTTAGCTTTTCAGTTTTTATATTTACTCTCACACATGCTCGCACACAAGCATCCAGGTTAGTCCAGTGTTCTGGTTGGGGGAGAGCTCCCTTCCTCTGCTGTCCCTCTCTATTATAGGACATGGTCACTGGGGAAGACACACAAACACAGGTTAATTCCCATCAGGTGTAGTGATTCTGCCACTTACCTTCCCTAACTCTGCCCTCCCTTCACAGACTGATGCTTGACCACGCCCCTGCTGCCGCAGGTTCTTAATTGCACGCCTGTAACTTCCAACACTGTGTCGCGTGTATGACGTCATGTGCCGGTTTAAGTACATCAGACAGAAATTAAGCTGATTGCTTTTTCTGTTTTGTTCTCAGGATGCTGATGTTTGGCTAGTGAGTTATCACCCCTTTCTTTTCTTAAACTGTAGTTTGACTTAACAGTGCTATACAAATAGAATTGAAATGAATGGATTAATCCTGCTTTAACTTTACAAAATCATTCAGAAAAAAAAACATTTTAAAAGCTTCAATGATTCCTCTAAATGCTGTTCACTGAGATGTTTTTTTTTTTTTTAGACCAAATTGTAGTTGACAGTTGATGCTATGAAATCAACACATTTGGTCACTCTTGTGAGATGTCCATGCTTTAAACTTTCACATCATTTTCAGGCTCAATTTTGTCTTTGTCTCCACAGCTGCATTTCAGATGATTTTGCCCTCAAAACCAAAGAGGAGAGAAGAGTTTCTGCAGTGTAGGTGTAAAACACACACTTTTCCTGATGACTAATGTTGGGTAATATTTAAAATAATTTATACAGAATAGAAACAGAGACAAGTGTCTCTCTCACATACACATTATAAATCCTGTGATTAACATCTAACCTGTGGACATTTTATTGTTTTAGATTTCTGTTATCTGACTCTGGATCCAAACACAGCACACCGAGAACTCCTTCTGACTGAGAAGAACAGAGCAATGACATAGAGTGAAAGAGATCAGAGATACTCTGATCATCCAGAGAGATTTGACTCTTACACTCAGGTGTTGTGTACGGAGAGTGTGTGTGGACACTGTTACTGGGAGGTGGAGTGGAGCAGTGATGGTGTGAACATCTCATCTCATCTCATTATCTCTAGCCGCTTTATCCTATTCTACAGGGTCGCAGGCAAGCTGGAGCCTATCCCAGCTGACTATGGGCGAAAGGTGGGGTACACCCTGGATAAGTCGCCAGGTCATCACAGGGCTGACACATAGACACAGACAACCATTCACATTCACACCTACGGTCAATTTAGAGTCACCAGTTAACCTAACCTGCATGTCTTTGGACTGTGGGAGAAACCGGAGCACCTGGAGGAAACAAAGGCGGACGACATGCAAACTCCACACAGAAAGGCCCTCACCGGCCACGGGGCTTGAACCCGGACCTTCTTGCTGTGAGGCGACAGCACTAACCACTACACCACCATGCCGCCCTGGTGTGAACATATTAGTCTCTTATAAAGAGATCAGCAGGAAAGGACGGGGTTGCAAGCGTGTGTTTGGATACAACAGTCAGTCCTGGAGTCTTTGGTGTTCTTCTTCCTCTGTCTCTTTCTGGTACAACAGAATAAAAACTGTGCTCCGAGGTCCATCATCCTCCAGAATTGGAGTGTATGTGGATCACAGTGCAGGAACTCTGTCCTTCTACAGTGTCTCTGACATGATGAGGCTCCTCCACAGCGTCCACACCACATTCACTCAGCCTCTGTATGCTGGGTTCTGGCTACCTTTTTATAACTCGACTGTCAGGTTATGTGATCCAAGATGACATTGGTAAAAGTTTGGTAAAATTAATACTGGGATGTCAGATTTATATAATTTGATATATAATTTCTCCCTGAGTGCCATTTTTGAGTGCACAACCTGTAATATACTATTATTATTATTACTATTATTATTATGTTCATTTATCCTATACATTAAGTTACACAAATAATCTCTGAATGCAGACTATAAGATGCTTCATTTTTGCTGTATGCACTAGATTAGCTGACTTAATATATTAGTGACTACAGAATCTCAGAATTTATATTTTGGCTGTTTCTTCAGAAGTGTAACTCTACCTCAGATCACCAAATTTGAAATAATGTCAAGATTACTGGCCATCTCAGTTTTGCTGTATACTTCCTGGAAATTAGGTCAATATTCCCAGTAAATATTTAAATAATATTGGCTGGCATTGAGTAGTATATCAGATATATACTGTGTGCACAATTATTAGGCAAGTTGTATTCTTGAAGATTAATTTTATTGTTGAACAAATACAGTGCTCTCAGTCAATCCAAATTGTTAATAAACCTAAAACCACTGGCGGCTCGTTAATAGGGGCGATTTGAGCGATGCACTCCTAAACAGGGAGGGAGATTTTTTTTTTTTATCTACTCCTACTACCACGGCAACAGTAATGTCATTGTCCAATCAGGCTAAGGTCGCGCCTGGTGTAGCCACGCCCTTTTGGGGCGATTTCTGTCAGGTTCAGATTTGCCCCAAAATCTCCCATTGACACTAATAGTACGTACGTTTTTTTCGAAAATCCTGCTCCCAATGCATTTTCTATTAGGTTTTATGTGCTCACACAAGCAGCGTGCTTACGTCATACACCTGTTGCGCTGCGCAAGTGTTGCCAGATTGTGCATTTTGGCGGGTTTTGAACATAATTTTGGGCTGGAAAACGCAACTTGCGCGGGAAATGTGTGAACATTCTATGAAGATGGCGGCAAGTGTTGAGTGCAACAATACGATAGCGTCTCTGACAGAAGTTCCCTTCAGTCGTCGTACCAATGAGGAGAAAACGGCAATCAAACAGCTAGGACCTCCTAGACCGAATTTAAACATCAAGCAAGTGTCTATGAAGGGGGAGAAGACCTACTCAAGAGGTTTTAACAAGAACTGGTACCACCGGAAAACTTGGCTAGCTGGCTGTGATGTAGTCAATGCTCTTTTTTGCTACCCTTGCATTCTCTTCCACCCTGGAAGTAGCACAGCAGACGGTACAGTGATATCTGATATTTGAATTTACTAGGCAAAAGTTGTTTTTGTGTGTGTGTGTTTTACCAATGGCAGTTTAACATTGCCATGTTTTTGTTTTACCAATGGCAGTTTAACATTGCCATGCTTGGAATATTTCAGTAGCCTCAAGTTCTCTCTGACTTGGTGTAAATTAAGCATATTTTCAGTTTTTATAAATTGTACAGTATGTGTTCATTGGAGCCAGCAGCACCTTACCTTTTTTCCAACTTGTTAAGCCAAGTTGCACTGACTACAAAACCTTGTGTAACCTTGTGTGTGTATATAGCTAAATAACTAAAGCCTTTTGTGTTCATTGACATGCTTGTAATACTTTAAATTTCCTTTTAAGGCATGGCTTTCTGGAGGAATTCTTGGGGAAAAAAACTGCAGAATTTTAGAATTATTATTTGTTGTTAAAATGGTGCAATTCCATATAAAAAAAAACCCCACATAATTAAGCTGCACATGTTTGTTTGATGGTTCTGCTTTTCTTCATCTTTTTCAAAACTTAAACACTTGTTTTGGATTTATATCCTGCCACTTTAATTGCATTCTTTAGAATTGAAGAAATTAGAATATGTTTATAATTAAGAATTTGTGTCTACTTCTTATAGAATACTGGAATAATATGAGAAAATAAATGAGTAATGTAATATTAATTGATTGTGATGCCAGATGTTTTGCTTTGAAGGCTTCACAATGAATCTTCCTTAGTTTTAGCCTGGCAAGCCAGACTAAATGTGAATATTTGCCACTCGTAGGCAAAAATATTTTTGGCCGCTAGGTGGGTGGGTCTAGTTTACTAGGCTGCCTTAGTTTGCCACCTTTAACTTGCTTAGTGTTGCCACCTAGTGGAGAGAAGAGATATTGTCTATATTGATATCTGAATTTACCAGGCAAAAACAAGTTTGGCCAATTGATTTGCTACCTAGGTCAATTTACTTCAGTCCTGTGGACATTTACGGTCCGTGTAGACATAACGGGGGAAAATTGCCCCCCCCTGAAAAAAAATTCAGGAGCCGCCACTGCCTAAAACCCAAATGTTTAACAAAGGAAAAGGGAGTTTAGGCTTTCTCAGGGGAATTTATAAGTGTGCACAATTATTAGACAACATTTCGTGTGCAGAATTATTATGCAACTAAATGAAAAGCTAAAATTTTCCCATCTCATTTGTTTATTTTAATTTTTAGAGTAACACACAAAGAACTCAGAATTAACAAATAAACACTTTTGGCACTTCAGAAATATTCAGTGACCAATATAGCCAGCCTTATTTTCAATAACTGCCCTGAGCCTTCCATCCATGGCATCTGTTAGTTTTTTGATTTGTTGACAATCAACTTGTGCAGCAGCAACCACGGCTTCCCAAATGCTGCTCAGAGTGGTGTACCATCTTCCCGAGCTATGGAAAAGCAAACTGCTTCTCAGCTGGTTCGCAAGTTGAACGAGTTGTGAACCAGCACCAGCACTGGCCCCGAACCAGCCCTGGAACTGATTTGGTGGAAAAGGGGTAAGAGTGGTGTACCATCTTCCCTCACTGTAAATCTCACATTAAAGAACCCAGATAGCAAAAGGGCGTTGATTCGACGGGGAATCATCAGCATGTTCTTCGACCATACGCCGTCGAATCATCGTGGATCACCGGCGTTGATTCAACACCGCTTTGCTCATACGAGTTTGCGTTGAAACGACGTTGAAAAGTGGATGGTGGCCGACAGAGAATAGACCCCCTTTCACCCTTTATTCAACTACGGATTTCGGTTGATTTATAGTTTAATTTTCGGCGATGATTCATCCAACTTTACTTCCTGTTTTATGTACAACAGGAAGGCTACAAATTAAGCAAAACAGGCTAAATTAAACTAGCTAACAATAAAGCATCGGGGCTCTTGCCTAGGATGAACACACACATGCATACTTCAACCATGAAAGTGAAACTTAATTTATATCAATGTGCGTAGGCTACGTCCTGTTTTATGTACAACAGGATATAAAAATGCATGCAACAATGCACCTCTCCTAATGTTTGTCAAGCTATCTAATGAGGCATAACTTTTAACATTTATAAGGAACAGAACACACTTGAACAAGTTCTTAGAAACATTTTATGATTTATTTATAATTTATAATTGTGGCCTATTCCTCCTGCGGCGCAGACACCTGTACATGGAAACAGAAAAACATAACCAAAATTAATTTGATGCAGCATTGATAAAGAAAGTCAGCAGTAGGCTATGGGTTTCTAAATGCCACCCTACCTCATGTCTCCTCATCCCTCCCTCTCTCTCTGGCGCATACTTAAGCCACTTCTTGATTGCGTCACTAAAAGTAGCGTGTGTGCTCCCTGGCAGCTGCTTTTGTAGAGCATCTGAAAGAAAAAGAACAAAACAACATTGAGACTTTGCATGGTGATAATTGTTAAAGTTTGAGTTGTTAAGACTATGCACGTCACACTCTAGTGGTAGGTGGCAAGTAATGGTACTAGTACAGAAAATATATGTAAAAATCAGAAACCATAGATGTGAATCTTGTGACAATTTAAACGGGATTTAAAAAAAAAATTTTTAATTTCCCCATTGACACAAAGCGGAAATAGAAATGCCACTACCGGACCGTTCGTCACTCAGTCAGCCTCCCTGGACTTGCCTGCACACCTGCTTTTTCTGAGTAAGGCGCCTGGTGAGTTTCTTAATCCTTTTTAATCCTTTGCATCTTTCAAAATATGTTTGTCGTTGTCGTTATAAACGTAATGTTACAGTTAGTGAAGGAGTTATCAAAGAACGTTTAGAAGTAGTGTGCAAGTACTTGCGACAGCTTACTATTTTACCCTCTTTTACAGCTTTGTGCACATGCATAACCTACCAAACAGGACATCATGGATCTTGGTGTCCTTAAACGCAGTTTTTTCCCCCTTTCCAGCCCAGTTAAATTGGCTGGCCAAGCTGTTGACCAGGAGGCTACGCAGCATCCGCCTCACTGTGACCCCTACGTCGGTTCCTCCACAAAGGGCTAAGGTAGACACCTGATAGAATAAAATGTAGCATGAAGACAATAATGAGACAATAATGAGGCTACACAAAAGAACAGGTCAGCTCAAAACGACATGCGACCTAGGCCTACATGCTCGATTTAAACGCTAAGTTTTCACACCAACGCTAAGTTTTCACTCCAACAAGACAACTACTTGGACTCGTTTTTCGATTGAATAATGCATCTGCATTGTTGTTGTTTCAAATGGATACTAGTTGAGGGAAATTTCTCCAACGCGTGATATGACTGAAGTTCATCATAACTTCTTAAACTGCTTGAAATTGTATTCGAAATTCCCTTTATTAATAGTGACTGAATAATGGTACGTACCAGATGTCCAGGGATGAATGAAAATGTAGTGTGGTCCAGTGTTTTTCTCAATGTTGTTTCAATGGTCCAAGCGTAACAGCAGGCCGATCCACAAGAGAGTCGCGATCCAACAGAGTGGTGTGGGAGTTTCACGTGCACCCAGGTATATAACAAAAATGACGTCATCCAGTAAACAGCAGTGGTAATCGCACTGCATTATGGGACAGCGTGGGACATCCAACGACATATCGCTACGTATACGTACTGGCCCTTTTTTATATCATGCCTTGAAATGAAAGTCAATACAACAGAGATGAGAGACACCGGGTATGAAAGTAACACCAGGATAAGTTGTAACACCACCATTCCCACCAGTTAGGTATAAGATGCAGGTTTTGTAACACTTTCAATCTTCTTAGAATTAATTTATGATCATCTTGGAAATGTTAAGTTATTTGCAAAAAAACTTTCAAAGATAGAAGGTCAAATCCATTGCTGAGTTAAGAAAGTAAACTGGTTTTTGTTCTTTTTTTATCATTTACTTATCATTATCACTTATACTTATATCATTTACTCGTATCTATGTGTAAGCAGGATAAGACAAACAGTGGCAATTTCAGGCCCGTAGCCAGCATTGTGGGGGGGGGGGATCTTTTTTTCCCCAAAGGTGGACTTCATCTGGCCCCCTACTCCCTACCCCCCAAATACACAAGCACACTTCAAATCTTCTAATTTAGACATTTAAAAAAAAATGTTCTACAACACTCTAGCCTAGTGACTTACCAGTAACAAAATAGACTTGAAGTATTCAGATCCGCTCTGCATAAAGCAGCTAAATCCTCTCTCTGTCTCCTGGCAGAAAGCTCCTTGGTTTGCTTGTGTCTCAATCACAGCTGGTATTCTGTAGAAAGACTTCTTTTCACCTTTCCCATCAGCTTTGTTAGAACACCCTAACACAGCACAAAAGTTTACCATTGTAGGTTTTTGATGAACTAAGTGCCTCGTGGGTTCACATACCGCACGCTGCCGTTATTTCCCCCTAATCACGAGTTTGTTGGTCTTCCAATATGGCGCAGGGTTTGTTTACTTCCGGTTTCGGGTGACGTCAGTGAAAGGGGTCTAATGGGGGCATTACCGCCACCCACTGGATTGGGGTGTAAAACAGTCTGAACAAAACGTGTAAACATAAACATAGGAGAAATGAACCCGTTTTTCTAACTCGTCCTCACTTAGTCTACTTTTCTTTTTTGATTAGTCTGGATTTAATATTGTAAATTTAAATGTGAATCAATGTATATTCATCGGACATGAACAAATGAATAAATCTTGAGTAATCTTGAGGGGATCGAACGAACCCTCCGATCCCCCCTGGCTACGGGCCAGAATTTATATTCTGAACAATTAGTTGCTCGATCATCCTACCAATGTTGAAAACTGGCCGGCAAAAGTGACGATGGTTCAACATCGTATATTCGACCTTCTCTGACGGTCGACAGATCAACCTTTACCCACGGTGATTCAACAGTGATAAATCGACCTTCTCTGACGGCGGAGAAATCGACGTTTCACGGCGCCGTTTCAGCGTTGAT
Organism: Neoarius graeffei; assembly: GCF_027579695.1. Taxonomy (NCBI): domain Eukaryota; kingdom Metazoa; phylum Chordata; class Actinopteri; order Siluriformes; family Ariidae; genus Neoarius; species Neoarius graeffei. Next base: position 65,967,956 of record NC_083585.1, read on the forward strand.
TTTCTGACTTACGACGGAAACCGACCATTCTGACCAAGAATCGGCGCCGTTTCAACGTCCCTCTGCTATCTGGGAAGGCCCCACAAGTTCTCAACAGGGTTTAAGCCAGGTGAGGAAGGGGGCTGTGTCATTACTCTGTCATCTTTAAGGCCTTTGCTGGCTTGCCAAGCAGTGGAGTACTTGGATGCATTTGATGGTGCATTGTCCTGCATAAAAATCATGGCCTTCTTGAATAATGCAGTCTTCTTCTTGTACCACTGCCTGAAAAATGTATCTTCTAGAAACTGGCAGTAGGTTTGGGAGTTGATTTTAAGTCCATCCTCAACTCGAAATGGTCCAACTACCTCATTCTTAATAATAGTAGCCCATACTGGTACCCCACCTCCACCTTGCTGGCGTCTGAGTTGAATTGGTGCTGTTTGTCCATAAGTTATCCAGCCATGGGTCCATCCATCTGTTCCATCAAGAGTCACTCTCATTTAATCTGTCCATAAAACCTTTGAAAAATCTGTCTTCAGATTTTGCTTGTCCCAATCTTGACATTTCAACTTGTGAGTCTTGTTCAGTGGTGGTCATGTTTCAGCCTTCCTTACCTTGGCCATGTCTCTGAGCACCGAACACATTGTACTTCTGGACACTCCAGGTTGGTTGCAGTTCTGGAATATGGTGGAGAATAATGGGTTCCTGATAGCTTCATTTTCAATCCTTTTCAAGTCCTTTGCATTTAATTTGCATCTTTTCTTCTCCACATGTTTTTTGCGACTCTGTTGATGATTTTCAACAATACATTTGATTGTTCTGTGGTCACGTTTCAGTAGCTTAGCTATTTCAAGAATGCTGCATCCCTCTGATAGGCATTTTACAATTTTTGTCTTTTCAGTGTCTATTAAATCTCTTTTTTGGCCCATTTTGCCTGAGATAAAGAAGCTGCCTAATAATTATACACAACTTAATATAAGGTGTGACTGACTTTAGACCACACCCTCCCTCATTACACAAATACCACCTGAGAATGTTTAAATTAAATTAGCATTCAAGTGTATATACTGTAGCTTGGGGTTGGAAAATATGCACAGAAATAATGGTAGGGTCAGAGTACTCACTTGCCTAATAATTGGGCACACAGTGTATTCCATTCAACAAGCATGATATTGAACGAGTCGAAGATGAGTGCTGTAAATATGTTGAAGCCATTGCTTGTAAATATGCATGAAGAATATCTAATGAAGTTTTGGTAGCCTTTCAGGCATTCAACGCATCTTTCTCTTTTCCACCGAACAAAGAAATGCTTCTGTGCATGCACATCAGAAAAGTTTCTCATTGAATATTTGCATCAGCTCCAATGTGTGACATCATGTTGTCTTGACAACCAAGCAATATCGTAAACCATATTCACCACTCATTCTCCATTGGTTAGAATGACATAATAAACATAGGATAAGCGATATGCTAACAATATTGTATGCTATCAAACCAAATGAATGGACCCTGCTAGAAGAGAGCAGAACACATTTTTTTTCCATCAAAAAAGTGTCCTGTATATATAATAATGTATCATAAAGTCCTTAATGTTTGCCTCCATTGTCATAGTCACTTCCTGTACAACCATGTTATTAAGCACAAGGTCACATACCGTACATGGAGTGTGAACTTTTGCCAGTTGTTACTTCTTATGTAAGATCACTAAGTTTGTCCACTGCTTCCAAAGCTGCCCGTGGCCATGAGTCTAGAGAGGAGGTTGGCCATGCTCTCAGTCTGGCTGAACACCTTCTTCAAGAAGGAGGATATTCAAGGAATGACAGGTTGTTTAGACCACATGAGCATGGTGTGGCAATGGGGGCATGGCCAAGCGGCAATTTGTGAATGGAGGGCGGGGCCAGGGAAGGTAAGTGGCTAAGTCATTACACCTGGCGTCATTAATGTGTGTGGGCGTGATTGTTTGTCACAGGGAGTGAGCATAAAAGGAGGGGGAGAGCAGAGAAGAGGAACTCCCTGACCCCAAGCATGTGACTGAATGAATGAATGAATGAATGAAGCTGAAAAGCCAAAATAACAAAATAAAGTGTGTATGTGAACATCAACTCTTGTCTGCCGTGCTTCTGTGCTCCATCCACATCAGGAACTGTTACACATGGTAACACAGCTTTTCAGAGAGTTCAGGACCAGGAAGAGTTGTTTCTTTTACCCCTTTTCCACCAAGGCAGTTCCAGGGCTGGTTCTGAGCCGGTGCCAAACCTCAAACCAATTCTTTGTGTTTCGACAGCCAAAGAACTGGTTCTTGACCAGGAAAACTGGTTCCAGAGTGACACCAGACCTTGCTGGTCTATAACCACTTATGTTAGGTGCTAGGAGAAACATTATCATGACCAATAAGACCAGTTAAACTTTCTGACTGCCAATTAAAAAAAAAAAACAATTAAAAAAAACAGAGCTAGTATGGTATTTAGTTTGACTAATCCAAAAAAGAGGATAAAGAGATGTAGTTGTTGTTGTGCTTGGGGTTAGCATGGCAGGCTAGTGGTACTAGCATGGCCCAGCTAGCTATACTAGCAAGACAAGTGGCATTAGCAGCATAGCAAGCAGTGGGGCTAGTGGCTAGGAAAGCAGAGATGTATGCAATTATGTGGCTAAATGGTGGCTTTCTAGCTTGCGGAAAAGCAAACCATTACTTAGAAAGTTTGCAAGTTGATCCAGCACTAGTGCCAGCACAGAACTAGCACCTGGTGCTATAATAAACTGAACAAAATAAATAAATAAACTTGACAAAAAAAAAAAAACCTGATTTGACCTGGTACGCATTGGTGGAAAGGGGGGATCCATAAAGTGGCTTGACTTATCTAATGTTTACAGCAGTGTTTTTATTTCACCATTGTTCCTGTTTTCGAATCACTGATATGGCAAAGTTTTCTTCAAGTAAGGAGACGTTTATGTAACATTTTATGGGAGGAGTCTCCAGTGTAACTTTTTCATTCTGTGCATTTTTTAATCCTTTACTGAATTCATCTCATCTCATTATCTCTAGCCGCTTTATCCTTCTACAGGGTCGCAGGCAAGCTGGAGCCTATCCCAGCTGACTACGGGTGAAAGGCGGGGTACACCCTGGACAAGTCGCCAGGTCATCACAGGGCCGACACATAGACACAGACAACCATTCACACCTACGGTCAATTTAGAGTCACCAGTTAACCTAACCTGCATGTCTTTGGACTGTGGGGGAAACCGGAGCACCCGGAGGAAACCCACGCAGACACGGGGAGAACATGCAAACTCCGCACAGAAAGGCCCTCGCCGACCCCGGGGCTCGAACCCAGGCCCTTCTTGCTGTGAGGCGACAGCGCTAACCACTACACCACCGTGCTGCCCCCCTTTACTGAATTAAATCATGTATTTTAAGGCAAGTGATGAAGTCATGATGCATCCCTTAATTGTAGCTACATTACAGACACACAGATGATTGACTGTGTTTGAGCTGAGGAAGTAAATTCTGTATTTCATGAACACAAGTTCATTCGACGTGATTCGTTTGTGTGCTGCAGTACGTTTGAGGCTCGGATCCTGTACTGAAGCTGCTGGATGATAACGGGAACATCGCTGAAGAACTCAGCATCCTCAAGTGGAACACAGACAGCGTGGAGGAATTCCTCGGTGAAAAACTCAACCTCATTTAACACCTCTCATCTCCTCTTTTCTGTTTACACACATCACATCCAAACCAACACACCATGTAGGAGTTGTTTTAATGTTCTAGTCATCCAAACAAAGTTTATAATGAAATCACTTCAATCTTTTCCACCTTGGTTTTTAATTCACCTCTTCAGATTTCAACTAGGTGTGGGCTGATTTTAAAGGGATCCTCCAGCTGATTTACTCTTAGATTTATGTTAAGTAAAAGTATTCATTAATTTCAACAGTCAAACATTCATTTACAAAGACCAAATAGTGTTGTGGAAAAATGAATTTTTATTAAAATACCAGACAGGCCTCCGGCGGAAGTGACATATGCGATGACATGGCATAGTGGAAGTTTGGAGCAACTCGGCTGTTTATATCCTCTGCTTACATCATGGTTTTGTTAGTTTTACAAGTATTTTTACTGAATTTATAGGTTTTTAAATAAGTATACTTACCGTATTGGCCCGAATATAAGATGACCCTGAATGTAAGACGACCCCCCCTTTTCCAAGTTCATCTTTGGGGAAAAAGTTTTTTGAAGACCAAATGTTCATTCATATAAAGCGTATTTATTTCAAAATTCTGTTTAAAATTAAATGCTTTTGTTTTTCACATTTAAATAGAGGTCATTTCAGTCTCATTTCCGTGAACACTTTTCACAGAAGTAAAAAAAAGAGGCTAAACTGCAGGCTACTAGACAAGCCAAATTAAAACATTTAAATTGCATTAATTCAACAAATTTGTCAGGTTTAGATTGAAAGTTCATAAACTTCAGAATGTCAATGCATAACTTCCCATAGCCTACGGGTATATGGAATAAATTTGCAGAACAGTGCAAATGCTTTAAACAATGCATTAAACAATACATTAAGGTTTACAATAATAAACAACTGAAACAATGGAAGGGGTAGTTTGCTAAATTACAGCTACTCAGCACAGAGATCCTCAGCCTCACTTTGCTCACTCTTACTGTCCTCACTTTCATGTTCCACCAGTCCCTCCCACGCAATGTCATCCTCGCTTCCATCCAGTGCATTTGATATACAGCATTTTTTAAACCCATGACTGATGCTCTCTGGTGAAATTGAATCCCATGCTTGGAGGATCCATTCACATAGCAGACGCACCACAGGCTTTTGAATTTTCCCAGTCGGTGTTAGTGCGTGGTTACCTGACAGGAGCCACTCTGTGTACCTCTTGCGAAGATTGTCCTTGAATGGCTTGTTGACGGCAACATCCAAAACCTGCAGCTGGCTCGTCATCCCCCCCGGAATGATCACGAGATTGCCATTCATTTTGCCCACTTCAGTTTTTACTGGCTCTGTCAAATTGCCATGGAAGGCATCCAGAACGAGCATGTTCCTCTTTTTCAAAAGCGCACCAGGTCGCCTGCCCTGTGAGGGACGGTGGCCGATTCAGTAATTTAAGTGTAAACAATCATTGTAAAATAGGGCCTATCGTTTTTGGCGGCATTTTGTCTAGTCCGCGAATTTAAGACGACCCCCCTTTTTAAGAGCTATGTTTTACAACAAAAACACCATCTTATATTCGAGCCAATGCGGTAATTGCGCAGCATATAAATGTCAAAATGATGTTAAAAAGAAGGACAAGAAGATATCCTTTCACCATTTACCTGGCCAGAATTGTCAAACTATTCATAAGAAATGGATTCATGCCATCAGAAGACCTTACAACAATCTGCCTGCATTACCCTACTTATGCTCTGAACATTTTGAATAACTGTATTTCGACGAATCAATAGGAAGATTAATGGGGTGTAACAACTTTAGAACTTTGGGAAACAGAGGAACAGGAAGCAGGCTTCAGAACAGGTGAGTTTTTTTAGTTTAATACACTTTTCAGTGCCCAAACATACACATGCACGACGGGGTGCCATGACTCTCTCTCATTCCTGACTGTCTGAAAGACACACAGAGACACAGGTTAATAGACAGCCGGTAATTTGATACAGGTGCAGCTCATCACATGTTACCTGCTGGTTCAACCTGCCTCCTCGCCATTCACAGCCAATGCTTGACCATGCCCCCGCTGCCACATGGGGGCTTCCAGAATAAAAAGAAAGAAAAGGAGATGCTGTGCCATCAATATTTGCCCACAGTTCAGCTCCAAAAGTCTGCCAATGCAGTGTTGAGCGTCAACAGAGACAACAACAACACCGGGAGGTTAGTTTCGACTTTGTTCTACCATGGTTCTTTGTAGTATACAGGGATGGATCCAGCCCAAGAATCTGACAGATGCACATTTGCAGAAATGTTTTCACTAATTTTACCAGATCACTATGGATTTTCACAGGGGTGTAGAGCACGCCGAGCCCTTTCCGAAGAGGGCAGCCACGGCCCGCTACGACCACGGCTTGGCCCAGTCTGTTGGTTGAGCGTGGCTATAGCCTATGTAGTCGGCTAGCAGTAAAGTAAGCAAATGCCCCATGATTGATGCCAAGTGGTACACATATATTTCTGCATGCGCATCGGTCTGGATCCATCCCTGGTATATTATTGGTGTCTTACCTGGTGAATTGTAACCGGTATTCTGATGCATCGAGGCTCTTCAGCATATACTGGAAGAAAATACAGGTAACAAAGAAAACACCAACCTCAAAGAACAAGCACTGACGGATCAAGAGATGAAGCATTTAATTGAGCTTCAGATAAGACAATTAGAACATTTTGCATGAAACTCACTCATTTGAAATTTCTGAAGTTTTATTGCATGGTAGTTTCCATTTCATTTTCATTTATATGCTCGAAACGTGAATTGACCAGAAAGAGGGATATTGCTGTGCAAACAGATGAACCAGTCAGTGTTGAAATCCAGATAGAGACAGTTGTCTTCGAAGACAAGATTATCCAGTGTTCTTTGTTGGGAGATGAAAGCGTCTCATTAGATGATTCATTCGAACTCCATGAGCAAAACTACAATGTAAGCAGAGGCAAGGGCGGGTGGTGCATAAGGGCGATTGGGCGATGCACTGCCAAAACAAAAAAAATAAGTTTTTTTTTAAACAAACTTTCACCAGCACTGCTCTAGGCCATTTTAATCTGTCTCTGGGTATCACTGTCCAATCAGGGTGGTCTTGCTTCTAGAGTACCGCCCCTTTTGGGGCGATTTCAGTCACGTTGAAAATCGCCCAAGACTTCACTGATAGAGTCCCATGTTAATATATTTTTTTTCTCCTGACTGACACTTCAATGCAATCTCTATGGGTTCCGGGGGGGCTTGCCCCAACGTGCTTACGTCACTGCAAAGCGTGGCAAAGTTGCGTTCAATCCGCTCAGTTTCTGAGGTGAGATGGATGTAGAAAGCAATTCAGTGTGGTCCTTAAAAGAAGTTCCATTTAGTCAGCGATCAAATCGAGCTAAATTGGCAACAAAACAAGCTGGACCCCCTCGACCAAATCTAAACATAAAACAAATATCGACAAAGGGGGGAAATCATATACTCGAGGTTTTACTTCAACATGGTCCCAGCGCAAATCCTGGCAAGCTGGCTGCAAGGACGCCTCAGCGGTTTTCTGCTCCCCCTGCTTACTTTTCCACCCTGGAGGTGGCTCCACGGCCAACACTGCTTGGCCGGTCACTGGAGTTTCGGACACGCATCATTTGTTGGAGAAAATTAAAAAACATGAGTCATCAAAGATTCACAGGGGCAGCTGCCTGAAATTTTCGGCTTTTGGGAGAGTGAACATCGCTACACAACTGGATGAGGGCTACAGGCTAGCAGTTTGCCGCCACAACGATGAGGTGAGCAAGAACAGGCACATATTAAACCGGCTCATCCAACACGTGAAATTTTGTCATGGTCCTACCTGTGGGCTTCTCTCTTCAGGTAACATCTCCACTCAGCATTACCGGCCACGCCCGCACTCACTTCCTCTTATTAACTTCCAGTGGCTGTCATTGACTGTGTCGATCATGTGCTTCCCCCCTGTGTGTATTTAAGCTGCAGTCCTCCCAAGCTTCTGTGTCAGATCATCTGCAACTTCCAGCGTGATTACCTGCTCTGTGTTCCTACTACTCTGACTCCTGACTATATTCTGTTCCGTCTGACTCTGTCTGCTCTCCAGCCGGAGTGCAGGTGGCCAAGTGGTTAGAGCACTTGACCGCTAAGCGAACGATCCCTGGTTCGAGCCTCGGCTTGACAGGGATCTGGGGCTCGCTCCCTGTCCACCCAGCAGTGAATGGGGACCTGGTGGAAACACTGGGGAAGTTAAAGGCGGCGAGGAAAGGAACTGGCCACCCTACCTCACTATGCCGATGGCCCAGGACAAGTGCGCTCTCTAACAGGCACTCCCCCAATGTATGAATCGTATATGGGACTCCCCTTTGCTTTGCTCTCCAGCCCCGGTAACCTGATCTGCCTTCTGTCCTGTCGACTCTGCCTCTCCTGTACCTTCGCCTGATCTCCAGCCTGCCCAGCCCTGCTGCTCGCCTGCCTCTCCATCAGCCCGGTGTGAGCAGCCCTGCCTGGAGCCCTACTCTCCAGCCCCAGTAACCTGACCCTGCATTTCTGTCCCCTATCTTGCTATCTGATCTGTGACTCTGTGTTCCAGCCTGCTCCCTAACTCCAGCCTGCTGAGGGACTACTGCTGGGAGACTGCCTGAAACCCAAGTGCTGTCAGCCTACAGCCATACCTCTCTGACAATGCCTGATCCTGTCTGATCTCAGAAGCTAAGCAGGGCCAGGTCTGGTCAGTACTTGGATGGGAGACCTCAGACGTTGCTCCCACCAGCCATCCCTGCTTCTCAGTCCTCCTGCCACTGAACTTCACACACATTCTCCCAACTCCCTTTTCCCCTGTTATTAATAAACTGTGGTTTGAGTGCATTTGATCTCCTCTCCTGTCTGGTCCCTGACAGAACGATCTGACCAAGACATGGAGTCAGCGCCTGAACCCTCTGCCCTAGACTGGCTGCAGCGCACTGAAGGAGATGTCAGTCGGATGTCTGCCGATGCTGCAGCCCTGATCCAGCTTGGTCATCAGCAGCAACAATGACTGGACCAAGCATTCCAGCTGCTCACTGCCCTAGCACCCCCTGCGCTTCTTAGTCAACCATCGCCGCCCCTCGTTGCATCAGCCCCTGTCATACGCGCCGCTGACTTGCCAGCTCTGGGAGGTGCTCCTGCTGCACTCGATGCCCCGGAACCCAAGGTCGGCAGTCCGGAGCGTTTTGACAGTGACCCCTCCCAAGTCCGTGCTTTCCTGACCAGCTGCCGGTTGCTGTTCGACCTGCAGCCCAGAACCTTCGTGTCAGAGGCAGCGAAGGTGGCCTTCGTCATCACTCATCTGACTGGCCGCACCTGCCTGTGGGGGACTGCTGAGTATGAGCGCCGGACACCGGCGTGTGCCTCCTTCTCCCTGTTTGCAGCGGAGATGATTAAGGTCTTCGACCTGGGCTCGTCATCAGTAGAGGCATCCGGAGGACTGATGAGTATTCGCCAAGGCAGACGTACAGTGGCTGACTACTTGATCGATTTCCGGACCTTGGCCTGGCGCAGCAAGTGGAACATGCAGGCGCTGGTGGATGCCTTTCTGCACAGCCTAGCCGACTACATGAAGGTCAAATTGGTCTCGTATGAACAACCGTCGACATTCAATGAGGCCATCGCCCTGGCCGTCTGCATTGATCGCCGGGTCCAGACCCGTCGACGAGAGAGGGCCCGCCAGACTCAGTCAGTCATCAGCGCACGGAGAAGCCCGAGCTCGCCGGACATAGGAGGGGCCCGGCTGGGTTCAATGATCCTCCAATCCTCCACCAGCCAGAAACCTATGCTCCAAGTTTGCCTTCGTCTGTCGGATTCCACCCACACCCTGGCAGCCCTGGTTGACTCTGGTGCCGAGGCTAACATCATGGACACCAAGCTTGCGCGCCAGTTGGGTCTGCAAAGCCATCATTTATCCTCTCCCGTTCCAGCCAGGGCGCTGGATGGCCATCTCCTTGGCACCGTCACCCACCTCACTGCCCCTCTCCCGATGATTCTGTCTGGTAACCACCACGAAACCATCCAGTTTCACCTGCTCCATTCCCCCGGCCAACCTCTCATCCTGGGCTATCCATGGCTCCGCCAGCACAGTCCTCACCTCGACTGGGCCACTGGAGCGATAAGAGAATGGGGCAAGGACTGCCACCGGACCTGCTTATGAGCCGCCACTCTAACCTCTCATACTCCACCTGCCAGCTCTGCCCCCGACCTCACTAATGTCCCAGTGTGTTATCACGGCCTTCGGGAGGTATTCAGCAAAGCCAAGGCCACTTCTTTGCCCCCTCACCGGCCCTACGACTGCGCCATTGATCTCCTCCCAGGCACTGCACCACCCAAGGGCCGTCTCTACTCTCTGTCCGCCCCGGAAAGGAAGGCGATGGAGGCCTACATCAGTGACTCTCTGGCTGCCGGCCTCATCCGTCCATCCTCTTCTCCTGCCGGCGCTGGGTTCTTCTTCGTGGGAAAGAAGGATGGATCCCTGCGCCCCTGCATCGATTACAGGGGTCTCAACGACATCACCATCAAGAACCGATACCCTCTCCCACTGCTTACCTCTGCCTTCGAGCTGCTCCAGGGAGCCACGGTCTTCACCAAATTCGATCTCCAGAATGCCTACCACCTGGTTCAGATAAGGGAGGGAGACGAGTGGAAGACCGCGGTCAACACCCCCACCGGTCACTATGAATACCGGGTGATGCCGTTTGGCCTTACCAACGCACCAGCGGTATTCCAGGCTCTGGTGAATGATGTCCTGCAAGATATGTTGAACAAGTTCGTGTTCATTTTCCTCGACAACATCCTGATCTTCTCAAAGACCCTGTCTGAACACACCCAGCATGTCCAGCAAGTGCTCCGTCGTCTCCTTGAAAACTCCCTCTTCATCAAGGCAGAGAAGTGTGAGTTTCATGCCAAGTCTGTGGGGTTCCTGGGGTACATCGTGGTAGAGGGGAGCATCCAGATGGACCCTGCCAAAGTCTCAGCAGTGACTTTGGCTCCCCCAATGTATGAATCGTATATGGGACTCCCCTTTGCTTTGCTCTCCAGCCCCGGTAACCTGATCTGCCTTCTGTCCTGTCGACTCTGCCTCTCCTGTACCTTCGCCTGATCTCCAGCCTGCCCAGCCCTGCTGCTCGCCTGCCTCTCCATCAGCCCGGTGTGAGCAGCCCTGCCTGGAGCCCTACTCTCCAGCCCCAGTAACCTGACCCTGCATTTCTGTCCCCTATCTTGCTATCTGATCTGTGACTCTGTGTTCCAGCCTGCTCCCTAACTCCAGCCTGCTGAGGGACTACTGCTGGGAGACTGCCTGAAACCCAAGTGCTGTCAGCCTACAGCCACACCTCTCTGACAACGCCTGATCCAGTCTGATCTCAGAAGCTAAGCAGGGTTGGGTCTGGTCAGTACTTGGATAGGAGACCTCAGATGTCACCACCACGCTCCCACCAGCCATCCCTGCCTCTCAGTCCTCCTGCCACTGAACTTCACACACATTCTCCTTTTTCCCCTGTTATTAATAAACTGTGGTTTGAGTGCATTTGATCTCCTCTCCTGTCTGGTCCCTGACATTTGTGGAGTGTTCGAGTTAGCTCTACAAGGCAAAGACAATGTAATAGCCTACTACTCTTCAATCCTCCCCCCTCTCTCTTTCACTCTCTCACACACGGTCACAGAATCAGTTCACTTTTGATGTTTTCAATGTGCATTTTTATATTTGCTACACTTTGCTCTGAGAGTTAGCACTTTGGTAATATCCTTGGTAAATACCAGTAATTGCAAGATCTAAAGATCCACTCATCTATTTATTCAGCTGCTATTGTTATGTTAGCCAACTATTTACAATGTTTTGTTACAGTAAGTGCACTTTCCTGTTGTCCTTAAGTTGCATAGTCTGTAAAATTCTTGCTGGTCATGGAGTTTGAAGTACAAAATCTATTTACAGAACATTCTGTAGAACAGTACTTTCAAGATTGGCAAATAAATATGTATTTTTTAAAAATATGGTTTCCTTTCTTATTTAGTTGTTGGACATATATTTTATAAAGATGTCATTCTTGGCTATTTCACATCATACAATATTGAAATAATGTGAATAGTGAATAGGGCGTAATTGGAATTGGTCATTGTGGAGCCAAACTATTCTTCTATTGTGAATGTTGTTTGCAACTTTACACCACAGCCTATAGCTTAAGCCTAGGTCACAACCGGACGTACGATTTTTTTGGCCGTGCGATTTTTGGCGTTTCCCAAATCGCTGCGTTTTTTTTGTTCGTGGAGAAAGACGCACGTTGGTCGTAAGTTTGTCTTGCAACCTGAAAAAAACGTAAGCGCCTGTAGAGTTTGTTTGACATGACAAAGAACCTCTGCGGCCAGTCTATGGCTCGAAAATCAGCACGTCACACACGCGCCCTCCGTGCGTTTCTTGCGTTTTTTGCACGTAGACTGGCCGTAGGAGCACGTACGGCCGGTTGTAACTGAAGGCATTAGGTAGCTACAGGGAAAAGATTTCTGTAATGTGCTGCCATCTAGTGGACAGAAGTGGCATGGAACTGTGATATGCAGAGAGAAAACAAAAAAGAGTCAATAATGTCTGGCTACCTATAATGTACCTGTTGAATGAGTCACCTTATGACATTATTGGATAATTTGCCCCTCCTGAGAAAATTTTCAGGACCCGCCACTGAGCAGAGGATATAAACAGCCAAGTTGCTCCAAGCTTCCACTACGCCATGTCATTGTGTACATCACTTCCGCAGGAGGCCCATCTGGTATTTTAATAAAAATTAATTTTTCTAGAACACTATTTGGTCTCCAAAAATGAATGTTTGACTGTTGAAATCTATGAATACTTTTACTTAACGTAAGTTTAAGAATAAATCCACTGGATGATCCCTTTAAATCTTATCATATCATGGTATACACCTAATTATGGCATTCCTTTAGAACAGGACTGGATCCCAGGTGTCCTTCTCCTGATCATCAGCCCTTTTCCAGCTGTTCAAGCTGAAACTGTAGTTTTATTTTGTTTTTTTGTACTGTATATTTGTGTATGAACAGAGAATCCTGACAATACCAGATCGGTGGTGTTTGTGGTTTTTCCCCGTACGCTAGTGCACATGTGGAGCTGCACATTAGTGAAGGCCTCACAGGAAACCAGTGTGTGGTGTGTGAGGCCTGAAGTGTGTGCAGTTCACGGGTGCAGATAGAGGGGGGGACGGGGGGGATTCGTCCCACCCAGATTTAAATTCACCTTGTTTGGTCCCCCCACTTATAGGGAGGAAAAATGTCTATGCTGTCTTTCTTTGCATAAGGCAAACCTCACGGAAAAATCAAAAGACTAATTACCATTCGGTTTATTGAGGCGCACAGCAGTACATACATAGTTGCAACTGCGCAGACTGCACAGGTTGCGAGCTCGAGCTTGGTTGCTATGGTTACCCACAAGAAGTTTGACAGGCATATCGGGGACAGCTCCTCCTAGTTCAGGACCCCAACATGGCATGATGAAGGGTGCCAAAAGGCAGAAAACGATTGCATCATTTAAAAAAAAAAAAACGACTGTAAGTAAACTGTGCCTTACTTTATCATATCACCTTGCAATTTTTTGATAGTCTGTTCAATGTAATGTCGTAGTGAAAGTAAAATCGTACGGAGTAGAGATGCCTTTCTGGTAGCCTCCTTCTTTCGGTGGTAGCCTGTAGATACAGTGCTCAGAAGGCAGTTTTAATGTTTAATCTGGCGTTCCCTGCCATAATTTCAGCGAGCATATTTTTTCATAAGGAAACTTTGCAAAGAGTTATTGACTGACTGCCGCTCACGCAAGACACAGGCATAGTTAGAAAGTCAGGATGCACTGGTTTACACTTTACACACACACACGTAGCCCAGCCTCTCGCTATGTTTAACAGTTGGAACTTAGCGGTTTTAAAACTAGTTTTGCAGTTTTGCAATTTCTGTGCGTGATGATAATGTGTAAACTTTGGATTTCCATAGGCTATGTTAAAATGTTATCATTGTCCTGGCCTGCAGGTAGTTCCTGGTGATGGCAGTGAGGGAGGTGAAATAACATGTATACACACTACCGTTCAAAAGTTTGGGGTCACCCAGACAATTTTGTGTTTTCCATGAAAAGTCACACTTTTATTTACCACCATAAGTTGTAAAATGAATAGAAAATATAGTCAAGACATTTTTCTGGCCATTTTGAGCATTTAATTGACCCCACAAATGTGATGCTCCAGAAACTCAATCTGCTCAAAGGAAGGTCAGTTTTATAGCTTCTCTAAAGAGCTCAACTGTTTTCAGCTGTGCTAACATGATTGTACAAGGGTTTTCCAATCATCCATTAGCCTTCTGAGGCAATGAGCAAACACATTGTACCATTAGAACACTGGAGTGATAGTTGCTGGAAATGGGCCTCTATACACCTATGTAGATATTGCACCAAAAACCAGACATTTGCAGCTACAATAGTCATTTACCACATTAGCAATGTATAGAGTGTATTTCTGATTAGTTTAAAGTGATCTTCATTGAAAAGAACAGTGCTTTTCTTTCAAAAATAAGGACATTTCAAAGTGACCCCAAACTTTTGAACGGTAGTGTGTGTGTGTGTGTGTGTGTATATATATATATATATATATATACACACACACAAAATGGAATCATTTGCTGACAGCTCAGTCCCCCCCAGTTCAAAAATCCTATCTGCGCCCCTGGTGCAGTTCCCAGTGTGTAGTGATGGAGAGAGACACGAGCGCTCCCTCTGGGATTTAAACTGATCTCTGTTTAATAAAGTTTTGTTTTGACACAGTGTTTGGATCTTGAGTTTATGAAGCATCTTTTATAAACCTGAGTTTGATTAATAGTCGTCATTTGGCCTTTAATGAAAATTGAAAGAGAAAAGTAGCCACACAGAAATGTTTGAGTGTTAATGTCCTTATAGGTAAACTCAACAGTATTTTATTATTTTAATTGATTACATCTGTTAGTTGTAAAGTACAAGAAACTACTACAAATGAGTTTTTAACATAAAAAAACAACTGACATTAAATCAGGCATCCAAGAGGAAATACAGCCCCAAGTCAGAAAAAGTTGACATAGTATGTTGAAAGTAAAACTGAAAATGATGTGTAAGTAATCTTTATAGGTGTAGATTCCAAAATATGCAAAATGAGCATTTATTCCATATTTTAAATGTTATTTTTTAAAGGGGTCTGAATATGTTAAATGCATTTCTTAAACAGAAAATGGTTAAAAATTTAAATATGTTCTGACACACAGTAGGGTGCGTTTCCACCAGCAGCACGACAGAAAGATGTGGTAGTTTGAGAAAGATTGATTATTTCTGAAGAAACCGATTTTGCAAAAAACATTTACATCTCAAATTCTGTTTATCACTATAACAAATCTCATAATAGTGCATACATTTAAAACAAATGCTTTCAAAGAGACTATTTTTTTCTAGAAACATCCTACATTGACATTTTTATCGTGGTGCTTGAAAGTTTGTGAAGCCTTTAGAATTTTCTGTATTTCTGCATAAATATGACCTAAAACATCAGATTTTCACACAAGTCCTAAACGTAGATAAAGAGAACCCAGTTAAGCAAATGAGACAAAAATATTATACTTGGTCATTTATTTATTGAGGAAAATGATCCAATATTACATATCTGTGAGTGGCAAACGTATGTGAACCTCTAGGATTAGCAGTTCATTTGAAGGTGAAATTAGAGTCAGGCGTTTTCAATCAACGGGATGACAATCAGGTGTGAGTGGGCACCCTGTTTTCACAAACTTTCAAGCACCACTGTATGTAATTTATTTAGAATTACTCTATAAAACAGAAGCACTTTGAAAATAATAATTCACTGATGCTACAGTTTCTGTACACAAAAGTGTCTTTGTATTTCAGGGAGAAATTCAATCTGACACTTCAGTTATAATTTTATTAAACATTTCAACTTTTACCAACATTTAATTTATTCATTGGATCACAAAACCTCACAGATGAGTTAGAACCCCATATCCAGACCCCAGCGTATAGAGGCTGAGTGAATGTGGTGTGGACTCTGTGGAGGAGCCTCATCGGGTCAGAGACGCTGTAGAAGGACAGAGTTCCTGCACTGTGATCCAAATACACTCCTATTCTGGAGAATAATGGACCTCGGAGATCAGTCTGAATGTTGTTGTGTCGGAAACAGACAGAGGAAGAAAAACACCACAGACTCCAGGACTGACTGTTGAATCCAAACGCACACTCCTTACCTGCTCCTTTCCTGCTGATCTCTTTATATGAGACTGATATTTCCACATCGCCCCTCCACTCCACCTCCCAGTAACAGCATCCACACACACTCTCCTTACACAACACCTGCCGCCAGGAATCAAATCTCTCTGGATGATTAGAGTATCTCTGTTCTGTCTCACTGCATGTCACCGCTCTGTTCTTCTCAGACAGAATGAGTTCAGGATTTACTGTGTTTGGATCCAGAGTCAGATAACAGAAATCTAAAACAATAAAATATCCACAGGTTAGATGTTAATCACAGGATTTATAAGAAGTGTGTGTGAGACACCTGTCTGTCTTGAGGATCTGAAGCACATATGAAGTAGAAGGGGGCGTGGCAGACAAAACCACGTGACCGATGACAAACGAAGCCTTGGTTGTGATCACTGAGCTTTATATAAAATCTGGAGCTCGTGGGCTCGTCAGAGTGAAGCCATCTGGACGCCATCTTACCGCTCACCTCGTGTGTATTTAGCTTGTTTGTTAAACTGTCGTATCTGATCAAATTTGCCCCAAGAAAATTCTCTCCTGACCCCTCCCCCCATTACCTCCTCTTCTTTTCTCAAATTCACCCCCGTTCCTTACATCTCTTTATAGTACTCCCCTTTGTGGGGATTTTTTCTTTTCCAGTCCAGTCTCCGATCAACTTTTTTTTTAATAGCTCTTTTACCACAATAATCATTTTTCCGGAGGTTATTTCAGTTTTTCTCTTATACAGTCAGGGGCAATTTCTCAGAGACAACAAGGGAAGCCAAGCTTCCCCTAAAATTCTCTCCCCAAACTGCGGCATCTACGACGTTGAATTCTCATTAAAACAATAACTTGCATAACATAATATATGCCCAAGATTGTATTTACGCTCATAACTATCCTGTAACTTATTTGAGTGATGTCTGACGAACTTGCAGTTCTCTACGAGAATCACCTTTGCTGCCAGGCTGTAACCAGCGTTGCCAGATACTGCTGATGTTTTCCAGCCAAAATATGTTCAAAACTCGCCAAAATCCACTTAAAACCTCCCAATCTGGCAACACTGGCTGTAACCTCTCTTATTTCAATGGGCTCTATGGCTGGCAGCCGGGTTTCCGTTGCAGTCTATGAGACGGCTCTGAACAGCCAATTTCGGCTAGTTGTTATTGGTTAAAATCGACAAAATCGTCACTTCCAGGGAAGCCGGGCTTCTCTGGGACTAAACTAGACAGTGGGAGGGACAAGAAGCCGGGCTGATGAAGGATTATTGGAGGTGGTGTTTGAAAGACATGAGGAGGGCGGGCTCTGTACTTCGGCGTCGGCGAGGAACACGGAAGCATGATCAGTCCCTAGCGGATGTCGAGAAAGTGTAGTCGTGTGCCAAAGTGCTGTCTGAATTTCTTTTCATATAAACGTTTCTTCTCATTGATGTCTCTGTACATTACTCTGTAAATAAATGTAAATATTACTCATTGTGCTCCGTTAACTTTCATCCATTCTATCAGTTTGATCATTCCTGAATTCACGCGTTTATTTCATTTGTAGTTCAATCTGGTTGTAGGCTAGCTTGAGCCTTATTGGGATCTGCAATGCTAGCTGCTAACAGAAATTGGTGAAGTCTCTGGAAAGCACAACCAGCTGGTATGACAGGGTCACAGACCATTTTCTGGAAAAGGAGCAGAGGGCAGAATTTGTGTATAAATAGTGTTCATGATATAATGTTCATGAATCTGAAGTGTGTATATTGTTCAGTAATGTTAAGAGAATGGTGGGCTCTGTGTTGTAGGTTATACCTGGGTATAAAGATCTTGCAGTCACGTGACCAGAAAGTACACAACCGCCATCTTTTCGGTCAAAAACACCGCTGAATACTGCTGCACTAGTGTACAGAATGGATCAGTTTCAACCGACGGACTACACAGCTCATTTTTCTAATGAACAGATAACTAGATATATGTCTAAAATAAACGATCTACAGATTAGTGACCCTTATGGCTTACCGGACGGAGTTTTCACGACCAGATTTTGAACTGCCAGCGGAATACCCGGACCTGTATAATTACCTCATTAACTTTCCCTCGCTGTTCAGTGGTGAAGCACTGCGTGCTTATAAATCTCTGGACAGTTATCTTTACAGAAATTCAGGATTTGTCAGTGACTCAGATGTGGCATCTTGTAAACAAGAATCCTCATTGGATGGGTAAGTCACTTAAGTATTGAGTATAGCACTGACCAGCCGATTATAGAATAGAATAAGGTAATTCCAAATCATCCGTCTTGTTTACATGGATCTGGCGTTGGAGAGGTAGAGGCTTGGCAGTGGAGGTTTGAGTGGCTGTTTTCTGAGCTTAGTCAACAGGCCGGCTCTGCCTGCAGCCTCACTTTTGCTCCCGGCACCGCCTCCTTCGCTTTGCTTCCAATAACAATCCACGGAGACCCCGCTGGTCTCGCTATCTCGTCCGGAATGTTTTATTTTTTTTCTCTCATCCGGAATGTTGTGCATGCGATGGAAATCACTACAAACCGTCATTTTCTGCTGGAAACCAATGTCCAGTAAGTCCATACGGTTGTAGTGGATATTGAAGTCCGGTACAGACGAACAACACGCAAAAATACACACAAAAAACGTGCACAGGTAGGGAGAGCTTGTAGCCGCAGCCGTTGTAGTAGAATTGTATATAGTAGGGTTTTCCAGAAGAAAAGGTAGAAGTAAAAGCAGAAGTAGAACCAGAAGTAGAAGTAGAAGGCGGAATATGGCGTTTGACCGACAAGATGGCGTCTGTCACAATCTGGATCGGCTGTGACGTCACATGCAAGTGCTCCATAATATTCAAGGTTCTGTGTGTTGCATAGCCTACCTGGTTATGGATTTCCAGACTGTGTTGCAGAAGATGTTCAAGGATGTGTTGCACAGCTGGGTGTTGTGTTAAAGACTCTGTGTTGCATATCAGGGTATGATGTTCAAGGCTCTTCGTTGAATAGCCAGTGATTTTTGGATGTTTGATATTTTTGATTAAGGATATGAGGCACTAGCCTAGCAAGCCAGACTATAACATGAAATGTACAAGCAAAAATACTTTCTGCCACTAGGTAGGGTTGTCTAGTTCACTATGCTAATGGGGCACACCTTTCTATGCTTTGATATCCGGCCTACAGGTTTTACAATGAATGCGTAAAATGGGCTTCCCCTGTTTTAAAAACCAGCAGCCACCACTGTATACAGTGTATCTTTCTCTTTCATATAGTTCTTCCTTCCTTTGTATTTATTATACCAACACAAAAGGCTGTACAATACTTCCTTTCTATTTAGGACAGCTGTTGAAACAGGATTATTTTTGTAGTGTATTGAGAATATACTAATTGAGTACATTGCCCTCTTGTGGAATTGGTAGAGTACATCCTGTCTGTCATGTGTGTTTCCGGTTGGTTACTGTCTGAGTAAAAGTCCGAGCCTGCACGCTAAGTCCGGTCTCTGTCTGACTTATTAAACCCACATCAATATATATTACAGTTTGACGATGAGGATGGGATATTAAAAGAAAGGAAAGCATCCCGGAAGATGAGAGACAAAGTTATAACTGGCAGATCACAAGAAAAGAAAATTGTGGCACCAACGTGAGTGGCTAACAAACGAGCTAACAAGCTAACGTTACTGCAACGGGACAGACTGCGGCAATGGCCCTTATTGGCAGTATTTCAAAGAGGGTAAGGAAGATTTTGAATCTTACCTCGAGAGACTGGAGCAGTGGATGGCCGCGAATACAGTGCCAGATGAAAAGAAAGTCAGCGTTTTCTTGTCACTAATTGGAGCGGATGCCTACAAACTTTTGAAAAGTTTACTCCTTCCAGATAAACCAAGTACGAAAAGTTATGCACAACTCACCAAAGCACTCAGTGACCATTACAAGCCCAAGTCACTTGTCATTATGGAGAGGTTTCGATTTTAGAAGAGAAATCAACAAGAGAGTGAATCAGTGAGTGACTTTATAGTAGCTCTGAAACAGCTGTCTACTAACTGATTTTGGAGCTCACCTCGATGATGCCCTCTGTGATAGGTTTGTGAGTGGACTGAGATCAGAGGCAATACAGAGGAAATTACTGGCAGAGACTAATGTAACTTTTAAAAGTGCATGTGACATGGCACTGTCCATGGAGATGGCTTCACACAACACTTTGGAATTTGCTGGGAAAATGAAAGAGAGTGCAACAGTTAATAAAGTGTTCAACCCAAGTAAAAAGACAGATGACAAGAGAAAAATCACGTGACACAAGCTACAGCAAAAGTACACCCTGGCAAAAGAGCAGCATGGATGACAAGCAGCAACAGCTACATCAGCCCTGCTACAGATGCGGAAGTAAGCATCCAGCTACTGTGTGCAGATTTAAACAAGAAAGATGTCACCATTGCACAAAAGTGGGACACATTGCATGCATGTGTAGGAATAAAGGGACACTGCATAAGACCCAGTATGTTGGACAGGAGGCTGAAACAAGCCCGGCAGAGGAGGATAATGAAAATTCATTTGGACTATACACAGTATACAAAGCTTCAGATGGTAACGATGGGTATGTGGTTGACATGAACATTGAAGGTCAGAACATACAGATGCAATTAGACACAGGAGCATGTGTGTCTCGTGTCAGAGATCACCTACAAGGGATCACTTGCCAATCTGCCCATGTACAGTAAAATACCGCTGTCTACTTTCTCCGGAGAACCCATCCCAGTGTTAGGGAAGGTGGTGGTGAATGTAGAATTGGGACAACAAGCAGCCAGCATACCACTGGTTATCGTGAAGGGCGACCGACCAGCACTACTGGGCAGAAATTGGCTCAAGGAATTTAGACTGAACTGGAAAGAAATACTCCAAGTCAAGGCAGCAGGAGACATTACTGATCCAGAAGTGGCAGTAATCCTACAGAGGCACAAGGGGGTATTTGAGGAAGGCCCCAGCACCATCCGTGAGTTTAAGGCCTCGATCAAGATAAGGCCAGAAGCACAGCCAATATTTAAGAAAGCAAATCCGGTGCCATATGCTCTAAGAGAGGCTGTGGAAAAAGAGCTGGATAGACTAGAAGCTATGGGAATTATATCAAAAACAGACAAAAATGAATGGGCTGCACCTATAGTGACTGTGCCGAAGGCGGACAAATCGATACGGATTTGTGGAAATTACAAAGTGAATATAAATCAGTGTGTGGAAGAGGAAACTTATCCATTGCCCAATACTGAAGATCTTTTTGCAACACTGGCTGGAGGCAAGTTGTTCACTAAGCTGGATTTATCACATGCCTATCAGCAGTTGGAGTTGGATAAGGACTCAGAAAAGTACCTTACAGTCAACACACATCAGGGGCTCTACACTTACCACCGGCTGGCATATGGAGTCTCAAGTGCCCTGTCCATCTTCCAGGCAGTGATGGATCAAATCCTACAAGGAATAGAACATGTGACCTGTTTCCTGGATGACATCTTAATAACAGCAGGTTCAAGAGAAGAACATCTGCATAAACTGGAGGAAGTGCTGAGTTGTCTGGAAAAGTACAATGTGAAGGTCAAGCAATCAAAATGTAAGTTCATGACAGACAAAGTGAATATTTGGGACACATTGTGGATAGTGAAGGGCTCCATCCCACAGAAGAGAAAGTGAAAGCTATTGTCAATGCACCTAGTCCCACCAATGTCACAGAGTTACGTTCCTTCCTGGGACTACTGAACTATTATGGCAGGTTTGTGAAAAATCTGCCCATGCAGCTGTGACCTTTGCATGATCTACTGAAATGGGAAAGTGTTTGGAAGTGGACATCAGACTGTGAGGCTGTGTTCGTGAGTGCAAAAGATCAACTACTTCAGAGCACCATAGTGGTTCATTATGACACTAGGAAGCCATTGAAACTAGCCTGTGATGCTTCGCCTTACGGTGTCGGTGCTGTCATCTCCCATGTGATGGAGAAGAAAAGCCCATAGCATTTGCATCGCGTACATTAACCGTGGCAGAAAGCAAATATGCTCAAATCGAGAAAGAAGCCCTCTCTATTATTTTTGGAGTGAAGAAGTTTCACAAATATCTCTATGGGAGGAAGTTTACTCTCATTACTGACCATAAACCCCTCTTGGCAATCCTTGGGCTGAAGTCAGCTATTCCCACACTAGCCGCTTTGAGAATGCAGCGGTGGGCGCTCATATTGATGGCTTATAACTATGAAAGAGTATTGCCAGTCTGCAGACAATGCAAATGCCCTCTCAAGGTTGCCAAGCAAAGTCAAGGACAACACTGCAGAAGAAGGGAAAAATCTTCTATTTCTCTATTATGGAGGATTTACCTGTGAAGGCCAGTGACGTCTCACAGTGCACAAACAAAGATCCTGTGCTTAGCCGAGTGAGGGGGCTCACTCTAAATGGATGGCCAAGTCATGCAAGGGAGGGGACACTTAAGCCATTCTTTATAAGAAGAGCTGAACTATCAGTGGAGCAAGGATGTGTTCTCTGGGGAATGAGAGTTATAGTCCCTCTGGCTCTCAGACTAAGGCCAAGTTTACATTAGACCGTATCTGTCTCGTTTTCTTCGCGGATGCACTGTCCGTTTACATGAAAACGCCTGGAAACGCCGGGAAACGGGAATCCGCCAGGGTCCACGTATTCAATCCAGATCGTGTCTGGTCCGGTGCTGTGTAAACATTGAGAATACGCGGATACGCTGTGCTGAGCTCTAGCTGGCGTCGTCATTGGACAACGTCACTGTGACATCCACCTTCCTGATTCGCTGGTGTTGGTCATGTGACGCGACTGCTGAAAAACGGCACGGACTTCCGCCTTGTATCACCTTTCATTAAAGAGTATAAAAGTATGAAAATACTGCAAATACTGATGCAAATACTGCCCATTGCGTAGTTATGATTGTCTTTAGGCTTGCCATCCTTCCACTTGCAAGTGGTAAGTGACGCGCATGCCCGATATGCACTGAGATCACACACACAGCGGCTCAGTCCCAAATCACTGCTCGTGCACTTCACTCGCACGCTCTGTGAGCTGCGCAGGGCCGGAGTGCGCACCCTCCAGAGGGCACTCGCTGTTCATGGCGGAGTGATTTGGAGTGCAGGATGCCTGCGGAGCCGAGCATATCCGTGTATTGGCGTTGCTGTGTGCACGCGAATCGTGTATTGGCGTTGCTGTGTGCACGCTAATTGTTTTAAAAACGTTAATCTGATGATCCGCTGATATGGTCTAATGTAAACCCCACCTAAAACTGCTACAGGATCTTCACAAGGGTCATCCTGGCATGTGCCGCATGAAAGCCTTAGCAAGAAGCTACATGTGGTGGCCCTGTCTGGATAAGGACATTGAAAAAGCTGTACAAGAGTGCAATGCATGTCAAACCGTGAGACAACTACTGGCAGCGGCCCCACTGCATTGTTGGAAATGGCCAACTCGGGTGTGGCAATGGATACACAGATTTTTGCAAGAAGGATAAACAGTATTTTTTAGTTCTTGTTGACAGTCACTCAAAATGGTTGGAGGTGGCACACATGACAACCAAAACATCAGCTACGACTATCAAAGTTCTGCGCAGCATTTTTGCATCGTATGGACTGCCTGAGGAAGTGGTTTCGGATAATGGGCCACAATTCACATCCAGCGAATTTAAGCAGTTTTTGAGAGGAAATGGCATCAAACAGACCTTGGTCCCAGCTTATCATCCCGCTTCTAATGGGGCAGCTGAAAGGCAGATGAGGACCCGGTTTAGTCTTCTGAAGCCAAGTCTCTCTGAAACTGTTGAGGAGAAACAACTAAAGTCAGAAGAAATACCATGACAAAGGAAGAACCAAGTTGAGAGAGTTGTCCGAGGGTGATCATGTGTGTGTGAGAAATTTTCGTGAGGGAAAGGGGACATGGATCACAGGAAAGGTTGTAAAATGACTCGGACCTGTTTCTTACCTGATAAACGATGGTGTGAGAGAGCATACAGTGCATGTTGATCACCTGTTACTCTCACATGAAGAAGTTGTGGATTGCAACACTTCAAGTGATGATACTCACCTGACACCAGATCTGGATTCACCACAACCAAGCAGCAGCATCCAGGAGGCAGACGTGGGGATTTCTACTCCAGTACCAGCTCGCTCTCTGGTGAAGCCTGCAACTCTCCCTGCAAGACTCAGCCCTGTAGCCTGCGCTCACTCTCCAGCCCAGTACAGGAATACTCCAGTGAAACCAGCAGAGCCAGTGGCTGTCTCAGCTGCCACCCAACAACCTGGATGTCACTATCCAGATCACTTGCGGGTTCCACCAAAAAGACTGAACTTGTAAAGAGCAAGGGAACTGTATCCTTTTGGGGTCAAGTGTTCTGATTATCGTGGTTGTTTCTGAATGGTTAATTATTAGTTAATAAGTTGAAGCTAGGGCGGCACAGTGGTGTAGTGGTTAGCGCTGTCGCCTCACAGCAAGAAGGTCCGGGTTCGAGCCCCGTGGCCGGCAAGGGCCTTTCTGTGTGGAGTTTGCATGTTCTCCCCGTGTCTGCGTGGGTTTCCTCCAGGTGCTCCGGTTTCTCCCACAGTCCAAAGACATGCAGGTTAGGTTAACTGGCGAATCTAAATTGACCATACCGTAGGTGTGAATGGTTGTCTGTGTCTATGTGTCAGCCCTGTGATGACCTGGCGACTTGTCCAAGGTGTACCCCGCCTTTCGCCCGTGGTCAGCGGGGATAGGCTCCAGCTTGCCTGCGACCCTGTAGAACAGGATAAAGCGGCTAGAGATAATGAGAAGTTGAAGCTAATTGTTCTGTCTATGAGGCTGCTGGAATAGGAAAAAATAATAAATAAAAAATGAGGCAACACAGTTTTAATTTGCAGAAGAAGACCCTTTAAGTTTGGGTGAAGCAAATGTTATGTTCACAGTAATCGTGCTGATTGCAGTATCTTGAGTTTTGGGGGTTAAAGTGGAGGAGGGTAGTCTCATCTCATCTCATTATCTCTAGCCGCTTTATCCTTCTACAGGGTCGCAGGCAAGCTGGAGCCTATCCCAGCTGACTATGGGCGAAAGGCGGGGTACACCCTGGACAAGTCGCCAGGTCATCACAGGGCTGACACATAGACACAGACAACCATTCACACTCACATTCACACCTACGGTCAATTTAGAGTCACCAGTTAACCTAACCTGCATGTCTTTGGACTGTGGGGGAAACCGGAGCACCCGGAGGAAACCCACGCGGACACGGGGAGAACATGCAAACTCCGCACAGAAAGGCCCTCGCTGGCCATGGGGCTCGAACCCAGGACCTTCTTGCTGTGAGGCGACAGCGCTAACCACTGGAGGAGGAGGGTAGTGTATTGAGAAAATACTAATAGAGTACACTGCCCTCTTGTGGAATTGGTAGAGTACGTCCTGTCTGTAATGTGTATTTCCGGTCGGTTAATGTCTGAGTAAAAGTCCGAGCCTGCACGCTAAGTCCGGTCTCTGTCTGACTTATTAAATCCACATCAATATATTTCAATTTTCTCATGTGATTTTCCATTTTCACTTCATTCTCAGTCATGTCTTAACAGTATTTATTGGTCACATTTATTGGTCACTGTCATTGTCATGCAGCTTGCAACCAATAATTACTGTTAAGACATGACTGTGAGAATGAAGTGAAAAAGGAAAATAACAGAAAATAATCCTGTTTCAACACAACCGTTCTAAACAGAAAAGTATCATACAGCTTTTGTATTGATATAATAAAGATATAATAAAAGAAAGAATATATTAAAGAAAAACACTGTATAAGAGAAAAACTGAAATAATCTCTAAAAATAATTATAGTAGTAAAAGAGCCGTTCAAAAAAAATCAGACTGAACTGGAAAAGAAAAAAATAAACAGTATCAGTGAAGGGAAGCGCTATAAAGATATGTAAGGAATGGGGGGTGAAGTTGAGAAAATAAGAGGAGGGAATGGAAGGAAAAAACTCAAGAGATACTTTTCTTGGGGCAAATTTGATCAGATACGACGGTTTAACACACAAACCAAATCCACGCGATGTGAGTGGTAAGATGGCGTCCAGATGGCTTCACTCGTCTCTACAGAGGGGAATGGGTTCGGAGCCCTCCAGGTTTTATAGAGAGCTCAGTGCATTCAACAGAGTTCACTAGCGACACCTACTGCTCAGAGAAATGTACAGCATTAATTTCTACATCACACCGGTGTTCTGCTGCTTTACATTATTATTTACACAATGTTCCATTTTGAAATAACTTATGTCATAAGGTTTTTATATCCCTTTTTGTTATTCAGTGCGTACTCTTATTTCTCTCTCACACACACACTTGACTCTCTGGAACAGTACTGATGAATCTTTAAAGAGTCTTAGCTTCAGCAATTTCAATCGTTCTATCAAAAGTACAATTATCGCTTCAGAGCAGCATTCCTTTCTCTTTTCCTCACACTGTCATTTCATTTTTTCACTTTTTTGTTTTATTCTACTTATTGAAATATTGTATTTTTTCCTTGTCTCTGTGCGACTAGCTTTCTTCTTTATAAAAGTAATCCATTATTTTTTCTGCCTTGTGAGATTAGCTTACTAGTTATTTCTAGGCAGCATTTTATCCTTCGTATGGATTAGATTTCTGTGTGTGATATAAATAAACTATTATTGATACACATTCTGTGTGTTGTAAGAAAGAAAGAAAGAAAGAAAGAAAGAAAGAAAGAAAGAAAGCCCATCAAGTGGGCGGTCCTCCTCTGAGTTGAACTGTGTGTGTGTGTGTGTGTGTGTGTGTGTGTGTGTGTGTGTGTGTGTGTGTGTGTGTTTTACACCTACACTGCAGAAAATCTTCTCTGCTCTTTGGTTTTGAGGGTAAAATCATGTGAACTGCTGCAGTTGTAGAGACACAGAGACAAAATGGAGACTGAAAAATGACACGAAAACAGTTTAAAGGATCATGAGGACAAGCATAAAAACTTTTCCCAGCTGAAGGTCTGACAATGTGTGTGTTTTTGCTTTCTGATGGATTTTATGGAGGAATTAAGGCCTCGGTTCTGATCTAATGTTCATCATATTTGTTATGTGTAAAGTTCAATAAGATTAGTTTGTGGATTTGTGATTAAGGTCCTGTTTATCTGGGAAATTTATTTGTAATTTGCACATGTATTTTCTGAGGCTAATACTAATGCTTTGTGATTTGATGCAGTTATGTTCCTGTTTGCTTTTTATTTCTGTGATATGAATTTTATGGCTCTCTTTACTGTGATACAGAACAAATGTTTGTTTGTTTACCTTGTGGATAGATTTTGTTGAATTCCTCCTCACAAATTTCCTCGACTCGTTTTTTCAGATCTGAGAGAGAGTTCCTCACTCCATCAAACGAGAGATGTTGATTGACAGTGAAGCTGGGTGAGTCGTCACATCCAGGAGAAACACAGAGAGACGGGAAACTCTACAGAGAGGAAACACAGAATAGAGAAGGAGAAAAGTGTAGGAGAGGAACGAATGAATCTCAGACTGAATCAGACCAAAGACACACTTGGGATCTCATACAGGAACATTTATTGTTGCTGTAATGAGCTTTTAGGAGGAAACTTTGTGAGGAACAGCGCCCTCTGTAGATCAGACAGTGAGTGTTACCTGGAGGAAGTGGATGTGATCGTGTGTGAGTGAAAGCTGCTCCAGCTCAGTGACTCTCCTCTGAAGATCAGCAATCTCCTGCTCCAGTTGCTTCAGGAGTCGTTCAGCTTGACTCAGTTCAGCTTTCTCCTGAGCTCTGATCAGCTCCGTCATCTCCGAGCGCTTTTTCTTCATGGATCTGATCATCTCAGTAAAGATCCTCTCACTGTCATCTACTGCTGCCTTTGAACGCTTCTGTTAAAACACACACACGTGTGGTGGTCAAATAGGAGACTCGATAAAATAAACACTCTGTATGTGTGTCTTAAGGAGAATCTCTCTACCCAAGTTGCCATTGTAGTTTTACACAACATAGAAGCAATTTTTTAAAAGAAATTGTGAATCTCCTGTGTTTCTCTGAAGGGAGGTTTTGGGTTTTTCTTCCTGTCAGAGTTCTCTTTTTCAGAAAAGTAGTATCTGCTCCTCATGTCATGCGACTTAAATGAGAAAATGTGTTTCCATTTCATTTTTGTGAAATACTGCTGATTGAATTATCTGAAAAACCACCTCACGCAAGTGTAAAAACTCTCTTTGCAACATTTGGGAGGATTTTGAAAATCCTGTATTTGATTCTGTCAGGTTCACCTGGGGTTGAACTTGGATATCTGGTGTAACAGGCCAGAGCTCTATAGACTGGTACCAAAATTCACAAAAAGTGCTTATTTAAGGAGTTAAAGGCATTTTTGAGACAAAGTCGGCAAAGTCTTATTTTGTCAATTTGGGTGTGCCGAATTCAAATCTGCAATATGCCGAGCTCTATCTGACCTCTGTTGACCTCTAGAGGTCATTGAACTTTGGGCCTGTAAACGTCTCAGCTGAACCCAGTTTCTCAGCTTTCTAAGGAATGAAATGTACTAAAATGATTAATGAAGTTAGCAAATGGCCTTGTTTGTTAAGTGTTTGGGTGCTGAATTCATTTTTCATGTGTAAAACGACATATGACCTCTGATAACCTCAAGGTCATTAAACTTGGCCTATAGGCCTATGCATTTAATGGCATTTTTAAACTGACTTTACTCCCCCAAAAAGAATATGAACAGACAAAAAACAAATAGAAAGGAACAAATACAACATTACATGCCAGTCCATGTACATGTGACTTACTTTTCACAATGAGAATGCCTAGGCGATCACCTTACATAACATTGCATTACATTTAGCGGTTATTGTTTATACAAAGCAACTGAAAAAAGGACAGACTCAGCAGCATACAAAATGTGGGGGCATACAGGGTATACAGGTTAATCAGGGTTAGTATATATGAGAGTTTTTTTCTTTGTTGTTTGTTTTTTGTAAAGGCTTTACCCCGTTTAAAACAAAAAACAAACAACAAAGAAAAAAACTCATATATACTAACCCTGATTAACCTGTATACTCTGTATGCCCACCCAATTTTTTACCTTGTGCAATACCAGAAAAATTCAGTTGAAATCAAGCCATTTGAGGCGAATTGGTCACCTCTGAAAAAACCTGCCATTTGGATTTCCCGGCAAACGTTGATTTTCGTGACATCACGTGCGGGACACCTCCTTCTGAATCCTACATCAGAGCTGGTTTGTTTATGAGAAAATGACCTGGTGGTTTTCTGCAAATTTCTTCAATGTTATCACGTAATTATTAACATGGTTAACAGATGTATCGTAGAAGGGTGTAGCAACACCAATCTTGATGGGATTAGTACTCACCCGGAAAAATTGGCTACATGCTACAGCATTATTTGCGGTGCTCACTTCACAAGGCCCGACAACTTTGAGAACTATTTGCAGTGGGAAATGGGCTTCGCGATGCAACTTGATCTGAAAAAAGACGCAGTTCCATCTGTCAGAATGCCCAAAGCAACACCATCTCCATCTGTGCCAGCGTCACCAAAGGAGCCAGCCATGTCCATCTCCCCTGACAGAAGGCGAAGTGCCGCATCCACTGAGGCCCTCGAAGCCAAGGACCAAGCAGAGCCGAGAAAAAGACCAAGAAAGTCAGCAATTCACAAGTTGATTGTTGCCAGGGTAAGAAATAATTCTGACGTCTCATTATATTCTTCATCCAAAGGTGAAGTAATATTGCGCTCAGGTGACAATTCCACATTTCAATGCAAAATTGCTAGCTGCTAAACTTGGTCTACACAGGCTGTGCACTGAAACCATGGAAGCTCTTGCAGCCCGCTGGCGGTTCTGCAGGTGTCACTGACTACGTTTACATGCACATCCAAATCGAGCTGCTGTCGGTAATCGAGCTGAAGGTCCCAGCAGGGTGCCAGAGAAATCCAATCCTACATGCACACAATGAAATCGGGCTATTGTGTGTGGTGCATTGTGCACCCGAGCCACAGGTGGCGCAACACGCCCCATCGTGTTGGTACACTTCCGGTTGTCGTCATGAAGAAGAGCTATTCAAGAGTGTAAACAAAGTTATCAGTTCCATCTTCTCCATTGCGCGTTTTTCTCCCGTCCATGAATTTTAATATATTCAACTCCTTAAGCTGAATGAGCATGAACTCTGTCTCCTCATTGCTCCAGAAGTGCACGTTTCTGCTTGCCTGTGGCAGTGGGGGCGTGGTCAAGCGCCGGTCTGTGACAGGAGGGCGGAGCCAGGGAAGGTGAGTGGCAGAATCACTTCACCTGACGGTAATTAACCTGTGTTTGTGTGTCTTCCCAGTAACCACGCCCTATTTAAGGAGGCAGAGGGAGAGCAGAGGGGACAGCTCATCCCGGGACTAGAACACAGCGCGCGCGCGTGTGTGTGTGTATGTGTTTTTCTCTCAAGAATAAAAGTAGGCTGTTAAACTGAAAAGTCTGACAATAAAAAGCCTATTAGTACCAGAAGCTTTGTCCTGCCGTCCTCTGTGCTCCACCCACACTTCAGAGAGCTCTACATCGCCATTTTCTCTTCTTCGTTTGTTCCTTCTGACCTCTTCTGCTGCTCGCTACTACTGTTGTCATGCCGACCGAGGGTGTTGTGTTTCCCGCTTGTGGTGTCGTCACTCGTCACTTCCGGAAGTAGCTCGACAACTAGCTCGATAGGGTATACATGCACAAAGTAGCTCGGCAGAAATCGCATAAACTAGGTTGTGTAGCTCGATTCCGAGAAATCAAGTTCGGTTCAATTTCAGCCGAATTAAGGTGTATACATGGCATTTTGAACTTCGATTTCAGTCGAGCAACGGCAGAAATTCGATTCTCTCTATGTGCATGTAAACGTAGTGACTGATTTCAGCAGGAAATCTGAGCAATGAAACAAAAGCTGAAGCACATGGGCTGAAAACATATTTTCAGTCATTTAATGCTGTCTTGCTCCTCACAATTTGGGTGAAGGTGCTGCAATGTATTGAGGACAGAAATATCATAAGCCAGTCCTCAGCCATCTCACTCGATGTCCAAGCATCCAATATTAAAGAGTTAGAGGGGGAGATTGCCTACATGCGTTCCTGTTGGGAAAATTTTCTGAAAGAGGCAACTGTTGTTGCCACATCCTTGGGCATCAGTGCCAACATTGAAATGAGGGTGAGAAAGAGGAAGCGCTTCTTTGATGAGGTAGAAGAGCAAGAGACCAAGGTGCAAAGTCCAGAGAACCTCTTCCGAGACAGGGTGTTTCATGCTACAATGGACAGCATAATGTCCCAATTACAAACAAGATTTTCATCAATGCAGCAGATATGTGGGGAATTCTGTGTCCTATGGAAATTCAGAGATATGCCAGAGGAGAGCATCAGTGAAGCATGCACAATGCTCTCTGAGAAATATAAGAGTGACCTGACAGAGTCCCTTGAGGACCAGATCCAGCACATTAAAAAGATATATAGCGCAACATTCCAAGAAAATCTTCAACCCCTGGATCTACTGAATGCCATACACAAAATGGGGCTACAGAGCATCTATGGGGACTTCTGCATCTTGTTGAGGATCTTCCTGTCCCTGCCTGTGACTGTGGCTGGAGGTGAGCGTGCCTTTAGTAAAATGAAGCTCATAAAGAACTACCTGCGCTCAAACATGTCACAGGAGAGGCTCAATGGGCTGGCTATGCTCTCTATAGAGCGTGAACTTGCAAAGAAGCTGGACTTCAATGACCTTATTGACGACTTTGCCACAGCAAAAGTCCAGCGCATTGCATTTCGCACCTGAATAGTTACAGACTAAGGAAATGTTCAAACTGTAAATATGTTGAAATGTTGAAATAAAATGGTTGACTGTTATAATGGGCTTGGAATACCTGTTATTTAAGGGTTTGAGTGAATGGAGACTGTGAAAAGAGGGGCTGGGTGTGGGTGGTTGCTGTGTGGCGATGTGCGTGCGCGCGTATGTGTGTGTGTGTGGGGGGGGGCACTCAGATTATTTGGGGGGGGGGGGCACTCAGATTATTTTGTCCCGGGCCCAGCCAAAGCTGTCAACGGCCCTGTAGCCACATAAACCAGACTCAGGTGAACACAATACATAGATAATTAGACCAAACAAAGACACTGAGGACCCCACATGGCCAAAAAAGGAACAGCAGTCATAAAGTCTTGACACGTTCCTTGTTTTTATTTCACTAGACCGGCGACTACAGTTATCGACAGTCCATAATTATTGACACCTTTTCAGATTTACCAATTTTAAAAAAGCAATTTTACAAAGGTGAGTTTCGTTTCCAACAGTTATTATCGGTTAATTAATCAACCGGAAGACCCCCCTCGCCCTTTGAGCTTGTCGTCTGATGACACAGCTCGTTATCTGAGATGGAATTTTTTTAGCACGATCAGTAAGTTGAGGAAAACCCAGACGCATCACAGGTAAGCATGATGGAAAGATCATGGGCAAGTTTTTACTGATCAAATTCACGGATATTTCATGATCTCCTTGTCGAAACCTACTTTGTTTCTTACTCTCATTTGAGAGTCACCATTTTGTATCTAAACGTGCATTTGAGAAGTCACGTGAGGTGTTAATAATACTGATCACTTTCACCGGTGTCCGCCATTATCGACACCCTGTGGAATTAAGTGACATTTGCAACTGTTATGGATCGATCTTTGTGTAACATTATTGAAGTAGATGAAGTACTTTTAAAAAAATTATAGTGCTGTGATTTATCATAAATTTTTTTCTGATTTATAACAGAATGGAATGTTTATAGAGTAGTTGGAATACAACTGCAATAAATAGAATTAGAGCAGAATTAAATTCCTAGCATATAAAAAATTATATGCTGGAAATATTCAGATTTTTCTATTCCATTCAGAATTGTTTTTTGTTTTTTTGTTTTTTGCAGTTTGTTGTAAATATCTACCACATATTACAATATCAGGAGACAGTTTATATTTTGGTTTGAGGAATGACACGTGACCTTTGACCTGGATTTTCATGTGGTTATAATGTCAATTGCCTGTTGACATTTATTGGTAAACTACAGAACTAGAAATTAATAAAAACAACAATTAATGATTAACAAAATGTGAAATGTGAAAATACTTAGAAAGTTGGTAGAAAGTAGAATAAAAAGATTTTCTGACAGGTTAAACATCAGTTCATTTGTTTTCGAACATTAGTATTACTTCCTCATTTAGTACGTAAGCACCGACATCCATATATTTATATAAAAGATATTTTGAACTGAATATAAGTCTATGTAAAACAAATTTTCAATAAAAACTATGCTTTGTTAACTTAATACCACATACTGATTATTTTTTAATAAATAATCATCTGGATGTCAATAATTGTGAAACAGTGGCAATAAGTGTGGAACGGTGTCACGTGATATGATACGCTAAGTAATTGGGAATCAACTCGTTTTTTTCTATTGGAAGTTTGAGCAATTATTCATGCACAATTTATATATTGAAAGTCTTTTCTACTTTTGCAACGGCCAAAAGATGGTTAAGGTGTCGATAATTGTAGCCGCCGCTATATTTAAGCAGGTTAATTGAAACACAGCTACTCTTCACTCCTCACCTTAATAGTGTCCACAGTCTGTTTCAGCTCCTGCACCTCCTTCTGCTTCTCCTGGATCCTCTGCTGGGATTTCATCTGCTCCTCCTTTAGCTCATCCTGAGAACAAATAAAATACATTTTAAATACATTTCATCATCTTATACATAATTATAGCCAAAAATTAAAAAGAGAAATTAAAAATACAAAAAAATTATCAATGAAAACATTTCAGTGAAAACTAGAAATATCGCCTCTAGAACTAACTAAAATTAAAAGACACCCAAAATGAAGTGACTTCTATCTTCATATTTTTGCAGCACTTATGATATTATAAGTTTAGTTTTCTGTGAAAATGTCAACTGATTGTTATTTCAATGTTATTTGTGTGACAGAAACATCAAGGTAGTTCAGCAATATTCTCTGTAGTGAAATTGTTCAAAAGGCAGCTGTGGCTTTAAATGGGATTCACAGACAGACTGATCTGAGAGCAGTGTGCATCATCACTGTTCCCTTTTATTTCTCAGTGAGTTTAGAGGGGGGAGACATGCACAGTGCACATCTGGACTCATGAGAGTTATTTATTTGTTCAGCAGTAAAATCCAGAGTCATAGTCAGGTTTACTTCTCTAAGGTGCAGTGTGTACATTCAAAACCACACCCAATTCCACCGGATTAAAGGAACCATCAGTGAACATCGGGATTGAACTTCATCAATCTCATCGATGTTCACATTAACGCCGAGTTTTGACCAAAATCTCTGCAGAAATTTGAACTTTCCAGAATCAGGATCATTCATCCCAAAGAAGTTTTCAGAAATGGACCAAAAATCCACTCACATTCAGAAAGATAAAGTTATACAATAAGGATTTTTCATTTATATAATTAAATGGGGTTATGTGGTTATTAAATGGGGTTATGAAACATGATATCCAGTTACAGAGCTTTAACACAGTCACGTGAGCACTTTAGCTGTAAAATGCTGGAAGAAGGTTGTTGGGTGTTGGCTGTTTAAAGCAGACTGACTGGTCTGACCTCTTTAACATTTCTTTACATATTACTGTTTGACTGGAAATAAAAATTTACTTCACAGAGAATGACAGTCAGAGAACTAATTAAATCCACTGAATCGAAATTAGATTAGAAATAGAATTTGTATAAAATGACTTGGAAAAGAAGAATGATGTCCAGTTCTCACCTGTTTTTCATTTCTTTCTGCTTTAGTTGAAACTGTATCATGACCTTTATGTTCATCCATCGTACACAAATAACAGATGAAGCTTTGGTCAGTACGACAGAAGATCTTGGTCAGTTTGTTGTGTTCAGAGCAGATCTTCTCTTGGAGCTCTGCACAGGCTTCAACTAACTTGTGCTTCTTAAAGGCAGGAGACTGATAGTGAGGTTTAAGATGATCTTCACAATAGGAGGCCTGACACACCAGACAGGAATTAGTGGCTTTGCGTTTTCTCCCAGTGCAGGAATCACACTCCACATCTCCAGGTCCAGCGTAACAGTGAGCAAGAGAAGCAGCTTGGAGTTCAGTCTTCTTCAGTTTCTCCATCATTTCAACCAGCATGTTGTTCCTGCGTAGAACAGGCCTTGGAGTGAAAGTCTCTCTGCACTGGGGGCAGCTGTAGACACCCTTCACATCCTCCAGATCCCAGAATCCATTAATACACACCTTACAGAAATTGTGCCCACAGTGAATAGTTACAGGATCCTTCAGAATATCCAGACACACTGGACAGATTAACTGATTCTGGTCTGAAATACCAACCTCTGCCATTTTTTTTTGTGCAGTCACACACTGAGAGCAATAAGAGACAGACAGAAGGAGAGGAGATTCTGAGAACTGTGCGAGTTTTGTTTTCTCTGAAACGAAATGAAATTAAATTCCTGGTTCTGTGTGTGTGTGTGTGTGTGTGTGTGTGAGAGAGAGAGAGAGAGAGAGAGAGAGACAGAGGGAGAGTAGGTGTGGCTTTACAGAGAGAAGGACCTGGGATTTAAAAATAAAGTGTAGCTGGAGAGAGATATTTTAGTGTAAAGGAGCATCTCTGTGATTTAAAGTCAGATTAAGTGAAATCTGATTTATTCGTTTTTGTTTCTGTGAATGTGGTTCATCATCACTGTCATGTAGGTATTCTGTTTGTTCTACTGACTCCTGTTATGCCTTTGGGGTAGTTCAGATTTTGGGAAAACCTTGCACTCTTACAGCTTTAAGGCTGCTGATGGTATGCCAATATCACATGCTTCTCTTGTTGCGGCTCTTTTGGAACCATGTTCCTTGCCAAAACAACTGTCCATCGTCAAAACCAAAGGATCATGGTTCTGGTGACTTATCTGAAGCCTATGGGAAATGCTTAGCAGACTGTCAGCAAGTGGGTAGCCAAAGAGGGCAAATCTTGCCCACATGTTTCCGAATCACCCATTTATTTGAGGTTTTCTCATTTCTCTTTGTCTCCTAACAGCCTCAACATAGCTTTTCGAGTTCCAAATTGTCTCCTTTTGAGGTAATTATGAGCCGACCATTCCCAACCCCATGGACCAAAGTTAACCCTGTTGTTTCATTTACAGGTAATCTGGATGTGATTGTTGGTGATTGTACTCAAGCTTTGATTGGGAAATTGAGTAGTGTATGTGGTGATGTCTCTGTGTCTCTCTCTTTGCCCAGAGAAAAGTCACCTTTTCACACACACATTGAGTAATTTTTGTATTAGCTTTCTCATGACAACCACTTATGACCCATTTGCTGGCACAACTTGTGAATGTCACTTATGGACCATATAGCTGTATCTGTATCTACCATATAGCTGACACTTCTCTAGCTGTACTTATTTAGCTGTATCTGCTTTTTATGTTGTTATTTGTAGATTTGTGGTCCTGTGATGTTTAATGTAGCACCATGGTCCTGGAGAAACATTTTAACTGTGTACTGTACCAACTGTTTATGATTGAAATGACAATAAAAAGCCTTGACCTTGGCAAGACCTCAAAATTAAAGACAAGGAAGGTCTAGTGTGATCAAGCATGCACCAGGTCCTTTCAGGATCTAACAGGGCATTGGTAGAGATATTTGTTTGGCATGCTTGCAACTGGTTTTGACTAGTTTCAGTTCAATTCTTGAAACTTATCTTTGCTTGCACATCTGCTCTCTGTTTTTCATCAGACTCTCCTGATCAGTAATTGCCCATCATCTACTGAAGCTACCATAGCACATGCAGATAACTCGGCTTCTTAAATCACATTGTCCAATTGTTTACACCACACTCTTGAATGTGGATGGACACACGGAGACACACACACACACACACACACACACACTCAGTCACTCATGCCAGGTTTGTCTTTCAATAAACTGAGAAACATCTCTGAACAGTTGTGTCTGTGTCAGTGCTGTTGCTCCCAGATCCATGAGGCAGAATCTTCTCGGCAGCAGAGGACTACATTTCTCAATCCTCATCTCATCTCGTCTAGTCTTCGTCCACTTATCTGGGGCTGGTTCGGACCAGTTAATAAGACAAGTTAAATTTTCTGACTGCCAATTTAAAAAAAAAAAGAGAGCTAGTATGGTATTTAGTCTGACTAATCCAAAAAAGAAGCTAAAGAGATGATGTTGTTGTTGTTGTTGTGCTTGGGGTTAGCATGGCAGGCTAGTGGTATTAGCCTGGCCCAGCTAGCTGTATGAGCAAGACAAGTGGCATTAGCAGCATAGCAAGCAGTGGGGCTAGTGGCTAGGAAAGCGGAGATGTATGCAATGATGTGGCTAAATGGTGGCTTTCTAGCTTGCGGAAAAGCAAACCATTTCTTAGAAAGTTTCCAAGTTGGTCCAGCACTAGCACCAGCACAGAACTAGCACCTACTGCTATAATAAACTTAACAAAATAAATAAATAAATAAATAAACTTGACAAAAAAAATAAACTTGATTTGACCTGGTACATGTAGCCGGCCTAATATGACACACCATCCGGCTGTTGATCTCTGCGTTGTGTCTTGGTTGTGTGTGAACAAAGAATGAGATGAAGACAACTGCTGCCTTGCCAACTGGGGGGGAATTTATTCTGTGTGAAACATATTAATATAAGTACAGCAACTTCGCTCTGGTTTAACATGCATATCTCGAGAGGGGCTGGACTCTCCACTTTTCTGGAGTCGCCCACGGTGAGCGGCGGCGGGCTGGTGTGGGCTTGCTTATAGCTCCCCAGCTCAGCCGCCATGTGTTGGAGTTTACCCCAGTGAATGAGAGGGTCGCCTCTCTGCGCCTTTGGATTGGGGAGAGGGCTCTTGCTGTTGTTTGTGCCTATGGGCTGAATAGCAGTATAGAGTATCTGGCCTTCTTGGAGTCCCTGGGAGAGGTACTGAGAGGTGCTCAGACTGGGGACTCCATTGTTCTACTGGGGGACTTCAATGCTCACATGGGCGACGACAGTGACACCTGGAGGGGTGTGGTTGGGAGGAACGGCCTCCCCGATCTGAACCCGAGTGGTGTTTTGTTATTGGACTTCTTTGCTAGTCACGGTTTGTCCATAACGAACACCATGTTCGAGCATAGGGGTATCCATAAGTGCACATGGCACCAGGACACCTTAGGTTGGAGGTCGATGATTGACTTTGTTGTTGTTTCATCCGATCTCCGGCCCTATGTCTTGGACACTCGGGTGAAGAGAGGGGCTGAGCTGTCAACTGATCACCACCTAGTGGTGAGTTGGATCCGCTGGCGGAGGAGGAAGCCGGACAGACCTGGCAGGCCCAAATGTATGGTGAGGGTCTGCTGGGAACATCTGGCCGAGCACTCTGTCGGGGAGGTCTTTAACTCCCACCTCCGGGAGAGCTTCTCCCAGCTTCCGAGGGAGGCGGGGGACATTGAGCCTGAGTGGAGCATGTTCTCTACCTCCATTGTAGACGCTGCTGTTCGAGGCTGTGGCCGCAAGGTCTCCAGTGCCTGTTGTGGCGGCAATCCCCGAACCCGGTGGTGGACACTGGAAATAAGGGATGCCGTCAAGCTGAAGAAGGAGTCCTATCGGGCCATGTTGACCTCCAGGACTCCTGAGGCAGCTGACAGGTATCGGCAGGCCAGGCGTGCCACAGCTCGGGCAGTTGAGGAGGCAAAAACTCGGAACTGTGAGGAGTTCGGGGAGGCCATGGAGAAGGACTATCGGTCGGCCTCGAAGAAATTCTGGCAAACCGTCCGGCGACTCAGGAGGGGGAAGCAGTACTCTGCTGTAGTGATTCACTATGCGTGGGTGGAGCACAGAGGACGGCAGGACAGAGATCAGGTTTGCAAAATAGGCTTTATTGCCACACTTTTCAGTGAACAATTTCACTCTCTCAGCCACACACGCGCACACACACACTCCAGTCGTCTGGTTGGGGAGAGAGCCCCTCTGCTCTCGCTCTCCCTCCTTAAGTAGGGCGCGGTCACTGGGAAGACATACACAAACACAGGTTAATTGATGTCAGGTGCAGTGATTCTGCCACTTACCTTCCCTGACTTGGCCCTCCTGTCACAGACCGGCGCTTGACCACGCCCCCACTGCCACATACCCCCACCACCCGACTCAGGCCGGGCGGCCGTCCGGCCTGCAGCTGACTCCCCCCCCTTGACGGGAGAGGAAGTCCGCCACGACCATCTGCGCCCCCGGCCTGTGGACCACCTTGAAATTAAAGGATTGGAGTGCCAGATACCAACGGGTGATCTGCGCGTTGGCATCCTTCATGTGGTGGAGCCACTGGAGGGGCACGTGGTCCGAACAGAGGGTGAAAGGGCGCCACAGCAGGTAGTACCGGAGGGCGAGGACAGCCCACTTGATGGCCAGACACTCTCTCTATGGTGCTGTAGCACCCCTCATGCACCGACAGCTTCCTGCTGATGTACAGGATGGGGCAGTCCTCCCCCTCCACCTCCTGGGACAAAACCGCCCCCAGCCCTCTCTCCGATGCATCGGTCTGCAACATAAAGGGGAGAGACACGTCAGGGGAGTGTAAAAGTGGCCCTCCACACAGTGCAGCCTTTACCTCAGAAAAAGCCCACTGCCATTGCTCCGTCCACTGGACCGGATCTGGTGCCCCCTTTTTAGTCAGATCAGTCAGCGGGCTGGTGACGTCCGAATAATTAGGTATAAACCTACGATAATAGCCAGCCAGCCCCAGGAACTGTTTCACCCCCTTTATGGTCTTGGGCCTTGGGCAGGCCGCAATTACTGCGGTCTTGTTAATTTGGGGACGCACCTGCCCATTGCCCAAGTGGAAGCCCAGATACCGTACTTCCACCCGCCCAATCGCACACTTCTTCGGGTTGGCTGTGAGACCCGCTCGCCTCAGCGACCTAAGGACGGCCCTTAGATGTTCGAGGTGCCTCGGCCAGTCATTACTATAGACGATGATGTCGTCGAGATAGGCGGCCGCATAGGTGGCGTGGGGGTGGAGGACCCTGTCCATCAGCCGCTGAAACGTAGCAGGCGCCCCAAACAGCCCAAACGGAAGTGTGACAAATTGGTGTAAACCAAACGGTGTGGAAAAGGCCATTTTTTCTCGGGATAGTGGAGTTAAGGGGATCTGCCAATATCCCTTCGTCAAATCCAGTGTCGAATAAAAGCGAGCAGTGCCGAGTCGATCAAGCAACTCATCAATACGAGGCATTGGGTACGCGTCGAATTTAGACACCGCGTTGACTTTTCTATAGTCCACACAGAACCGGACCGACCCGTCGGCCTTGGGTACCAAGACCACCGGGCTGCTCCAGTCACTGTGGGACTCCTCAACAATGCCCATTTCAAGCATGGCCTCGAGTTCTTCCCAAACCACCTTTTTTTTTGTGTTCGGGTAGCCTGTAAGGGCGGCTACGCACTACCACCCCCGGTGGCATCTCTATGTGGTGTTCTATGAGATTAGTGCGACCGGGCAGGGGCGAGAACACATCTGAAAACTCGGTCTGCAACTGGGCAACCTCCGTGAGTTGAGTCAGGGAGAGGTGGTTTCCACAGGGGACCGGAGAGGTGCGTGATGCCAATGCCCCTTTTTGAACCTCCGGCCCCAGCTCCGCCTTCTCCGGAACCACCAACACCAACGCCATGGGGACCTCCTCATTCCAGAGTTTAAGCAGATTGAGGTGGTAAATCTGTAGCACCCCACCCCTGTCCGTTCGCCTCACCTCGTAGTCGACGTCCCCGACTCACCGTGTGACCTCAAAGGGTCCTTGCCACTTGGCAATCAATTTGGAGCTCGATGTAGGCAACAGTACGAGTACCTTATCTCCCGGTGTGAACTCCCTAAGGCGCGTACCCTTGTTGTACAGGCGGGCTTGCCGTTCTTGGGCCTGCCGCAAATTCTCCTGGGTTAGGTGGGTGAGCGTGTGGAGTTTTGCGCGCAGGTCCATAATGTATTGAATTTCGTTCTTACTTTGTGAAGGTCCCTCCTCCCAATTTTCCCGCAGCACATCTAGAATGCTGCGCGGCTTACGCCCATATAATAATTCGAATGGGGAGAACCCCGTGGAGGCTTGGGGGACCTCTCGCACTGAAAACAACAAGGGCTCGAGCCACTTATCCCAATTACGTGCGTCCTCACTTACGAATTTTTTAATGATATTTTTGAGGGTGCGATTGAACCGTTCCACTAAACCGTCCATTTGTGTGTGATACACACTGGTGCAGATCGGCTGAATCCCCAATAACCCATACAGTTCGCACAGTGTCCGTGACATAAGTGTGGTGCCTTGATCAGTCAGGATCTCTTTCGGGATTCCAACTTGGGAGATAACGCGGAAGAGCGCCTCCGCAATACTGCGTGCTGAGATATTGCGCAGAGGCACTGCTTCCGGGTATTGTGTTGCATAGTCCACCAGAACTAATATAAAACGGTACCCTCGTGCTGACCGATCTAATGGCCCAACGAGATCCATCCCAATCCTTTCAAATGGGGTCTCGATTAATGGTAGAGGGTGCAAAGGCACTTTTGGAATGGCCGCTGGATTTACTAACTGGCATTCGCGGCACGCCGTACACCACCTACGAACATCACCGCGAATCCCCGGCCAATAGAATCGGGCCATTATTCGGGCTAGTGTCTTATCCTGCCCTAAGTGTCCAGCCATGGGATTAAAGTGAGCCGCCTGGAATACCAATTCCCGGCAGCTCTTTGGAATTAAAAGTTGCGTGACTCGCTCTTTAGTTTGAGTGTCCTGTGTCACTCGGTATAACCTATCTTTCATAATTGCGAAGTAGGGGAAGGACGGGGTGGCGTTCGGCTGGAGCATTTGACCATCGATTACTCTCACTTGGTCAAACGCATGCTGCAGAGTCTCGTCTCGTGACTGCTCTAATGGGAAATCTGCGAGGGATTCCCCAACAGA
Organism: Neoarius graeffei; assembly: GCF_027579695.1. Taxonomy (NCBI): domain Eukaryota; kingdom Metazoa; phylum Chordata; class Actinopteri; order Siluriformes; family Ariidae; genus Neoarius; species Neoarius graeffei. The sequence goes on from NC_083585.1 coordinate 66,009,778, forward strand.
GAGAGGAGGGGCCGGCGGCTCCTCACTCTGCCGCGGAAATGACGTAGACGTCTCTGTGACAGCTGCTCCCGCCAAAGCGACACCGGGACCTCCCCCTGTTAAATGGCAGGACCCACTCTTCACTAAGTGTGTCATTAAATCCCGAAATCCCGGCCAATCAGTCCCCAATATTAAAGAGTGGGTAAGGCGAGGATTAACCGCCGCCTTCACTATAACTTTTTCCCCTCTGAAAAAAATGTGGACTGACACCAAAGGGTAGCTGTGAACATCCCCGTGCACACACAACACCTTCACCCCCTGTGCTCCCCCCAATGCCTCATTTTGCACCAGGCTTTGGTGAGTTGAGGTCTGATTACAACCAGAATCTACCAACGCCTGATATGTATCCCCTTGAATACTCACCGGTATGCGATACGCTCTGGCCCGATCGAGGGCGGCTTCTGGCGCGTCGGGGAACCGAACCACCGCGCCCACCTCCATTACTGTGCACTGCTGTTGGAGGTGGCCCGGTTCCCCGCAGCACCAGCAGACCAGCCCGGGCTTCCTCTCTGCACAGGTGTTCTGGGGCTCACTCACCTGAGGGGGGGAGAGACAGACACAGAAGCGAGAAACGGGAGGGCACCGCGGGTGCGGTGGGCCGGCTGGGGTGGTGCCGACCCCCGCCTCCGCGGTGGGGGAATGGGGCGAGGACGGGACACAGGAGGAGGGGGGGAGAGAGAGAGAGAGAGAGAGAGAAGAGGAGAGAAGACGCTGTCTGCTGTCCTGCCACCGGAACAGCCGCCAAATGGTCCTCCGCCAGCTCAACTGCCTGATCCAGCGATGCCGGGCGGTGGCACTGGACCCACTCCGCGGTTCCTACTGGCAAGCCAGCGATGAATTGCTCCAGCACCACCTGGTCGATGATCCCCTCGGCATCACGGTTGTCGGCCCTCAACCACCGCCAGCAGGCGTCCCGGAGCTGCTGGCCAAACACGAACGGCCGGCCGACTTCCTCCAAGTGCAAGGCGTGGAAGCGCTGGCGCTGCTGCTCCGGCGTGCACCCCACGCGCTGGAGGACAGCCCGGCAGAGGTCCGTGTAGGCCAGCTGGCGGTCGGCAGGGAGCTGTAGCGCATCCAGCTGCGCCTCTCCCGTTAGCAGGGGGAGGAGGCGCGCCGCGCGCTGGTCCATCAGCCACCCCGAGGCCTCTGTGACTTGCTCGAAGAGCGTGATAAAAGCCTCAGGGTCGTCCTGCGGACCCATCTTGGTTAAGGTGAGGGGGGACAGGCCCGCGGTGGGAGTGCTGGTGGACCCCGCCGACGCGAGGAGGTGCCGGAATGCCTCCCAATCTTCTTGCTGGGCCAGCACCAGGGCCTCGAAGCGCCATTCTTGTTCCTTTCAGAGGATGACTAGCGCCTGGTGCTGGCTTTGCTGGGCCGTGGAGAGGGCGTGGACCAGGTCGGCGAACGGGGAGGACTCGGCTGCTGTGCTCCACTATGTCCCGGGTTTCAGCACCACTGTAGCGATTCACTATGCGTGGGTGGAGCACAGAGGACGGCAGGACAGAGATCAGGTTTGCAAAATAGGCTTTATTGCCACACTTTTCAGTGAACAATTTCACTCTCTCAGCCACACACACACTCCAGTCGTCTGGTTGGGGAGAGAGCCCCTCTGCTCTCACTCTCCCTCCTTAAGTAGGGCGCGGTCACTGGGAAGACACACACAAACACAGGTTAATTGATGTCAGGTGTAGTGATTCTGCCACTTACCTTCCCTGACTCCACCCTCCTGTCACAGACCGGTGCTTGACCACGCCCCCACTGCCACATCTGCCAACACTGTTTACAGTGCGGGTGGGGAGCTGTTGACCTCGACTGGGGACATTGTCGGGTGGTGGAAGGAATACTTTGAGGATCTCCTCAATCCCACCATCATGTCTTCCACTGAGGAGGTGGAGGCTGAGGACTCAGAGGTGGACTCATCCATTACCCAAGCCGAAGTCACTGAGGTGGTTTGCAAGCTCCTTGGTGGCAAGGCACCAGGGGTGGATGAGATCCGCCCTGAGTATCTCAAGTCTCTGGATGTTGTGGGGCTGTCTTGGCTGACACACCTCTGCAACATCGTGTATTGGTCGGGGACAGTGCCTCTGGAGTGGCAGACTGGGGTGGTGGTCCCTCTTTTTAAGAAAGGGGACCGGAGAGTGTGCTCCCATTATAGGGGAATCACAGTTCTCAGCCTCCCAGGTAAGGTTTACTCCAGGGTACTGGAGAGCAGAATTCGGCCGATAGTCGAACCTCGGATCCAGGAGGAACAATGCGGTTTTCGTCCTGGTCGCGGAACACTGGACCAGCTCTATACCCTTCATAGATAGGGTGCTCGAGGGTTCATGGGAGTTTGCCCAACCAGTCCACATGTGCTTTGTGGATCTGGAGAAGGCATTCGACTGTGTCCCTCGTGGTATTCTGTTGGGGGTGCTTTGGGAGTATGGGGTTCTCTTTGCTAAGGGCCGGTCCCTGTACGAATGGAGCAGGAGTCTGGTTCACATTGCCGGCAGTAAGTCAGACATGTTCCCAGTGCATGTTGGACTCCAGCAGGGCTGCCCTTTGTCACCGGTTCTGTTCATAATTTTTATGGACAGAATTTCTAGGCGCAGCCAGGGGCTGGAAGGAATCCTGTTTGGGAACCACAGGATTTTATCTCTGCTTTTTGCGGATGATGTTGTCCTGTTGGCTTCTTCAAACCAGGACCTTCAGCATGCACTGGGGCAGTTTGCAGCTGAGTGTGAAGTGGCTGGGATGAGAATCAGCACCTCCAAGTCCGAGTCCATTGTTCTCGACTGGAAAAGGGTGGCTTGCCATCTCCAGGTTGGTGGAGAAGTCCTGCCTCAAGTGGAGGAGTTTAAGTATCTCGGGATCTTGTTCACGAGTGAGGGAAGGATAGAGCGTGAGGTCAACAGGCGGATCGGTGCAGCCTCCACAGTGATGCAGTCGCTTTACCGGTCCATTGTGGTGAAGAAGGAGCTGAGCCAAAAGGTGAAGCTCTCAATTTACTGGTCGATCTACGTTCTGACTCTCACCTATGGTCATGAGCTTTGGGTAATGACCGAAAGAACAAGATCGCAGATACAAGCAGCCGAAATGAGTTTCCTTCGCAGGGTGGCTGAGCACTCCCTTAGAGATAGGGTGAGAAGCACAGTCACTCGGGAGGAGCTCGGAGTAGAGCCGCTGCTCCTCCACATCGAGAGGAATCAGCTGAGGTGGCTAGCGCATCTCTTTCGGATGCCTCCTGGACACCTCCCTGGGGAGGTGTTCCAGGCATGTCCCCCCAGGAGGAGGCCCTGGGGAAGACCCAGGACACGCTGGAGGGACTATGTCTCTTGGCTGTGTGGGATCTGGGCAGTATTTAACAAACATCATGGCTGCCTCCTGACATGGATTTTCCATCTGTCGTCCAAGTCTTTTCAAGCCCTCCTCTGCTATGTCAACTGCCTTATTCAGTCGAAGCCAGTACTCTACGGGAGTCTCTCCAGCCACCGGAGCTGTGCGATAGAAATCAGCCATAGGCATACATGAGTACATTACTTCACTGAAATGTTGCCTGAGAATATCATAGATGACCTTTGGATTTTCTCGAGGTTTCATAGACGGGCTGCTTCTCAGAGTTATCCTCACTATGTCCTTTGCTTTGCCCATTAACTTAGACATTATTTCAGAGTGCTGTTCATCCAAAGGTGTGGTTCATTTCCTGAGGTACACTTCCATTAACTCTTCCCACTCACAGACTGTGTTTTTATCAGACCCATCTCCTTGGAAAACCAGAGGTTCTCTCACATCTGACTGGAGGACTAACTTTGCACCAGCTAAGTTGAGGAAAGTGGGATCTCTGGGTAACTGGCCTGTACTGCTCTGAGCTTGTGTGCCACTGATATCTCTTTCCCCACACTCACCCCTTAACTGCTCTCTTATAGTCTGTCCTACCTGCTGAGAAATTTGTGTTATCAGGTTATTCAAAGCGAGGTTTGTAGTAGCTGGAAGTGTGTCTCCCTGGCCTAGACTAGCTGCTGCATGACCAGGTACTGTAAGCCAGTGGAGCAAAAAGCTGGGGAATCTACATTAGCTGCTGGTCGAGTTGGGGTACTAGATAACCCACTGACCGATCTCCCCCTTCCAATAGAGAAACTAAAATTATCATCTGACACTTTGTCTTCATCCATTTTTCCAACAACATATGTCATTTTCAACCTTCTATGACACTTGACTGTTCACAATAAAAATTTACCAAAATGACAAATTGACCCTTTTCCATAAAGTGTTACATCACTGTATTGATAACAGTTCCAAAAGACTTTTTACTCAGTTAGCACTGGAAAGTTTATTTATATCATGTGTGACACAGCAACCTCTGGTGACCAAGCTGACGTTGATCCACAGCTCCAATTGCGATGACGAACCGGTCTGAAGCAGCGTGGATCCGGGTCACGGCACCACTGTAGCCAGCCTAATATGACACACCATCCGGCTGTTGATCTCTGTGTTGTGTCTTGGTTGTGTGTGAACAAAGAATGAGATGAAGACAACTGCTGCCTTGCCAACCGGGGGGGGGGAATTTATTCTGTGTGAAACATATTTATATAAGTACAGCAACTTCACTCTGGTTTAACATGCACACCTTTAAAGGAGAAACAAAAAAAACAGCAGACACATGAAAAACCACCCGCGTGTTCTTGTAGCCTAGCTTACGTTAGCTTATGAGGCTAACAAACTGCCAAAGTGCTGTACTCAATGAAAAATAAAATCATTCATATAACAAGATAAACACTAACACAAGAGACCAACATTAGCAACTTACACAAAGTAACATACAAGTCTCTGTCTAGTGTTTTACCGTGTTTCACACAACAATGACCGGAGCGACGACCAAGTCTTACCTCTCCTCAGCAGTGCCTTCAGCTGACTGAGGAAAGAGGTGCGAATAACAGTAAACAGCGGCACACACAGTGTCAAAATAAAAGACGACTACCAAAATAAAAGCTCCCTAAAAGAACTCATTCAAAACTGAATATACAATGAAAATACAATAAAAGAAAGGGATTTTGGTGGAATATAAATCTCACACGCTCACATGGGCTACATCCGCATTGGTGAAAAGGGGGTATCCATAAAGTGGCTTGACTTATCAAATGTTTACAGCAGTGTTTTTATTTCACCATGGTTCCTGTTTTCGAATCGCTGATATGGCAAAGTTTTCTTCAAGTAAGGAGACGTTTGCAGTGTAACTTTTTCATTCTGTGCATTTTTTAATCCTTTACTTAATTAAATCATGTCTTTTAAGGCAAGTGATGAAGTCATGATGCATCCCTTAACTGTAGCTACATTACAGACACACAGATGATTGACTGCGTTTGAGCCGAGGAAGTAAATTCTGTATTTCATGAACACAAGTTCATTCAGCGTGATTTGTTTGTGTGCTGCAGTACGTTCGAGGCTCGGATCCTGTACTGAAGCTGCTGGATGATAACGGGAACATCGCTGAAGAACTCAGCATCCTCAAGTGGAACACAGACAGGGTGGAGGAATTCATCTCGTCTCGTCTCGTCTCGTCTTCTTCCGCTTATCCAGGACCGGGTCGCGGAGGCAGCAGTCTAAGCATGGAAGCCCAAACTTCCCTTTCCCCAGACACCTCGGCCAGCTCCTCGGGAAGAACACCGAGGCGTTCCCAGGCCAGCCGAGAGACATAGTCCCTCCAGCGTGTCCTGGGTCTTCCCCGGGGCCTCCTCCCGGGGGGACATGCCTGGAACACCTCCCCAGGGAGGCGTCCAGGAGGCATCCGAAAAAGATGCCCGAGCCACCTCAGCTGGTTCCTCTCGATGTGGAGGAGCAGCGGCTCTACTCCGAGCTCCTCCCGAGTGACTGTGCTTCTCACCCTATCTCTAAGGGAGCGCCCAGCCACCCTGCGAAGGAAACTCATTTCAGCCGCTTGTATCCGCGATCTTGTTCTTTCTGTCATTACCCAAAGCTCATGACCATAGGTGAGAGTCGGAACGTAGATCGACCGGTAAATTGAGAGCTTCGCCTTTTGGCTCAGCTCCTTCTTCACCACGACGGACCGGTAAAGCGACCGCATCACTGCGGAGGCTGCACCGATCCGCCTGTCGATCTCACGCTCCATCCTTCCCTCACTCGTGAACAAGATCCCGAGATACTTAAACTCCTCCACTTGAGGCAGGACTTCTCCACCAACCTGGAGAGGGCAAGCCACCCTTTTCCGGTCGAGAACCATGGCCTCGGACTTGGAGGTGCTGATTCTCATCCCAGCCACTTCACACTCGACTGCAAACCGCCCCAGTGCATGCTGAAGGTCCGGGTTTGAAGAAGCCAACAGGACAACATCATCCGCAAAAAGCAGAGATGAAATCCTGTGGTTCCCAAACAGGATTCCTTCCGGCCCCTGGCTGCGCCTAGAAATTCTGTCCATAAAAATTATGAACAGAACCGGTGACAAAGGGCAGCCCTGACGGAGTCCAACATGCACTGGGAACAGGTCTGACTTACTGCCGGCAATGCGAACCAGACTCCTGCTCCGTTCGTACAGGGACCGGACAGCCCTTAGCAAAGAGCCCCGAACCCCATACTCCCGAAGCACCCCCCACAGAATACCACGGGGGACACGGTCGAATGCCTTCTCCAGATCCACAAAGCACATGTGGACTGGTTGGGCAAACTCCCATGAACCCTCGAGCACCCTATGAAGGGTATAGAGCTGGTCCAGTGTTCCGCGACCAGGACGAAAACCGCATTGTTCCTCCTGGATCCGAGGTTCGACTATCGGTCGAATTCTCCTCTCCAGTACCCTGGAGTAAACTTTCCCTGGGAGGCTGAGAAGTGTGATTGGAGCACACTCTCCGGTCCCCTTTCTTAAAAAGAGGGACCACCACCCCAGTCTGCCACTCCAGAGGCACTGTCCCCGACCGCCACGCGATGTTGCAGAGGCGTGTCAACCAAGACAGCCCCACAACATCCAGAGACTTGAGATACTCAGGGCGGATCTCATCCACCCCCGGTGCCCTGCCACCGAGGAGCTTGCAAACCACCTCAGTGACTTCGGCTTGGGTAATGGACGAGTCCACCTCTGAGTCATCAGCCTCAGTCTCCTCAGTGGAAGACATGACGGTGGGATTGAGGAGATCCTCAAAGTATTCCTTCCACCGCCCGACAATGTCCCCAGTCGAGGTCAACAGCTCCCCACCCGCACTGTAAACAGTGTTGGCAGAGTACTGCTTCCCCCTCCTGAGGCGCCGGACGGTTTGCCAGAATTTCTTCGAGGCCGACCGATAGTCCTTCTCCATGGCCTCCCCGAACTCCTCCCAGTTCCGAGTTTTTGCCTCCGCAACTGCCCGAGCTGCAGCACGCCTGGCCTGCCGATACCCGTCGGCTGCCTCAGGAGTCCCGGAGGTCAACATGGCCCGATAGGACTCCTTCTTCAGCTTGACGGCATCCCTTACTTCCGGTGTCCACCACCGGGTTCGGGGATTGCCGCCACGACAGGCACCGGAGACCTTGCGGCCACAGCTCCGAACAGCTGCGTCCACAATGGAGGTAGAGAACATGGTCCACTCAGACTCAATGTCCCCCGCCTCCCTCGGAAGCTGGGAAAAGCTCTCCCGGAGGTGGGAGTTAAAGACCTCCCCAACAGAGTGCTCGGCCAGACGTTCCCAGCAGACCCTCACCATACGTTTGGGCCTGCCAGGTCTGTCCAGCTTCCTCCTCCGCCAGCGGATCCAACTCACCACCAGGTGGTGATCAGTTGACAACTCAGCCCCTCTCTTCACCCGAGTGTCCAAGACATAGGGTCGGAGATCAGATGACACGACTACAAAGTCGATCATCGACCTCCGACCTAAGGTGTCCTGGTGCCACGTGCACTTATGGACACCCCTATGCTCGAACATGGTGTTCGTTATGGACAAACTGTGACTAGCACAGAAGTCCAATAACAAAACACCACTCGGGTTCAGATCGGGGAGGCCGTTCCTCCCAACCACGCCCCTCCAGGTGTCACTGTCATCGCCCACGTGAGCATTGAAGTCCCCCAGTAGCACAATGGAGTCCCCAGTCTGAGCACCCCTCAGTACCTCTCCCAGGGACTCCAAGAAGGCCGGATACTCTATACTGCTATTTGGCCCGTAGGCACAAACAACAGCAAGAGCCCTCTCCCCAATCCGAAGGCGCAGAGAGGCGACCCTCTCGTTCACTGGGGTAAACTCCAACACATGGCGGCTGAGCTGGGGAGCTATAAGGAAGCCCACACCAGCCCGCCGCCGCTCACCATGGGCGACTCCAGAGAAGTGGAAAGTCCAGCCCCTCTCGAGGAGCTGGGTTCCAGAGCCCAAGCTGTGCATGGAGGTGAGCCCGACTATCTCTAGCCGGTACCTCTCAACCTCCCGCACAAGCTCAGGCTCCTTCCCCCCCAGCGAAGTGACATTCCATGTCCCAACAGCCAGCCGCTGTGTCCGGGGGTCAGGTCGTCGAGGCCCCTGCCTTCGACTGCCACCCAATCCACACTGCACCAAACCCCTACTGCTACCTCTGTGGGTGGTGAACCCACAGGAGGTCGGGCCCACGTCGCCTCTTCGGGCTGAGCCCGGCCGGGCCCCATGGGCAAAGGCCCGACCACCAAGCGCTCGCATACGAGCCCCAACCCCGGGCCTGGCTCCAGGGTGGGGCCCCGGCTGCGTCCTACCGGGCGACGTCACGGTCCTGGATTTTTTCTCCATAGGGGTTTTTTGGTGAACTGCTCTTGGTCTGGCCTGTCACCTAGGACCTGTCTGCCTTGGGAAACCCTAACAGGGGCATAATGCCCCCGACAACATAGCTCCTAGGATCATTCAAGCACACAAACCCCTCCACCACAATAAGGTGGCAGTTCTAGGAGGGGTGTGGAGGAATTCCTCGATGAAAAACTCGACCTCATTTGACGCCTCTCATCTCCTCTTTTCTGTTTACACACATCACATCCAAACCAATGTACCATGTAGGAGTTGTTTTAGTGTTCCAGTCATCCAAACAAAGTTTATAATGAAATCACTTCATCCTTTTCCACCTTGGTTTTTAATTCACCTCTTCAGATTTCAACTAGGTGTGGGCTGATCTTAAAGGGATCCTCCAGCTGATTTACTCTTAAATTTATGTGAAGTAAAAGTATTCATTAATTTCAACAGTCAAATATTCATTTTCAAAAACCAAACAGTGTTCTGGAAAAATGAATTTTTATTAAAATACCAGACAGGCCTCCAGCGGAAGTGACATATGCGATGACGTGGCGTAGTGGAAGTTTGGAGCAACTCGACTGTTTATATCCTCTGCCTACATCATGGTTTTGTTAGTTTTACAAGTATTTTTACCGAATTTATAGGTTTTTAAATAAGTAAAGTATGCTTCATTGTGCAGCATATAAATGTCAAAATGATGCTAAAAAGAAGGCCAAGAAGATATCCTTTCACCATTTACCTGGCCAGAATTGTCAAACTATTCATAAGAAATGGATTCATGCCATCAGAAGACCTCACAACAATCTGCCTGCATTGCCCTACTTACGCTCCGAACATTTTGAATCACCGTATTTCAACGACTCAACGGAATTATAAGCAAGATTAATGGGGTGTAACAACTTTCAAACTTTGGGAAACAGAAGAACAGGAAGCAGGCTTCAGAACAGGTGAGTTCTTTTAGTTTAATACACTGTTAGAGCCATTTTTATGTTTAACTGAAAATTCATATTTGCATTGTAAGAGATGTAAAATACATATAGATTGCATATATGTACATTTAGAATTAATATTTCCATTAATACTTTTTGTTATAATATTTCTGGTTAATTTATAGAATAAGAAGAATAAGAATATTTATGCATCTTAGTAATGTTAAGAATTCATTTAGTAATGTAAGAACGTAGTTATTACGAAGCTCTGATGCAATTTGACTTGCTGCGGAAGTAGTATAAAAATGTGATGACGCATTAAAGACGACAGAACAGAAGCCTCGAGCCAAGGGGCACCACAGTCTTTTGACCGGCACCATCGGCACCGTGCCTTGCTGCAGCACATCAGATTTAGAAGTTAGGAATTCATCTTTTGTTTTGTATGATTTAAAGTTTTAGTAAAGATACAGACAACTCAGAAAAGCTGCATTCAAGACTTTTTATTTCTGTTGTGTGCCGCGTCTGAAAGAACTTCGAGGTTCAAGGCTAGTGAGAGCGAACCTGCACTCACATTAAAGTCAAAAGACTCGCCAGAAGCCACGTGAGAAGCAGAGGTACGACGGAGCTAAGCTACGGGTCTAATTCAAGTCCCTCAGAAGCAAGGTATGCCAACTCAGTAAGAAGACAGAGCCAGCTGAAACCAGCATCGAGTTCCGAGAGTATTTGAGGCATTAAAAAGACTCCGTGACTGCACCGTCAGCTGAAGCAAGCTTTCCCTGGGTCAGATCTGATATTCTCTCAGTCTATTAGCATGCTAACGACGCTAGCTAGCCTGCTAGCTAATGGAGGAAACTGAAAGTAAATGCCTGAAGGATTTCCAGCTCAGAAAGTAATTGAATTTCATGCCAAGCGATCCTACACATTCAGTAACTCTTTTCACAAGTGTCTGAGAATTTATTGGAAGAGTTTAGAAGCTGTGAGTAATTTCTGGAATTGGCACAGTTTATGTGTGGTGATTAATGAATGAAACAAGATGGCAGAAACAAATGCAGATGCGCTGGTTGACCAGAAGAGGGCACCAAAGCCCACGGAAAGGGCAGTAGAGGAGAAAATAAAGAGACTGAAAGATGAGAGAAGGGGAAAGTTGGCACATCTAACCAAGCTAAGAAATGACATAGAAACATTGAAACAAGATGAAGGCAATGCTCATGACATAAAATGGGAAATTATGCCTAAGTTTGAAAAATCCTTTGAAATGTACAAACGTCTAAATGAAGAATTATGTGAGCTCTTAACTGAAGATGAGCAAATAGGTGATCAGGAAACATATGAAAGCAGATGTGAAGAATTAAAGGCATTCATACAAGAAACAAATGAATGGCTTGCAAATGCTAAAATAGATCCTGATGAGGAGGAAGATGATGTTTGACCTCAGGATAGTGTTTCTGTTGCTCACACAATTAAAAGTCATGCATCTCAGCAATCTAACACCAGCTCAGCACGTTTAAAACTCAAAGCAGAGCATGAAGCACTGTTAGCAAGAGCAGAGGCTATGAAAATGAAACAGGAGATTGAAGAAGAAGAAGAAGAAGAAATGCGCTTGAGAGTGAGAAAGGAGCAGTTGCAAATTGAAACTGAGCTTGCAGCTTCAAATGCCAAATTAAGAGTTTATGAAGAATTTGAAGATGCTCAGGAGTCTATTGATGATTTTGTACATCCAGTGACAAAGCCTAGAACTGGAGCTAAGTACATGACTGGTAGCAAAGGTTATTTCACCACCTATGATCATGAGCGCAGTGCAGCAGAGAAATGTTTGCTTGATGTCAAACCTAAGGCAGCCGCACCAATTGCTGCTGCAGCTGCACCAGTTGTATCTTCAGTCAGAAGAAAATCTCCATCAAGGCATGACAATGCTCAGAATCCTAATTCTGCTGATGACCTGTATCAAGTACTACAGCGTCAAAATCAGGTGACTGAAATGCTCATTAAGCAGCAAAGTATGGCTCAATTGCCTCATAGAGACATACCAGTGTTCACGGGAGACCCTCTGACATACAGGTCTTTTATAAGAGCGTTTGAGCACGCTATTGACAGCAAGACAGACAGTCAGCAAGATCGTCTGTATTATCTTGAACAGTTTACGAGTGGGGAACCACTTGAGCTCATTCGCAGCTGTGAGCACATGAGGCCACACAGGGCATACAGAGAGGCCAGAGCATTACTCAACCGTCATTATGGTGACGAACTGACCATAGCCAATGCATATATCAAGAATAGGGTGACCAGATTTCCCTAGTCTGAAACCGGGACACTTTTGCGCGTGACCATGCTCGTGCACACACACCTTTTTTTTTACGTAAATGTGACACTCAGAGAGGTGCTCTTATCATTTTGTTGAAGCTCACATTTATCAACATCTCATATGAAATAAAACAAACAGGCATTTTGTTATCTAGTAGCATAGTGGTATACAGATCAGTTAAATTATGGTCAGACAACAGATTTTGTAATGGCTGAGAATAGGCCAGGCTATGTCCATAGGCCAAATTTAAACTGATTTATTTCACCTGTTTGTGAGAACACCAAGAAGAATGCATATGCACATGTAGGCTATATCTCTAAAATTGTATGCACTATAGCATGAACTTAAAAAGTAGATATGTGGCCTCAACATAGCCTAGGTCAGAATCAACCTTACTAACCATTCCCCACAACTGAATGAATAAAGCAAGAAGATGTGTACAAAAGTGAACACTTTAATGGAAGGTGCAACAAGCTGTTCAACACAGCAATATGGCCAAACTGTCAGAATGGTATGTTAAACAGAAACAAAAAAGAGACAAGTGATTTGAGAATATATACTCAAACAAAACAGCAATAAAGGAGGAGAGGGGCGACAGCCCGAGGAAAGCCCCCACAGGAGCGCACATCATTTGCAACATAGGCTACCCAACTCAGTACAGGAACAAAGCTAAGGTGACTGTCAATCCACCCACCCTAAACAAAATGCATTAGCCTACGTATATTTACAAGAAGAGTGAATCTTTTCCAGTTTTAATGTGATCCTGTATATCGGCTTTACCACCATGGGCTATGGAGAAGGAACACTTACAGTGTGTGCAGTAGGCTTCATGCGCATTGTTCTGCACCTCTCGGAAGAAGGGGTAGGTGCCCTGTAAATCTTTGGAAAAGGTACATTTTCTTTTCGGCATAATTGTTGCGGCATTACTGCTGTTAGCTGCTAGACAAAGAACATTCGCGCCAGTTAATATTTATTTTATTGTTGCATTGCAACACGTTCTGTTGTCTGGAATAATATGGCTAAATAAACACCCATGCCACAGGGCTAGGGGGTGGTAACCAGGAAAGTTTGCGATTCCTGTCAATTCATCAAAATAGTAAATGCAGGGCCCTATGAAAGATTACAATTTAGGGCCCCCCCGGTAAAATTTTCAAGCTCAAGCAACTGAATTTGAAGTCTGCTTTTGGCTGGCACTTCTACTTTACTATGCATGTGATCAGCTACCTAGCAAGTTTAGGTGATACAATTATTTGGTATATGAACATTTTAAATGCAGAACTGTCAGAATTAGACTGAATAGACTGTTGCCTTAAAATGAAAATTCCATGATATATATTATGGAAGATATATATTTCTTTTATTAGCAACTATCATTAGGTCACTCAGTAGCTTATGGAGTTCATTCAATCCAAATGTTTGTGTTGAGAGAAATTGCATGCATCACTGTATCAGTATGGATTTATAACATTCTGTATGCACATTATGGATACTCCAGAGCCCTCCAGCAAACATCATCAATAATCAGGATTACAAAATGTATTCCTTTGTTTCCTCCATTTATTGACTTATTGTATGTGATCAAATGTATGCCTTGACGAATAACTACACTAGTTTTTTGATACAATTACATAATGCACTGCAAGAAATCCACTAAGTGTTTTTGGTTTCTTTTAGGCATCACACATTTATTAGAAAACACAGCAAATGTTCAAATATTCAAGTTAAATACTTAGCAACAGTATCAATAAATCCACACATGAACAATAGCAATGATATCTATGACCACCAGCCCTGTGATGACCTGGCGACTTGTCCAGGGTGTACCCCGCCTTTCGCCCGTAGTCAGCTGGGATAGGCTCCAGTTTGCCTGCGACCCTGTAGAAGGATAAAGCGGCTAGAGATGATGAGATGAGATGAGATCTATGACCACAGCGAATGTGCAAAATATTAAAGTTAAATACTTAACAATATCAAGAAATCCACACATGAACAATGGCAAAACATCTAGACTTAATTATACAATAAAGAGACCTATGAAAAAAGGTGATTTTTTTTCACACACAGTGTGATATCCAGACTTCATAATTCATCACACCTGCTCCTGCTTAGCAACTTCTAGAATGCACACCTCTGTTGCGCACATAGAAAAACTGACAGCTGCTCTAAGCTGTGCTAATAGCGCTGTGCACACACGGAGCTACACATTTCACGTGTCCCGCGCCCAGAATCACACTGTACCATTAATAAAAAGGGTGGAGGGGTGAAATGACAATATCATAAATAATTCAAGAAAAATGTTATAGCAAATCATAACCATGTGTAATTTGCATATTTTAACAGATGAAATGAAATATTTTATTTCAAAAACTCACACAAGGCAATATTATTAAAATAATATTAATATCCCTCACAGGCCCCCCTGTCAGAGCCAGGCCCTTAGAATCGTCCTAAATTTACCCCCCTAGCGGCACCCCTGACGTCGCGAGTGGCGAAAACCGGGACATATCCGTGTCCCGACAGACTTTTGTCGGGACTCGGGACACACAACCCCAAATCGGGACTGTCCCGGTAAAACCGGGATGTCTGGTCACCCTAATCAAGAAGGCAATGGGATGGCCACAAATAAAGCCAGATGACAGGAAAGGACTGAATGCCTTCACTTTGTTCCTGATTGGATGTTGTAACACAGTGAATGATGTGGACTATATGGACGAGATGAACAATCCTACCAACATGAAGTGCATCTTATCCAAGCTTCCATTTAAGCTGAAAGAGAAATGGAGGAGCTTTGCTTATGACATTCAAGAGGGAAGGAGAAGATGAGTGAGGTTTCCTGATCTGGTGAACTTTGTGTACCATCAAGCCAAAGTTGCCAACGATCCACTGTTTGGGGATATCCTCGACACTACCGCAGACAAACAAGGAAACACAAAGAAGAAGGCAAACTCAGAAAAAAGTGAGTCCAAAAGAAGCAGCTTTGCTGTCAGTGTGGCTGCAAAGAACACCACCAAAAGCCAAACAGAGAAGAAAGCTCCAGCAGCTAAGTCAGCCAATGCTTTCCAAAGTCCTTGTTTGTACTGTAAGAAAAACCATGCACTAAATGTGTGCAACAAAATCAAAGATCAGCCTCTGAATGACAGAATTGACTTCTTGAAGTCCCAAGGGCTTTGTTTTAGCTGTCTTATGGCAGGCCATCTGTCTAAGGGCTGTAAGAAGAAGAGCTCATGCCCTGAGTGTTCCTTTAAGCATCCTGCTATCCTGCATGTTGTAAAGGAAGATGCCACACCAGAGAACAACAGTGCAGATGACAGCTCACCAGGCACAGCAGTAGAAACAAATGCACTTGTGTCTGCAGGGTGTGGAGGAGGTGAACACACTGGGGCCGGGAACGGTGCATGTATTCTTCCCATTGTGCCAGTGCAGATAAAACACAAGAAGGGCACACAAGTAATCAAAACATATGCATTCCTGGATCAAGGAAGCACAGCGACTGTCTGTACCGAGGACTTGGCGAAGAAGTTGAACATCCGAGGAAGAAAGACTGAGTACATTCTTCACACCATGTCTCAGGAACAGAAAGTGAGCAGCTATGTCCTCACAGATTTGGAGGTGTTTGGCTTAGATGGACAAGATTACATTAAGCTGCCCAATGTGTATACACACCCAGATATACCTGCAAAGAGAGCCAATATACCACAGAGAAAAGATTTGGAGAAGTGGTCTTACCCGAACCGAGTCCATCTCCCAAAACTGGAGTCAGAGATCGGTCTTCTCATCGGTGCCAACGCCTACAAGGCCATGGAGCCATGGGAGATCATTAACAGCAGAAGCAACGGACCATATGTCATGAAGACTGCTCTAGGTTGGGTAGTCAATGGGCCCGTCAGCAGATGCCAAGAGGAAGACTCTGATGATGCTGAGTTGGTGAGGCACTATGACACTGACTTTCCAGAACGTCGGTGTGATGACAAGCACGAGCTGTCACAACATGACAAGCAGTTCATGCAGACTGTGACAACATCAGCACATCTTATGGATGGCCATTACTGCATTAAGCTGCCTCTGAAGGATGACTGTGTGAAAATGCCATGCAACCGTGGTAAAGCTGAGCAAAGACTTAACTCCTTGAAGCAGAAGTTCAACAAAAACTCAGACTTCTTTCAGAAGTATAAGGTCTTCATGAACAACATCTTGGAGAAAGGCTACGCCACAAGAGTCCCAGATGAGCAGCTGAATCGCAGCGATGGAAGAGTGTGGTTCATCTCACACCACGGGGTGTACCATCCGAAAAAGAGGAAGTTGAGGGTCGTGTTTGACTGCGCGGCAACTTACCAGGGAGTGTCGCTGAACGACAGACTGCTGCAGGGGTCTGGCCTTACAAATTCTCTAGTAGGAGTGCTGCTTAGGTTCAGGCAGGAGCCCGTCGCCCTGATGGCGGATATTGAATCCATGTTCTACCAGGTGCGGGTTCCGGATGAAGATGCAGATCTGTTGCACTTTCTTTGGTGGCCAGGCAGCAATCTGAATGAACCTGTGGAAGAGTACAGGATGTGCATACACCTGTTTGGGGTCACATCATCCCCCAGTTGTGCTTCATATGCACTGAGGAGAACAGCACAAGATGCAGCTGCAACAAGTTCACCAGAAGCCACACAGACAGTCCTTAAGAACTTCTATGTGGATGACTGTTTGAAATCGGTTGCCATAGAAGTCGAAGCTGTTAATCTTGTGAAGGAGTTGACAAAGTTGTGTGCCAGTGGCGGGTTCCACTTGACCAAGTGGGTCAGCAACAGTAGGGCCTTGCTATGCTCGATCCCTGGCGACGAAAGAGCAGCTGAAGTTAAAGATCTGGACTTGCAGCATGATGAACTTCCAGTAGAACAGGCATTAGGTGTGCAGTGGTGCACAAGTTCTGATGGCTTCAAGTTCAAGATTCAGCTGCCCGACAAGCCATGCACAAGATGAGGCATCCTTTCTGTTGTTAGTTTGGTGTATGACCCAATGGGATTTTTGGCACCACTACTCCTGCCCGTCAAGCTTATTCTGAGAAACCTCTGCAAAGAGAAAAGAGGCTGGGATGAGGAAATTCTAGAGAAGCCAAAACGGATATGGCACAAGTGGCTAGCAGACCTTGACAAGGTGTCAGACCTCAGTGTGAGCAGATGTTTCAAGCCAAGCTCATTCGGACCCACAAAGGTTGCCCAAATCCACCATTTCTCGGACGCAAGTCAAGATGGATATGGGGTGGTGTCGTATCTCCTGCTGACGAATGAGCGAGAGGAGAAACATGTTTGCTTTTTGATGGGAAAGTCCCGAGTCACTCCTCTTAAGCAGGTTACGATTCCAAGAATGGAGTTGATGGCTGCAATGGTCTCAGTCAAGGTTGACCGGATGTTGAAAGAAGAACTTGAGGTTCTCTTGACAGATTCGATCTTCTGGACCGATAGTACAATGGTACTAAGGTACATTGAAAATGATGCTCTTCGTTTCGCAAAACGTTTGTGGCAAATCATGTCTCTTTCATCAGAGAAGCCACCACAAGAGCTCAGTGGAAGTATGTCAACACCTCTCAGAATCCAGCTGATCAGGCTTCAAGAGGCCTAAAGATTGAGAGCTTCATGTCAAGTGAAAGCTGGTTTCAAGGGCTTAGTTTCTTGAGTAATCCAGAGGAGTGGCCAGAGCAACCTGAACAATCTACTTACCTGTCAGAAAATGATGAAGAGGTTAAGACATCACCTGCTGTATCATGCACAAATCCAGTAGTAGACAATACAGATTCAGTGAACCAACTTGTCGAGCATTACTCCAGTTGGCACAAACTGAAGAAGGTAACCGCCTGGATTCTGCACTTTAAAGAGATACTGTGGCACCTGAGTGGGAAAAGAAAAGAAGTTGAGAAGGCTGTCAAACAGTCTGAACATGACACAGAGAAATGCAGATCAATGGTTAACCTCCTAGGGCCTAGCGGTCACATACGTGGACAGCACTTTTTAGAAATTCAGAACAAGAATCCACATATGTGGACATACTTTTTCTCAAAAAGTACATCTTATCAAAGATGATGCTTAGTTTTTATTCTAATCAGGTTCTAATAAGCCCAAATAGCAAAAAGAAATAAAAAATGCATGTAAAAAAAACAGCTTGGGTCTTAGGAGGTTAAAGAACAAATGACCATGTGTAAAAAGAACCTGGAAAATAAAATGCTCACAGTTGAGGATTTATCCAAAGCTGAAATGGAGCTGATTAGATACAGTCAGAGAAAAACCTATGCTGAAGAAATAAAAGAACTACAGCAAGGGAAGTCTCACGTCAAAAGAAACAGTTCAGTTTTCAAGTTGGACCCATATTTGCAAGATGGTGTGTTGAGAGTAGGGGGCCGTCTGAACAGATCAGCGATGCCTGAGGAGGCCAAGCATCCTGCCCTTCTGGATAAACAGCACAGAATAGCCCACCTTATTCTCCACCACATCCACTTGGAAACAGGACACGGTGGCAGAAATCATGTCTTGGCAAGGTTGAGACAACGGTATTGGATACCCAAAGCCAATACAGCAGCCCGAACTGTGATCTCAGAGTGCAACCTCTGCAGAAGGCTGCATGCAAAAGCTGGAGAACAGAAAATGGCTGACTTGCCACAAGACCGTCTGCTTCCTGATAAACTGCCTTTTACCAACACAGGCATGGATTATTTTGGTCCTTTTGAGATCAAAAGAGGACAAGCCAAGGTCAAACATTATGGAGTACTCTTCACATGCTTGACAGTCAGAGCAGTGCACATAGAAGTCACCCATACCCTTGACACTGACTTGTGTATTAACGCTCTACGCCGTTTCCAAGCCAGACGAGGACAAGTGTCAGTCATCCATTCTGATAATGGCACAAATCTGGTTGGTGCAGAGAGAGAGCTAAGACAGGCTTTGAAAGAGCTAGACCAGTCCCGCATCAATGAAGCCATGATGCAGAAAGAAATGCAGTGGTTGTTCAACCCACCTGCTGCATCTCATCACGGCAGCATCTGGGAACGTCAAATTCATACCATTAAGAAGGGGCTGAGTTCTGTTGTGAGACAACAATTGTAGACTGGTACGAAAATCCAGAATTGTGACACCCAAAGGCATTTTTGAGACAAAGTCGGCAAACAGTCTTATTTTGTCAATTTGGGTGTGCCGAATTCAAATCTACAATATGCCGAGCTCTATCTGACCTCTGTTGACCTCTAGAGGTCATTGAACTTTGGGCCTGTAAATGTCTCAGCTGAACCCAGTTTCTCAGCTTTCTAAGGAAGGAAATGTACTAAAATGATTAATGAAGTTAGCAAATGGCCTTGTTTGTTAAATGTTTGGGTGCTGAATTCATTTTTCATTTGTAAAATGACATATGACCTCTGATAACCTCAAGGTCATTAAACTTGGCCTATTGAGGTTTTTCACCTGACGTCACAGGGTCACGTGACGCCCCGGTGTCCACCATTTTGAAGGTCAAGCTAGCTAATGTCAACAACATACTAGCTGGTATGTTACTGTAGCAATGTTTACGTTCAGTCATTTGGATGACTGTTAAAACCTTTCAGTCTCAAGTTTTTCCTTTACTGTATTTACTAGTTTACTGTAATTATGATCCGGCAGCTATTTACACCGGATCCAGTGTAAATAGCTGCCGGAGCGCGCTGCTTAATTTGAGGGGGAGCAAGCCGGAGCACGCTCCGGCAGCTATTTACACCGGATCCAGTGTAAATAGCTGCCGGAGCGTGCTCCGGCTTGCTCCCCCTCAAATTAAGCAGCGCGCTCCGGCAGCTATTTACACTGGATCCGGTGTAAATAGCTGCCGGATCATAATTACAGTAAACTAGTAAATACAGTAAAGGAAAAACTTGAGACTGAAAGGTTTTAACAGTCATCCAAATGACTGAACATAAACATTGCTACAGTAACATACCAGCTATGATGTTGTTGACATTAGCTAGTGCTAACAGCTAGTTACTAGTACACTGCTACAACACAGACACCGACCCTAATAATACAGCTCTTGGTCATTGCCTGGTAACAGCAAATTTATAACGGGCCATGTCTCAACAGACTAAGAAGTTATTTCAATGACATTTAATAACATTTTGTTTATCCTGAGGACCGAAAGTAAATGAAAATGTGAACAAACCTTAGCTGTAATAAGATGGCGACCACCAGCTCCAGGGACGACCCACTGATGTAGGCATGTTACCCAGCCTGACACAAAATATTTGTAGGTATCCAAACTCTTATACACTTTCAGATCAATACCTGTGTATGGCGATGGGTTTTTAACAACATAGGTATACAGATCATGTGGGCCGAAGTCAGGTAAAGACGAGGGCTTCGTGTACTTCCGTACGTCAGTGAACAATCCTGGTGGAAGCAGGTAAACGTCGTTCTCTAAGCCTGCTAACCTCAATTTTTGCAAATACCTCTCCCTCTGCTCGCCCTGTAAATGCCCTACGTCGCTGGATAGTGAAGGTGTTTTCTGCATCTCGCTCCTTTTTCTTTTATGTTTTTCGTTTGTCGCCTTCCTCGCATTCAAACTGATTTGAGCCGTGACGTCCAAAATGGCAGCCTCACATGACATAGTCACGTGGGTGAAAAACCTCAATAGGCCTATGCATTTAATGGCATTTTTAAACTGACTTTACTCCCCCAAAAAGAATATGAACAGACAAAAAACAAATAGAAAGGAACAAATACAACATTAAATGCCAGTCCATGTACATGTGACTTACTTTTCACAATGAGAATGCCTAGGTGATCACCTTACATAACATTGCATTACATTTAGCGGTTATTGTTTATACAAAGCTACTGAAAAAAGGACAGATTCAGCAGCATACAAAATGTGGGGGCATACAGGGTATACAGGTTAATCAGGGTTAGTATATATGAGAGTTTTTTTCTTTGTTGTTTGTTTTTTGTAAAGGCTTTACCCTGTTTAAAACAAAACAAAAAACAAACAACAAAGAAAAAAACTCTCATATATACTAACCCTGATTAACCTGTATACCCTGTATGCCCCCACATTTTGTATGCTGCTGAATCTGTCCTTTTTTCAGTAGCTTTGTATAAACAATAACTGCTAAATGTAATGCAATGTTATGTAAGGTGATCGCCTAGGCATTCTCATTGTGAAAAGTAAGTCACACGTACATGGACTGGCATTTAATGTTGTATTTGTTCCTTTCTATTTGTTTTTTGTCTGTTCATATTCTTTTTGGGGGAGTAAAGTCAGTTTAAAAATGCCGTTAAATGCATAGGCCTATAGGCCAAGTTTAATGACCTTGAGGTTATCAGAGGTCATATGTCATTTTACAAATGAAAAATGAATTCAGCACCCAAACATTTAACAAACAAGGCCATTTGCTAACTTCATTAATCATTTAAGTACATTTCATTCCTTAGAAAGCTGAGAAACTGGGTTCAGCTGAGAGTTTACAGGCCCAAAGTTCAATGACCTCTAGAGGTCAACAGAGGTCAGATAGAGCTCGGCATATTGCAGATTTGAATTCGGCACACCCAAATTGACAAAATAAGACTGTTTGCCGACTTTGTCTCAAAAATGCCTTTAACTCCTTAAATAAGCACTTTTTTGAATTTTGGTACCAGTCTATCGCTAGATGATGAAGGACTACAGACCTTCCTGTGCAAAGTTGAAAGCATCATCAATGGGAGACCTATTACCACCAATCCAGATGATCCCAACAACCTTGAGCCGTTGACCCCAAATCATCTACTCCTATTGAAGACGCAACCCACCATGCCACCTGGTGTGTTCAAGAAAGATGACGTCTATGCGCGGCGGTGCTGGAGACAAATCCAATATATGACAGATTTATTCTGGAGCAGGTGGACGCAGGAGTATTTGCCACTTCTGCAAAAGCGGCAAAAATGGCTTAGACTGAAAAGAAGCTTCCAAGTTGGAGATGCCGTCCTTGTTGCTGATCCATCCCTGGCAAGGAATTCCTGGATGCTAGGAAGAATCACCAAGGTCATGCCAGACTCCAGAGGGATTGTCAGAAGTGCTGAAGTCTGGACGAAGACAAGCACCATACAAAGACCCATAACTAAATTGTGTTTCTTGCAGGGAGAAGAATGAAACAAGAGAAAGACTTACCTGAGTAGACATGCACTGTAAATTGAGTAAAATACATACTTACCTGTAAAGAAAAGAGAGACAATAATATTTTGAAGTAAAATTCATGACAATATTTATTGTTGCAGAAATGTGACAGAAGAAGAGTAATGGCTCTGAGTTTGAGTTTAAGTTGATAATTGATATGCTAAGGCCTAGTCAATTAGGGGTCGGGATATGTTAGAGCCATTTTTATGTTTAACTGAAAATTCATATTTGCATTGTAAGAGATGTAAAATAGATATAGATTGGATATATGTACATTTAGAATTAATATTTCCATTAATACTTTTTGTTATAATATTTCTGGTTAATTTGTAGAATAAGAAGAATAAGAATATAAATGCATCTTAGTAATGTTAAGAATTCATTTAGTAATGTGAGAACGTAGTCATTACGAAGCTGTGATGCAATTTGACTTGCTGCGGAAGTAGTATAAAAACGTGATCACGCATTAAAGACGACAGAACAGAAGCCTCGAGCCAAGGGGCACCACAGTCTTTTGACCGGCACCATCGGCACTGTGCCTTGCTGCAGCACGTCAGATTTAGAAGTTAGGAATTCATCTTTTGTTTTGTATGATTTAAAGTTTTAGTAAAGATACAGACAACTCAGAAAAGCTGCATTCAAGACTTTTTATTTCTGTTGTGTGCTGCGTCTGAAAGAACTTCAAGGTTCAAAGCTAGTGAGAGCAAACCTGCACTCACATACACTTTTCAGTGCCCAAACATACACATGCATGACGGGGTGCCATGACTCTCTCTCTCATTCCTGATTGTCTGAAAGACACACAGAGACACAGGTAAATAGACAGCCGGTAATTTGATACAGGTGGAGCTCATCACGTTACCTGCTGGTTCAACCTGCCTCCTCGCCATTCACAACCGATGCTTGACCACGCCCTCACTGCCACATGGGGGCTTCCAGAATAAAAAGAAAGAAAAGGCGATGCCGTGCCAACAGCATTTGCCCACTGTTCAGCTCCAAAAGTCTGCCAATGCAGTGTTGAGCATCAACAGAGACAACAACAACAACGGGAAGTTCGTTTCGACTTTGTTCTACCATGGTTCTTTGTAGTATACAGGGATGGATCCAGCCCAAGAATCTGACAGATGCACATTTGCAGAAATGTTTTCACTAATTTTACCAGATCGCTATGGATTTTCACAGGGGTGTAGAGCACGCCGAGCCCTTTCTGAAGAGGGCAGCCACGGCCCGCTATGACCATGGCTTGGCCCAGTCTGTTGGTTGAGCGTGGCTATAGCCCATGTAGTCGGCTAGCAGTAAAGTAAACAAGTGCCCCATGACTGATGCCAACTGGTACACATATTTCTGCATGCGCATCGGTCTGGATCCATCCCTGGTATATTATTGGTGTCTTACCTGGTGAATTGTAACCGGTATTCTGATGCATCGAGGCTCTTCAACATATACTGGAAGAAAATACAGGTAACAAAGAAAACACCAACCTCAAAGAACAATCACTGACAGATCAAGAGACGAAGCATTTAATTGAGCTTCAGATAAGACAATTACTCAGAACATTTTGCATGAAACTCACTCATTTAAAATTTCTGAAGTTTTATTGCATGGTAGTTTCCATTTCATTTTCATTTATATGCTCGAAACATGAATTGACCAGAAAGAGGGATATTGCTGTGCAAACAGATGAACCAGTCAGTGTTGAAATCCAGATAGAGACAGTTGTCTTCGAAGACAAGATTATCCAGTGTTCTTTGTTGGGAGATGAAAGCCTCTCCTTAGATGATTCGTTCGAACTCTACGAGCAAAACTACGATGTAAGCAGAGGATATAACAGCCAAGTTGCTGCAAGCTTCCACTACGCCACGTCATTGCGTACATCACTTCCGCAGGAGGCCCATCTGGTCTCTCATCTCATCTCATTATCTCTAGCCGCTTTATCCTTCTACAGGGTCGCAGGCAAGCTGGAGCCTATCCCAGCTGACTACGGGCGAAAGGCGGGGTACACCCTGGACAAGTCGGCCCATCTGGTATTTTATTAAAAATAAATTTTTCTAGAACACTATTTGGTCTCCAAAAATGAATGTTTGACTGTTGAAATCTATGAATACTTTTACTTAATGTAAGTTTAAGAATAAATCCACTCGATGATCCCTTTAAATCTTATCATATCATGATTTACACCTAATTATGGCATTCCTTTAGAACAGGACTGGATCCCAGGCATCCTTCTCCTGATCATCAGCCCTTTTCCAGCTGTTCCATCTGAAACTGTAGTTTTATTTTGCTTTTTGTTGTTTTGTACTGTATATTTGTGTATGAACAGAGAATCCTGACGATACTGGATCGGTGGTGTTTGTGGTTTTTCCCCGTACGCTAGCGCACGTGTGGAGCTGCACATTAGTGAAGGCCTCACAGGAAACCAGTGTGTGGTGTGTGAGGCCTGAAGTGTGTGCAGTTCCCAGTGTGTAGTGATGGAGAGAGACACGAGCGCTCCCTCTGGGATTTAAACTGATCTCTGTTTAATCAAGTTTTGTTTTGGCAGTGTTTGGATCTTGAGTTTATGAAGCATCTTTTATAAACCTGAGTTTGATTAATGGTCGTCATTTAGCCTTCAATGAAAATAGAAAGAGAAAAGTAGCCACACGGAAAAGTTTGAGTTTTAATGTCCTGATAGGTAAACAGTATTTTATTATTTTAATTGATTACATCTGTTAGTTTTAAAGTACAAGAAACTACTACAAATAAGTTTATAACATTAAAAAAAAAACTGACATTAAATCAGGCATCCAAGAGGAAATACAGCCCCAAGTCAGAAAAAGATGATATCGTATGCTGAAATTGAAATTAAAACTGAAAACAATGATTTGTAAATAATTTTTATAGGTGTAGATTCCAAAATCTGCACAATGAGTGTTTATTCCATACTTTAAATGTTATTTTTAAAGGGGTCTGAATATGTTAAGTGCATTTCTTAAACAGAAAATGGTTAAAAATTTAAATATGTTCTGACACACAGTAGGGTGTGTTTCCACCAGCAGCAGGACAGAAAGATGTGGTAGTTTGAGAAAGGTTGATTATTTCTGAAGAAACAGATTTTGCAAAAAACATTTACATCTCAAATTCTGTTTATCACAATAACAAATCTCATAATAGTGCATAGATTTAAAACAAATGCTTTCAAAGAGACTATTTTTTTCTAGAAACATCCTACATTAAGACATTTTTATTGTGGTGCTTGAAAGTTTGTGAACCCTTTAGAATTTTCTATATTTCTGCATAAAAATGACCTAAAACATCAGATTTTCACACAAGTGCTAAACGTAGATAAAGAGAACCCAGTTAAGCAAATGAGACAAAAATATTATACTTGGTCATTTATTTATTGAGGAAAATGATCCAATATTACATAGCTGTGAGTGGCAAAAGTATGTGAACCTCTAGGATTAGCAGTTAATTTGAAGGTGAAATTAGAGTCAGGTGTTTTCAATCAATGGGATGACAATCAGGTGTGAGTGGGCACCCTGTTTTCACAAACTTTCAAGCACCACTGTATGTAATTCATTTAGAATTAATCTATAAAACAGAAGCACTTTGAAAATAATAATTAATTAGTGCCACAGTTCTGCACACAAAAGTGTCTTTGTATTTCAGGGAGAAATTCAATCTGACACCTCAGTTATAATTTTACTCAACATTTCAACTTTTACCAACATTTCATTTTTTCATCGGATCACAAAACCTCACAGATGAGTCAGAACAAATCCTGACCCCAGCGTATAGAGGCTGAGTGAATGTGGTGTGGACTCTGTGGAGGAGCCTCATCGTGTCAGAGACGCTGTAGAAGGACAGAGTTCCTGCACTGCGATCCACATACACTCCTATTCTGGAGGATGATGGACCTCGGAGATCAGTCACAATATCGTTGTGTCGGAAATAGACAAAGTAAGAAAAACACACCAGACTCCAGGACTGACTGTTGTATCCAAACCCACACTCACAACTCAGTCCTTTCCTGCTGATCTCTTTATATGAGACTGATATATCCACATCACCCCTCTTCTCCACCTCCCAGTAACAGCGTCCACACACACTCTCCTTACACAACACCTGCCACCTGGAGTCAAATCTCTCTGGATGATCAGAGTTTCTCTGTTCTGTCTCACTGTGTCTCACCGCTCTGTTCTTCTCAGACAGAATGAGGTTAGGATGTGCTGTGTTTGGCTCCAGAGTCCGATAACAGGAATCTAAAACAATAAAATATCCACAGGTTAGATGTTCACACACATTCACACCTACGGTCAATTTAGAGTGAGTGTGAATGGTTGTCTGTGTCTATGTGTCAGCCCTGTGATGACCTGGCGACTTGTCCAGGGTGTACCCCGCCTTTCGCCCGTAGTCAGCTGGGATAGGCTCCAGCTTGCCTGTGACCCTGTAGAACAGGATAAAGCGGCTTGAGATAATGAGATAATGAGATGAGGTTAGATGTTAATCGCAGGATTTATAAGAAGTGTGTGTGAGACACCTGTCTGTCGTGAGGCTCTGAAGCGCGTATGGAGTAGAAGGGGGCGTGGCAGACAAAACCACGTGACCAATGACAAACGAAGCCTCAGTTATGATCACTGAGCTTTATATAAAATCTGGAGCTCGTGGGCTCGTCAGACTGAAGCCATCTGGGCGCCATCTTACCACTCACCTTGTGTGTATTTGGTTTGTGCGTTAAACCGTTGTATCTGATCAAATGTGCCCCAAATTTGGTCAGTTTCTCCTGACCCCTCCCCCCATTACCACCTCATATTTTCTCAACTTCACCCCCCATTCCTTACATCTCTTTATAGTGCTCCCCTTTGTGGGGATTTTTTTCTTTTGCAGTCCAGTCTCCGATCAATTTTTTTGATAGCTCTTTTACCACGATAATCATTTTTACGGAGATTATTTCAGTTTTTCTCTGATACAGTGCAACTTTCTCTTTCATATAGTTCTTCCTTCCTTTGTATTTATTATACCAACACAAAGGCTGTACAATACTTCCTTCCTATTTAGGACAGCTGTTGAAACAGGATTATTTTCTCATGTTATTTTCCATTTTCACTTCATTCTCACAGTCATGTCTTAACAGTATTTATTGGTCACGTTTATTGGTCATTGTCATGCAGCTTGAAACCAATAAATACTGTTAAGACATGACTGTGAGAATGAAGTGAAAATGGAAAATAACATTAGAAAATAATCCAGTTTCAACACAACTGTCCTAAACAGAAAAGTATCGTACAGCTTTTGTATTGATATAATAAAGATATAATAAAGAAAGAAGAAATATATGAAAGAAAGATACACTGTATGAGAGAAAAACTGAAATAATCTCTAAAAATAATTATAGTAGGAAAAGAGCCGTTCAAAAAAATGATCAGACTGAACTGGAAAAGAAAAAAATAAACAGTTGCAGTGAAGGGAAGCGCTATAAAGATATGTAAGGAATGGGGGCTAAAGTTGAGAAAATAAGAGGAGGGAATGAAAGGAAAAAACTCAGGAGATACTTTTCTTGGGGCAAATTTGATCAGATACGACGGTTTAACACACAAACCAAATCCACGCGATGTGAGTGGTAAGATGGCGTCCAGATGGCTTCTCTCGTCTCTACAGAGGGGAATGGGTTCGGAGCCCTCCAGGTTTTATATTGACCCCTTCGCATGTTTGTAAACAAACCAACCGTTGCCAGGGCCCTGGGCCCTGTACTATGAAGCGGGTTTTCTGGCTTACCAGGGTAACTTCGAGAGTAACTTGATCACGTGCAGCGTAACTTCCCGATTAACCCATACTACGAAAGTTGGCTATGTTCATACCGAGGTATGCTGCCATGGCAATTTACGCTGCATCTCAAACCTGCTCGTCTCAGGTTATGTTCTTGGTTGACCCGAGGTTTCCGATTAACCACACCCTTTTTAAACACCACCTCTCCACCGACATTTCCTCTAGAGACAATGCCAGCGTACCTGGATGACCCGTGCGATATCGGAGCGCAGATTAGAGATGGGATTTATGGCTCTTTGATGGGATCCGCATCTTTGTGATCCATTCTTTGAAAAGAGCCGTTCAAAAGACTGGCCCATTTGGCTCTTTTTAAATATTTATTCAGTTTTAAGAAGACAGCGTCTAAAGAAGCCAGAGCCCTCTGCTTAGACAGTGACATCAATATTTCTGGACATACCTTTTATATAAAGCAACCTAGACTTACATTATTGTAAGCCCTAAACGCTCATAAATAACCATTAAAAAACAATGAGGGCTTCAATGAATGTCCATGCAGAACGACTTTTCTGTAAAAAAAAAAAAAAAGAACCCACTCAAGAACATAGTTATCAAGAACGCAAGAATATTTTATAGAAAAACACTTGTTTTACAAAAATATTTAAGTCTGAGATACAAAATAGATACAACTACAATAAATATAACACAAGAACTAGTTATCACACAAGAACATTTTAATAGAAAAAAACAAACTTTCTATATTAAAAATATTGAAATTGTAACAAAAATAGATCCAACTAAACAGTCAGATAAATAGATAAAGTTATAACAAGAACACAAGATTATTTTAATAGGAAAAAACAAACTATTAATGCAAAAAATATATTATTATTAGAAAAATAGATACAACTAGACAAACAGATAAATAAAATACACAAAAATAGAACAAACAAAATGACGATAGAATAAATTAAATGAACGTCCGTGCAAAGTAGTTTTCCCACAATATTATCATTAATATCACAACATTATAAACTGTATACAAAACAATTTGAACTATTAGGCAAACAGATAAAACTTGAATAAATAAAAGGCAAATTAATGCTTGCTTGCACGCGCGCACGCGCGCGCACACACACACACACACACACACACTTACCATTATGAATGATGTTTTTATATTTCATTTTCACCTGTTGCCAGGTGCGTTTGGCACTGCTGTTGCCTCTGAAATGTTCAAAGGACATACACCAACTTAGTCAAAGGGACTGAACAGTCAGTCATCCTAATTCATGTGACTCTGTGCACATAGCTTAAGTAGGCGACTCCATGAATTTACCATACCAAATTTTATTCAGGATTTTTCGGACATTAAACAAGCTATATATGACTGGGGCCACGTCGAAGGACCATTTTCTGTGACTTGTGATTGATCATGAAGCTTTCTCTCATCCTATACTTCTGTTCTGGAACATGTAGAAGGGAGAATGTACTTACGCAATTACCCGATCGGCAATTCGTTGCCAACATGCTTGCCGCTCCTTATTGGCAGCCGCTGTGTTAGATTTTGCTCTTAATGTTGTTTTGAACTCCTCGTAGCTTTGCATTATGACAGCGCATTCTTCCTCCGTGAAGTACGGCGACCGTGCCATTGTGAACAGTGGGGATTTGCGCTGATAACCTCCCCTTTAACGTGAACGCGCATTAACCCTGATTAGGTTAACACAGGTTTATTTCGATTTCGATTTTTTTTTTTTTTTTTTTTTTTTTTTTTTTTTTTTCGAACATGTATAAAAATGTATGTAACTATTTATACATACAAAAGAAAGAAAATGAAAAAAAGTGACAAAAAAAGAATAAATAAAATAATATAAAGAGCTAATACATTACAATACACCGCACATTGTTCGAAAAAGGAGTGGGAAGAAGTACAATACTTTTTTTAATTTCCCACCCCTTTTTAACTACCCCGAAATCCAAACTACATTAATACACTTATAAAAATATATACCACATATACACTTCATGATTATCCATATAAATATATAATTACAAAAATAA
Organism: Neoarius graeffei; assembly: GCF_027579695.1. Taxonomy (NCBI): domain Eukaryota; kingdom Metazoa; phylum Chordata; class Actinopteri; order Siluriformes; family Ariidae; genus Neoarius; species Neoarius graeffei. The sequence goes on from NC_083585.1 coordinate 66,039,696, forward strand.
ATATATACTACATACCATATCCATATACATATATATACATATACACATAACTATCTATATAAATATATAATTACAAAAAAAAAATATCTACTACATACTTATCCCTGTAAATATGAAGATATCTATCCCCATAAATAAATATATACCATATACTAAGCTAGTTCTAATATAACAATCAACCCTATTCTATTTATCCCTCATCATCCTCCATTAACATATTTCCTCTGCAATATACTTGTTTAAAAATATTTTTTTGTACCTTTTTTTAAACAGATTTATATTTGCACTTTGTTTTATTTCTGTCTCCAGTCTGTTCCATAAAGTCACCCCACAGCTCGATACGCACATGCTTTTCATATTTGTTCTAACCTTTGGTTTTTTAAAATTTAGGTCTCCCCTTAGATTATATCCCCCCTCTCTCTCACTGAACATTCCTTGTATATTTTTTGGCAATAGATTATTTCTTGCTTTGTACATTATTTGTGCTGTTCAGAATTTGACCAGATCCATAAATTTCAACATGTGTGATTTTATGAATAGTGGGTTTGTGTGATCTCTGTATCCTGTTTTGTTTATTGTCCTTATTGCTCTTTTCTGTATTGTACATATCGGCTGCAGAGTGGTTTTGTAGGTGTTTCCCCAGACTTCGACACAATAAGTCAGATATGGCAAAAATAATGAGTAATATAGAGTATGCAAAGATTTACAATCAAGAATATATTTTGTTTTCCACAGAATTGCCGAGCACTTTGCCAGTTTTGCTCGTACGTATCCTACATGAGGTTTCCAGCAGACTTTAGGATCCAAAATCACACCAAGAAATTTAATTTCCTGTACCATTTCTATCTTAGTATTGTCTATTATCAATTCTACATTACAATCTATTTTATGTCTCCCAAACAACATAATCTTTGTTTTGCTTAGATTTAATGATAATTTATTTTTGTCAAACCATAGTTTTAGTTTATTTATTTCAGTTGTGATTATCTCTAAAGTCTGCTGCAAATTCTCACCGGAACAAAAAATATTGGTGTCATCTGCAAACAAAACAAATTTCAATTCTTGCGAAATTGTACATATGTCATTGATGTATATTATGAATAATTTCGGACCTAATATTGACCCCTGTGGTACCCCGCATGTAATGTTCATGAAATCAGATTTATGGTCACCTATCTGCACAAACTGTTGCCTGTTTCTTAGATAGCTCGACAGCCAGCTCCACCCAACTCCCCTAACACCACACTTTTCTAGTTTACTTAATAATATACTATGATCAATAGTATCGAATGCTTTTTTTAGGTCCACAAATACTCCAATTGCTATTTTTTTATTGTCTATACATTTTGTGATTTCCTCTATTAGTTCCATTAGTGCCATCGATGTTGATCTGTCCGTTCTGAATCCATATTGACTGTCTGTAAGGAGGTTGTGTTTTTCAATGAATTTGTCCAGTCTATCTGAAAAAAGTTTTTCGAGTATTTTGGAGAATTGGGGGAGTAAAGAAACAGGCCTGTAGTTTGTGAAATGGTGTCTATCTCCGGTTTTAAACAATGGTATCACTTTTGCAATTTTCATTTTGTCTGGAAATGTACCTGATTGAAAAGATAAATTGCAGATGTGGGTGAGTGGTTTCACAATTCCCTCAATAACTGTCTTTACTGTTAACATGTCTATATCATTCCAGTCTGCAGAAGTTTTGTTTTTACATTTTCTTACAATTTGGATAATTTCTTCCTCATCAGTTGCAGTTAGAAAAATTGTACTTGGATTTCTGTCCCCCATATCTTCTATGTCCCCACATTGTGTTGTTTCGGGTTCCTTTATTTTTGCCGCTAAATCTGGTCCCACATTTACAAAGAATTGATTAAAACCATTCACCACATCCTCCATATTATTTATGGTCTTATCATTTACAGTGTAGTACTCTGGGTAATTTGTAGTTTTGGATCCATTTCTCACAATACCATTCAATACAGTCCATATACCTTTAATATTGTTTTTATTTTTCTCCACTAATTTATTATAATAGTCTTTCTTACATATCCTCATAATATTAGTTAATTTATTTTTATATTTTTTATATTTTTCCTCTGCCTCTATAGTTCGATGCTTTAAGAATTGTCTGTATAATATATTTTTCTTTTTGCAGGCATTTTGTAGCCCCTTGGTGACCCACGGACTATTTGTATATTTATGTATATTACTGTATTTCTTTATAGGACAATTTTTATTATATAGTTCATTGAATATTATTAAAAATTCCTCATATGCTTTATCAACATCTTTTTCTTTATAAACTACATTCCAGTCCTGTATTATTAAGTCATTTTTTAGTGCAATCATGGTTTCTTCAGTTTTCATTCTTATATATTTATAATTTTTATTATCCTTTTTCTTGCTATAATTACAGTAATATACATTAAAAATAGGTAGGTGGTCACTGATGTCTGTTAATAGTAGACCGCTCTCTATATTATTTTCCAGGATATTAGTAAATATATTATCTATTAAAGTGGTGCTGTGAGAAGTGATCCTGCTTGGTCTGGTAATAGTTGGGTACAGTCCCATACTTAACATTGAATTAATGAACTCTTCTGTCATTTTATGTTTCTTATGATTTAAGAGGTCGATGTTAAAATCACCACAGATGTACATGACCTTCTGAGTTGATTTTATAAACATACTTTCCATCCAATCTATAAAAACTTCTATGCTTGATCCAGGAGATCTGTATATACAGCTCACCATTATATTTTTCATTTTTTCACAGCATATTTCTATTGTAATACACTCCATCCAATCATCAACAGCTACCGTCATTTTATTATTAATTTTATATTCCAAACTATTATCAACATATATTGCCACTCCCCCTCCTCTTTTGTTCTTTCTATTGATATAATTTAATTCATACCCGTTCAGCTCAAAATCTACTCCCATCTCATCGTTGATCCAAGTTTCTGATATGGCTATTATATTGAATGGAGTATTGAACTGACTGAGATATTCCTTCATTTTATGGAAGTTCAACAAATCAACTTCATAACTGGTGTCGTAGTACCGTTTAACCCCAAACAAGATAACCAGGTTTTGTCAACCCCGGTTTAGCGGGGGAACCCTGGGTTACTTCTGGGTAGGTTGACCTCCGTTCGTAGTACAGGGCCCAGGATGCGCGCACAGCCTGGACTCAGAAACAATGGCGCTGCCCATTGACCGGCATTATGAGCTGTCAGATTATGCAAAACAATTGTCGTTACAAGATCGAGAATGCTACATAAATAAGTTAACTCTAACAAGTGGACATCGCCTACCGGATCCATATTTAATTAAAGAGTGGACAGACGATGTTAGTAAGTTCCCTGGTATACAATGGCCAGATACAGGGGCGCCGCTAGGGAAGGAAAGTTAGGACGATTCTAAAGGCCTGGCACTGACAGGGCGGCCTGTGAGGGATATTATTATTATTTTAATAGTATTGCCTTGTGTAAGTTTTTGAAATAAAATATTTCATTTCATCTGTTAAAATATGCAAATTATACATGGTTATGATTTGCTATAACATTTTTCTTGACTTATTTATGATATTGTCATTTCACCCCTCCACCCTTTTTACTAATGGTACAGTCTGATTCTGGGCGCGGGACATGTGAAATGTGTAGCTCCGTGTGTGCACAGCGCCGCTGTTAGCGCAGCTTAGATCAGCTGGCGGTTTTTCTATGTGCGCAACAGAGGTGTGCATTCTAGAAGTTGCTAAGCAGGAGCAGGTGTGATGAATTATGAAGTCCGGATATCACACTGTGTGTGAAAAAAAATCACCTTTTTTCATAGGTATCTTTATTGTATAATTAAGTCTAGATGTTTTGCCATTGTTCATGCGTGGATTTGTTGATATTGTTAAGTATTTGACTTTAATATTTTGCACATTAGCTGTGGTCATAGATATCATTGCTATTGTTCATGTGTGGATTTATTGATACTGTTGCTAAGTATTTAACTTGAATATTTGAACATTTGCTGTGTTTTCTAATAAATGTGTGATGTCTAAAAGAAACCAAAAACACCTAGTGGATTTCTTGCAGTGCACTCTGTAATTGTATCAAAAAACTAGTGTAGTTATTCATCAAGGCATACATTTGATCACATACAATAAGTCAATAAATGGAGGAAACAAAGGAATACATTTTGTAATCCTGATTATTGATGATGTTTGCTGGAGGGCTCTGGAGTATCCATAATGTGCATACAGAATGTTATAAATCCATACTGATACAGTGATGCATGCAATTTCTCTCAACACAAACATTTGGATTGAATGAACTCCATAAGCTACTGAGTGGCCTAATAATAGTTGCTTATAAAAGAAAAAAATATATATATCTTCTATAATATATATCATGGAATTTTCATTTTAAGGCAACAGTCTGTTCAGTCTAATTCTGACAGTTCTGCATTTAAAATGTTCATATACCAAATAATTGTATCACCTAAACTTGCTAGGTAGCTGATCACATGCATAGTAAAGTAGAAGTGCCAGCCAAAAACAGACTTCAAATTCAGTTGCTTGAGCTTGAACATTTTACCGGGGGGGCCCTAAATTGTAATCTTTCATAGGGCCCAAGATTTCTAGCGGCGCCCCTGGCCAGATATATACTCATACCTTATTGACAAGACTTCAGTGTACACCCACGAAAAACTTCGTGCCTACAAGTCTTTAGACGCATATGATTATGCTATGTGCGGGCATGTACAGAACGTGTTTTACACTGAAATTGATGAAAACATGCTAACAATATTCATTACATTGTGTAACTATGACCAGCTAATCAGACAAACATTACCAAAGTGTTTTGCTACATCAATAAACGAAGACTAGAAAGAATAAAAAAGAAAGATTTAATAAATAGCCTGATCTTACCTGTGATGAAGTGGGCGCTGCAAACCCGCGCATTTTTGATGGTGCTTTCATCCCAGTCTACACGTTTGATGGCTTGTAGCCATAGACGTCGGCGATTTTTTTGGAATGGGTGAGATCCTGCTGGAATTCTGTACATTTTAACCCCATCACTGCTACGATTCTGACACCCGAAAACACAACAACTAGGCATTTCTTCCAAATATTTCTTATCGTCTCTACCGTCGCTGAGTCTTTTTTGGGTCCAGGCTGCGCGCGCAATTTACTCTGGCGTCGCCACCATTGAATGTGAAGGGGACATGTCCCCCTCACATTTCATAATTCTTCGTTTGGACCCCCCCACATTTAACATAAAATATTAGTTCACCCAGCGCCGTTTCTATTGCTTCGTGAAAGAATCCATTCCACTTGATCGATAAGAGAGAAAACACAGACCACTGAAAATCCACTCCGGGTTTTCCGGGCGCTCCCTACAACAGCTCACCTGTGCGCGAGGGAAGTGACTCTCAGCGCGAGCACAGAAATGTTGGTGCAGCTGCTGGAAAGTGGAGGAGGTGACGTCAGCCACATTGCAACCTCACAATGTCTAGCTTTTGCTAAAACCTCATTCTTTTGTTATCTGCCCTCAAAATTAACCCTAGGACACGTTAAATTAATATTCAACTAAACAGTGAAATAAGCTTAGCCTAATGGGGTATTCTTGGTTGATGATGGATTGTTTGCAGTATTTGCTCCTCCCCAGACACAATGGACATAAGGACATTCTTTACAAAGAAGCGGAAAGTCAGTCAGAATTTCCCCACAGGACAGGGTTTTTTTGTCCCAATGGAAATGTTAGTGCAGTTAGCTGGCTAGTCAATGTTAGGAGATGTATCAGCTAGCTTAACGTTAGCGATCATTTAATTCAAACCCAGTAGGCCTGCCTTACTGTAATGCCAAGAATGAGGTCAAGTCTGCTCTGATGATATTTATTGATTCCTTGTTTTGTCTGGTCTTTGGCAGTTTTCTGGAAAGTAAGATGGGAAATCAGTGTATGGGGAAGGAATAGTAGAAAGGAAAGTAATGGAGAGAGATGGATGTTATTCCAGGTGGATTGTGAAGGAAAGGGGGATAAAAGTTATGAAGTGGTAGAAATTGTGGTGGCACCAATATAAGAAGGAGTTATATCTATAAATCTATTTGTTATACTAATCTGTAAATGCTACTGTAGTACCACCATTGCATGTAGGTTGACAAAACTGCACTTGTTCATTGTGTGAAGTTCTCTTTTATGTGTCATTGCTTGACCCAGTGTAATTTTGTGTTATGAAGACTGCATGATGCCATGCCATTTTTGTTATGAGTATCACTAAATCGGAAAAAAGTAAAATGCACCCACTAAAGTCACTGTTGGTGGTGAACAAAATCGCACCTGTCCATTGTGTGAAGTTATTTTTTATGTGTCACCGCTGCTTGACACAGTGTGATTGTGTGTTATGAAGTTTGCATGATGCCATGTCATGCCTGGTCATTGTGTGAGATTATGAATATTCTTATTTTTAAACACACAGTTCAGGGTTTTTTCTAGAAAAATTTAGTATGAGGGCGCTCACCATGGCGAGGGAGCGAAGCGGGGGGGATGGTGCCGGTTGTTCCCCCCCGCTGTGCAAAGCCTTTGAAAAATGCTCCAATGGGACATTCTGAGGCTATCTGAGAGGGAAATTGTAACAAATTGTCTGTCAACATTGAAAAAGAAAGAAGTAATCTTCTTCTGCCCCGGACAGTCTTTGGCTTTCTTCTGTTTCGTGCCGCGGGATGACATCTTTAAATACCCAAGTGTCAACAAAAACAACTCGCGAACTACTTCTGTCAAAAGCTCCCGCGCCGGTGGGTGAAAGGTCATTCAGTCTCGAGAAATCTCGCTCTACAAGTCAGCTGACCTTGTATGTAACCCATGTCAAATCTCGCGAGAGAAGCCGCGACAAGTAAACAACTAAACAACATGACGCCTCAGTCTGGAAAACACCAATTCGGATTGTTTTTGCACCGTCTGGCTGTGTATCTACTATGATTGGAATATTTTTGGAGCAATTATAACGTATTTGATGATCAGACACATTGTCACGTGGTGTTGCTGGGATGTTTTCACGGAGTCGGTAAGGGGGCGCACGGCGAGAGTAAGAGGGCGCAGCGCCCCTGTTCCCCCGTTTAGACGAAAGCCTGCAGTTGAGTGTCACTATTGCTTGGCCCAGTGGCATGTTGTGTTACATCTAAAACTAAATAGAAAACACAAAATAAAAAGTAAAACGCACCCATAAAGTCATTGTTGGTGATAAATTGTGTCACATTCATCTCATTATCTTAGGCGTAGCGGTGGGTTTAAAAACAGGCTGATGAATATATGGACTAGTTGAATGAGGACTTATTGTTGAGTCTCTAAAATCGTCATTGAATTAAGTGACTTTTGTAGGTAAAATTAGGTGTTTAACAACCTGTTAAAAATACACCAGAATGCAGGAAATGGCATCTAATTAATTAAAAATTTTCTGGTGGAGGACCCCCCGCCAGTGTGTCCCCCCCACATTAAAAATGCTTCTGACGCCCCTGCCTCTTACGTATGAATGACGTTTACTGCGAAGGGGTCTATTGAGGTATTTCACCTGACGTCACAGGGTCACATGACGACCCGGTGTCCGCCATTTTGGACGGCAAGCTACATACTAACGCTGCAGACCGAGAGGGAGAACCAGCTTGGAAAAAAACGTGTTACAGACACCTAGAATAGATTAATTTGTCAGTAAGCACTCTATAAATAACCATGGTGTTTGCTTGTTGTGCTGTGGGCTGCCACAACAGACAGGGACAGCGTGCAGGACTCTCCTTTTACCGGTTTCCTACTGACCCAGACAAGAGGGCCAAATGGATTGCAGCTGTGAAGAGAGTGGATTGGGAGCCAACAGAGTACTCCAGACTTTGCAGTGATCATTTAATTTCAGGTTAGTTTATCAGTCAACGCAATTTTGATAAAATATATAGCAAAAAGTAAATGGGTCAGTGTTTGTTAAGCCATCTGAGCAGTGAAACAAGGCAGTGTTAATTTGTCTAGGGTTGCATGTAGCAGACATTTTGTTCTGTTTGTCATGTATTATTTTCCTTTTGATGAATAAAGTTTATAAATACTACTTATATCATGTCATAGCCAGAGCTCGCTAGCGCGCCGGGGAGCTCGCTAGCGTGCTGGGGAGCTCGCTAGCGTGCTCGGGCGCCGGAGTTCACTGGCGCGCCGGGGAGCTCACTAGCGCGCTCGGGCGCCGGAGCTCGCTGGTGCGCTGGGGAGCTCGCTAGCGCGCTCGGGCGCCGGAGCTCACTGGCGCGCCGGGGAGCTCGCTAGCGCGCTCGGGCGCCGGAGCTCGCTGGTGTGCCGGGGGAGCTCGCTGGCACGCCGGGGAGCTCGCTAGCACGCCGGGGAGCGCGCTCGGGCACCGGGGAGCTCGCTGGCGCGCCGGGGAGCTCGCTAGCGCGCCGGGGGAGCTCGCTAGCGTGCTCCAGCTATGACATGATATAAGTAGTATTTATAAACTTTATTCATCAAAAGGAAAATAATATTCGATTCAATATTCTATTCTAATCGCCCAAACCTGTGTATGGCGATGGGTCAGTGAACAATCCTGGTGGAAGCAGGTAAACGTCATTCTCGAAGCCTGCTAACCTCAATTTTTGCAAATACCTCTCCCTCTGCTCGCCCTGTAAATGCCCTACGTCGCTGGATAGTGAAGGTGTTTACTGCGTCTCGCTCCTTTTTCTTTTATGTTTTTCGTTTGTCACCTTCCTCGCATTCAAACTGATTTGAGCCGTGCCGTCCAAAATGGCAGCATCACATTACTTGGTCACGTGGGTGAAATACCTCAATAGAGCTCAGTGCATTCAACAGAGTTCACTAGCGACACCTACTGCTCAGAGAAATGTACAGCATTAATTTCTACATCACAACAGTGTTCTGCTGCTTCACATTATTATTCACACAATGTTCCATTTTGAAATAACTTACGTCATAAGGTTTTTTTTATATGCCTTTTTGTTATTCAGTGCGTACTCTTATTTCTCTCTCACACACACACTCGACTCTCTGGAACAGTACTGATGAATCTTTAAAGAGTCTTAGCTTCAGCAATTTCAATCGTTCTATCAAAAGTACTATTATCGCTTCAGATCAGCATTCCTTTCTTTTCCTCACACTGTCATTTCATTTTTTTCTTCTTTTTGTTTTATTCTATTTATTGAAATATTGTATTCTTTTTTCTTGTCTCTGTGTGACAAGCTTTCTTCTTTATAACAGTAATCCATTATTTTTTCTGCCTCGTGAGATTAGATTAATTACTAGTTATTTCTAGGCAGCATTTTATCCTTCGTATGGATTAGATTTCTGTGTGTGATATAAATAAACTATTATTGATACACATTCTGTGTGTTGTAGAAAGAAAGAAAGAAAGCCCATCAAGTGGGCGGTCCTCCTCTGAGCTGAACTGTGTGTGTGTGTGTGTGTGTGTGTGTGTGTGTGTGTGTGTGTGTGTGTGTGTGTGTGTGTGTGTGTGTGTTTTACACCTACACTGCAGAAAATCTTCTCTGCTCTTTGGTTTTGAGGGTAAAATCATGTGAACTGCTGCAGCTGTAGAGACACAGAGACAAAATGGAGACTGAAAAATGACACGAAAACAGTTTAAAGGATCATGAGAACAAGCAAAAAAACTTTTTCCCAGCTGAAGGTCTGACAATGTGTGTGTTTTTACTTTCTGATGGATTTTATGGAGGAATTAAGGCCTCGGTTCTGATCTAATGTTCATCATATTTGTTACGTGTAAAGTTCAATAAGATTAGTTTGTGGATTTGTGATTGAGGTCCTGTTTATCTGGGAAATTTATTTGTAATTTGCACATGTAATTTCTGAGGCTAATACTAATGCTTTGTGATTTGATGCAGTTTTGTTCCTGCTTATGTTTTATTTCTGTTACATTAATTTTATGTCTCTCTTTACTGTGATGCAGAACAAATGTTTGTTTGTTTACCTTGTGGATGGATTTTGTTGAATTCCTCCTCACAGATTTCCTCGACTCGTTTTTTCAGATCTGAGAGAGATTTCCTCACTCCATCAAATGAGAGATGTTGATTGACAGTGAAGCTGGGTGAGTCGTCACATCCAGGAGAAACACAGAGAGACGGGAAACTCTACAGAGAGGAAACACAGAATAGAGAAGGAGAAAAGTGTAGGAGAGGAACGAATGAATCTCAGACTGAATCAGACCAAAGACACACTTGGGATCTCAGACAGGAACATTTATTGTTGCTGTAATGAGCTTTTAGGAGGAAACTTTGTGAGGAACAGCGCCCTCTGTAGATTAGACAGTGAGTGTTACCTGGAGGAAGTGGATGTGATCGTGTGTGAGTGAAAGCTGCTCCAGCTCAGTGACTCTCCTCTGAAGATCAGCAATCTCCTGCTCCAGTTGCTTCAGGAGTCGTTCAGCTTGACTCAGTTCAGCTTTCTCCTGAGCTCTGATCAGCTCCGTCACCACCGAGCGCTTTTTCTCCATGGAGCTGATCATCTCAGTAAAGATCCTCTCACTGTCATCTACTGCTGCCTGTGAACGCTTCTGTTAGAACACACACACACACACACACACACACACACGTACGTGGTGGTCAAATGGGAGACTCTATAAAATAAATAAACACTCCGTATGTGTGTCTTAAGGAGAATCTCTCTACCCAAGTTGCCATTGTAGTTTTATGCAATGTAGAAGCGATTTTTTTAAAGAAATTGTGGATCTCCTGTGTTTCTCTGAAAGGAGGTTTTGGGTTTTTTCTTCCTGTCAGAGTTCTCTTTTTCAGAAAAGTAGTATCTGCTCCTCATGTCATGTGACTTAAATGAGAAAATGTGTTTCCATTTCATTTTTGTGAAATACTGCTTGATTGAATTATCTGAAAAAACACCATGTGAGTGTAAAAACTTTCTTTGCAATATTTGGGAGGATTTTGAAAATTCGGTATTTGCTTTTGTCAGGTTCACCTGGAGGTGAGCTTGGATATCTGGTGTAACAGGCCAGAGCTCTACCCCCGTGCCACAAGGTGGCATTATAACACCCAGATGCAGAGACTGATGAGGTTAAAGTGCATAATCATGTGTAACTTTAGGAGCGAGATCAATGTAATTCTCCTATTTTATATTAAACTTTGGTCAGATATCTGTCACATTTTGCATTTTGTGCAATTTTTTTTACCTTGCGCAATACCAGAAAAAATCAGTTGAAATCAAGCCATTTGAGGCGAATTGGTCCAACTCTGAAAAAACTTGCCATTTGGATTTCCCAGCAAACACTGATTTTCGTGACGTCGCGTGCGGGACGCCTCCTTCTGAGTCCTACGTCAGCGCTGGTTTGTTTTTGAGAAAACGACCTGGTGGTTTTCTGCAAATTTCTTCAACGTTATCAGGTAATTATTAAAATGGTTAACAGATGTATCGTAGGAGGGTGTGGCAACACCAATCTTGATGGGATTAGTACTCATTGTTTTCCAAAAGACCGGACAATGAGAGAGAAATGTGAGCGCTTCGTGTGAGGCACCCGGAAAAATTGGCTACATGCTACAGACTACAGCATTATTTGCGGTGGTCACTTCACAAGGCCCGATGACTTTGAGAACTGTTTGCAGTGGGAAATGGGCTTCACGAGGCAACTTGATCTGAAAAAAGACGCAGTTCCATCTGTCAAAATGCCCAAAGCAACACTGTCTCCATCTGTGTCAGCGTCACCAAAGGAGCCAGCCGTGTTCGTCTTCCCTGACAGAAGGCGAAGTGCCGCATCCACTGAGGCCCTCGAAGCCGAGGACCAAACAGAGCCGAGAAAAAGACCAAGAAAATCGGCAGTTCACAAGTTGATTGTTGCCAAGGTAAGAAAAAATTCTGACATCTCATTATATTCTTCATCCAAAGGTGAAGTAACATTGTGATCAGGTGACAATTCCATATTTAATTGCAAAATCACTAGCTGCTAAACTTGGTCTACACAGGCTGTGCACTGAAACTGTGCAAGCTCTCGCAGCCTGCTAGTGGTTCCGCAGGTGACGTCATGAATCTGGCTCCGGACTCCCTTGGGATTTTTCCAGACACATTTTGTTTTTTGGTTTTTTCTGCTGTAGACAGATGGCCTTGTGCAAAATTAGCCTTCTGGATGAGTGTGTAAAGGGACATACTGTCATATTTAAAAAAAAAAAAAAACACGAAATTGGTCCAGAATATGCACTTTAAGCAGATGAGGTTTTTTTTTTTTTTTTTTTACTTGATAGCAGGACAGGAATATCCAAACAGCAAGAAGACAATAAATCAGAGTACAGTCCAGGCAAGGGTCAAATTCCAGTGTCAGTCAGAGTTAGCATACGAGCCAAAATGGCAGACAAGGGTCAACAACAGGAGAAACCTCAGAAACAGGCTTAGTTACTGGGCTTGAACAGAATATCAACTCAAAACTGAGCAAAGAACTCAGGAAAGCGAGGAGTTGAAATAGCCTCATAAACCCGACTCAGGTGAATACAGTAGATAATTAGACCAGACAAAGACACTGAGGACCCCACATGGCCAAAAAAGGAACAGCAGTCATAAAGTCTTGACACGTTCCTTGTTTTTATTTCACTGGACCGGCGGCTACAGTTATCGACAATCCATGATTATTGACACCTTTTCAGATTTACCAATTTAAAAAAAAAAACAATTTTACAAAGGTGAGTTTCAGTTCCAACAGTTATTATTGGTTAGTTAATCAACCGGAAGACCCCCCTCGCCCTTTGAGCTTGTCGTCTGATGACACAGCTCGTTATCTGAGATGGAATTTTTTTAGCACGATCAGTAAGTTGAGGAAAACCCGGACGTTATCATCGCAGGTAAGCATGGTGGAAAGATCATGGACATGTTTTTACTGATCAAATTCACCGATATTTCATGATCTCCTTGTCGAAACCTACTTTGTTTCTTACTCTTTCATTTGAGAGTCACCATTCTGTATCTAAACGCGCATTTGAGAAGTCACGTGAGATGTCGATAATACTGATCACTTTCACCGGTGTCCACCATTATCGACACCCTGTCGAATTAAGTGACATTTACAACTGTTATGGATCGAGCTTTGTGTAACATTGTTGAAGTAGATGAAGTACTTTAAAAAAATAAAAGTGCTGTGGTTTATCATAAATTTTTTCTGTGATTCATAACAGAATGGAATGTTTATAGAGTAGTTGGAATACAATTGCAATAAATAGAATTAGACCAGAATTAACTTCCTGTCATATAAAAAATTACATGCTGGAAATATTCAGAATTTTTTTTTTTTTTGCAGTTTGTTGTAAATATCTACCACATATTACAATATCAGGAGACATTTTATATTTTGGTTCGAGGAATGACATGTGACCTTTGATCTGGATTTTCATGTGGTTACAATGTCAATTGCCTGTTGACATTTATTGGTAAACTACAAAACTAGAAATTAATAAAAACAACAATTAATGATTAACAAAATGTGAAATGTGAAAATACTTAGAAAGTAGGTAGAAAGTGGAATAAAAAGATTTTCTGACAGATTAAACATCAGTTAATTTGTTTTCAAACATTAGTATTACTTCCTCATTTAGTACGTAAGCACCGACATCCATATATTTATATAAAAGATATTTTGTACTAAATATAAGTCTATGTAAAACAAATTTTCAATAAAAACTATATTTTGTTAACTTAATACCACATTCTGATTATTTTTTAATAAATAATCTTCTGGATGTCAATAATTGTGGAACAGTGGCAATAACTGTGGACAAAGGTGTCAATAATTGTGGAATGGCGTCACGTGATCTGATATGCTAAGTAATTGGGAATCAACTCATTTTTTTCTATTGGAAGTTTGAGTAATTATTCATGCACAATTTATATTGAAAGTATTTTCTACTTTTGCAACGGCCAAAAGATGGTGAAGGTGTCGATAATTGTAGCCGCCGCTGTATTTAAGCAGGTTAATGGAAACACAGCTACTCTTCACTCCTCACCTTAATAGTGTCCACAGTCTGTTTCAGCTCCTGCACCTCCTCCTGCCTCTCCTGGATCCTCTGCTGGGATTTCATCTGCTCCTCCTTTAGCTCATTCTGAGAACAAATAAAATACATTTTAAAAATACATTTAATCATGTTCTACAGAATTATAGCAAAAATTAAAAAGAGAAATTAAAAATAAAAAAAAATCAATGAAAACATTTCAATGAAAACTACAAATATCACCTCGAGAACTAACTAAAATTAACACACAGACAGACTGATCTGAGAGCAGTGCGCGTCATCACTGTTCCCTTTTATTTCTCAGTGAGTTTAGAGGGGGGAGACATGCACAGTGCACATCTGGATTCATGAGAGTTATTTATTTGTTCAGCAGTAAAATCCAGAGTCATAGTCAGGTTTACTTCTTTAAGGTGCTGTGTGTACATTCAAAACCACACCCAATTCCACCGGATTAAAGGAACCATCAGTGAACATGGGCTTTGAACTTCATTAATCTCATCAATGTTCACATTAACACTGAGTTTTGACCAAAATCTCTGCAGAGATTTGAACTTTCCAGAATCAGGATCATTCATCCCAAAGAAGTTTTCAGAAATGGATCACAAATCCACTCACATTCAGAAAGATAAAGTTCTACAATAAAGATTTTTTTATTTGTAGAATTAAATGGGGTTATGGGGGTTATGTGGTTCTTAAATGTTGTTGTGAAATATAATCTCCAGTTACAGAGCTTTAACACAGTCACGTGAGCACTTTAGCTGTAAAATGCTGGAAGAAGGTTGTTGGGTGTTGGCTGTTTAAAGCACATTGACTGGTCTGAACTCTTTTACATTTATTTACATGTTACCCTTTGACTGGAAATAAAAATTTACTTCACAGAGAATGACAGTCAGAGAACCAATTAAATCCACTGAACAGAAATTAGATTAGAAATAGAATTTGTATAAAATGGCTTGGAAAGAAGAATGATGTCCAGTTCTCACCTGTTTTTCATTTCTTTCTGCTTTAGTTGAAACTGTATCATGACCTTTATGTTCACCTGTCATACACAAATAACAGATGAAGCTTTGGTCAGTATGTAGCCCAGGCTATAGTCATATATGCACTGATCTGAATAAATACATTGATCCGAATAAATAAATAAATAATTTCATAACTAGTTAATTTATTTCTTTAAATAAATAGAATTCACCTTATAATAAATATAATTCATTTTATGTGATCGACTTCGTTTATTAAACAGTGTCTAAGAGTTGTTAACCAGTCAGGGAATTCGTAGGTTATTAGTTGTGACCTACTGCTTCCAGGTTTTTTTTTCTCTTTCCCTGTCTCTCCTGATGGTGGTTACAGCACATATCCCACTCTCATACAGAAGTCACAAGGTCTATTGCCATCTGATTGATAAGAGTGTTAAAATATGTTCTAAATTAGCTGGTGAACACTCAGAAATATTGCTAAGCAAGTATTCATTGATATTTTGTGACTTATGAGTTATATTAGCCGAGAGAGAGACATTGATGAACACCCATACCAGCAGATGCTAATTGTGGCTAGCAATGCTAGTTCCTAGCCCACTCGGCAGTGAGTGATGTCAATTAAGCCAGTCAGGCTTGTCATTATGATCAGCACTTTTGATGGCACAGATAAGCCAGGGGGCGACACGGTGGTGTAGTGGTTAGCGCTGTCGCCTCACAATAAGAAGGTTCTGGGTTCGAGCCCCGTGGCTGGCGAGGGCCTTAAATTTCTGTGTGGAGTTTGCATGTTCTCCCCATCTCTGCGTGGGTTTCCTCCAGGTGCTCTGGTTTCCCCCACAGTCCAAAGACATGCAGGTTAGGTTAACTGGTGACTCTAAATTGACCGTGAGTGTGAATGGTTGTCTGTGTCTATGTGTCAGCCCTGTGATGACCTGGCGACTTGTCCAGGGTGTACCCTGCCTGTAGTCAGCTGGGATAGGATCCAGCTTGCCTGTGACCCTGTAGAAGGATAAAGTGGCTAGAGATAATGAGATGAGATAAGCCGGGAGGGAATGCTGGTATTCTAGAGTTAAAGTGTGATTAGTTGAAGCTTATATTAGTGGCTAGAATGCTTACGTTATGCTAAGCGGGAGCTAGCTGTACGAAAGCTAGCTGTAGCAGGGCTGGCGCAATTTCTGTGGGCATTAACGGCATGTTATTAGAGTCTAGCTCTTGCATAGCCACTGCTATCTTCTATTTATGTTCTATTTTTATCTTCTATGTCTAGTATTTCATTCACGGTTAGTAATTTAGTAGGTAAACAATGCTGGGCCTATTTTGTCATTTATGTCCATGGTAATTTTAGAGGTCTAATTTTTAGTGCATTCTCATACTGTTACTAGTGCAGAGAGATAATTAAGCATGTGAAGCCTGAATACCTCTGAGTTACTCTGAATACAGTGTTAATTGCATTTTGTGCAAATTGTTTATGATTTACCATTACCAAGTTACTGATGTTGGTTAAAACCACAGTTCTGTATATTTAATTGTGTAAGAGTTAATTCTTTATTTTTTTTTGTAATGAGATACCTGATATATTTGATACTTGAAATACGTTGTACAACTAAACATGGTTTGAACTAATTAATACAGACTGAGGTATTATTAATTAGTGATAATTCATAAGAAACATGATTAGAGATTTAGTTAGATTAATAAATATGGTTTATACAGATAGTGTAAGCATGATTTAATTAAATAAATAGATAAACATAATTCATGCAGACTGTGTATGAATATAATGAATATTGGGTTTTGTCTGGCCTGTCTACTGTATAGGTCAGGTTTTTTGGTAAGGTTTGAGTTGACTGCAACCATCCAAGAGATCCTCAGAGTTGCAAGGTTTCCCAGTTATCAGGCTGGATGGCGAGCCAGACTTCGGACACTGTTGCACTGCTACGTCCATGAGAAGGTTCCTTCCATCACCGTGGTAGGATAAAAACTCAAACAAACAGTGGACACTGACACAGATACGGGCCCCAATGAACCAGAACAGACTTTGGGATTTAAAGGGTTTATTTTTTTATTTGTGCGCACTTTATTATTTTCCATGTATTGATATCATATTCTCATTGTAGTAATTTGTATATATACAAATTATTTGCTGTCTCTTTATTGATGCTAAATCACTGGCTCTTAACAACCAAGCATCTTCTGGTATTGGTCCTTTATAGTTTTATTAATATTATTGATTATTTAACTGTATCCCATTTCCACGAGTGAGAGGTTGGTTACAAGTATGACAGAAGATCTCGATCAGTTTGTCATGTTCAGAGCAGATCTTCTCTTGGAGCTCTGCACAGGCTTCAACTAACTTGTGCTTCTTAAAGGCAGGAAACTGATAGTGAGGTTTAAGATGATCTTCACAATAGGATGCCTGACATACCAGACAGGAATTAGTGGCTTTGCTTGTTGTCTGATGACACAGCTCGTTATCTGAGATGGAATTTTTTTAGCACGATCAGTAAGTTGAGGAAAACCTGGACGTTATCATCGCAGGTAAGCATGGTGGAAAGATCATGGACATGTTTTTACTGATCAAATTCACCAATATTTCATGATCTCTTTGTCGAAACCTACTTTGTTTCTCACTCTTTCATTTGAGAGTCACCATTTTGTATCTAAACGCGCATTTGAGAAGTCACGTGAGGTGTCGATAATACTGATCACTTTCATCGGTGTCCACCATTATCGACACCCTGTGGAATTAAGTGACATTTACAACTGTTATGGATCGAGCTTTGTGTAACATTGTTGAAGTAGATGAAGTACTTTAAAAAAATAAAAGTGCTGTGATTTATAATAATTTTTTTCTCTGATTCATAACAGAATGGAATGTTTATAGAGTAGTTGGAATACGATTGCAATAAATAGAATTAGACCAGAATTAACTTCCTAGCATATAAAAAATTACATGCTGGAAATATTCAGAATTTTTTTTTTTTTTGCAGTTTGTTGTAAATATCTACCACATATTACAATATCAGGAGACATTTTATATTTTGGTTCAAGGAATGACATGCGACCTTTGATCTGGATTTTCATGTGGTTACAATGTCAATTGCCTGTTGACATTTATTGGTAAACTACAGAACTAGAAATTATTAAAAACAACAATTAATGATTAACAAAATGTGAATTGTGAAAATACTTAGAAAGTAGGTAGAAAGTGGAATAAAAAGATTTTCTGACAGGTTAAACATCAGTTCATTTGTTTTCAAACATTAGTATTACTTCCTCATTTAGTACGTAAGCACCGACATCCATATTTATATAAAATATATTTTGTACTGAATATAAGTCTATGTAAAACAAATTTTCAATAAAAACTGTTTTGTTAACTTAATACCACATTCTGATTATTTTTTTAATAAATAATCATCTGGATGTCAATAATTGTTGAACAGTGGCAATAACTGTGGACAAAGGTGTCAATAATTATGGAATGGCGTCACGTGATCTGATATGCTAAGTAATTGGGAATCAACTCATTTTTTTTCTATTGGAAGTTTGAGCAATTATTCATGCACAATTTATATTGAAAGTCTTTTCTACTTTTGCAAAGGCCAAAAGATGGTGAAGGTGTCGATAATTGTAGCCGCCACTGTATTTAAGCAGGTTAATTGAAACACAGCTACTCTTCACTCCTCACCTTAATAGTGTCCACAGTCTGTTTCAGCTCCTGCACCTCCTTCTGCTTCTCCTGGATCCTCTGCTGGGATTTCATCTGCTCCTCCTTTAGCTCATTCTGAGAACAAATAAAATACATTTTAAAAATACATTTAATCATGTTCTACAGAATTATAGCAAAAATTAAAAAGAGAAATTAAAAATACAAAAAAAATTCAATGAAAACTACAAATATCACCTCGAGAACTAACTAAAATTAAGACACAGACAGACTGATCTGAGAGCAGTGCGCGTCATCACTGTTTCCTTTTATTTCTCAGTGAGTTTAGAGGGGGAGACACGCACAGTGCACATCTGGATTCATGAGAGTTATTTATTTGTTCAGCAGTAAAATCCAGAGTCACAGTCAGGTTTACTTCTTTAAGGTGCTGTGTGTACATTCAAAACCACACCCAATTCCACCAGATTAAAGGAACCATCAGTGAACATGGGCTTTGAACTTCATTAATCTCATCGATGTTCACATTAACACTGAGTTTTGACCAAAATCTCTGCAGAGATTTGAACTTTCCAGAATCAGGATCATTCATCCCAAAGAAGTTTTCAGAAATGGACCACAAATCCACTCACATTCAGAAAGATAAAGTTCTACAATAAAGATTTTTTTATTTGTAGAATTAAATGGGGTTATGGGGGTTATGTGGTTCTTAAATGTTGTTGTGAAATATAATCTCCAGTTACAGAGCTTTAACACAGTCACGTGAGCACTTTAGCTGTAAAATGCTGGAAGAAGGTTGTTGGGTGTTGGCTGTTTAAAGCACATTGACTGGTCTGAACTCTTTTACATTTATTTACATGTTACCCTTTGACTGGAAATAAAAATTTACTTCACAGAGAATGACAGTCAGAGAAGCCATTAAATCCACTGAATAGAAATTAGATTAGAAATAGAATTTGTATAAAATGGCTTGGAAAAGAAGAATGATGTCCAGTTCTCACCTGTTTTTCATTTATTTCTGCTTTAGTTGAAACTGTATCATGACCTTTATGTTCACCTGTCATACACAAATAACAGATGAAGATTTGGTCAGTACGACAGAAGATCTCCATCAGTTTGTCATGTTCAGAGCAGACCTTCTCTTGGAGCTCTGCACAGGCTTCAACTAACTTGTGCTTCTTAAAGGCAGGAGACTGATAGTGAGGTTTAAGATGAGCTTCACAATAGGAGGCCTGACACACCAGACAGGAATTAGTGGCTTTGCATTTTCTTCCAATACAGGAATCACACTCCACATCTCCAGGTCCAGCGTAACAGTGAACAGGAGAAGCAGCTTGGAGTTCAGTCTTCTTCAGTTTCTCCATCACTTCAGCCAGCTTGTTGTTCCTGTGTAGAACAGGCCTTGGAGTGAAAGTCTCTCTGCACTGGGGGCAGCTGTAGACGCCCTACACATCCTCCTGATCCCAGAATCCATTAATACACACCTTACAGAAATTGTGCCCACAGTGAATAGTTACAGGATCCTTCAGAATATCCCGACACACTGGACAGATGAACTGATTCTGGTCTGAAATACCAACCTCTGCCATTTTTTTGTGCAATCACACACTGAGAGCAAAAAGAGACAGACAGAAGAAGAGGAGATTCTGAGAATTGTGCGAGTTTTGTTTTCTCTGAAACAAAATGAAATGAAATTCCTGGTTCTGTGTGTGTGTGTGTGTGTGTGTGTGTGTGTGTGTGTGTGTGTGTGTGTGAGAGAGAGAGAGAGAGACAGAGGGAGAGTATGTGTGGCTTTACAAAGAGAAGGAGCTGGGATTTAAAAATAAAGTGTCGCTGGAGAGAGATATTTTAGTGTAAAGGAGCATCTCTGTGATTTAAAGTCAGATTAAGTGAAATCTGATTTATTCGTTTTTGTTTCTGTGAATGTGGTTCATCATCACTGTCATGTACCGTAGGTATTCTGTTTGTTCTACTGACTCCTGTTATGCCTTTGGGGTAGTTCAGATTTTGGGAAAACCTTGCACTCTTACGGCTTTAAGGCTGCTGATGTTTTTTTTTTTTTTTAGTTTATTTAGTTTAGTTGAAACAGGGACCATGCACAAGAGTCATTGGTTACAAAAGTAAGAAGATGGCTTGCGCCAGATTATAGCTAAAAAGCTAATTTCCATCTGCAGTCCCTAGGCAGGTAAAACAAATACAAACAAAATACGTGAGAATAAGAGCAGCCATAGGTGCACAAATGCATGTGCGCAGACACACACACACACACACACACACAAACAATCAGTTAAGAATTAAGACATAAGATATATAATTGCAGCATTACATAATATGATTAATGTTGACAAGACTGGTTGCTCAAAATCCATTTTTTCACGCTCCTTGAGAAGGCCTTGAAATCAACAATACTTTTTAAGTCATTGGGGAGATTATTCCAAACTCTGGTAGCTCTAAAAGAGAAGGCTGATTGAGCAAAGGCAGAGCGCCGATTTGGGAGGCTACAATCTCCCCTACTGGTGGATCTTGTGGTTCTGCTCATCTGTTCAGAGCAGAGTTGAACAAATTTTCTCAGAGGTGGGGGTGCTGTATTATTAATGATTTTATGTATTAGACGCAGATCAGAGTACTGTATAAGGTTTTCAAGGCTAAGCATATTATACTTGCCAAGTATGGCACAGTGATGGTACTGAAATGGTCTTTTGTCTAAGACCTTCAGAGCCTGCTTGCACAGTGAAGCAATGGATCTTAAGGCAGTCTTGTTGGCCTGAGACCAGCTTGATATACAGTAATGTAAGTGAGACATAATCATTGCATTGACATACATCATAGCAGCATCAACACTTAGAGAGGTACGGATGTGTCTAAAATTAGCTATGCTATACCTTATAGTATTACCAAGCTTTTTAATATGTTTTTTAAAAGAAAGAGTAGAGTCTAAAATCACTCCCAAGTATTTGAATTCTTCAACATTCTTTAACCTTGTTCCATCAACATATATATTTGGAATAATATTTTGTTTAGATCTATTATGAAAGAACATTGTAACAGTTTTGTCAGTGTTTAGTGTAAGACAAGATTTTTTTTAACCACACTGAGACCTTCGTTAATGTTTGAGTCAATTTGTTTGCAACCTGTCCAGGATCTTTACCATATGTGAATAGGACAGTATCATCAGCATACATCAATATCTCCACATCTTCACATACAGAAGGGAGATCATTGATGTATGTACTAAACAAAAGCGGTCCCAAAATGGAACCTTGTGGAATCCCCATAGTGCAAGCTCTTAAGGAAGATATTTTATCCTTAATTCTAACACATTGTGTCCGATTCATTAAATATGACTCAATCCAGTTTAGTACACTTGGAGCCAGCTGAAAGCACCCTAACTTAGAAAGGAGTACTGAATGGTTGACAGTATCAAAAGCCTTTCGAAGGTCTAAGAACACAGCACCCACCACTCCTCCCTTATCAAGATTAGCTTTGATGTGTTCTACAAAGTAGCAACACGCAGTGTCAGTAGAGTAGTTAGCTCTAAAGCCAAACTGCATAGGATGCATTAACCTTTTTATATCTAAGTGATTAATTAACTGCTCTGCCACTGTTTTTTCAATCACCTTTGAAATAGCTGGCAGAATACTAATGGGTCTATAATTGGTGACATCCTGTTTGTCACCTGCTTTAAAAATCGGTGTTACTATTGAGGTATTTCACCTGACGTCACAGGGTCACGTGACGCCTGGTGTCCACCATTTTGGATGGCAAGCTAGCTAATGTCAACAACAGTAGCTGGTATGTTACTGTAGCAATATTTACGTTCAGTCACTTGGATGACTGTTAAAACCTTTCAGTCTCAAGTTTTTCCTTTACTGGATTTACTAGTTTACTGAGCTAGCGTGCGCTGGCTCCCGGCTTGGCCGGCTAGCGCGCGCTGGCTCCCGGCTTGGCCGGCTAGCGCGCGCTGGCTCCCGGCTTGGCCGGCTAGCGCGCGATGGCTCCCGGCTTGGCCGGCTAGCGCGCGATGGCTCCCGGCTTGGCCGGCGAGCGCGCGATGGCTCCCGGCTTGGCCGGCGAGCGCGCGATGGCTCCCGGCTTGGCCGGCGAGCGCGCGATGGCTCCCGGCTTGGCCAAGCGCGCTAGCTCAGTAAACTAGTAAATCCAGTAAAGGAAAAACTTGAGACTGAAAGGTTTTAACAGTCATCCAAATGACTGAACGTAAATATTGCTACAGTAACATACCAGCTACTATGTTGTTGACATTAGCTAGTGCTAACAGCTAGTTGCTAATACACTGCTACAACTACACCGACCCTAATAATACAGTTCTTGGTCATTGCCTGGTAACAGCAAATTTATAACGGGCCATGTCTCAACAGACTAAGAAGTTATTTCAATGACATTTAATAATATTTTGTTTATCCTGAGGACCGAAAGTAAATGAAAATGTGAACAAACCTTAGCTGTAATAAGATGGTGACCACCGGCTCCAGGGATGACCCGCTGATGTAGGCATGTTACCCAGCCTGACACAAAATATTTGTAGGCATCCAAACTCATATACGCTTTCAGATCAATACCTGTGTATGGCGATGGGTTTTTAATGACATAGGTATACAGATCATGTGGGCCGAAGTCAGGGAAAGACGAGGGCTTCGTGTACTTCCGTACGTCAGTGAACAATCCTGGTGGAAGCAGGTAAACGTCGTTCTCTAAGCCTGCTAACCTCAATTTTTGCAAATACCCCTCCCTCTGCTCGCCCTGTAAATGCCCTACGTCGCTGGATAGTGAAGGTGTTTTCTGCATCTCGCTCCTTTTTCTTTTATGTTTTTCGTTTGTCGCCTTCCTCGCATTCAAACTGATTCGAGCCGTGCCGTCCAAAATGGCAGCATCACATGACTTGGTCATGTGAGTGAAATACCTCAATAGCTGTTTTCAGCACATTAGGAAAATAATTTTCCTCCAAAGATCTATTTACAATGTAAGTTATGGGAGCAGTTAGGACATCCTTAAATTTCTTTAGGAGAAATGTGTCAAGACCCCATATGTCTTTTGCTTTGGAATTAGATATTGTTGATAAAATTTGATTTATCTTGACTTCATCTACAGAAGTAAAATTCAAATAAAATGTATTAACTAGATTTTTAGATGGTTTATGGGCTGATATACTGCTGCCCAATTCTAAAACAGAGTTTATAAAATAATCATTAAAACTATTTGCAATTATTAAACTATCATTCTGTAAAATTCCATTTATTTTAAGATGAGAGGGTACACTTTCTTTATATTCTTTTCCTGAAAGTTGATCAATGGTTCTCCAGAGTAATTTTGAATTGCCTTTGGCTTCTTTTATAATTTCAAGAAAATAATTTGCTCTGGCCTTCCTCAGTTCTGATGTAACCTTGTTTCTGAGGCCTTTATATATTAATTGGTCAATATCTAGACCAGACAGGGATTTTTTCAAGGCTGCATCTCTTTACTTAATAAGGTTAAATAAACTATTGTTAAACCAAGGCAATGTTCGTTTCCGAAATTTATAACGGATGGATTTAGTGTATTTTGATATGAGCCTTTTGATAGTGTCCAGTAGATCTTTGCATGCTTGTTCACAATTCTTGTCATTTACAACGTTACCCCAATGTGTTTGCCTAACTTCTGCTTCAAAGAACTGCATTTGTGTTTTAGGGATGCGTGAGATATATTTTTTCCATTCTGGCATATTGTTATTTATAAGCCGTTTTTTTGACAACTATCTCGTAACCAGGGTAAGGTTGTGGTCTGATAACCCAGTAATTAAGTTATATGTTTTTGATATGCGTTCTGATTTATTTGTAAAAATTAAATCCAGTAATGTCTTTGAAGATCGTGATATCCTAGTTGGATTTTCAATCAGTTGGGTTAGATGAAATCTATTTGCCATATTTTTTAGTTTTTTTCTTTTTGTTTTATCTAGCCAGTTTAAATTAAAATCGCCCATTATTAGCACTTCTTTACCATTACATGTTTTAAGTACATCAGACAGTTTATCCACAAACTTATCATTCTCAGATGGTGGTCGATAAAGAACAATAACATTGAACAACATTTCAGGAGAGAGATTAATATTAACACCAACACATTCTAGGCGCAGCCAGGGGCCAGAAGGAATCCTGTTTGGGAACCACAGGATTTCATCTCTGCTTTTTGCGGATGATGTTGTCCTGTTGGCTTCTTCAAACCAGGACCTTCAGCATGCACTGGGGCGGTTTGCAGTCGAGTGTGAAGCGGCTGGGATGAGAATCAGCACCTCCAAGTCCGAGGCCATGGTTCTCAACCGGAAAAGGGTGGCTTGCCCTCTCCAGGTTGGTGGAGAAGTTCTGCCTCAAGTGGAGGAGTTTAAGTATCTCGGGATCTTGTTCACGAGTGAGGGAAGGATGGAGCGTGAGATCGACAGGCGGATCGGTGCAGCCTCCGCAGTGATGCGGTCGCTTTACCGGTCTGTTGTGGTGAAGAAGGAGCTGAGCCAAAAGGCGAAGCTCTCAATTTACCGGTCGATCTACGTTCCGACTCTCACCTATGGTCATGAGCTTTGGGTAATGACCGAAAGGACAAGATCGCGGATACAAGCGGCCGAAATGAGTTTCCTTCGCAGGGTGGCTGGGCGCTCCCTTAGAGATAGGGTGAGAAGCACAGTCACTCGGGAGGAGCTCGGAGTAGAGCCGCTGCTGCTCCACATCGAGAGGAATCAGCTGAGGTGGCTCGGGCATCTTTTTCGGATGCCTCCTGGACGCCTCCCTGGGGAGGTGTTCCAGGCATGTCCCCCTGGGAGGAGGCCCCGGGGAAGACCCAGGACACGCTGGAGGGACTATGTCTCTCGGCTGGCCTGGGAACGCCTCGGTGTTCTTCCCGAGGAGCTGGCCGAGGTGTCTGGGGAAAGGGAAGTTTGGGCTTCCCTGCTTAGACTGCTGCCTCCGCGACCCGGTCCCGGATAAAGCGGAAGAAGACGAGACGAGAGACGAGACCAACACATTCAAGATCATTTGCCAGATCGAGCGGTTTACACTGAATGAGTTCTTTTACATATATCATGACCCCACCCCTTCTGCCATGTCCACGGTCACGTCTAAAGACACGGTAACCTGGGATATTGTAAACACCCGATGGAGTGGATGAATTCAACCATGTTTCGGATAAGCACAAATAATCAACATTTGAGTCAGTCAGAAGATGTTCAAGTTGTTCCGTTTTAGATATTAAACTCCTAATGTTTAAATGTCCACCAAAGATCCCCTTAGGCTTTAACGCTGGATCCCAAAGCACTTTAGCATGATTAACAGTCTGAAATATCCTAGTTTGTTGTTGTTTTATAGCCGCGATACCCCGGTTGCATGTATATGCAGATTTCAACGGTGAGATGAGCTGTCGGCATTTCTTATTATCCAGTTTAAGAGCCTCAAGTTCAGCGTTACCTTGTGCTGCCGCGTAATCAACCAACTCGCTGTTGGAAAGTTGGAGCAACACTTCCGCGGCCTGCCCAAGGCCTCCAAGTGTAGCATCGCCAAGCTGTTGGCCATGTTCAAGTCCCAGCGGGGTTTGATGTTCGTCTTGCAAAGGCCCACTATTTCCCGGCCCAGGGTTGAGATGAATATCACCACAGAGGAGAAGAATAGTGCACAGCATCGTCGCGAATCTTCGATCACGCGGGGATATTTTGTTCCTTTCTGCATGCCTATAAGCCAATATCACATGCTTCTCTTGTTGCGGCTCTTTTGGAACCATGTTCCCTGCCAAAACAACTGTCCATCGTCAAAACCAAAAGATCATGTTTCTGGTGACTTATCTGAGGCCTGTGGGAAATGCTTAGCAGACTGTCAGCAAGTGGGTAGCCAAAGAGGGCAAATCTTGCCCACATGTTTCCGAATCACCCACTTATTTGAGGTTTTCTCATTTCTCTTTGTCTCCTAACAGCCTCAACATAGCTTTTGGAGTTCCAAATTGTCTCCTTTTGAGGTAATTATGAGCCGACCATTCCCAACCCCATGAACCAAAGTTAACCCTGTTGTTTCATTTACAGGTAATCTGGATGTGATTGTTGGTGATTGTGCTCAAGCTTTGATTGGGAAATTGAGTAGTGTATGTGGTGATGTCTCTGTGTCTCTCTCTTTGCCCACAGAAAAGTCACCTTTTCACACATACAGAATAATTTTTGCATTAGCTTTCTCATGACAACCACTTATGACCCATTTGCTGGCACAACTTGTGAATGTCACTTATATACAGTGGTGCTTGAAAGTTTGTGAACCTTTTAGAATTTTCTATATTTCTGCATAAATATGACCTAAAACATCAGATTTTCACACAAGTCCTAAAAGCAGATAAAGAGAACCCAGTTAAATAAATGAGACAAAAATATTATACCTGGTCATTTATTTATTGAGGAAAATGATCCAATGTGACATATCTGTGAGTGGCAAAATTATGTGAACCTCTAGGATTAGCAGTTAATTTGAAGGTGAAATTAGAGTCAGGTGTTTTCAATCAATGGGATGACAATCAGATGTGAGTGGGCACCCTGTTTTATTTAAAGAACAGGGATCTATCAAAGTCTGATCTTCACAACACATGTTTGTGGAAGTGTATCATGGCACGAACAAAGGAGATTTCTGAGGACCTCAGAAAAAGCGTTGTTGATGCTCATCAGGCTGGAAAAGGTTACAAAATCATCTCTAAAGAGTTTGGACTCCACCAATCCACAGTCAGACAGACTGTGTACAAATGGAGGAAATTCAAGACCATTGTTACCCTCCCCAGGAGTGGTCGACCAACAAAGATCACTCCAAGAGCAAGGCATGTAATAGTTGTCGCGGTCACAAAGGACCTCAGGGTAACTTCTAAGCAACTGAAGGCTTCCCTCACATTGGCTAATGTTAATGTTCATGAGTCCACCATCAGAAGAACACTGAACAACAATGGTGTGCATAGCAGGGTTGCAAGGAGAAAGCCACTGCTCTCCAAAGAGAACATTGCTGCTCATCTGAAGTTTGCTAAAGATCACTTGGACAAGCCAGAAGGCGATTGGAAAAAATGTTTTGTGGACGGATGAGACTAAAATAGAAATTTTGGGTTTAAATGAGAAGCATTATGTTTGGAGAAAGGAAAACACTGCATTCCAGCATAAGAACCTTATCCCATCTGTGAAACATGGTGGTGGTAGTATCATGGTTTGGGCCAGTTTTGCTGCATCTGGGCCAGGACGGCTGCCATCATTGATGGAACAATGAATTCTGAATTATACCAGTGAATTCTAAAGGAAAATGTCAGGACATCTGTCCATGAACTGAATCTCAAGAGAAGATGGGTCATGCAGCAAGACAATGACCCTAAGCACACAAGTCGTTCTACCAAAGAATGGTTAAAGAAGAATAAAGTGAATGTTTTGGAATGGCCAAGTCAAAGTCCTGACCTTAATCCAATCGAAATGTTGTGGAAGTACCTGAAGTGAGCAGTTCATGTGAGGAAACCCACCAACATCCCAGAGTTGAAGCTGTTCTGTATGGAGGAATGGGCTAAAATTCCTCCAAGCCGGTGTGCAGGACTGATCAACAGTTACCGGAAACGTTTAGTTGCAGTTATTGCTGCAGAAGGGGGTCACACCAGATACTGAAAGCAAAGGTTCACATACTTTTGCCACTCACAGATATGTAATATGGGATCATTTTCCTCAATAAATAAATGACCAAGTATAATATTTTTGTCTCATTTGTTTAACTGGGTTCTCTTTATCTACTTTTAGGACTCGTGTTTAAATCTGATGATATTTTAAGTCATATTTATGCAGAAATATAGAAAATTCTAAAGGGTTCACAAACTTTCAAGCACCACTGTAGCTGGACCATACAGCTGTATCTACCATATAGCTGACACTTCTCTAGCTGTACTTATTTAGCTGTATCTGTTTTTTATGTTGTTATTTGTAGATTTGTAGTCCTGTGATGTTTAATGTAGCACCATGGTCCTGGAGAAACGTTTTAACTGTGTACTGTACCATTGAAATGACAATAAAAAAGCCTTGACCTTGACCATGGCAAGACCTCAAACTTAAAGACAAGGAAGGTCTAGTGTGATCAAGCATGCACCAGGTCCTTTCAGGATCTAACAGGGCATTGGTACAGATATTTGTTTGGCATGCTTGGAACTGGTTTTGACTAGTTTCAGTTCAATTCTTGAAACTTATCTTTGCTTGCACATCTGCTTTCTGTTTTTCATCAGACTCTCCTGATCAGTAATTGTCCATCACCTACTGAAGCTACCCTAGCACATGCAGATAACTCGGCTTCTTAAATCACATTGTCCAATTGTTTAGTTACACCACACTCTTGAATGTGGATGGACACACGGAGATGGACACACGGAGATACACACACACATTCACTCACTCACTCACTCATGCCATGTTTGTCTTTCAATAAACTGAGAAACATCTCTGAACAGTTGTGTCTGTGTCAGTGCTGTTGCTCCCAGATCCATGAGGCAGAATCTTCTCGGCAGCAGATGACTACATTTCTCAGTCCTATTTTATCAATTCAACTTTTTTCAGTACAGACCAATCAAAACTTCAGTTATACACTGAATTACTGTACTTTACTACTCACTGCCAAGAATATACAGTGCTCAGCGTGCGTACACCCCCTTTGAAAAGTAACATTTTAAACAATATCTCAATGAACACAAACAATTTCCAAAATGTTGAAAATACAGAGTTTAATATAACATCTGTTTAACTTATAACATGAAAGTAAGGTTAATAATATAAACTTAGATTACACATTTTTCAGTTTTACTCAAATTAGGGTGGTGCAAAAATGAGTACATCCCACAACAAAAACTACTACATCTAGTACTTTGTATGGCCTCCATGATTTTTAATGACAGCACCAAGTCTTCTAGGCATGGACTGAACAAGTTGGTGACATTTTGTAACGTCAATCTCTTTCCATTCTTCAACAATGACCTCTTTTAGGAGGTTCATGTTTGGCCAGCAACTCTGGGACGCCTGTTGGCGGGGACTGAGGGCCAACAACCGCGACACCAAGGGAATCATCGATCTGGTGGCGCTGGAACAATTCATCACCCAACTTCCGGAAGGAACAGCGGAGTGAGTCCAGTGCCATCGCCCGGCGTCGCTGGATCAGGCCATTGAGCTGGCAGAGGACCATATGGCGGCCGTTCCGATGGCAGGACAGCATGTCTCCCCTTCTCCCCTCTCTTCTCTCTCTCCCTCCCCCTCTGTTCCTTGTCCTCGCCCAATTCCCCCACTGTGGAGGCAGGAGCCAGCTCCACCCCAGCTGGCCCGCCACACCCGCAGTGCCCTACTGTTTCCTACTTCCTTGTCTGTGTGTCTTCCCCCCCTCAGGTGAGTGATCTCCGGAACACCAGTGCAGGGAGAGAGCCTGGGCCGGTATGCTGGCGCTGCGGGGAACCGGGGCACCTCTAGCATCAGTGCTCGGTGATGGAGGTCCCCGACGTGCCAGGGACCGCCCTCGGTCAGGCCGGAGCGTATCGCATACCGGTGAGTATCCAAGGGGATACGTATCAGACTTTGGTGGACTCCGGCTGTAATCAGATATCAATCCACCAAAGCCTGGTGCAAGACAAGGCATTGGGAAGAGTACAATTGGTGAAGGTGTTGTGTGTGCACAGGGATGTTCACAACTACTCTTTAGTGTCGGTCCACATTCTATTTCGAGGGGAAAAATTTAGAGTAAAGGCAGCGGTTAATCCTCGTGTTACCCCCTCGATAATTCTGGGGACTGATTGGCTGGGATTTTGGGAATTAATGACAGATTTAGTGAAGAGTGGGGCCTGCCATTGTTCAGCGGGGGGAGATCCCGGAGTGGCATTGGCAGGAGTGGCTGTCACAGAGCCATCTACGTCATCACTGCATCAGAGTGAGGAGCAGCATGCTCCTCCTCCCTCTCTCGGGGATTCCCTCGCAGATTTCCCGTTAGAGCAGTCACGAGACGAGACTCTGCGGCATGGGTTTGACCAAGTGAGAGTAATCGATGGTCAAACTCTCCAGCCAAACACCGCCCCGTCCTTCCCCTATTTTTTCATTATTAAGGATAGGTTATACCGAGTGATGCAGGACACTCAGACTAAATGCCAATTTATGCAGACAACCCAGTCCTCGCAGATAGCGTCGCAGACAGTGTCTGCGTAGCCCCCCACCTTCGCAGACGCTCTGCGTGCACCTCCCAAAAATTGTGACCACCACAGAAGCCTCGCAGACAGCGCCGCAGACAAGAGGGCTCTGATTGGTCCACTCTACATCCGCTGTACACGCACTTCCGCTTCCCTACTTTCCCGGTTTGGTTTGTTTTCACGACCGGCATTTTTAAAAACACGAGCGAAGATGGAGCAGCATGAAAAGCGGTTGATTGAGGAAGTACGTACATCTATACAACTCCAGTTCGAGTCATTATAAAAAAAAAGTTCTAGTCATTATAAGTAACCGGAGGATAAACACTCCACTAACCACACCCACCAACTACTCCTAGCGACTTCGCGCCCCCTTGCATTGTGCCAGTGAATAACATCGCGCATGCCTATTATCCCCGCTCAACAATAAATTACAACTGTCTGCGAAAAGCTATCTGTGAAAGCCTTGTCACACGAGCATGCAGAGGCCTTAAGGAACAAATAACACAACTTTTAATCCCAAAGAGCCACCGGGAATTTATATTCCAGGAGGCTCACTATAATCCCATGGCTGGACACTTGGGGTAGGATAAGACACTAGCCTGAATAATGGCCCGGTTTTATTGGCCAGGGACTCACGGCGATGTCCGTAGGTGGTGTACGGCGTGCCGCGAATGCCAGTTAGTAAATCCCGCGGCCATTCCAAAAGCACCTTTGCGCCCTCTGCCATTAATTGAGACCCCATTCGAAAGAAATGGGATGGATCTCGTTAGGCCATTAGCTTGGTCAACACGAGGATATCGCTTTATTTTAGTTCTGGTGGACTATGCAACGCGATATCCAGAAGTAGTGCCTCTTCGCAATATCTCAGCACATAGTATTGCAGAAGCACTCTTCCACGTCATGTCCCAAGTCAGAATCCCCAAAGAGATTCTGACTGATCAAGGCACTACATTTATGTCACACACACTGCACGAACTGTAGGGGTTACTGGGAATTAAGCCTATCCGCACCAGAGTTTATCACCCACAAACGGATGGCTTAGTCAAACGGTTTAATCGCACCTTCAAAAACATAATTAGAAAATTTGTAAGCGAAGATGCACGCAACTGGGATAAATGGCTCGAGCCCGTTATTCGCAGTGCAAGAGGTCCCGCAAGCCTCCACGGGGTTCTCCCCATTCGAATTATTATACGGGCGTAAGCCGCATGGCATTCTGGATATGCTACAGGAAAATTGGGAGGAGGGACCTTCAACCAGTAAAAACGAAATTCAATACATTATCGACCTGCGTGCCAAACTCCACACACTCACGCAGCTAACCCAGGAGAATTTGCAGCAGGCTCAAGAACGTCAAGTCCATCTGTACAACAGGGGCACGTGCCTTAGGGAATTCACACCAGGAGATAAAGTACTCATGTTGTTGCCCACGTCGAGCTCCAAATTGATCACCAGGTGGCAAGGACCCTTTGAGGTCACACGGCGAGTCGGGGACGTCGACTATGATGTGAGGCGAATGGACAGGGGTGGGGCATTACAGATTTACCACCTCAATCTTCTAAAACTTTGGAATGAGGAGGTCCCCGTGGTGTTGGTGTAGGTGGTTCTGGAGAAGGCAGAGCTGGGGCCGGAGATTCAAAAAAGAAAATTGACATCGCCCACCGCTCCAGTCCCCTGTGGAGACCACCTCTCCCTGACCCAACTCACGGAGGTCGCCCAGTTGCCCCAGGCTGGCTGCACCCACCTCATAAAAGACCACATTGAGACGCCCCCAGGGCTAGTAGTGCGCAGCCACCCTTACAGACTGCCTGAACACAAAAATAGAATAGAATGCCTTTATTGTCACTATACACATGGACAATGAGATTAAAAAAAGGTGGTTTGGGAAGAACTTGAGGCCATGCTCGAAATGGGCATCATCGAGGAGTCCCACAGTGACTGGAGCAGCCCGGTGGTCTTGGTTCCCAAGGCCGACGGGTCGGTCCGGTTCTGTGTGGACTATAGAAAAGTCAACGTGGTGTCTAACTTTGACGCGTACCCAATGCCTCGTATTGACGATTTGCTTGATCGATTAGGCACGGCTCGTTTTTATTCGACACTGGATTTGACAAAGGGATATTGGCAGATCCCCTTGACTACGCTATCCTGAGAGAAAATGGCCTTTTCCACACCGTTTGGCTTACACCAGTTCGTCACACTTCCTTTTGGGTTGTTTGGGGCGCCCGCTACGTTTCAGCAGCTTATGGATAGGGTCCTCCGCCCCCATGCCACCTACACGGCCACCTACCTGGACAATATCATTATTTACAGTAATGAATGGCTGCGGCACCTAGAACACCTAAGGGCCATCCTTAGGTCGCAGAGGCGAACAGGTCTCACAGCAAACCCAAAGAAGTGTGCAATTGGGCGGGTGGAAGTACGGTATCTGGATTTCCACTTGGGCAATGGGCAGGTGCATCCCCAAATTAATAAGGCAGCAGCAATTGCGGCCTGCCTGAGGCCCAAGACCAAAAAGGGGGTGAGACAGTTCCTGGGGCTGGCTGGCTACTATCATAGGTTTATACCTAATTATTCGGACGTCACCAGCCCGCTGACTGATCTCACTAAAAAGGGAGCACCAGATCCGGTCCAGTGGACGGAGCAATGCCAGCGGGCTTTCTCAGAGGTAAAGGCTGCACAGTGTGGGGGGCCACTGTTACACTCCTCTGACTTTTATCTCCCCTTTATTTTGCAGATGGACATGTCGGACAGAGGGCTGGGGGCTGTTCTGTCCCTGGAGGGGGAGGACCGTCCAGTGCTGCACATCAGCCGGAAGCTGTCGGTGTGTGAGGGCAGGTACAGCACAATTGAAAAGGAATGCCTCGTCATCAAGTGGGCAATCCTCGCCCTCCGCTACTACCTGCTGGGGCACCCTTTCACCCTCTGTTCGGACCATGCGCCCCTGCAGTGGCTACACCGCATGAAGGATGCCAACGCACGGATCACCCGTTGGTATCTGGCACTCCAGCCATTTAAGTTCGAGGTGATCCACAGGCCGGGGGCGCAGAGGGTCGCAGCAGATTTCCTCTCCCGTCAAGGGGGGGGGGGGGGGGGGGGAGTCGGCTGCAGGCTGGATGGCTCCCCGGCCTGAGTCGGGCGGTGGGGGTATGTGGCAGCGGGGGTGTGGCCAAGCGTCAGTCTGTGAATGGAGGGTGGAGTCAGGGAAGGTAAGTGGTGGAATCACTGCACCTGATGGGAATTAACCTGTGTTTGTGTGTCTTCCCCAGTGACCGCAACCTTTAAAAAGAGAGAGAGAGAGAGAGAGAGAGAAAGGGAGCTCTCTCCCCAACCAGAAGACTTGTGTGTGTGCGTGTGTGGCTGGGAGAGTGTGAAAGGCTTAGCTGAAAAGCTGAAAATAAAGAGTTTTGAGAACTCAGTCTCTGGCCTGCCATGCTTCTGTGCTCCACCCACCTGGTCAGATACAACAAAGAGAAAGACACAGATGGCCCTGAATAAATTAATCAGGAATTAATTCAAAAACAGTGAACACAATGCATTGAGTGAGTAACAAAACACA
This sequence comes from Neoarius graeffei, assembly GCF_027579695.1. Taxonomy (NCBI): domain Eukaryota; kingdom Metazoa; phylum Chordata; class Actinopteri; order Siluriformes; family Ariidae; genus Neoarius; species Neoarius graeffei. The sequence goes on from NC_083585.1 coordinate 66,074,048, forward strand.
CATAGTTGTGTCAGTAAAACATGACAGGAACTCAAAGGCGTAGAAGGCACACTCTTTGTACTGGGAGCCATGATGCAGGATGAGTGCAGAGTTAGAAAGCTGCCAAAATGTTTTACAATTGCCCCAAAACTTACAAATAAACAGAATGAAAGTTATAAAGGTCCCATGATTCAGAAATACACATAGCATGCTTTACAAAACACAACACACCTCTCAAACAAACACAGTGTGTCTTGTGAAAACAAAACACTGCAATGAAAAAAAAAATACAATATGTTTGGCAAATACAAAAATACAATGAATAAACAAATGCAGGGCATGTTCCACAAACAAAGCAAAAATAAGCAACATTTTTGAAAGTGTGTTATCGGTTTTACAAATGCAACACATTTTTTGATAAGCACACAGCAACACATCATTTGCAGATCATGCAACTTTTGTCACTATTATTCTGCTGGTACGAGTTGCAAATGCCCTGATTTTCTTTCAAATGGGCTTAACACCAAAACAGAAGGTGGTGCCAAAGAGACAACTACCTTCCCTTTAGCCTTCCAAAGGAGTTGCCTCAGATTTCTCCAGGTTAGTCACAGTGTATGGACATGTTTCAACATGAACAGTTAACAGGTGGGTTAATGTCGCATTCAAGACAACCGGGAACCATCAGTGAACATGGGCTTTGAACTTTATTAATCTCATCAATGTTCACATTAACACCGAGTTTTGACCAAAATCTCTGCAGAAATTTGAACTTTCCAGAATCAGGATCATTCATCCCAAAGAAGTTTTCAGAAATGGACCACAAATCCACTCACATTCAGAAAGATAAAGTTCTACAATAAAGATTTTTTTATTTGGAGAATTAAATGGGGTTATGTGGTTCTTAAATGTTGTTGTGAAGTATGATACCCAGTTACAGAGCTTTAACACAGTAATGTGAGCACTTTAGCTGTAAAATGCTGGAAGAAGGTTGTTGGGTGTTGGCTGTTTAAAGCAGATTGACTGGTCTGAACTCTTTTACATTTATTTACATGTTACCCTTTGACTGGAAATAAAAATTTACTTCACAGAGAATGACAGTCAGAGAAGCCATTAAATCCACTGAATAGAGATTAGATTAGAAATAGAATTTGTATAAAATGGCTTGGAAAAGAAGAATGATGTCCAGTTCTCACCTGTTTTTCATTTATTTCTGCTTAAGTTGAAACTGTATCATGACCTTTATGTTCACCCAGGGGCGGTCCTAGGGGCGGTCCGACCGGGCAGCCGCCCGGGGCGGCATCGCGGGGGGGGGCGGCATGAGCGCAGGCACGGAAAAAAAAAAAGGTCCCCCCCCAAAAAACCCCCGAAAAAAAAAAACAAGACGGGGGGGGGGGGGGGGGTGAACATTTTGGATGGGGAAGCCCAATACCAAAGTTGCGCAGGTGACGTCATCAGTGTGTGTGTGTGTGCCTAACTTGTCGTAGCCCCATAATATGGGCCGCCAGGGGAACGTTGTACTAGTCATCAAAAAGACTTCACTACCATAGTACTACACTACTATGACATTACACAGAGTCTTAAGTAATACATTACGACTTGATCATTGCCATTCTGATAACAGCAAATTTATAACGGGCCGTGTCCACGACCAGGGGCGTCGTAGTGGGGTGAAAAGGGGGACTGAGTTACCAGGGCCCCAAGTGGGGGGAGGGCCCTTGAGGAGTCTGTAATTTTATTTTCCTTTAAATATCAATACCATTTAAAGATCACAATATATGTTGCTAACTAATGTAAATGTAATGTTTTGGGTAAATAAATCGTTTGATTAATGGATTGAATTGTTTGTCCTAGCCTACATATAGTGTCCGGGGACAGGCCCCCCCACCCTTTGCACGAAATGGTTTAGTCCGCTTTCACCGGGCTTTTTTAACTAAGCGCATTTAAGCGTTCATTCTGCTGGAGCAGCGCATGCGCGTTGTAGGCTATCTGTGCTATGGAAGATGATGCACAAGAAAACAAAATCCGGTTTTTAGAAACGAAAAGAGAGGCAGGAAAGAGACAAGAAAAGAAATGAGGGAAAGCAACTGCTCAAAACTTCTTTCCCAAGAAAGGTGAGCCCAAGTGTGAAAGCAAATAGCCTACATTAAATGAACACCTGTGGTTATAAATGCTTCAATACCACCACGGTTGTCAGTGCTAAAAACTGCACAGCACAAAATTAGAAATAACATGATGCCTTTTTTCTCTGCATTGCAATAGTATACTAATCGAAAATTAAATTATATTGGGCCATAACATAATTAGGCTAATAGCTGGGGTATAAATTCCAGTGTTTAGCACTTTGTGGAAGCCTGTTTTCTTTTTGCCTTTTTAAAATGAAAAATGACGAGAGTCAAGTTTTGTTTGCCTTTCATTCTAAAGGAAGTATTTTGTGAATGTAGAAATCTGGAAATGGCATTTCTTTTATGTAATAAATAAGCTACTTGATAAAAATCTGTTCTCTTCAGCCCAATGCAAAGGTGCTCAATTTTCATGCAGGCCTATTATGTTTGGTGACCTTTGGTGGCATTTACTATTACAACTTTTAATCATTCTGCAAATAAAACAAAGATTCAGTGACGTATTGTGTGATTAGGGTTTTTTATTCATTTAAGAGTTGTTAGATTAATGTGTGGCTACATAACTGACTGGAATGGTAGTATGCCCTTGTTGTTAGATACTTTCAGCATTGTTAACTGGTGAGCTTTTTTTGGGGGGGGGGGGGGCATGGCCACTGCTTGTGCATAGGGCCCAGAATTTGGTGCAGCGCCCCTGTCCGTGACATACAACACACGACGAGAAATATTTAAATGACCATGTAAAGCTGTTAACATTCTGTTGGCTAATACAGAGCCCAACGCGGGGGGGCGGGCGTGAAAAAAAAAAACGGTCCCAAAAAAAAAAAGGTCCCCCCAAAAAAAAACCCCGAAAAAAAAACAAGGGGGGGGGGGGGGGGGGGGGGCGCCAGCAGGGGGTTTTGCCCGGGGAGTAAATCACTCTAGGATCGCCACTGTGTTCACCTGTCATACACAAATAACAGATGAAGCTTTGGTCAGTACGACAGAAGATCTCGATCAGTTTGTCGTGTTCAGAGCAGATCTTCTCTTGGAGCTCTGCATGGGCTTCAACTAACTTGTGCTTCTTAAAGGCAGGAGACTGATAGTGAGGTTTAAGATGAGCTTCACAATAGGATGCCTGACACACCAGACAGGAATTAGTGGCTTCGCGTTTTCTCCCAATACAGGAATCACACTCCACATCTCCAGGTCCAGCGTAACAGTGAACAGGAAAAGCAGCTTGGAGTTCAGTCTCCTTCAGTTTCTTCACCACTTCAGCCAGCATGTTGTTCCTGCATAGAACAGGCCTTGGAGTGAAAGTCTCTCTGCACTGGGGGCAGCTGGAGACACCCTTCACATCCTCCTGATCCCAGAATCCATTAATACACACCTTACAGAAATTGTGCCCACAGTGAATAGAGACAGGATCCTTCAGAATACCCAGACACAATGGACAGATGAACTGATTCTGGTCTGAAATACCAACCTCTGCCATTTTTTTTTGTGCAGTCACACACTGAGAGCAAAAAGAGACAGACAGAAGGAGAGGAGATTCTGAGAATTGTGCGAGATGCGTTTTCTCTGAAACAAAATGAAATGAAATTCCTGGTTGTGTGTGTGAGAGAGAGAGAGAGGAGAGAGAGAGAGAGGGAGAGTAGGTGTGGCTTTACAAAGAGAAGGAGCTGGGATTTAAAAATAAAGTGTAGCTGGAGAGAGATATTTTAGTGTAAAGGAGCATCTCTGTGATTTAAAGTCAGATTAATTGAAATCTGATTATTCGTTTTTGTTTCTGTGAATGTGGTTCATCATCACTGTCATGTAGGTATTCTGTTTGTTCTACTGACTCCTGTTATGCCTTTGGGGTAGTTCAGATTTTGGGAAAACCTTGCACTCTTACGGCTTTAAGGCCGCTGATGGTAAGCCAATATCACATGCTTCTCTTGTTGCGGCTCTTTTGGAACCATGTTCCCTGCCAAAACAACTGTCCATCGTCAAAACCAAAAGATCATGGTTCTGGTGACTTATCTGAGGCCTGTGGGAAATGCTTAGCAGACTGTCAGCAAGTGGGTAGCCAAAGAGGGCAAATCTTGCCCACATGTTTCTGAATCACCCATTTATTTGAGGTTTTCTCATTTCTCTTTGTCTCCTAACAGCCTCAACATAGCTTTTCAAGTTCCAAATTGTCTCCTTTTGAGGTAATTATGAGCCGACCATTCCCAACCCCATGGACCAAAGTTAACCCTGTTGTTTCATTTACAGGTAATCTGGATGTGATTGTTGGTGATTGTACTCAAGCTTTGATTGGGAAATTGAGTAGTGTATGTGGTGATGTCTCTGTGTCTCTCTCTTTGCCCACAGAAAAGTCACCTTTTCACACACACATCGAGTAATTTTTGCATTAGCTTTCTCATGACAACCACTTATGACCCATTTGCTGGCATAACTTGTGAATGTCACTTATATAGCTGGACCATACAGCTGTATCTACCATATAGCTGACACTTCTCTAGCTGTACTTATTTAGCTGTATCTGTTTTTTATGTCGTTATTTGTTGATTTGTAGTCCTGTGATGTTTAATGTAGCACCATGGTCCTGGAGAAACGTTTTAACTGTGTACTGTACCAACTGTTTATGATTGAAATGACAATAAAAAAGCCTTGACCTTGGCAAGACCTCAAACTTAAAGACAAGGAAGGTCTAGTGCGATCAAGCATGCACCAGGTCCTTTCAGGATCTAACAGGGCATTAGTAGAGATATTTGTTTGGCATGCTTGCAACTGGTTTTGACTAGTTTCAGTTCAATTCTTGAAACTTATCTTTGCTTGCACATCTGCTCTCTGTTTTTCATCAGACTCTCCTGATCAGTAATTGCCCATCACCTACTGAATTAGCACATGCAGATAACTCGGCTTCTTAAATCACATTGTCCAATTGTTTACACCACATGCTTGAATAGCTACACCACACTCTTGAATGTGGATGGACACATGGAGACACACACACCCACACTCAGTCACTCACGCCATGTTTGTCTTTCAATAAACTGGGAAACATCTCTGAACAGTTGTGTCTGTATCAGTGCTGTTGCTCCCAGATCCATGAGGCAGAATCTTCTCGGCAGCAGAGGGCTACATTTCTCCATCCTCATCTCATCTCATCTTCGTCTGCTTATCCGGGGCCAGGTCGGACCAGTTAATAAGACCAGTTAAATTTTCTGACTGCCAATTAAAAAAAAAAAAGAGCTAGTATGGTATTTAGTCTGACTAATCCAAAAAAGAAGATAAAGAGACGATGTTGTTGTTGTTGTTGTTGTTGTGCTTGGGGTTAGCATGGCAGGCTAGTGGTACTAGCATGGCCCAGCTAGCTGTACTAGCAAGATAGAGGTCTGCACTGGGATTGGGTCCCACAGAACCCAAAGCAAATCTCGTGGGAACGGGCGGTTTGCACCTTAGCTGCGGGCGGGAATGGGCGGCCATATTAAAACACTGCGGGATCGTAACTAGCCTAGCGACAGCATGAGTCAAACAAGTGATGTAGAAAATAAACTGAAACAAGGATTGTACAGTACAAAAATGAAACAAAGAAAGTCTGATATCTGGCAAAATTTCTCAGTTGTGTGTGATGCAGACGGCAACGAACTTGACTACGTTTGTTGTGACAAATCCTCAAAAATCCTAATTTACAATGGACACAAATCCAGCACCTCTGGGTTGAGGCATCACACCTGCTCTGTCCTCCCAAGTCAGAGTAAGCTGCATTTCAATCAAAAACAACTTCTCCCTGCACACATTAAACAGGAAACTACAGAGAAATGTGTGGAAGTGTGCTCTCTAGACATATGGCCATATGATTTGGTTGCCAGGAGAGGCTTTGTTGACATATTGCAACACTTTGTTAATATTGCTGCTAAGTATGGCAAATTTGACATTAAAGATGTTTTACCTCATCCAACCACTGTATCCAGACATGTCGAGGGGCGAGCACAAGCACTGCAGGCTTCAGTGGCAGCAGAAATAAAGCCCATCATCGAAACATATGGATGTGCCATCACAACCGATATACGGTCGGCCTCGAAGAAATTCTGGCAAACCATCCGGCGCCTCAGGAGGGGGAAGCAGTACTCTGCCAACACTGTTTACAGTGCGGGTGGGGAGCTGTTGACCTCGACTGGGGACATTGTCGGGCGGTGGAAGGAATACTTTGAGGATCTCCTCAATCCCACCATCATGTCTTCCACTGAGGAGGTGGAGGCTGAGGACTCAGAGGTGGACTCGTCCATTACCCAAGCCGAAGTCACTGAGGTGGTTTGCAAGCTCCTCGGTGGCAAGGCACCGGGGGTGGATGAGATCCGCCCTGAGTATCTCAAGTCTCTGGATGTTGTGGGGCTGTCTTGGCTGACACACCTCTGCAACATCGCGTAGCAATCGGGGACAGTGCCTCTGGAGTGGCAGACTGGGGTGGTGGTCCCTCTTTTTAAGAAAGGGGACCGGAGAGTGTGCTCCAATTATAGGGGAATCACACTTCTCAGCCTCCCAGGGAAGGTTTACTCTAGGGTACTGGAGAGCAGAATTCAGCCGATAGTCGAACCTCGGATCCAGGAGGAACAATGCGGTTATCGTCCTGGTCGCGGAACACTGGACCAGCTCTATACCCTTCATAGGGTGCTCGAGGGTTCATGGGAGTTTGCCCAACCAGTCCACATGTGCTTTGTGGATCTGGAGAAGGCATTCAACCGTGTCCCTCGTGGTATTCTGTGGGGGGTGCTTTGGGAATATGGGGTTCTCTTTGCTAAGGGCTGTCCGGTCCCTATACGAATGGAGCAGGAGTCTGGTTCTCATTGCCGGCAGTAAGTCAGACATGTTCCCAGTGCATGTTGGACTCCAGCAGGGCTGCCCTTTGTCACCGGTTCTGTTCATAATTTTTATGGACAGAATTTCTAGGCGCAGCCAGGGGCCGGAAGGAATCCTGTTTGGGAACCACAGGATTTCATCTCTGCTTTTTGCAGATGATGTTGTCCTGTTGGCTTCTTCAAACCAGGACCTTCAGCATGCACTGGGGCAGTTTGCAGCCGAGTGTGAAGCGGCTGGGATGAGAATCCGCACCTCCAAGTCCGAGGCCATGGTTCTCGACTGGAAAAGGGTGGCTTGCCCTCTCCAGGTTGGTGGAGAAGTCCTGCCTCAAGTGGAGGAGTTTAAGTATCTCGGGATCTTGTTCACAAGTGAGGGAAGGATAGAGCGTGAGGTCGACAGGTGGCTCGGTGCAGCCTCCGCAGTGATGCGGTCGCTTTACCGGTCCGTTGTGATGAAGGAGCTGAGCCAAAAGGCAAAGCTCTCAATTTACCGGTCAATCTACGTTCTGACTCTCACCTATGGTCATGAGCTTTGGGTAATGACCGAAAGAACAAGATCATGGATACAAGCGGCCAAAATGAGTTTCCTTCGCAGGGTGGCTGGGTGCTCTCTTAAAGATAGGGTGAGAAGCACAGTCACTCGGGAGGAGCTCGGAGTAGAGCTGCTGCTCCTCCACATTGAGAGGAATCAGCTGAGGTGGCTCGGGCATCTCTTTCGGATGCCTCCTGGACGCCTCCCTGGGGAGGTGTTCCAGGCATGTCCCCCCGGGAGGAGGCCCCAGGGAAGACCCAGGACACGCTGGAGGGACTATGTCTCTTGGCTGGCCTGGGAACGCCTCGCTGTTCTTCCCGAGGAGCTGGCCGAGGTGTCTGGGGAAAGGGAAGTTTGGGCTTCCGTGCTCAGACTGCTGCCTCCGCGACCTGGCCCCGGATAAGCGGATGAAGATGAGACAAGACAAGACACTCCATTTCAGGGCTAGAAATTCAAGCATGTGTGCTGGATATTTCTTCTGAGAACTGCTCAGGGTCTTACTAGCAAAGGCAATAGGGCATGCTTTTTCTTCACCAAGTGGTATCTGTGACAGTACGGCTCCAAGCCCGTCTAGTGACACATCAATTGATAGGACCAAAGGCAGAGAGAAATCGGGGTGTGAGAGAACAACACAGTTCAAAAGACTCCCCTTCAGTTTACACAGAGCCTGATCACATTCACCTGTCCAGTCAGAAGGCTTGAGTTTCCTGTAAGAGCCAGCATTAGAGTCTATCTTGATTTAACCATGCTTCTTTTGGCTAGCAGTGAGAGCAAACAGCGGTTTCGCTATGGGGGAGCAGTTAGCGATGAAGTGTTGATAGTAAAACACCATTCCAAGGAAATATTTTATCCTCTTCACAGATGGTGTGCAGCCATCTTCCTCCATGAGGTCAGTCTTTGACATCCTTGTTATAACCTCAACTTTTGCTGAGTCCACTGCCACTCCATTACCATCGATAACATGTCCCAAAAATCTGACGGAGGATCTCATCAGGTGGAATTTCTTAGGACTCAGTTTGAGGTTATGGAGTCTGAGCTGTTGGAAAACAACCTCTAGCCTCTTCAAAGTCTCCTCTTGAGTTGGTGCAAACACAAGTAGATCATCCAGATAGCAGAACAGCTGACTGAAGTTCAAATCTCCAAATATGCTGAGCATCATTCGCATAAATGAGGCAGGGCTGTTGCACAGACCTTGGGGCATCCTGTTGTACTCATACAGTCCCATCGGGGTCGTGAATGCCATGTATTTCTTGTCCTCCTCTGCCATTGGAATGTTATAGAAGCCAGAAGTGAGGTCCATTGTGCTGAAGTAGGTGTTCCCTCCCAAGGCGGCCAAACAGTCTGACTGATGTGGTAATGGGTGTGCATCTTTGAGTGTTCTTGCATTTAGCCATCTGAAGTCAGTGCAGAGCCTCAAACTGCCATCTTTTGTCCACACCAGCACAAGGGGGGATGCGTACTCACTCACTGACTTCCTTATTATTTCCTGTTCTTCCATCTCAGACAGGACCTGTCGCAGTTTCTGGTAATAAGCTGGTGGCACCCACCGGTAAGGGAAGCGAAACGGTTTCTCATCTGTGAGTCTAATGCGATGCATGAAACCTTTTGCCTCACTGCAGTCCAGTGCATGTTTGGAGAAGATGCCATTGTACAACCCCGATTCCAAAAAAGTTGGGACAAAGTACAAATTGTAAATAAAAACAGAATGCAATAATTTACAAATCTCAAAAACTGATATTGTATTCACAGTAGAACATAGACAACATATCAAATGTCGAAAGTGAGACATTTTGAAATTTCATGCCAAATATTGGCTCATTTGAAATTTCATGACAGCAACACATCTCAAAAAAGTTGGGACAGGGGCAGTAAGAGGCTGGAAAAGTTAAAGGTACAAAAAAGGAACAGCTGGAGGACCAAATTGCAACTCATTAGGTCAATTGGCAATAGGTCATTAACATGACTGGGTATAAAAAGAGCATCTTGGAGTGGCAGCGGCTCTCAGAAGTAAAGATGGGAAGAGGATCACCAATCCCCCTAATTCTGCGCCGACAAATAGTGGAGCAATATCAGAAAGGAGTTCGACAGTGTAAAATTGCAAAGAGTTTGAACATATCATCTACAGTGCATAATATCATCAAAAGATTCAGAGAATCTGGAAGAATCTCTGTGCGTAAGGGTCAAGGCCGGAAAACCATACTGGGTGCCCGTGATCTTCGGGCCCTTAGAAGGCACTGCATCACATACAGGCATGCTTCTGTATTGGAAATCACAAAATGGGCTCAGGAATATTTCCAGAGAACATTATCTGTGAACACAATTCACCGTGCCATCCGCCGTTGCCAGCTCAAACTCTATAGTTCAAAGAAGAAGCCGTATCTAAACATGATCCAGAAGCGCAGATGTCTTCTCTGGGCCAAGGCTCATTTAAAACGGACTGTGGCAAAGTGGAAAACTGTTCTGTGGTCAGACGAATCAAAATGTGAAGTTCTTTATGGAAATCAGGGACGCCGTGTCATTCGGACTAAAGAGGAGAAGGACAACCCGAGTTGTTATCAGCACTCAGTTCAGAAGCCTGCATCTCTGATGGTATGGGGTTGCATTAGTGCATGTGGCATGGGCAGCTTACACATCTGGAAAGACACCATCAATGCTGAAAGGTATATCCAGGTTCTAGAGCAACATATGCTCCCATCCAGACGATGTCTCTTTCAGGGAAGACCTTACATTTTCCAACATGACAATGCCAAACCACATACTGCATCAATTACAGCATCATGGCTGCATAGAAGAAGGGTCCGGGTACTGAACTGGCCAGCCTGCAGTCCAGATCTTTCACCCATAGAAAACATTTGGCGCATCATAAAACGGAAGATACGACAAAAAAGACCTAAGACAGTTGAGCAACTAGAATCCTACATTAGACAAGAATGGGTTAACATTCCTATCCCTAAACTTGAGCAACTTGTCTCCTCAGTCCCCAGATGTTTACAGACTGTTGTAAAGAGAAAAGGGGATGTCTCACAGTGGTAAACATGGCCTTGTCCCAACTTTTTTGAGCTGTGTTGTTGTCATGAAATTTAAAATCACCTAATTGTTCTCTTTAAATGATACATTTTCTCAGTTTAAACATTTGATATGTCATCTATGTTCTGTTCTGAATAAAATATGGAATTTTGAAATTTCCACATCATTGCATTCCGTTTTTATTTACAATTTGTACTTTGTCCCAACTTTTTTGGAATCGGGGTTGTACTGTTCAAGCAGCTCCACTAACTTCTCTTTCTCCACTTGATCAGCATGACACTGTTGGATGTCGATGTCAGCAAGTCCGGCCCACTGTAATTGCTGTTTGAGATCTGCAGGCTCGGCATTATCATGCTTCTTCTCCTGTTTGTCGTTTCCGAGTTGGCTGGTGCCCTGGAAAATCTCAAAATCCTCCACCGCTAAACAAGGAGACACATCAGCCAGTTTGCTGTTTCTTTTGAGGGTGATGGGTTTGTCCAAGAGATTGGTAATTTTCATGGGGACCCATCCATCCCCCCACAAGGGTGTGATGATACGTCCAACTAGGATGTTTCGAGGCATAGACTTGGATGCGGTGGGCTCAATAATCACTGTGCTGCCCAGTGACATGGGAGCAGTTTTTGGCAGTTTACCCCAGACTAAATGTTCTTGTCTCGCCAGTAGGGTGATTGACTGCTGGAGCTTTACCATCCCGATCTTCTCCGGGAGCTCCTCTCCCCTCCAACGGGATGAGTTTGCCATGAGGTCAAGGAACTGCTCACATTCTGGAAGGAGATTGCTACTGGAGACAAGACGTCAATAGTCACTGGTTATTTTCAGCTGATTCATGAGGAATCTAATCACATTTGTGCCTACGATCAGGTCATCATGTTGTCCAGGGACCACAAGAATAGGCACTATACAACTCACCCTATACAGTTTCATTCCCACTTCATACATGCACTTGGGTTTACTTAATGTCCCTCCACAGCCTACCAACACAATCTCCTGAGTCAAAGGGATGGGTTCGAAGAGTTCATTTTCACTCAACATTTTCTGCTCTGCTTGTTCACTGAGCATACAGGCCATGGAACCTGAATCAAGTGTCCCTTTATTTATTTATTTATTTGTTTGTTTATTTGACAGGGACAATGCACAACATGCAATTGAGCCAGATTATAGCCACAAGGCTCATTTTCATCTGTAGTCCCTGGACAGGAATTGATGTTTAAAAAAAAATACAATAAAACATGTTATGGGTGGGACTATGTGCAGATATAGGCCTACTGTATATTGCAATAACAAGTACATGGTTTAAAAAAAAACACATGATATATAATAAAATAAACACAAAGACACAAGATCGATGACTAAAAATGTCCACAGTGCTGCCCTGCTTTTAGCCATTTCTTAAGACCTAATTTAAAAGTACTGAGTGTGGTGCTTTGCCTGATACTAACAGGAATGCTATTCCATAACCCTGATGTTTTTACTGAGAAAGCACTTTGGCCAAAAGTAGAATGTCTAAACACACTTATACAGTCCCCTCTAGATGACGCTCTTGTAGTCCTTGTATTATTTGTGGGTCTACACAGACTCACAAATTGCTTAAGGGGAAGTGGAGCAAGATCATTTATAATTTTAAAAAATAAACAGGAGTTTAAAAAGAAAATAAAACTATCCAAACTAAATAAACCATACTTCTGTATGATAGTACAGTGATGGTAGGTATTGGATTTTTTGTCCAAAGTTTTCAGTGCCTGTTTATAGGATTTATGGATTAGTGACATGGCAGTTGCATTTGCTTGAGACCAGGTGGTTAAGCAATATGACATGTGTATTAAAATCATAGAATGAAAATACAGTTTGGCTGCCTCTGTGGTCATCTGATTCCTTATTACCTTAAAATTGAGGAGATTCCTTTTAACTTGACCATTAACCTTTTTAATATGTTTTTTAAAAGTTAGATGAGAGTCAACAATGACCCCTAAATATTTAAAATCATCTACTACATTGAGCTTTTCTCCTTTAACAAATATGTCCGGCTCTTGAGTAGTGTTTTTACGTGAGAAGTACATACAAACAGTTTTTGACGTATTCAGTGTCAGACAAGAGTAATCTAGCCAGTCAACTATTTTGCTCAATGCTCCATTAAGTTTGTATGCCGCTTGTTGTTTTGTTTTTGCATAGACATATATCACTGTGTCATCAGCATACATTTGGATGTTAACATCAGGGCAAACTAAGGGAAGATCATTTATATATATACTGAACAATAGAGGGCCTAGGATTGAACCCTGAGGCACCCCTATTGAACAGATGTTTTCAGTGGAGAGTGTGTCATTTATTCTAGTGCAATTCTTCCTTCTTGATAGGTATGATGTAAACCACTTAATCGTGTCAGCTGAGATGTTATGTGAGGACAGTTTGGAAAGTAAAACATTGTGGTTTACAGTGTCAAAGGCTTTCTTCAAATCCAGAAAAATTGCTCCAACTACTCCACCCCTGTCTAACTTGGATTTCAATTCTTCCACAAAGTAGCAAAGAGCAGTATCTTTGGAGTGATTTGTTCTGAACCTAAATTGCATTGCATGCAATGGAGCATGGCACAAATTAAGATGGGTAGTGAGTTGTTGTAAGACAACCCTCTCAACTACCTTGGAGATAATAGGGAGTATACTTATGGGCCTGTAGTTTGCCACGTCAGTAGTCTCCCCAGCTTTGAAAATAGGTATTATCACAGCTTTTTTCCAAGCATCAGGAAACAGATACTCATTAATGGACATATTTACCAGGTGTGTAATGGGTTTGCAAAGTGCGTGTGCATTATTCTTAAACAAGGAGGAATCAAAACCATATACATCTTGAGCATTAGATCCTTTAAGATTAATTAAAATTTTGTTTATCACTTCTTCATTTATTTCTTGGAGATTAAAAACTGGGTATTCATAATTAGGTGGAGAGATGAGCACATTCCTATGACCAAAAGTTGTTGCTAATTGTTCAACAGACTCCTTAAAAAAGGTGTTAAAAGCCAGTGCAATTTCGCTGTCATCTCTTAAAATATTTCCATTAATATTTAACTCTAGTGGATGGTTTCCTTTTGTTACTTTTCTTGACATTGTATTTAGGTGTTTCCATATTTGTTGGCCATTACCTCTTGCCTGGTTAATAAGATCAATAAAAAAAAGTTTGCTTTAGATTTACGGAGCATGCTTATTACTTTATTCCTCAGTCCTTTAAATATCCTGTAATCACTGTCCAATTTACTTTTTATGGCAGTTTTAAGTGCATGATGCCTTTTCCTCATAAGGCTCCATAACTCTTCATTTAACCATGGTAGATTGGATTTTTTACGTCCATGTGTACACTTCATAAATTTATCTTTCACACCTCCAATAATGTTTAAGAAAAGTGTGCACTTATCATTTATAGGCCTGTCATCATATTCAAAATCAGACCAATCTAATAGTTTTAATTGTTCCTCGAACAGTTGCATATCCTTCTTTGGTATTCTGTATGATATCTTTTTATTTTCATATTTGTAGATAAACCTCTTCTTTGTTAGTTTTTGACACACCAACACTAGATTGTGGTCTGAAATACCAGTGATAAAATTATATGATGTAGTGATTCTCTCTGGTCGATTACAGAATATCAGATCAATCTGTGTATTGGAACAGCGTGTGATTCTAGTCGGCCCATTAACCATTTGGGAAAGATTGTATTTGCCAGTGATATATTTAAGTTTTTTCCTGTCTGATTTGCTAGACCAGTTTATATTGAAATCACCAAGTATCATAAATTCCTTCCCAGTATGTTCAAGGATTGATACAAGTGATTTAAATTCATCATAAAAAGAATTGCTTGATGATGGTGGTCGATATAGACAGATAGTTATAAACGACATATTCTCTGACAACGAGACAGATACAGCGATGCATTCAAAGTTTACAGTTAGCTCATATCAAGTGCTTCGAAAGCAATCCTGAATGTATAGTAGTAGGCCGTCGCCTCTTCCAGTCTGTCTGTCTTGTCTATAAATGTTATATCCTGGCACAGCATAAACAGAGTCTGGTGAATTCGGCGTTAACCATGTTTCGGATAGACCTAAAAAATCCAGATTAGAGTCTGACAAAAGTTTATAAATTTAATCAGTCTTGGATATAATACTCCGAACATTCAGATGCCCTCCCAAAAGTCCCATCGGCTTGACGCGAGGATTCCAGAGGATCTTCGCATGATTTACGGTTTGAATAAAAAGACAGTCACGTCTTTGTTGCAACTTCAGATGGAGAGCATTGCAAGATCCTACCGGTTTCGTTGGTTTCATTTGTGTATTCCATGCCGCTTGATCCGGAGAGGATATATCCACTGAAGTAGGCCCAGGGTTGAGCTGGATATCCCCAGAGAGGAGTAGCATGAAGGCCAGGTAGGACAAATGTTTGTATGGGTAATGCCGCTTCCATCGGTGGCTTGCACTCGTTATTTTAGTTGATTTAGCTGACGACATGACTGCACGTTTATTAATGGCTGAGTAAATTATATGATGTCCAAAAGTTATTGTCCCGGCAGAACAGGAAGTAGATAAGCCTGCGTGTTCCCATTGTTGTGGACACCAGCAGGCATGAGCTGATAACATAAGCAATGCAGCGATGTAGATACCAAGAGTCATTAATCCACGTTTCATGCTTGATTTTTGCCAATGTTAAAAAAAAAAAAAAGTCTCAAAAGTGACCTACTCCAACCGGAGTTTGATCAAATTAAATCAAAATTTAGATAAAACCATGTAGGCAAAGACAACGCAGCTCTTGTCACACTGCGCACCTCACTACCACGATCAGTTGTACCTTGCACCTGAAATGTGTTATTCATGGCAACAGGGGTGTAAAACAGTTCATCAAAAGGTCCCACTCTCTGTGTGTTTTGCACTATTACCTTAGCACCAGCCGGTGCTGCACCACATGCTACTATATAATGCTTTTCAACATCACTGTCAAGGGTTTATTTTTCTCTTGTGCCCGCACATCCCCTCACCAAATGCAGGCCAGTTAGTTTAAAGGCTGAGTGTTCTGTGGCGAGGAGGTGCGCTGACCTTGACTGAGCTGACGATTAGGACAGTTTCTCTTGATGTGGTTTGGCTCAAAGCATGCTAAGCATAGGCGCATTTGACTGCAGTGTGCTAGAGTGGAGTGCTCGGAAGACTTGCAGACTCTGCAGGATTGATGCTGAAACTGATCAGAGGAAACTGGTTTGAACACGGCATGGTTATTTTGTGACAGTGCTCGGTCAAAAAGATTGACTAGCATTTTCAGGCAGTTATCATTACAAGGGGGTTTGGATGCTGCACTGTTCTCACTCTCTACGGGTGACTCTACTGTGTGGCAGACTGTAGCCGAGTCGTCAGGTGCCGGAGTATGGACGTGAGCTGTCACTGATCTAAGGCACTTTGATTTGGAGAGCACCTGTCCTTTCATTTCAATTTGATAGCGATCAATGCGCTCTTGGATCTCACTAGCGGCCCATTTATCTGGCGCTTTGAACTTGAGAACAGCAGCAAGTGTGGGATCTGGGCAGGATTTAACAAACATCACGGCTGCCTCCTGACATGGATTTTCCATCCGTCATCCAAGTCTTTTCAAGCCCTCCTCTGCTATGTCAACTGCCTTATTCAGTCGAAGCCAGTACTCTACGGGAGTCTCTCCAGCCACCGGAGCTGTGCGATAGAAATCAGCCATAGGCATACATGAGTATGTTACTTCACTGAAATGTTGCCTGAGAATATCATAGATGACCTTTGGATTTTCTCGAGGTTTCATAGACGGGCTGCTTCTCAGAGTTATCCTCACTATGTCCTTTGCTTTGCCCATTAACTTAGACATTATTTCAGAGTGCTGTTCATCCAAAGGTGTGGTTCATTTCCTGAGGTACACTTCCATTAACTCTTCCCATTTACAGACTGTGTTTTTATCAGACCCATCTCCTCGGAAAACCGGAGGTTCTCTCACATCTGACTGGAGGACTAACTTTGCACCAGCTAAGGTGAGGAAAGTGGGATCTCTGGGTAACTGGCCTGTATTGCTCTGAGCTTGTGTGCCACTGACATCTCTTTCCCCACACTCGCCCCTTAACTGCTCTCTTATAGTCTGTCCTACCTGCTGAGCAATGTGTGTTATCAGGTTATTCAAAGCAAGGTTTGTAGTAGCTGGAAGTGTGTCTCCCTGGCCTAGACTAGCTGCTGCATGACCAGGTAAGCGAGTGGAGCAAAAAGCTGGGGAATCTACATTAGCTGCTGGTCGGGTCGGGTTACTAGATAACCCACTGACTGATCTCCCCCTTCCAAGAGAGAAACTAAAATTATCATCTGACACTTTGTCTTCATCCATTTTTCCAACATATGTCATTTTCAACCTTCTATGACACTTGACTGTTCACAATAAAAATTTACCAAAATGACAAATTGACCCTTTTCCATAAAGTGTTACATCACTGTATTGATAACAGTTCCAAAAGACTTTTTACTCAGTTAGCACTGGAAAGTTTGTTTATATCATGTGTGACGCAGCAAGCTCTGGTGACCAAGCTGACGTTGATCCACAGCTCCAATTGCGATGACGAACCGGTCTGAAGCAGCGTGGATCCGGGTCACGGCACCACTGTAGCCGGCCTAATATGACACACCATCCGGCAGTTGATCTGTGTTGTGTCTTGGTTGTGTGTGAACAAAGAATGAGATGAAAACAACTGCTGCCTTGCCAACCAGGGGGAGGAATTTATTCTATGTGAAACATATTAATATAAGTACAGCAACTTCGCTCTGGTTTAACATGCACACCTTTAAAGGAGAAACAAAAAATGCAGCAGACACATGAAAAACCACCCGCGTGTTCTTGTAGCCTAGCTTACATTAGCTTATGAGGCTAACAAACTGCCAAAGTGCTGTACTCAATGAAAAATAATACATTCATATAACAAGATAAACACTATAACACAAGAGACCAACATTAGCAACTTACACAAAGTAACATACAAGTCTCTGTCTAGTGTTTTACCGTGTTTCACACAACAACGACCGGAGCGACGACCAAGTCTTACCTCTCCTCAGCAGCGCCTTCAGCCGACTGAGGAAAGAGGCGCGAATAACAGTAACACAGCATCACACACAGTGTCAAAATAAAAGACGACTACCAAAATAAAAGCTCCCTAAAAAGAACTCATTCAAAACTGAATATACAATGAAAATACAATAAAAGAAAGGGATTTTGGTGGAATATAAAGCTCACACGCTCACATGGGCTACATCCGCATTGGTGAAAAGGGGGTATCCATAAAGTGGCTTGACTTATCAAATGTTTACAGCAGTGTTTTTATTTCCCCATGGTTCCTGTTTTCGAATCGCTGATATGGCAAAGTTTGCTTCAAGTGAGGAGACGTTTATGTAACATTTTATGTCAGGAATCTGCAGTGTAACTTTTTCATTCTGTGCATTTTTTAATCCTTTACTTAATTAAATCATGTCTTTTAAGGCAAGTGATGAAGTCATGATCAGAGGTGGAAAAACTGGATTGACAAAGTAAAAGTCCTGCTCAGGTTTTCCTTCTGCCTGTGCTCTCAACACAGGTGATTTCACCAATTAGCTCATCAACCTGGCTGAGGGGATGTGGTAATTAGGATCAGCTGGTTCATTGAATTGGCTGGAGCAAAAATGTGGCAGGGTTTTTACTTTCTGCACCCGGGTTTTTCCACCTCTGGTCATGATGCATCCCTTAACTGTAGCTACATTACAAGCACACAGATGATTGACTGCGTTTGAGCCGAGGAAGTAAATTCTGTATTTCATGAACACAAGTTCATTCGGCGTGATTCGTTTGTGTGCTGCAGTACGTTCGAGGCTCCGGATCCTGTACTGAAGCTGCTGGATGATAACGGGAACATCGCTGAAGAACTCAACGTCCTCAAGTGGAACACAGACAGCGTGGAGGAATTCCTTGGTGAAAAACTCGACCTCATTTAACACCTCTCATCTCCTCTTTTCTGTTTACACACATCACATCCAAACCAATGCACCATGTAGGAGTTGTTTTAATGTTCTAGTCATCCAAACAAAGTTTATAATGAAATCACTTCATCCTTTTCCACCTTAGTTTTTAATTCACCTCTTCAGATTTCAACTAGGTGTGGGACGATCTTAAAGGGATCCTCCAGCTGATTTACTCTTAAATTTATGTGAAGTAAAAGTATTCATTAATTTCAACAGTCAAATATTCATTTTCAAAGACCAAATAGTGTTCTGGAAAAATGAATTTTTATTAAAATACCAGACAGGCCTCCAGCGGACGTGACATATGCGATGACGTGGCGTAGTGGAAGTTTGGAGCAACTCGGCTGTTTATATCCTCTGCTTACATCATGGTTTTGTTAGTTTTACAAGTATTTTTACCAAATTTATAGGTTTTTAAATAAGTAAAGTATGCTTCATTGCACAGCATCTCATCTCATCTCATTATCTCTAGCCGCTTTATCCTTCTACAGGGTCGCAGGCAAGCTGGAGCCTATCCCAGCTGACTATGGGCGAAACGTGGGGTACACCCTGGACAAGTCGCCAGGTCATCACAGGGCTGACACATAGACACAGACAACCATTCACACTCTCATTCACACCTACGGTCAATTTAGAGTCACCAGTTAACCTAACCTGCATGTCTTTGGACTGTGGGGGAAACCGGAGCACCCGGAGGAAACCCACGCGGACACGGGGAGAACATGCAAACTCCACACAGAAAGGCCCTCGCCGGCCCCGGAGCTTGAACCCAGGACCTTCTATTGCACAGCATATAAATGTCAAAATGATGCTAAAAAGAAGGCCAAGAAGATATCCTTTCACCATTTACCTGGCCAGAATTGTCAAACTATTCATAAGAAATGGATTCATGCCATCAGAAGACCTCACAACAATCTGCCTGCATTGCCCTACTTATGCTCCGAACATTCTGAATCACCGTATTTCGACAAATCAACGGAATTACAAGCAAGATTAATGGGGTGTAACAACTTTCGAACTTTGGGAAACAGAGGAACAGGAAGCAGGCTTCAAAACAGGTGAGTTCTTTTAGTTTAATGCACTTTTCAGTGCCCAAACATACACATGCATGACGGGGTGCCATGACTCTCTCTCTCATTCCTGACTGTCTGAAAGACACACAGAGACACAGGTAAACAGACAGCCGGTAATTTGATACAGGTGGAGCTCATCACATGTTAGCTGCTGGTTCAACCTGCCTCCTCGCCATTCACAGCCGATGCTTGACCACGCCCCCGCTGTCACATGGGGGCTTCCAGAATAAAAAGAAAGAAAAGGCGATGCCGTGCCAACAATATTTGCCCACTGTTCAGCTCCAAAAGTCTGCCAATGCAGTGCTGAGCGTCAAGAGAGACAACAACAACAACACCAGGAAGTTAATTTCGACTTTGTTCTACCATGGTTCTTTGTAGTATACAGGGTTGGATCCAGCCCAAGAATCTGACAGATGCACATTTGCAGAAATGTTTTCACTAATTTTACCAGATCGCTATGGATTTTCACAGGGGTGTAGAGCACGCTGAGCCCTTTCCGAAGAGGGCAGCCACGGCTCACTACGACCGTGGCTTGGCCCAGTCTGTTGGTTGAGCGTGGCTATAGCCCATTTAGTCAACTAGCGGTAAAGTAAACAAATGCCCCATGACTGATACCAATGGTAGACACATATTTCTGCATGCGCATCGGTCTGGATCCATCCTTGGTATATTATTGGTGTCTTACCTGGTGAACTGTAACCGGTATTCTGATGCATCGAGGCATCAGAATTGCATGGTAGTTTCCATTTCATTTTCATTTATATGCTCGAAACATGAATTAACCAGAAAGAGGGATATTGCTGTGCAAACAGATGAACCAGTCAGTGTTGAAATCCAGAGAGAGACAGTTGTCTTCGAAAACCAGATTATCCAGTGTTCTTTGTTGGGAGATGAAAGCATCTCATTAGATGATTCGTTCGAACTCTACGAGCAAAACTACGATGTAAGCAGAGGATATAAACAGCCAAGTTGCTCCAAGCTTCCACTACGCCGCGTCATCGTGTACATCACTTCCGCAGGAGGCCCATCTGGTATTTTAATAAAAATAAATTTTTCTTGAACACTATTTGGTCTCCGAAAATGAATGTTTGACTGTTGAAATCTATGAATACTTTTACTAAACATAAGTTTAAGAATAAATCCACTGGATGATCCCTTTAAATCTTATCATGATTTACGCCTAATTATGGCATTCCTTTAGAACAGGACTGGATCCCAGGCGTCCTTCTCCTTATCATCAGCCCTTTTCCAGCTGTTCCATCTGAAACTGTAGTTTTATTTTGCTTTTTGTCTTTTTTGTACTGTATATTTGTCTGAACAGAGAATCCTGACGATACTGGATCGGTGGTGTTTGTGTTTTTTCCCCGTACGCTAGCGCACGTGTGGAGCTGCACATGAGTGAAGGCCTCACAGGAAACCAGTGTGTGGTGTGTGAGGCCTGAAGTGTGTGCAGTTCCCAGTGTGTAGTGATGGAGAGAGACGCGAGCGCTCCCTCTGGGATTTAAACTGATCTCTTATTAATACAGTTTTGTTTCGACACAGTGTTTGGATCTTGAGTTTATGAAGCATCTTTTATAAACCTGAGTTTGATTAATGGTCGTCATTTAGCCTTCAATGAAAATAGAAAGAGAAAAGTAGCCACACGGAAAAGTTTGAGTTTTAATGCCCTGATAGGTAAACAGTATTTTATTATTTTAATTGATTACATCTGTTAGTTTTAAAGTACAAGAAACTACTACAAATGAGTTTATAACATTAAAAAAAAAAAACTGACATTAAATCAGGCATCCAAGAGGAAATACAGTCCCAAGTCAGAAAAAAGATATCGTATGCTGAAATTGAAATTAAAACTGAAAACAATGATTTGTAAATAATCTTTATAGGTGTAGATTCCAAAATCTGCAAAATGAGTGTTTATTCCATATTTTAAATGTTATTTTTTAAGGGGTCTGACTGTTAAGTGCATTTCTTAAACAGAAAATGGTTAAAAATTTAAATATGTTCTGACACACAGTAGGGTGTGTTTCCACCAGCAGCAGGACAGAAAGATGTGGTAGTTTGAGAAACGTTGATTATTTCTGAAGAAACCGATTTTGCAAAAAACATTTACATCTTAAATTCTGTTTCTCACAATAACAAATCTCATAATAGTGCATAGATTTAAAACAAATGCTTTCAAAGAGACTATTTTTTTTCTAGAAACATCCTACATTAAGACATTTTTATTGTGGTGCTTGAAAGTTTGTGAACCCTTTAGAATTTTCTATATTTCTGCATAAAAATGACCTAAAACATCAGATTTTCACACAAGTGCTAAACGTAGATAAAGAGAACCCAGTTCAGCAAATGAGACAAAAATATTATACTTGGTCATTTATTTATTGAGGAAAATGATCCAATATTACATATCTGTGAGTGGCAAAAGTATGTGAACCTCTAGGATTAGCAGTTAATTTGAAGGTGAAATTAGAGTCAGGTGTTTTCAATCAATGGGATGACAATCAGGTGTGAGTGGGCACCCTGTTTTCACAAACTTTCAAGCACCACTATATGTAATTCATTTAGAATTAATCTATAAAACAGAAGCACTTTGAAAATAATAATTAATTAGTGCCACAGGTCTGCACACAAAAGTGTCTTTGTATTTCAGGGAGAAATTCAATCTGACACCTCAGTTATAATTTTACTCAACATTTCAACTTTTACCAACATTTCATTTTTTCATCGGATCACAAAACCTCACAGATGAGTCAGAACCAATCCAGAACCCAGCGTATAGAGGCTGAGTGAATGTGGTGTGGACTCTGTGGAGGAGCCTCATCGTGTCAGAGACGCTGTAGAAGGACAGAGTTCCTGCACTGTGATCCACATACACTCCTATTCTGGAGGATGATGGACCTCGGAGATCAGTCTTAATATCGTTGTGTCGGTAAGAGACAAAGGAAGAAAAACACACCAGACTCCAGGACTGACTGTTGTATCCAAACCCACACTCACAACTCAGTCCTTTCCTGGTGATCTCTTTATATGAGACTGATATGTCCACATCACCCCTCTTCTCCACCTCCCAGTAACAGCGTCCACACACACTCTCCTTACACAACACCTGCCACCTGGAGTAAAATCTCTCTGGATGATCAGAGTATCTCTGTTCTGTCTCACTGTGTCTCACCGCTCTGTTCTTCTCAGACAGAATGAGGTTAGGATGTGCTGTGTTTGGATCCAGAGTCCGATAACAGAAATCTAAAACAATAAAATATCCACAGGTTAGATGTTCACACACATTCACACCTACAGTCAATTTAGAGTGAGTGTGAATGGTTGTCTGTGTCTATGTGTCAGCCCTGTGATGACCTGGTGACTTGTCCAGGTTGTACCCCACCTTTCGCCCGTAGTCAGCTGGGATAGGCTCCAGCTTGCCTGCGACCCTGTAGAACAGGATAAAGAGGCTACAGATAATGAGATAATGAGATGAGGTTAGATGTTAATCGCAGGATTTATAAGAAGTGTGTGTGAGACACCTGTCTGTCGTGAGGCTCTGAAGCGCGTATGGAGTAGAAGGGGGCGTGGCAGACAAAACCACGTGACCGATGACAAACGAAGCCTCGGTTATGATCACTGAGCTTTATATAAAATCTGGAGCTCGTGGGCTCGTCAGACTGAAGCCATCTGGACGCCATCTTACCACTCACCTCGTGTGTATTTGGTTTGTGTGTTAAACCATCGTATCTGATCAAATGTGCCCCAAATTTGGTCAGTTTCTCCTGACCCCTCCCCCCATTACCACCTCATATTTTCTCAACTTCACCCCCCATTCCTGACATCTCTTTATAGTGCTCCCCTTTGTGGGGATTTTTTTCTTTTCCAGTCCAGTCTCCGATCAATTTTTTTGATAGCTCTTTTACCACAATAATCATTTTTATGGAGATTATTTCAGTTTTTCTCTGATACAGTGCATCTTTCTCTTTCATATAGTTCTTCCATCCTTTGTATTTATTATACCAACACAAAGGCTGTACAATACTTCCTTCCTATTTAGGACAGCTGTTGAAACAGGATTATTTTCTCATGTTATTTTCCATTTTCACTTCATTCTCACAGTCATGTCTTAACAGTATTTATTGGTCACGGTCATTGTCATGCAGCCTGCAACCAATAAATACTGTTAAGACATGACTTTGAGAATGAAGTGAAAATGGAAAACAACATTAGAAAATAATCCAGTTTCTGTCCTTAACAGAAAAGTAGCATACAGCTTTTGTATTGATATAATAAAGATATAATAAAGAAAGAAGAAATATATGAAATAAAGATACACTGTATAAGAGAACAACTGAAATGATCTCTAAAAATAATTATAGTAGGAAAAGAGCCGTTCAAAAAAATGATCAGACTGAACTGGAAAAGAAAAAAATAAACAGTAGCAATGAAGGGAAGCGCTATAAAGATATGTAAGGAATGGGGGGTAAAGTTGAGAAAATAAGAGGAGGGAATGAAAGGAAAAAACTCAGGAGATACTTTTCTTGGGGCAAATTTGATCAAATACGACGGTTTAACACACAAACCAATCCACATGGTGTGAGTGGTAAGATGGCGTCCAGATGGCTTCACTCGTCTCTACAGAGGGGAATGGGTTCGGAGCCCTCCAGGTTTTATATCGAGCTCAGTGCATTCAACAGAGTTCACTAGCGACACTTACTGCTCAGAGAAATGTACAGCATTAATTTCTACATCACATCGGTGTTCTGCTGCTTTACATTATAATTCACACAATGTTCCATTTTGAAATAACTTACGTCATAAGGCTTTTTTATATGCCTTTTTGTTATTCAGTGCGTACTCTTATTTCTCTCTCACACACACAGTCGACTCTCTGGAACAGTACTGATGAATCTTTAAAGAGTCTTAGCTTCAGCAATTTCAATTGTTTTATCAAAAGTACTATTATCGCTTCAGATCAGCATTCCTTTCTCTTTTCCTCACACTGTCATTTCATTTTTTACTTCTTTTTGTTTTTTTCTATTTATTGAAATATTGCATTTTTTCCTTGTCTCTGTGTGACGAGTTTTATTCTTTATAACAGTAATCCATTATTTTTTTCTGCCGAGTGAGATTAGATTACTAGTTATTTCTAGGCAGCATTTTATCCTTCGTATGGATTAGATTTCTGTGTGTGATATAAATAAACTTATTGATATACATTCTGTGTGTTTTAGAAAGAAAGAAAGAAAGAAAGAAAGAAAGAAAGAAAGCCCATCAAGTGGGCGGTCCTCCTCTGAGCTGAACTGTGTGTGTGGTGTGTTTTACACCTACACTGCAGAAAATCTTCTCTGCTCTTTGGTTTTGAGGGTAAAATCATGTGAACTGCTGCAGCTGTAGAGACACAGAGACAAAATGGAGACTGAAAAATGACACGAAAACAGTTTTAAGGATCATGAGAACAAGCAAAAAAACCTTTTCCCAGCTGAAGCTCTGACAATGTGTGTGTTTTTACTTTCTGATGGATTTTATGGAGGAATTAAGGCCTCGGTTCTGATCTAATGTTCATCATATTTGTTATGTGTAAAGTTCAATGAGATTAGTTTGTGGATTTGTGATTAAGGTCCTGTTTATCTGGGAAATTTATTTGTAATTGGCACATGTATTTTCTGAGGCTAATACTAATGCCTTGTGATTTGATGCAGTTTTGTTCCTGCTTATGTTTTATTTCCGTTACATTAATTTTATGTCTCTCTTTACTGTGATACAGAACAAATGCTTGTTTGTTTACCTTGTAGATGGATTTTGTTGAATTCCTCCTCACAGATTTCCTCGACTCGTTTTTTCAGATCTGAGAGAGATTTCCTCACTCCATCAAATGAGAGATGTTGATTGACAGTGAAGCTGGGTGAGTCGTCACATCCAGGAGAAACACAGAGAGACGGGAAACTCTACAGAGAGGAAACACAGAATAGAGAAGGAGAAAAGTGTAGGAGAGGAACGAATGAATCTCAGACTGAATCAGACCAAAGACACACTTGGGATCTCAGACAGGAACATTTATTGTTGCTGTAATGAGCTTTTAGGAGGAAACTTTGTGAGGAACAGCGCCCTCTGTAGATCAGACAGTGAGTGTTACCTGGAGGAAGTGGATGGGATCGTCTGTGTGTGAAAGCTGCTCCAGCTCAGTGACTCTCCTCTGAAGATCAGCAATCTCCTGCTCCAGTTGCTTCAGGAGTCGTTCAGCTTGACTCAGTTCAGCTTTCTCCTGAGCTCTGATCAGCTCCGTCATCTCCGAGCGCTTTTTCTCCATGGAGCTGATCATCTCAGTAAAGATCCTCTCACTGTCATCTACTGCTGCCTGTGAAAGCTTCTGTTAGAACACACACACACGTACGTGGTGGTCAAATGGGAAACTCTCTATAAAATAAATAAACACTCTGTATGTGTGTCTTAAGGAGAATCTCTCTACCCAAGTTGCCATTGTAGTTTTATGCAACGTAGAAGCGATTTTTTAAAAGAAATTGCGAATCTCCTGTGTTTCTCTGAAGGGAGGTTTTGGGTTTTTTCTTCCTGTCAGAGATCTCTTTTTCAGAAAAGTTGTATCTGCTCCTCATGTCATGTGACTTAAATGAGAAAATGTGTTTCCATTTCATTTTTGTGAAATACTGCTTGATTGAATTATCTGAAAAACCACCTCATGCGAGTGTAAAAACTTTCTTTGCAATATTTGGGAGGCTTTTGAAAATTCTGTATTTGCTTCTGTCAGGTTCACCTGGGGTTGAACTTGGATATCTGGTGTAACAGGCCAGAGCTCTACCCCTGTGCCACAAGGTGGGATTATAACACCCAGATGCAGAGACTGATGAGGTTAACGTGCATAATCACGGGTAACTTTAGGAGCAAGATCAATGTAATTCTCCTATTTTATATTAAACTTTGGTCAAATATCTGTCACATTTTGCATTTTGTGCAATTTATTTTACCTTGCGCAATACCAGAAAAATTCAGTTGAAATCAAGCCATTTGAGGCGAATTGGTCCGACTCTGAAAAAACTTGCCATTTTGATTTCCCGGCAAACAATGATTTTCATGACGTCACGTGTGGGACGCCATTTTTATGAGAAAATGACCTGGTGGTTTTCTGCAAATTTCTTCAACGTTATCACGTAATTATTAAAATGATTAACAGATGTATCATAGGAGGGTGTGGCAACACCAATCTTGATGGGATTAGTACTCATTGTTTTCCAAAAGACCGGACAATGAGAGAGAAATGTGAGCGCTTCGTGTGAGGCACCCGGAAAAATTGGCTACATGCTACAGACTACAGCATTATTTGCGGTGGTCACTTCACAAGGCCCAATGACTTTGAGAACTAGTTGCAGTGGGAAATGGGCTTCGCGAGGCAACTTGATCTGAAAAAAGGCACAGTTCCATCTGTCAAAATGCCCAAAGCAACACTGTCTCCATGTGTGTCAGCGTCACCAAAGGAGCCAGCCGTGTTCGTCTTCCCTGACAGAAGGCGAAGTGCCGCATCCACTGAGGCCCTCGAAGCCGAGGACCAAGCAGAGCCGAGAAAAAAACCAAGAAAATCAGCAATTCACAAGTTGATTGTTGCCAGGGTAAGAAATAATTCTGACATCTCATTATATTCTTCATCCAAAGGTGAAGTAACATTGTGATCAGGTGACAATTCCATATTTAATTGCAAAATCACTAGCTGCTAAACTTGGTCTACACAGGCTGTGCACTGAAACTGTGCAAGCTCTCGCAGCCTCCTAGTGGTTCCGCAGGTGGCGTCATGAATCTGGCTCCAGACTCCCTTGGGATTTTTCCAGATGCGTTTTGTTATTTTTTTTCTGCTGTAGACAGATGGCCTTGTGCAAAATTAGTCTTCTGGATGAGTGTGTAAAGGGACATACTTTCATATAAAAAAAAAAAACGAAATTGGTCCAGGACATGCACTTTAAGCAGATGAGGGTTTTTTTTTTTTTACTTGATCGCAGGACAGGAATATCCAAACAGCAAGAAGACAATAAATCAGAGTATTGTCCAGGCATGGGTCAAAATCCAGTGTCAGTCAAAGTTAGAATACAAGCCAAAATGGCAGACAAGGGTCAACAAAAGGTGAATCCTCAAAAACAGGCTTAGTTACTGGGCTTGAACAGAATATCAACTCAAAACTGACCAAAGAACTCAGGAAAGCGAGGAGTTGAAATAGCCACATAAACCAGACTCAGGTGAACACAGTACATACAGTACATACAGTAGATAATTAGACCAAACAAAGACACTGAGGACCCCATATGGCCAAAAAAGGAACAGCAGTCATAAAGTCTTGACACGTTCCTTGTTTTTATTTCACTGGACCGGCGGCTACAGTTATCGACAGTCCATGATAATTGACACCTTTTCAGATTTACCAATTTTAAAAAAGCAATTTTACAAAGGTGAGTTTCAGTTCCAACAGTTATTATTGGTTAATTAATCAACCGGAAGACCCCCCTCGCCCTTTGAGCTTGTCATCTGATGACACAGCTCGTTATCTGAGATGGAATTTTTTTAGCACGATCAGTAAGTTGAGGAAAACCCAGACGTTATCATCGCAGGTAAGCGTGGTGGAAAGATCATGGACATGTTTTTACTGATCAAATTCACCGATATTTCATGATCTCCTTGTCGAAACCTACTTTGTTTCTTGCTCTTTCATTTGAGAGTCACCATTTTGTATCTAAACGCGCATTTGAGAAGTCATATGAGGTGTCGATAATACTGATCACTTTTACCGGTGTCCACCATTATCGACACCCTGTGGAATTAAGTGACATTTACAACTGTTATGGATCAAGCTTTGTGTAACATTGTTGAAGTAGATGAAGTACTTTAAAAAAATAAAAGTGCTGTGATTTATCATAAATTTTTTCTCTGATTCATAACAGAATGGAATGTTTATAGAGTAGTTGGAATATGATTGCAATAAATATAATTAGACCAGAATTAACTTCCTAGCATATAAAAAATTACATGCTGGTGTAGGTACAGTCCCTTTAGAAACTACATTTCCCATCAGCCCACTTCCGCGTTGACCTGTGTCACGCCGGGGCGGGATCACCACCACGTCCTTTCTGAAGGCATAAGAGAAAAGAGGAATGCTCTGCTCTTTCTCTCTGGTGTCCGGATTCCAAGCGGTCTGGACGCATAAAGAGACCAGAAAACCAGATAAAGACGTCTTTTCTTTTCTTTCTTGCAAGAATCAGAGTTTCGCGCTTTTCTTTGTCTTACCTTTGGCCACGGTAGACTCTAAGATCGCGCGATTTTAAACTCAGTGAGTTACAACCGGTTTCATTCATTAAGTACGTATGACTGCAGCTCAGAGCAGTCAATTTATAATTAGGAGCGACCAGAATTCCTCCTGATTGAAGTGCTGTGTACATCAGTTTGATCAGAGACTTTGATTTTCATCACGACTGTCGTCGGATCAAGAGAAGCTCTCTGTCCACAGAATCGACTCACGGAATCGACTCACGTGCTCCAGGAGACTCAGAAGTTTTAGAACATCTCCCTAATCTTGCATATAAGCGAGATACTGGAAATACAGTGAGACTGTCAAAATTTTGGGCATAAAGATCAGTCTTAGGAATTTAGCTTTTATTGAAAGTGTGAATTTAAACCCAGGTTTATTGTTTACACTGCTCGACATGCAGCGTGTTGAATTGTTGATTGTTCTGTTTTTTTTTTATCTCAATTGTTTTAATAGATAGGCTGTGCATGCTTCTTTTTACTAATATCCTCAATCTCCTTAACACACATCTTAACCTTATCAAGATTTCAGGGAGTTTGATAATGTTATAAGTAGGTAGAATTCCTTTGTCTCAAGGCGAACCACGGGGATTCACTTCCCCCCTTTCACAGATAACATTCCAACTTTATAGCTGTAAGAATATAATCCTGAATACTCCTAAACCTACTCTTGTAAATGCGCAGCCCAAGGGTGACTGTCGTTTAGTGTAACAGTTTAGGGTTTACTTTAGGCCAGCTACAATACGTGCTGCTCTGTACATTTTGCACTTCCACATGTTCTGTTCCCGTTTCATATCCTGATTTTGTATATGTTTTCGTGTGAAACATCCTGTTAACTGTGCATAACTCTTGTGTGACCTTGACTGTGTGCAAAGCACATTCTGTAATTTTCCACTGCTGACACTCCCTGCGAGGAGTGTATATAAACGCCCCGACGCAGCTGCGCGTTGGGCACGGCTGAGAATAAACCAGATTGATTTAACTCGTGTGGTTTGTTCTCGTTTGTCCCAGGAGTACTCCTTTGGTAACGCATCTGAACAGCACACAGCGCAATCCTAACAATTTGGTGACCCCGACGTGATACTCTCAATCAGGTAAGACATGTTTGATTGACTACCTGGTTGGCAGTAGCTCCGTAGCGCCCTAAGGAGGGCTTTGTTTTCCCTGGCTCGAGTCCAGGAAGAGCGCGCTATAGAAATTTGGATAAATATCTGCTGTTTGTTTCTGTTCAGATCCGTTTGCTTTACTGTACAATGGGGGGCTCGTATCCTAAACCTGAGGTCACAGACACCCCGGCGGAATGGATGAATAGGTGCGGTTTAGGCTATTACGTTACGCCGTGGCTGGACAATTTGGCTGGGTGGACGGAGGCAAATCCTCAGATTCCATCGTATCCCCGTGATGGGACGTTTAATCCAGGCTTCCTTGCTTCAGTGCACCGTATGATTTACGAAAGCTTAGGCGATCCGGATTGGGACCGCCCTTATATGCGCGCAGGGTATGGTAAATGGTTTGACATGAAGAAGGTATGGGATAAATCAAAGGGTGTTTACACCCCGAGACCTGTTTTAAAGGCTATTCCAAAACCAAGCTCCTTCCCCTGTTCTCTCTGCTCTTCCCAACACCCTGTGGGCGGATCATAAGGACGATGTGGGCTCTGTGAGCTGCTCTCCGTATGAAGCTGTTATTAAACACTCTACACCTGTTTATGTTAAACAATACCCTCTGTCTCCTAGTAAGCTCAATGGTATTGACAATATTCTAAAATCTCTTTTGCAGCAAGGTGTCGTGGTTCCTTGTGTCAGCCCGTATAACACCCCAGTGAACCCGGTCCCAAAACCGGATGGCACATGGCGCTTCACTCAAGACCTACGTAAAATAAATGAACTCATCGTTCCCGTGGCTCCAGTGGTCCCTGACGTTCCTTCTCTTATGTCTTCTATTCCGTGTGACCATGCTTATTTCTCTGTGATTGATTTGTGCTCTGCCTTTTACAGTGTTCCTGTGGGCCATGAGACTCAGCCCCTGTTTGCTTTCACACACAGGGGAAGACAATACACGTGGACGCGGTTGCCACAGGGTTTCATTGACTCACCGGCGGTCTTCACTGCCGTATTGCAGGACGCGCTGGCTGATCTCTGTCTTCCCCGGGGCTCCACGGTGCTCCAGTACGCGGATGATCTCCTGGTAACGGCGGAGGATCAAGACGCTTGTGCTGCCGCCACATTGTCTCTCCTCACACTCCTGGCGCAGAAGGGTTTCAAGGTCTCCCGCACGAAGTTGCAGTTTTGCCTCACAACTGTTCGCTACTTGGGACATGACCTCTCCCAGGGTTCCAGGAAGCTTAGCCCGGAACGCGTTAAAGTCATTATGGACACTCAGGTGCCTGCAACCAAGCACGCTCTCATGGCATTTCTGGGCCTCATCAATTACTGTCGTCAATGGATCCCTGACTGTTCAATCTATGACAAGTGTTTGCGTTCAGCTATAAGTCACTCAGATCCTTTGACTCAGCCCCTGGTCTGGACTGAGGACATGCTAACGGCCTTCAAGGCTCTGAAGCAAGCTTTGTGCTCCGCCCCTGCTCTCGGGCTGCCGAACTATCGTTTGCCGTTTCACCTGTATGTGTGCAATCAGAAGGGGACCGCCTCTGGGGTGCTGGCTCAGGAGCACGGGGGGGGGCATGCGACCTTGCGCGTTTCTGTCTAAAACTCTTGACGCTGTGGCACAAGGGCTTCCTGGCTGTCTTAGGGCTGTTGCTGCGTGTGCTCTCATGGTCACGGACGCTGAAAAACTTGTTTTGTCGCACCCGCTCATTTTACACACTTCACATGACGTCGTGTACATTCTGCGGAATCTTAGCACTCAGCATTTGTCTGCTCAGCATCGCTCTGGCTATGAGTTTATTCTTTTGGCCACAGAGCATCTCACTGTTAAGCCCTCCTCGTCGTTTGATTCTGTCGCCCACGCTCTTCAGCGTCTTCTTAACTCACAGGATGACGATGTTGCGTTTGACTCACATGACTGTCTTTCTAATATCGTTTTTGAGACTAGCATCCGCCCAGACTTACACTCCACCCCTCTTTCCACAGGCGATTCTCTTTTTGTAGATGGTTCCTGTTCCCGCCCTGCGGATGGTGTGTTCCTGTGTGGTTACTCTGTTTGTCGCCTCCCTGATGAAATTGTTGAAGCTCATTCTTTGCCTTTTTCTTCTGCTCAGGCTGCGGAGCTCTATGCTTTGACTCGCGCGTGTATTTTGGCTCAAGACACAGACGTTACTATTTACACCGACTCACGCTACGCTTTCGGCGTGGCGCACGACTTCGGCCGCATTTGGGCGTCTCGGGGGTTTACGACAGCTGACGGTAAGCCCATTTCTCATTCTTCACTTGTTACTGATTTAATCACTGCCTGTCTCCTTCCGTGCACGTTGGCCATTGTTAAGACACGCGCGCACACAAGAGGGGACTCATTTGAAGTAAAGGGCAATTCATTCGCTGATCGAGTCGCTAAAGCTGCAGCCGCATCCGGTGTCCTGCCTCCAGGCTTTAACTGCGCTTTAGTTTCTACTGATCGCATGGTTAGCGCTGTCTTACCTGACATAGATCTCATTTCCATCCAGGCCTCGGCCTCTGTGGCAGATACGCAGTTCTGGGACGCCCAGGGCGCGACAGAGAAGAGTGGCGTTTTGCTTGACGCACAGGGCCGTCTTTGTTTACCTCGTCACTGTACTCCCTTTCTCGTCCGCGAGTTCCATGGTCCCACTCATCGCGGCCGAAGAGGGGTAGTGGAGGATATGAACAGAACATTCTGCATCAATAATTTGCACACAGACGCACACAACATTCTGGACAAGTGTTTAACGTGCGCCCAGAATAATCTATCTAAACCAGGCGCGGTACATCAGCACCTTCCCATACCCGACACGCCTTTCCAAGAATGGCAGATCGACTTCACTCACATGCCAAAGCAGGGCCCGTTCAAATACCTTTTGGTCATGATTGACAAATTTTCACGGTGGATTGAGGCTTTCCCGTGTAGCAAAGAGAACGCCCGAACAGCAGTGAACAAACTTACACAGGAAATTATCCCACGTTACGGTCTTCCGGTAGGAATTGACTCTGATAAGGGAACGCCGTTCACCTCTAAGGTAACGCAGGAGCTATGTAAAGACCTCAAGATCAATTGGCGTTTTCATATCCCATACCATCCACAGTCCTCTGGCATTGTGGAGCGCGCGAATAGAACAATTAAGGGTAAGTTGCGTAAGGCTATGCAAGACGCAGGCACGAAAAATTGGGTCCAAGTTTTACCGTTGGTCCTTGCTGATATGCGCATGACTGCTCAGGTCGCTCTCGACAATTTATCTCCGTACGAGCTCGTCATGGGACTCCCCTTTCCTGTCCCTTGGCGTAGAGGCATGCAGGTTATAGGAACGGGTGATCTTGAAGTACATCTCAGCGAGTACGCGGTGGGTCTCATGCGGGTGCTGGATGAGTATTGGGCGAGAGTAAATTCCAAAAAGCCTCCCATTCCAGAGGCACACACTCACCCCTTTGAGGTAGGGGACAGAGTTTTAGTAAAGAGATTTGCTAAACTAAACGCTCCCATGGAGGAGTCACCCTACAGTGGGCCCACCGATGTACTCGCTGTAACTCGCACGGCTGTGCTAACGGACCTTTTTCCACAGTGGATCCATGCCAGCAGAATAAAGAAGGCTCCAATGTAATAGACATCTATATTGTTGATGCTTAACAGACTTTTGTGTTTCAGAAAGTTGCTGTGACAATAGCTGACGGCCTTTTCAGGGATCCCCTTCCAGCATCTGGAGCAATCCAGTTTCGGCTGATCTACAAAGAGGGGATGGTTGGTGAGTCTTGCAAAGTTCTGGGCTGAAGAGTCTGAAATGCACGGGAGCCTGTGACATTTTTCGCCGTCTGCACCCTGTGAGCATTAGAGAACAAAGTCAGTGACCAGTATGACTTTCTTCATCATCGTGCTGATCTCAACGCTTGGGGCAGGGTTACCCGCACAAGCAATACACCGGGACCCAAGGAATAACGAGTTTTGGAAATATGTAAACTTCACTGTAAAAACATCAATGAATATGAGTAAACCCTGCTATGTGTGTTCTTTGTTACCCCATGACAGCAGCGCTCCCTTTCCGGTCCGAATAGCCCCGTCTAACTACTCTGAGGTTAATATGACATGGCTCAGCCTGTGGCCCTCGTATAATCAAACTAAGGTTTTCCTGACAGACAATACAGACCCAGAGGTAAGGTTGTCAATACACTGGGATACCTCTATGAATTATTCAGTATGCTTTCATCGATATGAAGGTAACAGTACGGAAGTAGACCGAGAGGCGTTCAATCACTGTAGTCTTTCGAACCCAACCGTATGTATCCGGAAAAATGTTTCTTCCCCCTGGCAGAAAGGTCTACCTGGCTGCCGTTGTCAATATACCTTTAACCTGAAACAGGACACGGCGGGACGTACCATGTTTAATTCTGACCACCCGATCTGGCTACCAGATTGGTATTGGGATTGCGACCGGGGTAAGTTGTGGTCTTACCTTCCCTCTCTTCAACGCGGCCTGTGTGCCCTGGTTCAGGTCCAGCATGCATTTACTGTTGTGCCCGTCCCTGAGGTTCTCAATACGGGCCGAAGGCGGCGATCCGTAGACGACGATTTTTTCCCGCCTCGTGAACATCAATTAGAAAGCAAATGGAATAAATTTTGGCAATCGTTGGTCCCACAATACGGTCTAACACAGGTATGGAACCAACTAGAAGTAACTCACTATCGTCTTGCTACCTTTGTTAATGCTACTAACGCCACTATGGAAGGCATCCGCGTCGAACTAACGGCGCTGCGCTTAATGACAACCCAGAATCGAATGGCTTTAGACATACTTCTCGCTAAAGAGGGCGGTGTTTGTGCAATGATAGGCGACTCTTGCTGTACCTTCGTTCCTAATAAGGACGACGAAAGCTTCAGGGAGATTGCAAAACAATTAGGAAAGATGCGACAGGTAGCTCACGATTTACATATGGACGAGCAAGCTAGCTCGCCCTGGGGATGGGGGTGGTTGCACGTTTTGTTCGGAGGTCTGGCTCCTTATATCTCTATGATCATTCCCGTTGTGTTTATTGGCCTTCTGGTATGCCTGTGTGGCCCGTTTCTTTTCCGTTGTTGCATGGATCGTATATATAATATGATGATCTCGCACACAGGTTATGTCCCTGTGTCGGCCACGACTGGGGTGTGAATAATACTCTGGGCTTGCGTCAGAGTATTAAAGAGGGGATTGTAAGAATATAATCCTGAATACTCCTAAACCTACTCTTGTAAATGCGCGGCCCAAGGGTGACTGTCGTTTAGTGTAACAGTTTAGGGTTTACTTTAGGCCAGCTACAATACGTGCTGCTCTGTACATTTTGCACTTCCACATGTTCTGTTCCCGTTTCATATCCTGATTTTGTATATGTTTTCGTGTGAAACATCCTGTTAACTGTGCATAACTCTTGTGTGACCTTGACTGTGTGCAAAGCACATTCTGTAATTTTCCACTGCTGACACTCCCTGCGAGGAGTGTATATAAACGCCCCGACGCAGCTGCGCGTTGGGCACGGCTGAGAATAAACCAGATTGATTTAACTCGTGTGGTTTGTTCTCGTTTGTCCCAGGAGTACTCCTTTGGTAACGCATCTGAACAGCACACAGCGCAATCCTAACAATAGCCCTCTCTCACACACACACACACACACACACACACTCGCTCTCCCCTTTCACAGATAACATTCCAACTTTATAGCCCTCTCACACACGCGCACACACACACACACACACACACACACACACACGCTCTTACACACACATACACCATATCATATTTGAATATATCTGCTGACATTATTCATTTTATTTTTATCTTTGTTATAATAAATTCATTTATTAAACAAACTGTTTTATTTGTGTGCTTAATATACTCGAAGTCACCCAATCTCTCAAAGAATTCAAAAAGGTGCATATAAGTTATGTAATATGGTAAGTGATCAATAAAAATTTGGAATATACCATAATTTAGCTGTTTGGTAATTTACTATTAAGCACCAGGATTAATGGTATGATTTACTTTGAATGATTCACTGATTCACTTTGAATGATTCACTGATTCGATTCACTTGAACGATTCACTTGAGTGATTCACTTCAAACGATTCAAATGAGACTGATTCATTTTAATTATTAACCTTCAAATTTAATGAGACTGATTTAATGAGATCACTTAATAATTACCAAATGCACCTACACTGGAAATATTCAGATTTTTTTTTTTGCAGTTTGTTGTAAATATCTACCACATATTACAATATCAGGAGACATTTTATATTTTGTTTCGAGGAATTACATGCGACCTTTGAACTGGATTTTCATGTGGTTACAATGTCAATTGCTTTATTGGTAAACTACAGAACTAGTGTTAGATTTAAAGCCATGATTTAAGTTAGTTTTATAATTGCAGAGTGTAATTTAGGATTGTTAAGATGTTAAGACTTTATGAGTTTAATTCTGAATCCTAGGCTTGTGACCTTCCTCCAGTGAAGTAGAGAAGTGCTGACCTACTTTGCTAGACTAGACATAAACATGTCTTTGTTTAAAATGGTAAATGCTGAGTTGTTAAGGACATATTCTTGATAAATTGTAAATGCTGAGTTGTTAAGAACATATTCTTGATATGGGATGTTTTGCCTATGATTGTTTTACTACATATTAATGAAATTAAGATGTAATTTGCTGACTTAGCACAAGACTTAGCACATTTACATGCGCGCACACATAACACACACACACACACACATTTTCACCCTCTACACACCAAGGACACACACACACACATCTTACACCCACCCCTCTCTGAGGTCACACACACACACATATTCGATAGACAATACATAAACACAGCTGCCGTTGAAAGAGATTATAATTTGTTATAAAAGTTGTCTGTAAAATTTCATCTTTGCCGAGAAAACTGTGAATAAACAGCAGTGAAACCGATCTCTGTTTTTTTGCGGTGTTTTTTCGCCCCAGAATTCTGCAGGTGGCACGAGGGCACTGGTCTCGAGAAGTTGACCATTCCAGCTGGGGGAAGCCTTTCAACTAGAAATTATTAAAAACAACAATTAATGATTAACAAAATGTGAAATGTGAAAATACTTAGAAAGTAGGTAGAAAGTGGAATAAAAAGATTTTCTGACAGGTTAAACATCAGTTAATTTGTTTTCAAACATTAGTATTACTTCCTCATTTAGTACGTAAGCACCGACATCCATATATTTATATAAAAGATATTATGTACTAAATATAAGTCTATGTAAAACACATTTTCAATAAAAACTATGTTTTGTTAACTTAATACCACATACTGATTATTTTTTAAAAAATAATCATCTGGATGTCAATAATTGTGAAACAGTGGCAATAACTGTGGACAAAGCTGTCAATAATTGTGGAATGGCATCACGTGATCTGATACGCTAAGTAATTGGGAATCAACTCATTTTTTTTCTATTGGAAGTTTGAGCAATTATTCATGCACAATTTATATTGAAAGTATTTTCTACTTTTGCAACGGCCAAAAGATGGTTAAGGTGTCAATAATTGTAGCCGCCACTGTATTTAAGCAGGTTAATTGAAACACAGCTACTCTTCACTCCTCACCTTAATAGTGTCCACAGTCTGTTTCAGCTGCTGCACCTCCTTCTGCTTCTCCTGGATCCTCTGCTGGGATTTCATCTGCTCCTCCTTTCGCTCATTCTGAGAACAAATAAAATACATTTTAAAAATACATTTAATCATGTTCTACAGAATTATAGCAAAAATTAAAAAGAGAAATTAAAAATGAAAAAAAAAATCAATGAAAACATTTCAATGAAAACTACAAATATCACCTCGAGAACTAACTAAAATTAACACACAGACAGACTGATCTGAGAGCAGTGCGCGTCATCACTGTTTCCTTTTATTTCTCAGAGACTTTGGGGGGGGGGGGGGGGGACATGCACAGTGCACATCTGGATTCATGAGAGTTATTTATTTGTTCAGCAGTAAAATCCAGAGTCATAGTCAGGTTTACTTCTTTAAGGTGCTGTGTGTACATTCAAAACCACACCCAATTCCACCGGATTAAAGGAACCATCAGTGAACATGGGCTTTGAACTTTATTAATCTCATCGATGTTCACATTAACACGGAGTTTTGACCAAAATCTCTGCAGAGATTTGAACTTTCCAGAATCAGGATCATTCATCCCAAAGACGTTTTCAGAAATGGACCACAAATCCACTCACATTCAGAAAGATAAAGTTCTACAATAAAGATTTTTGTATTTGTAGAATTAAATGGGGTTATGGGGGTTATGTGGTTATTAAATGGGGTTATGAAATATGATCTCCAGTGACAGAGCTTTAACACAGTCACGTGAGCACTTTAGTTTAAAATGCTGGAAGAAGGTTGTTGGGTGTTGGCTGTTTAAAGCACATTGACTGGTCTGAACTCTTTTACATTTATTTACATGTTACCCTTTGACTGGAAATAAAAATTTACTTCACAGAGAATGACAGTCAGAGAAACCATTAAATCCACTGAATAGAGATTAGATTAGAAATAGAATTTGTATAAAATGGCTTGGAAAAGAAAAATGATGTCCAGTTCTCA
Source organism: Neoarius graeffei (assembly GCF_027579695.1). Classification (NCBI taxonomy): domain Eukaryota; kingdom Metazoa; phylum Chordata; class Actinopteri; order Siluriformes; family Ariidae; genus Neoarius; species Neoarius graeffei. The sequence goes on from NC_083585.1 coordinate 66,112,626, forward strand.
CCTGTTTTTCATTTCTTTCTGTTTTAGCTGAAACTGTATCATGACCTTTATGTTCACCTGTCATACACAAATGACAGATGAAGCTTTGGTCAGTACGACAGAAGATCTCCATCAGTTTGTCATGTTCAGAGCAGATCATCTCTTGGAGCTCTGCACAGGCTTCAACTAACTTGTGCTTCTTAAAGGCAGGAGACTGATAGTGAGGTTTAAGATGATCTTCACAATAGGAGACCTTACAAACCAGACAGGAATTAGTGGCTTTGCATTTTCTTCCAATACAGGAATCGCACTCCACATCTCCAGGTCCAGCGTAACAGTGAGCAGGAGAAGCAGCTTGGAGTTCAGTCTTCTTCAGTTTCTCCACCACTTCAGCCAGCATGTTGTTCCTGTGTAGAACAGGCCTTGGAGTGAAAGTCTCTCTGCATTGGGGGCAGCTGTAGATGCCCTTCACATCCTCCGGATCCCAGAATCCATTAATACACACCTTACAGAAATTGTGCCCACAGTGAATAGTTACAGGATCCTTCAGAACATCCAGACACACTGGACAGATGAACTGATTCTGGTCTGAAATACCAACCTCTGCCATTTTTTTGTGCAATCACACACTGAGAGCAAAAAGAGACAGACAGAAGGAGAGGAGATTCTGAGAACTGTGCGAGTTTCGTTTTCTCTGAAACAAAATGAAATGAAATTCCTGGTTCTGTGTGTGTGAGAGAGCGAGAGAGAGAGAGAGAGAGAGAGAGAGAGAGTAGGTGTGGCTTTACAAAGAGAAGGAGCTGGGATTTAAAAATAAAGTGTCGCTGGAGAGAGATATTTTAGTGTAAAGGAGCATCTCTGTGATTTAAAGTCAGATTAAGTGAAATCTGATTTATTCGTTTTTGTTTATGTGAATGTGGTTCATCATCACTGTCATGTAGGTATTCTGTTTGTTCTACTGACTCCTGTTATGCCTTTGGGGTAGTTCAGATTTTGGGAAAACCTTGCACTCTTACGGCTTTAAGGCCGCTGATGGTAAGCCAATATCACATGCTTCTCTTGTTGCGGCTCTTTTGGAACCATGTTCCCTTCCAAAACAACTGTCCATCGTCAAAACCAAAAGATCATGGTTCTGGTGACTTATCTGAGGCCTGTGGGAAGTGCTTAGCAGACTGTCAGCAAGTGGGTAGCCAAAGAGGGCAAATCTTGCCCACATGTTTCCAAATCACCCATTTATTTGAGGTTTTCTCATTTCTCTTTGTCTCCTAACAGCCTCAACATAGCTTTTTGAGTTCCAAATTGTCTCCTTTTGAGGTAATTATGAGCCGACCATTCCCAACCCCATGGACCAAAGTTAACCCTGTTGTTTCATTTACAGGTAATCTAGATGTGATTGTTGGTGATTGTACTCAAGCTTTGATTGAGAAATTGAGTAGTGTATGTGGTGATGTCTCTGTGTCTCTTTCTTTGCCCACAGAAAAGTCACGTTTTCACACACACATCGAGTAATTTTTGTATTAGCTTTCTCATGACAACCACTTATGACCCATTTGCCGGCACAACTTGTGAATGTCACTTATATAGCTGGACCATACAGCTGTATCTACCATATACCGTAGCTGTATCTACCATATAGCTGCCACTTATATAGCTGTACTTATTTAGCTGTATTTGTTTTTTATGTTGTTATTTGCAGATTTGTGGTCCTGTGATGTTTAATGTAGCACCATGGTCCTGGAGAAACATTTTAACTGTGTACTGTACCAACTGTTTATGATTGAAATGACAATAAAAAAGCCTTGACCTTGACCATGGCAAGACCTCAAACTTATAGACAAGGAAGGTCTAGTGTGATCAAGCATGCACCAGGTCCTTTCAGGATCGATCTAACAGGGCATTGGTAGAGATATTCAGGGGCGGACTGGCAATCTGTGCGTTCTGGAAAAGTCCAGAACGGCTGTCTGGTCTACGGCCGTCGGCCCTGTTCAATAAACAAAATTTTCAGTCTATCACCTAACAACAGGTGGCGCTAAGATGATAATTTATCTGTCAATCATTATTCCATAGGCCGTAAAGCCAACAAAGAAGAGTAATGTTAGTGTCTGTCAACAGAAAGATGGCAAGCAGAAAATGTACAGAGAAAGGTGGATGGGAAAAGTTAAAACAAAAGAAAGTGAAGTCACTTGAAGCATATGCTTCAAAATGTAGAAAGCTCATAGAGCTTTTTGGCAGCAGTGCAACTGCAAGCAGCAGCAGTAACACTCATGTCACATTATCACCGAGCGAGACTGAGAACCAGGTGGACATCCAACCTGACCAACCACATGCTGATGATGATCGTCATGATGAGGGGCAGGCAGCTGAGGGAATTTCACCAGAGGAGGAGGTACCTGTAAATGACAACGACATAAAACCATAGCATAAAACAGGTTATGTAAAGGCCACTCACAGACCCCTCACATAGTAGGCCAATCTTCTATTGACTGGATTTGCGGTGTGATGATGAGAAATATGTGGTTTATTGCTGTCAAAACAAACATGTAACTACCAAGCAAGCCAATTATAAATAGATAGGCAAGCACAAATGGCTGCGATTTCATGTGTTCACCTCTGCATAATTCATGCAGACTAGGCTCCTTACATTCAAGAGAACCAAAGCTCTAGCCTATCATTAACCAAAAGTTTGAGGGGGAGAAGTGTTTTCCATTTTGGCACTATTTATCTTTGTCTTCTCTTTCATGGTGCGTGGTGGAATGTCTGTGGAATAGGCTACAAATGTTGTTTGAAGGATGATTGCTTGAATGTTATCATAACTAATCACAGCAACATTGCATTGTGCAATTTGTTAATAGCCTAATTTTAGATCTGTTTGTCAGGCTGACCTACCAAAAAATCAGCATAATATTAAAGCTATAAAACGTGTCAAGCAGGCTAATTCTTACACAGAATAGACCTAAAAGGCTAAAAATGTAATTGGGATTTAGGAAAAACCTCCAAATCTGTTTTATTCTTCTTGTCTGTAGCCTAGGTATCAAATGCTATGTTTCTCCAAAGTTTTGGCTGGTTTTTAAAAATAGAATTTTGAGGTATAAGTACAGGTTTAAAGGCTGTCATTCCAAATAATACTATTAAACAAATGTTAATCAAGCATATGTCAGTGCACAGTGTGAAGGGTTTTCCTAGATGCCATTGCATAGTTTAGATATAATCAACAATAGCATTAGCATCCAACTTCATCTTTTCAATTGTTTGTTTATTCAGGTTGAAGATGGTGGCAGCTCAAAAGATGACGGGGATAGTCCAGGAAAGTTCCAGAATGAGGGGTCAGTGCCCCAATATTTCAGCCACCCCAGTTCAGACAGTTACAGCCTAGAGCAGTTGTTCAGTTACCACCCCCAGCAAAAGCCCAAAAACCTGTCTCTACAAAGATTGATCAGCTGTAGAGATGGTACTAACCGTAAATGGCTTACATACTGTGAGGAGAATCACACACTGTATTGTACAGTTTGTTTAGCATTTGCTAGGCCAGATGAAACCAGTCCATTCATGAGTGGAATGAAGGACTGGAAGCACATCAGTCAAAGAGTACAGGAGCATGAAAGGAGCAACATGCACAGGGTGTGTGCTGAAGCTTACTTCTTAAGAGCATCCAAAGCAGATATTGCCAGTCTACTACACAGTCCCCAAGTAATGGCCCACAGAGATCAAGTAAGGAAGAGACGGCAGGTGTTGGAACGCATTGTTGACATAGTTAAAGTAATTGGCAAGAGAGGACTTAGCTACAGAGGAACACAATTTGAGGCGGCTTATACCTTGGATGACATGAGCATTGATTATGGAACCTTTCTAGAGCTTGTCATTCTTCTTGGGAAATACAATGTGTGCATGAAGGAACATCTCTCAGAGTGCATAGAAAAGAGCAAGAAGATCCATGAGACACACTCCAAAGGTCGAGGTTCTGCTGTGACATTTCTGTCAAAAACAACAGTTAATATGGTCATCTCAGCAGTGCAGCACCTAATTCAGGAAGTAATTGCAAAAGAAATTACTGAAGCTGGGATAGTGTTGCCACCTGTCCCGGTTTTTCCTGATTGTCCCGGATTTTCATGGTCTGTCCCGGAAAAAAAAAATAAAAATCCGGGACACTGAATGTCCCGGTTTTTTGTACATAATGGGCAAAATGTGTATTTCAACTTGCGAGCCAGCTGAGAACCAGTTTGCTTTTCCAAGCTCGCCGTGCTAAGCGGAGCCACGTCATTACATCGCTGAATACGTCATTACGTCACTGTATACGTCACTTACGTCGCTGCATATGTCAGTTACAGCGCTACATTTGCATAAAGCTTGGCGCGAATATCAAAGCAAAAACAACACGGAAGAAGCAGCAGCAGCAACAACAACAACAACAATAATAATAATGGATGACTTCGCGTTTGTACAGCTGCTGCTTCTCGTCGCTTAAAAATGGCGATCTTTCGCGGTCTTGTTATTGTTGTTGGTCTTAACAACTCCGCCCCCCCGCTGACGTAAGCGGTTCTTTCCTCTGGCCCAGCAGAGAGTTGGTGCTAGCCTGGAACCGGTTTTTCTGGCCCCAGAGCCAGTTCTTTGTCAGTGGAAACAGAAAACCCGGTTCCAAACTAAGCACTGGCCCCGAACCAGCCCTGGAACTGCTTTGGTGGAAAAGGGGCAATGGAGGATGCTTGGACTGATAAAAGAAACAGACTCTCTGTTGCAATGGTGAAGGCTGAGCTTCAAGTCAGGCTAAACTTTCAGTTGTCCTGTACTGAGTTCAAGACATTCATTGAAAATCAGCCAGGACTCACAGCAGCAGCAAAGAAAAACACCAAATATAAATGGAAGATTAGGTAAGGTTTTGGTGAATTAAATGAAATAGTGTAGTGTAGTACATACTCCTGTATGTGCCCAGTTATATCAGTTACATGTCCTCCTATGTATTTGTTTAGCCAAGAGCAGCAGAGGCACAGGCAAGCACAAGCAAAGCACACACCACACTCTAAGCAACCAGGTAAGCTGTTTGACACTACACCTTACATTGTTACATTCAGGTATTCTTAGATACAATGAAAAATTATTTATTTTTATTCCACATAAGCAAACAAACAGAACTTAACTACAGTATGTATTCCCCTTTTACCTGTGCCCACTACTGCCCCCAGGTGTCCACAACCAAAAACTGTTGGAAATAAACCAAAATAATGAAGACCTGCTATATTATGTAAAGCAATTAACTAAACAAATAACTAGCAAAAGCGTCATTTTTACTAATTAGAGCAATACAGTTTCAGCATAGAAGGGCGATTTTTGTCTTGGGTTAGATGTGCGAAGGGCGCCGTTGCTTACAAGCAAAAAGGTCGATTGGATGGTCGAAATGTCCAGGATTTTTGTCAGACACAGGTGGCAACCCTAAGCTGGGATGTTTTCTGTGCAGATTGATACAGCACAAGACATTACATCCCAAGAACAGTGCTCTATAGTTCCGAGGTATGTCAAAGACACAGTGTAGGAAAGGCTTTTAGCAGTGATCAAATGCGAAGCAACCACTGGCCAATATTTTGTTCAGATGCTCACAGATGTGATGGAGAAATGTAATTTGGAAATCAGTAACTGCATCAGTAATGCCACTGATGGTGCATCAAACATTCAGAATGACTGCTCAGTGTAATTATTGTTGGCAAGGTCAGTTACAAATATCAGTGATACAGATTTTTTTTCTCTTTAAAATGCAAGCATAGAAGTGACTGTAAAATAGCAGTATAAAAGACAATGTCTATGTTCATTTTTGTTTAGGAGATGCAAGTGATGTTTAGTCGTTCTTGAGTTCTTGAATAAACAATCATAAATAGTTCATCTGTGTGGGTTTTGTTATGACAGACAATATACCACTATACCTAGCACTTTACTATAACACTTAGTATAGTGTACTATAGTATAGTGGGCCTATTTGGGGGGAAGTCCAGGGCCGTTTTTTGGTCCCAGTCCATCCCTGGAGATATTTGTTTGGCATGCTTGCAACTGGTTTTGACTAGTTTCAGTTCAATTCTTGAAACTTATCTTTGCTTGCACATCTGCTCTCTGTTTTTCATCAGACTCTCCTGATCAGTAATTGTCCATCACTAGACCCCGAAGCCGTTTGTTTTCAGGATAATGGCTGGCTGATGAAATTATTGGCTGGCTAGCTGACTCAGCCAAAACCTTTATGGCTGCTGCAGCCACCAAAATGTTTATGGCTACAAATGGCTGATACTGGACGTCACTGTGTGGCATATATCCGGGCGAACGGATCAAACAAATGGGGGGAATAAATAGCAAATTACCACAGGTCCCCTGGTCTCTTACTTCATTGTAAATATAAATCTAGCAAGATTGTAGTTCAATGCTAATAATAAGCTAATCTGGATTGTTCGAGGAAGGCATCTAGCTATCTACTCTCACTAGCAATGACCAGTGAAGGACTGGCAGCTATCTTACTATGATGAAAGTAGAGTGGTGGAGTACTTTTTTTTTATCAATCTCGAAGTATGTGAAACAAACAAACAAACAAAAAAAATACCTTTACACTTTCCCTCAGCAGCGGCAAAGAATGCAGCCATCTCGTCGATATTGGAGTCGATTGATGCTCTGGGTGGGTTCCCGGGTTCCCCAGTGTATCGTGGTAACGGTGTGAGGGGCGGGAAGCCAGACAGGTAGTCACAACGGCAAGCTTGTGGTGGCTCTCTGTGCTGTGATATCAGTTCTAAATCTCTACAGTGTATGCCTATACGTCTCTATTGTGTTACTACTAGTGTGTACAGTTGATCATGTTTGTGTCACTTTTCTTGTAGCTCATGATGTGGATAAACCCATTATTTGATGTACACAATTCTTAGTGGCTCAGCCAAATTTTATTAGACAGCGGCTCAAATTGGCTTACAAAATTATTGGCTGGCGGCGGCTCAAATTCTAAATGGCAGTTTTAGCGGCGCCTGGCGGCGGCTTCGGGGTCTATCCATCACCCACTGAAGCCACAGTACCCCAGCACATGCAGATAACTTGGCTTCTTAAATCACAGTGTCCAATTGTTAGTTATACCACACTCTTGAATGTGGATGGACACACACACACACACACACACACACACACACGCCATGTTTGTCTTTCAATAAACTGAGAAACATCTCTGAACAGTTGTGTCTGTGTCAGTGCTGTTGCTCCCAGATCCATGAGGCAGAATCTTCTCGGCAGCAGAGGGCTACATTTCTCAATCCTATTTTGTCAGTTCAACTTTTTTCAGTACAGACCAATCAAAACTTCAGTTATACACTGAATTAGTATACTTTACTACTCATCTTTAACATCATTCAATACTAGCTACATTGTTTCATGTTGTACAGTAAACCACTGAGAGCTGCAATCTCATCTCATCTCATCTCATTATCTCTAGCCGCTTTATCCTTCTACAGGGTCGCAGGCAAGCTGGAGCCTATCCCAGCTGACTACGGGCGAAAGGCGGGGTACACCCTGGACAAGTCGCCAGGTCATCACAGGGCTGACACATAGACACAGACAACCATTCACACTCACATTCACACCTACGGTCAATTTAGAGTCACCAGTTAACCTAACCTGCATGTCTTTGGACTGTGGGGGAAACCGGAGCACCCGGAGGAAACCCACGCGGACACGGGGAGAACATGCAAACTCCGCACAGAAAGGCCCTCGCCGGCCCCAGGGCTCGAACCCAGGACCTTCTTGCTGTGAGGCGACAGCGCTAACCACTACACCACCGTGCCGCCCGAGAGCTGCAATATGACAGAAATCTAAAATATCCATCACAACTTGAAATGCAACACAAGATATAACTATACATAAATGAAAGATTAATATTTTTGCAAAATACTACAAAAATCACAAAGAAATTGTGGCAGCGGAGGCGTGGCCAAGCAGCAGTCTGTGAATGGAGGGTGGGGTCGGGGAAGGTAAGTGACTAGGTCATTACACCTGATGTCAATTTGTGTGTGTGTGTGTGTGTGTGTGTGTGTGTGTGTGTGTGTGTGTGTGTGTGTGTGTGTGTTGTTGCAGGGATGGAGTATAAAGGGAGGGGAGAGGAGAGAAGAGAAGAGAAGAGAAGAGAAGAGAAGAGAAGAGAAGAGGGATTCGCTCCCTGACCACAACACGTGTGAGTGAGTGAGTGAGTGAGTGAGTGAAGAAAGAAAGAAAGAAAGAAAGAAAGAAAGAAAGCTGAAAAGCTCAATAAAGTGCGTGTGTGTGAACACGAACTATCGCCTGCCGTGCTTCTGTGCTCCACGCACATCGGGGATTACTACAGTGGTGCTGAAACCCGGGACGCACAGAAGGGAACCACCCCATGGAGTCCTCCCCGTTCAAAGAGCTCATCCTTGCCCTCGCTACAGCCCAGCGGAACCAGCATCAAGAGCTGATCACCCTCCAGAAGGAGCAGCAGCAGTGCTTCGAAGCCTTGATGCTGGCCCAGCAGGAAGATCACCAGGTGTTCCGGCACCGGTTCTCGTCAGCAGGGCCATCGGCCACCGCTGCCGCCACCCTCACGAAGATGGGACCGCAGGACGATCCAGAAGCGTTCCTCGTTCTCTTTGAGCAAGCAGCCGAGGCGTGGGGGTGGCCGCTGGAGCAGCGCGCGGCACGCATCCTCCCGCTTCTGACTGGCGAGGCGCAGCTCGCAGCGCAGCAGCTTCCTGCTGACAGCCGGCTGGTCTATGCGGACCTGAGGAAAGCCATCCTGTAGTGGCTCGGCCGCTCCCCGGAGCAACACCGTCAGCGCTTCCGGACGCTGACACTGGAGGAGGTCGGCCGGCCATTTGCATTCAGCCTGCAACCCTGGGACACCTGCCGGAGGTGGCTGAGGGCAGAAGACCGCGACGCTGAGGAGATCATCGATCTGGTGGCACTGGAGCAGTTTATCTCTCAACTTCCGGAAGGAACGGCAGAATGGGTCCAGTGTCACTGCCCGGCGTCGCTGGAACAAGCCATCGAGCTGGCAGAGGACCATCTGGAGGCGGCTCTGACAGCAGGCAGATGAGGCGTCTCCCCTCAATTCTCTTCTCTCTCTTCCCCCCTGTCTCTTGTCCCCCTCCCCACCCTGTTCCCTTGCCACAGAGGCGGCAGCTGGCTCCTCCCCAGCCAGCCCGTCACACCCATGGTGTCCTCCCATCTCCCTCTTCTGTGTCTGTGTTCTCTCCCCCTCAGGTGAGTGACACCCATAACACCAGTGCAGAGGGAAAGCCTGGGGCGGTGTGCTGGCGCGGCGGGGAATCGGAGCATCTCCGGAGTCAGAGCCCCGCAAGGGAGGTGGGGGCTGTCATCCAGATCCCCAACGCACCAGAAACCGCCCCCGATCGGGCCGGAACGTATCACGTACCGGTGAGTATTCAAGGGGATACATATCACGCTTTGGTGGATTCCAGTTGCAATCAGACCTCAATTCACCAACACCTGGTGCAAGGTGAGGCATTGGGGGGAGCACAAGCGGTGAAGGTGTTGTGTGTGCACGGGGATGTTCACCATTACCCTCTAGTGTCGGTCCATATTCTATTCCGGGGCCAAACGCATAAAATGAAGGTGGCAGTTAATCCTCGCCTTACCCACTCGTTGATCTTGGGTACTGATTGGCTGGGATTTAAAGAATTAATGGAGTATTTAATACGTAGTGGGTCCTGCCCTAGTAGGTCATGGGAAGATCCTGGTGTGGCATTGGCTGGAGAAGCTGTCACAGAGCCGTCTGCGTCAACACGGTGTCAGAGTGAGGAGCACCCTGCTCCTCTTCCCTCTCTCGGGGAGTCCCTTGGGAATTTCCCATTAGAGCAGTCGCAAGACGAGACTCTGCAGCATGCGTTTGACCAAGTGAGAGTAATCGATGGTCAAACTCTTCAGCCAAGCGCGGCACCAACCTTCCCCTATTTTGCCATTATTAAAGATAGATTGTACCGAGTAACACAGGACACTCAAACTAAGGAACGAGTAACCCAGTTGTTAATCCCAAAGAGCCGTAGGGAACTCGTATTCCATGTGGCTCACTTTAATCCCAAGGCTGGACACTTGGGGCAAGACAAAACACTAGCCCGAATAATGGCCCGGGTCTATTGGCCAGGGATTCACGGGGATGTCCATCTGTGGTGTGCAGCATGCCGTGAATGCCAATTAGTAAATCCCGTGGCCACTCCAAAAGCGCCGTTGTGCCCTCTTCCTCTAATCGAGACCCCATTTGAGCGAATTGGGATGGATCTCATCGGGCCATTAGATCGGTCAGCAGGGGGATATCACTTTATTTTAGTTCTAGTGGACTATGCAACGCGATATCTGGAGGCAGTGCCTCTCCGCAATATCTCAGCACGCAGTATTGCGGAAGCGCTCTTCCGCTTTATCTCCCGGGTCGGGATTCCGAAAGAAATCCTGACAGACCAAGGCACCTCGTTTATGTCACGCACACTGCGCGAGCTGTATGGGTTACTGGGGATTAAGTCCATCTGCACCAGTGTATATCACCCACAAACGGATGGATTAGTAGAGCGATTCAACTAGACATTCAAAAACATAATCCGGAAATTCATTAGTGAAGATGCGCGTAATTGGGATAAGTGGCTCGAATCCCTGTTGTTCACAGTACGAGAGGTCCCACAAGCCTCCACAGGGTTTTCTCCCTTTGAATTATTATATGGGCGTAAGCCGTGTAGCATTCTGGATGTGCTGCGGGAAAATTGGGAGGAGGGACCTTCACTGAGTAAAAATGAAATCCAGTACGTTCTTGACCTGCACGCAAAACTCCACACCCTCACGCAATTAACCCAACAGAATTTGCGGCAGGCACAAGAACATCAAAGCTGGCTGGATGACAAGGGCACGCGCCTTAGAGAATTCACGCCAGGAGAAAAAGTACTCGTATTATTGCCCACGTCGAGTTCTAAATTAGTCGCCAAGTGTCAAGGGCCTTTCAAGGTCACACGGCGAGTCAGGGACGTCGACTATGAGGTAAAGTGAACGGATAGGGGTGGGGCACTGCAAGTCTACCACCTCAACCTTTTAAAATGCTGGAATGAGGGGGTCCCCGTGGCGTTGGCGTCGGTAGTCCCAGAGAAGGCAGAGCTGGGGCTGGAGGTAAAAAAGATAGCATCTCAGACCACTCTGGTTCCTTGTGGAGACCACCTCTCGCCGCCCCAACTCACGGAGGTAGCCAAGTTGCAGAAGGAATTTTCCGATGTGTTCTCGCCCCTTCCGGGTAGAACCGACCTCATAGAACACCACATCGAAATGCCCCGGGGGTGGTAGTGTGTACCCGCCCTTACCGCTTGCCCGAACACAAGAAAAAGGTGGTTCGGGATGAACTCAAGGCCATGCTCGAAATGGGCATAATCGAGGAGTCCCACAGTGACTGGAGCAGCCCAGTGGTCCTGGTTCCCAAGACTGATGGGTCGGTCCGGTTCTGTGTGGACTATAGAAAGGTCAACGCGGTGTCTAAATTTGACGTGTACCCAATGCCTCACATTGATGAGTTGCTTGATCGGTTAGGCGCTGCTCGCTTTTATTTGACACTGGAGCTAACCAAGGGATATTGGCAGATCCCCTTGACTCCTCTATCCTGAGAGAAAATGGCCTTTTCCACACCTTTTGGTTTACACCAATTTGTCACGCTCCCCTTTGGGTTATTTGGGGTGCCCGCTATGTTCCAGCGGCTTATGGACAGGGTCCTCCGCCCTCATGCTGCCTACGCGGCCACCAATCTAGATGACATAATAATCTACAGTCATGATTGGCCACGGCACTTGGAACACCTGAGGGCTGTTCTAAAGTCGCTGAGGCGAGTGGGCCTCACAGCTAACCCGAAAAAGTGTGCAATTGGGCGGGTGGAAGTACGGTATCTGGGGTTCCACTTGGGTCATGGGCAGGTGCGTCCCCAAATTAACAAGACTGCAGCGATTGCGGCCTGCCCAAGGCCCAAGACCGAAAAGGAGGTGAGGCGGTTCTTGGGGCTGGCTGGCTATTATCGTAGGTTTATACCTAACTATTTGGACATCACCAGCCTGCTAACTGACCTCACTAAAAAGGGGGCTCCAGATCCGGTCCAGTGGACGGAGCAATGCCAACAGGCCTTCTCTGAGGTAAAAGCTGCACTGTGTGGGGGGCCACTTTTACACTCCCCTGACTTCTCTCTCCCCTTCATTTTGCAGACTGATGCATCGGACAGGGGGCTGGGGGCCGTTTTGTCCCAGGAGGTGGAGGGTGAGGAGCGCCCGGTGCTGTACATCAGCCGAAAGCTGTCAGTGCGCGAAAGCAAGTACAGCACAATTGAAAAGGAGTGTCTCGCCATCAAGTGGGCGGTCCTCACCCTCCAATACTACCTGCTGGGATGCCCTTTCACTCTCTGTTCGGACCACGCGTCCCTCCAGTGGCTCCACCGCATGAAGGATGCCAATGCACGGATCACCCGTTGGTATCTCGCTCTCCAGCCATTTAAGTTCGAGGTGATCCACAGGCCAGGGGCACAGATGGTGGTGGCAGACTTCCTGTCCCGTCGGGGGGGGGAGTCAGCTTCAGGCCAGACGGCTCCCCGGCCTGAGTCAGGCTGCGGGGGTATGTGGCAGCGGGGGCGTGGCCAAGCAGCAGTCTGTGAATGAAGGGCGGGGTTGGGGAAGGTAAGTAGCTAGGTCATTACACCTGATGTCAATGTGTGTGTGTGTGTGTGTGTGTGTGTGTGTGTGTGTGTGTGTGTGTGTGTGTGTTGCAGGGATGGAGTATAAAGGGAGGGGGAGAGGAGAGAAGAGGGATTCGCTCCCCGACCACAACACATGTGTGCGTGAGTGAGTGAGTGAGTGAATGAGTGAAAGAAAGAAAGCTGAAAAGCTCAATAAAGTGCGTGTGTGTGAACAAGAACTCTTGCCTGCCGTGATTTTGTGCTCCATGCACATCGGGGATTACTACAAAAATAATAAAATGTATTTATGTCTCCTGTAATCAACTTACATTATAAATGGGAACAGATCCATCATCCTACTAATAAGCAGGCCAGACTGGAACACTATACCCTCCCCCAAAAAAGAGGCTCATTAACCCAGGAACAGGTTTTAATTTCATTCAGAAATCAAAAGTAAAAAAAAATAAAAAATCAGCTAAAAATAATTCTTACAATTTTAAATTGCTTTGTAAAACATCAAAAAATTCAACAAAAGATGAAATATTAGCATGACATAGTATATATTGTTTTTAAACACTTTTTTCTTTCTATTGTGTTGTAGTCCATAAAGAAAATGCAAACACATTTTAGCAATTTATTATACACTCATAATCACAGTGAACAGTAAGGAGACAGGCAATATCACACAGGACCAAGCCATAATCAAATAAAAGGCAAGGATTAAAAAAAAAATATTTTGGAAACACTGCCAAGAATATAATGTTTGCCATAGTGATGGATAGCTTGACGGACGAAGTGAGGCAAGAGTCACCATGGAACATGATGTTTGCGGATGATATTGTGATATGTGGTGAAAGTAGAAAGGAGGTTGAGCTGGGTTTGGAGAGATGGAGGTATGCATTGGAACGCAGAGGAATGAAGGTGAGCAGTAGCAAAACAGAATACATGTGCATCAATGAGAATGGGGATGAGAGTGTAGTGAAGATGCAAGAAGTAGACATAAAGAAAGATGGTGAATTTAAGTACCTGGGGTCAACTGTGCAGGAAAATGGAGGCTGCGATAGTGAGGTGAGAGAGAGAGAGTGCAGGCAGGGTGGAGAAGTTGGAGAAGGATTTCGGGAGTCATTTGTGATCGGAAAGTCCCAGCAAAAGTGAAAGGTAAGGTGTATAAGACAGTAGTGAGACCAGCTGTGATGTATGGATTGGAGACCTTACCCTTAACGAAGAGACAGGAGGCAAAGTTGGAGGTGGCGGAGTTGAGGATGTTAAGGTTTGCGATGGGAGTGACGAGGTTGCACGGGCGCAGATAGAGGGGGGGACGGGGGGGATTCCCCAGATTTAAATTCACCTCGTTCGGTCCCCCCCACTTATAGGGAGGAAAAAACGTCTATGCTGTCTTTCTTTGCATAAGGCAAACCTCACGGAAAAATCAAAAGACTAATTACCATTCGGTTTATTGAGGTGCACAGCAGCAGGGGCGCCGCTGGGGGGGGAGTTAGGACGATTCTAAGGGCCTGGCACTGACAGGGGGGCCTGTGAGGGATATTAATATTATTTTAATAGTATTGCCTTGTGTAAGTTTTTGAAATAAAATATTTCATTTCATCTGTTAAAATATGCAAATTATACATGGTTATGATTTGCTATAACATTTTTCTTGAATTATTTATGATATTGTCATTTCACCCCTCCACCCTTTTTACTAATGGTACAGTCTGATTCTGGGCGCGGGACAGTGAAATGTGTAGCTCCGTGTGTGCACAGCGCCGCTATTAGCGCAGCTTAGAGCAGCTGGCGGTTTTTCTATGTGCGCAACAGAGGTGTGCATTCTAGAAGTTGCTAAGCAGGAGCAGGTGTGATGAATTATGAAGTCCGGATATCACACTGTGTGTGGAAAAAAAATCACTTTTTTTCATAGGTATCTTTATTGTATAATTAAGTCTAGGTGTTTTGCCATTGTTCATGTGTGGATTTGTTGATATTGTTAAGTATTTAACTTTAATATTTTGCACATTAGCTGTGGTCATAGATATCATTGCTATTGTTCATGTGTGGATTTATTGATACTGTTGCTAAGTATTTAACTTGAATATTTGAATATTTGCTGCATTTTCTAATAAATGTGTGATGTCTAAAAGAAACCAAAAACACTTAGTGGATTTCTTGCAGTGCACTCTGTAATTGTATCAAAAAACTAGTTATTCCAAGGCATACATTTGATCACATACAATAAGTCAATAAATGGAGGAAACAAAGGAATACATTTTGTAATCCTGATTATTGATGATGTTTGCTGGAGGGCTCTGGAGTATCCATAATGTGCATACAGAATGTTATAAATCCATACTGATACAGTGATGCATGCAATTTCTCTCAACACAAACATTTGGATTGAATGAACTCCATAGGCTACTGAGTGGCCTAATAATAGTTGCTCATAAAAGAAAAAAATATATCTTCCACATATATCATGGAATTTTCATTTGAAGGCAACAGTCTATTCAGTCTAATTCTGACAGTTCTGCATTTAAAATGTTCATATACCAAATAATTGTATCACCTAAACTTGCTAGGTAGCTGATCACAAGCATAGTAAAGTAGAAGTGCCAGCCAAAAACAGACTTCAAATTCAGTTGCTTGAGCTTGAAAATTTTACCAGGGGGGCCCTAAATTGTAATCTTTCATAGGGCCCAAGATTTCTAGCGGCGCCCCTGCACAGCAGTACATACATAGTTGCAACTGCACAGACTACACGGGTTGCGAGCTCGAGCTTGGTTGATATGGTTACCCACAACAAGTTTGACAAGCATATCGGGGACAGCGCCTCCTAGTTCAGGACCCCAACACGGCATGATGAAGGGTGCCAAAAGGCAGAAAACGATTGCATCATTTAAAAAAAAAAAAATGACTGTAATTAAACTGTGCCTTACTTTATCATATCACCTTGCAATTTTTTGATAGTCTGTTCAAAGTAATGTCGTAGTGAAAGTAAAATCGTACGCAGTAGAGATGCCTTTCTGGTAGCCTCCTTCTTTCGGTGGTAGCCTGTAGATACAGTGCTCAGAAGGCAGTTTTAATGTTTAATCTGGCGTTCCCTGCCATAATTTCAGTGAGCATATTGTTTCATAAGGAAACTTTGTGAAGAGTTGTTGACTAACTGCCACTCACGCAACACACAGGCATAGTTAGAAAGTCAGGATGCACTGGTTTACACTTTACACACACACACGTAGCCCAGCCTCTCGCTATGGTTAACAGTTGGAACTTAGCGGTTTTAAAACTAGTTTTGCAGTTTTGCAATTTCTGTGCGTGATGATAATGTGTAAACTTTGGATTTCCATAGGCTATGTTAAAATGTTATCATTGTCCTGGCCTGCAGGTAGTTCCTGGTGATGGCAGTGAGGGGGGTGAAATAACATGTATACACTACACTATCGTTCAAAAGTTTGGGGTCACCCAGACAATTTTGTGTTTTCCATGAAAAGTCACACTTTTATTTACCACCATAAGTTGTAAAATGAATAGAAAATATAGTCAAGACATTTTTCTGGCCATTTTGAGCATTTAATCGACCCCACAAATGTGATGCTCCAGAAACTCAATCTGCTCAAAGGAAGGTCAGTTTTATAGCTTCTCTAAAGAGCTCAACTGTTTTCAGCTGTGCTAACATGATTGTACAAGGGTTTTCTAATCATCCATTAGCCTTCTGAGGCAATGAGCAAACACATTGTACCATTAGAACACTGGAGTGAGAGTTGCTGGAAATGGGCCTCTATACACCTATGGAGATATTGCACCAAAAACCAGACATTTGCAGCTAGAATAGTCATTTACCACATTAGCAATCTATAGAGTGGATTTCTGATTAGTTTAAAGTGATCTTCATTGAAAAGAACAGTGCTTTTCTTTCAAAAATAAGGACATTTCAAAGTGACCCCAAACTTTTGAACGGTAGTATATATATATATATATATATATATATATATATATATACACATATACACACATATATACACAAAATGGAATCATTTGCTGACAGCTCAGTCCCCCCCAGTTCAAAAATACTATCTGCGCCCCTGCGAGGTTGGACAGGATAAGGAATGAGCACATCAGAGAGAGAGCACATGTGGAGAGCTTGGGAACTAAGCTAAGAGAGATGAGACTGAGATGGTATGGGCACATCCTGAGAAGAGATGCAGAACATGTGGAAAGGAGAATGTTGAGGATGGAGCTGCCAGGCACACGAAAACGAGGAAGGCCAAAGAGGAGATACATGGATGTGGGGAGAGAGGACATGAAAGTGGCAGGTGTGGTAGAGAAGGATGAGGAAGACAGGGAGCAATGGAGATGAAAGATCTGCTGTGGCAGCCAGAAAAAGAAGAAGAAGAAGACTGCCAAGAATATAATGGCTTTAAGGCACAATAAGACAAAGACACAGATGGCCCTGAATATATTAATCAGGAATTAATTCAAAAAAAGTGAACACAATGCATCGAGTGCATCAAGTAAGTAACAAAACACACATAGTTGTGTCAGTAAAACATGACAGGAACTCAAAGGCATAGAAGGTGCACTCTTTGTACTGGGAGCCATGATGCAGGATGAGTGTGGAGTTAGAAAGCTGCCAAAATGTTTTACAATTGCCCCAAGACTTACAAATAAACAGAATGAAAGTTATAAAGCTCCCATGATTCAGAAATACACATAGCATGCTTTACAAAACACAACACACCTCTCAAACAAACACAGTGTGTCTTGTGAAAACAAAACACTGCAATGAAAAAAAAAATACAATGTGCTTTGCAAATACAAAAATACAATCAATAAACAAATGCAGGGCATGTTCCACAAACAAAGTAAAAATAAGCAACATTTTTGAAAGTGTGTTATGGGTTTTACAAATGCAACACATTTTTTGATAAGTACACAGCAACACATCACTTGCAGATCATGTGACTTTTGTCACTATTATTCTGCTGGTATGAGTTGCAAATGCCCTGATTTTCTTTCAAATGAGCTTAACACCAAAACAGAAGGTGGTGCCAAAGAGACAACTACCTTCCCTTTAGCCTTCCAAAGGAGTTGCCTCAGATTTCTCCAGGTTAGTCACAGTGAATGGACATGTTTCAACATGAACAGTTAACAGGTGGGTTAATGTCGCATTCAAGACAACCGGGAACCTAAACCAAATTCCAGTTTCTGCATAACCATGGAAGAGAGGAAACAGTTAACACTGTCTCCCATGGCAGGATCACTTGGAAAACATCCATCCATCAACTGGATATACTGCTTATCCTACAAAAGGTCATGGGTGAAGCTGGAGCCAATCCCAGCTGACTTAGGCTACATCCACACGACAACGGCAACGAGATGTTATTTAAAAATATATCGCGTCCAAATGGGCAACAATCAGTAAAATATCAGGTCCATACGGCAACGCAATGCTTGCTGAAAATGATGCAATACACATGCCACACCTCTAGGGGCGCTGTAAGACGGTCCCTTCGGAGACACCAGAACAATAGAAGAAGTAAGGACGCATGCGCATAAACTATTATGCGCGAGACTTCATATTAGCCACAAAGTCAGGAAAATCTGTTCGTAAAATTACATTATAATGACCAAATACAATGAAAAGTATTTTTCCAGTCTCACCTGTGAAAGGTAATCCCATGTGATCTCGTTTGGACGGTAAACCTGTTGGTACAGTTAAATGCAGCTAATCTTTATTCTCCGCTTTGACCTATCCAATATGGCGGCGAGGATGACGTATGATTCTCCGCGGAAGGCGGCGTCTTTAATGGTCCGGAATAAATTGAATACTACACGTTGATGGATTAATTTGTTGTTTCTCACCTGTGAAAGGTAATCCCATGTGATCTCGTTTGGACGGTAAACCTGTTGGTACAGTTAAACGCAGCACATGAATCTTTATTCTCCGCTTTGACCTATCCAATATGGCGGCGAGGATGACGTAGGATTCTATGCGGAAGGCGGCATCTTTAATGGTCTGGAATAAATTGAATACTACACGTTGATGGATTAATTTGCTCTTCTATGCCCTTTTTGAGGAATGTACTTTAGGACTTAAACCCACATCTGAAGAGGTGAGATCGCTCCTTTTTTTCCCTATTTTTGCTGGCGGGATTGACTCTGCCCTAAGGGCAGAGTTTCTCTCTCTCTCTCTCTCTCTCACTTTGCACCATTACACAATAAATATTCACAGTGAAAATATTTTGTAAGCGCGTTTCATGAACCAAGTTATAGGATTTGTTGACAACTCGCATCACATCGCAATGAGAAGATCATTGGCACTACTGGTGTTAAGAATCAGACCATTTCATAAATGAATATTTTGCTGTAGAGCTGCAGTGTTTGTACAATTGCATGTTTTTGCTTCACTATTACTGTCACTATTCTGCTTCTTGCATTACTACTGTGAACTAACACTGAACATAATAATAATAATAATAATAATAATAATAATAATAAGAGGAAGAAGAAGAAGAAGAAGAAGAAGAAGAATGTCCAAGCTCGTGTTTCACTCTCACTCGTGCTCTGTAAGGATTTTTCCTGGTGATATCCTGGTGATATTCGTTACACTTCTACCCGGCGTGAAGCACTCACAGTCATGTGGTTGTGACATCATCGTAAACAAATCCGTTCTACTCATCCAGACGACTTCACAACGGCAACGTTGCCAGATCTTTCCACTCTGGAACCCGTTCTCAAAAAGATTGTGTTTTGGGCACCCAAAACGCCGGTGCTGTGTGGACGCCAGGCCTAAACGATAAGCAATTGTATTGGAGTCACCTGAATCCATTGCCGTGTGGACAGGGCCTTAGAGTAAGAGGCGGGGTGCACCCTGGACAGGTCGCAAATCTATCTCTGGGCTAACACAGAGACAAACAACCATTCACACTCACATTCACATCTATGGGCCATTTAGAGGAGACAGTTGACCTATTCCACAAGTCTTTGGACTGTGGGAGGAAACCGGAGCACTCAGAGGAAACCCACACATCGACATGGAGAACATGCAAGATCCGCACAAAGTATCCAGTTGGCCAGCAAGTTCAAACCCAGAACCTTCTTCTGTGAGGCAACAGTGCTAACTACTGCACCACACACTGAGAAAATAGTCTACAGTACAGGGAATGGGTAACGAAAAGTCTGCTGGTCATTCTTGAAATATAAACCTCAACAAGATAATCAGGACACCAACAAACAGAAAGTGAAGGATTATGTTACTAACATTGAAGTCTTCTATATTGTATTTTTTGATAGCTGTGTTTTGTATTGGCAAAGCATTTTTGTGTATATTTGTGAATTGTGGAATCTTTATAAATGAAACTGTTTGCAAATTATGGGATATTTGTAAAACATTTTGGCAGCTTTCTAACTCCATAGTGGAGAATCACAGCACATACTGACAAACAATTAATTGTAGGATTGTTTAACCATCTCTAAGCACTTTAGCAGGCTCTCTCAGGTGAACACAAATTTCATTTATGAACTCTGAATCTGATATCCAATTCTTAATTTTACTAACATTTCAGCTTGGATCGCATAACCTGACAGTCAAGTTATAAAAAGGTAGCCAGAACCCAGCGTATAGCGGCTGAGTGAATGTGGTGTGGACTCTGTGGAGGAGCTTCACTGTGTCAGAGACATTGTAGAAGGACTGAGTTCCTGCACTGTGATCCACATACACTCCTATTCTGGAGGATGCTGAGCCTCGGAGCTCAGTCTTAATGCTGTTGTGCCAGAAAGAGACAGAGGAAGAAGAACACCACAGACTCCAGGACTGACGACTGTATCCACACCTACACCCATTACCCTGCCCTTTCCTGCTGATCTCTTTATATGAGACTGATCTGGACATAATACCAACACCTTTCCACTCCACCTCCCAGTAACAGCATCCACACACACTCTCCTTACACAACACCTGAGGCCAGGAGTCAAATCTCTCTGGATGATCAGAGTATCTCTGTTCTGTCCTACCGCGTGTCACTGCTCTGTTCTTCTCAGACAGAATGAGTTCACTAATGTGCCGTATTGGGATCCAGAGTCAGATAACAGAAATCTAAAACAACAAAATGTCCGCAGGTTAGATGTTCATCACAGGATCGTGTGTGTGTGTGTTTTTCAACTACAGTACACTACAGAAAATCTACTCTGCGCTTTGGTTCTGAGGGTAAAATCATGTGAACTGATGCAGCTGTGGAGAAACAGAGACGAAATTAAAACAAGAATGAGATGAAAACAGTTTAAATAAAATTTGGGCGGCCCAGTGGTGTAGTGGTTAGCACTGTTGCCTCACAGCAAGGTTTTGGGCTTGAGCCCAGCAGCAGACAGGGACCTTTCTGTGTGGATTTTGCATGTTCTCCCCGTGTCTTCGTGGGTTTCTTCTGGGTGCTCTGGTTTCCCCCACAGTCCAGAGACATGCAGTGAGGTTAACATGAGGCGGAAGTGCCCTTGAGCAAGGCACCTAACCCCCAACTGCTCCCCAGGTGCTGTAGCATAGCTGCCCACTGCTCTTGGTATGTGTGTGTTCACTGCTTCAGATGGGTTAAATGCAGAGGATGAATTTCACCATGCTGATCCTGTACTAAAGCTGCTGGATGATAACGGGAACATTGCTGAAGAACTCAGCATCCTCAAGTGGAACACAGACAGTGTGGAGGAATTCCTCAGTGAAAAACTCAACTGCATTTAACACCTCTCAACTCCTCCTTTCTGTTTACACACATTGCATCCAAACCAACACACCATGTATGAGTTGTTTTAATATTCTAGTCATCTAAACGTCATTGCATACATCACTTCCACAGGGGGCCTATCTGGTATTTTAATAAAAATAATTTTTTCTAGAACACTATTTGATCTCTGAAAATGAATGTTTGACTGCTGAAATCTATGAATACTTTTACTTAACATAAGTTTAAGAATAAATCCACTGGATGATCCTTTTAAGTCATCATCATATCATGATTTACACCTAATTATGGCATTCCTTTAGAACAGGACTGGAGGGGGCGTCGTGGCTCAGGTGGTTAAGGCGCCATACCGTGAATGCGGGCGACCCGGGTTCGATTCCGGCCCGAGGTCATTTCCCGATCCCTTCCCGTCTTTCTCCTGCTCATTTCCTGTCTCTACACTGTCCTATCCAGGGGTTAAATTGGGATTGGTTATGTGGGGGGGCTCTGCCTCGTACCTGCCCCAATATACTTTTTGGAAAATAACCCTCTAATTTGATAACCATATCATATTGCACAGAGATATACACCTTATCTGTGTGTTGTAGGCCTATGTGTGTCTTGTAGTGCCCCCCTACACATTATGGCAGTTTGAATGTAGATTGGTTGGCCAATGTAACAGATTGTACAGGTTGTTGTACATTGGTTTGAAGGAAATGATTAGTGGGGGGTCTGGGGGTCCTCCCCCAGAAGTTTTTTATTATCATACATGTTATTTGCTGAATTCTGGTGCATTTTAATAAGTTGTTAGCTGACTTTACAGAGGTAGGTTGAGCAATATCATGTTAAATCTTGTCACATGCCTACAGGTGAAAAATGTGAAGGAGAAATGTTCAGTGAGAAAATTTGAAGGCTTGCACAATCTTAAACCAAAACAGTTGATTTATTTTGGAGGATAAATGTTAAATATGCCAAAACACTGTCAGTCAAATTGTCAATCAAATATATTCATGCAGTGAATGCAACCAAATACAAACAACACTATAACATTGGAAGCATTTATTATTATTGTTATTATTATGTATTCAATTATTTATTTGGCATGTGGTGCTTTTTGTATTGTCTAGAACATACATAAAATGAGCATATTATAGCAGCAAAATAGAAGCACAATCATTTGAATGCAGCAAAACACATACTGTCTAAAAATAAAAACACAACATATTTAGATCAGTATTATTTTTTCCCCTGGAAATTGAACTCGCCAAATGCACAGACAGTTCGTTCAAGCACCTCTGATGGATTAGGATCGTATGCAGGTAAAAGGGGAGACGGTGTACGGAGAAAATTATAAACAAGTCACAACGCTGAAACACAAGCCCAAAAACCCGCAAACCACGACTTCTGATTTTTTTTTAAAGCAAGCTCACAAAAAAAGAAACCCCGAAGTCGCTTATAAAAAGCGGAATTGGCAACCCACGCAGTGTTCCAGAAACCAGAATCTCTGATCGCAAGTTCTGTTCTAAATAGCTTTGACAGGTCGTCTTGTTATCAGGAAAACTATGATCTATCTCATAAAAGTCATGGGTTCATTGATTAATAAAACGATATTTAATTATTCAGAACTGAAAATCGTGAAAAGGGTTTGTTGCTTTTGATGTGTGCGTGATCACATGCCATCCGCTCCGAGCTTATGTGCCGGGGCTCAGCCCCGGACAGCCCCGGCCCAATTTAACCCCTGGTCCTATCCAATAAAGGTGCAAAAAGCCCAAAAAAATATCTTTAAAAAAAAAAGAACAGGACTGGATCCCAGGCGTCCTTCTCCTGATCATCAGCCCTTTTCCAGCTGTTCCATCTGAAACTGTAGTTTTATTTTGCTTTTTGTTGTTTTGTACTGTATATTTGTGTCTGAACAGAGAATCCTGACGATACTGGATCGGTGGCGTTTGTGGTTTTTCCCCGTACGCTAGCGCACGTGTGGAGCTGCACATTAGTGAAGGCCTCACAGGAAACCAGTGTGTGGTGTGTGAGGCCTGAAGTGTGTGCAGTTCCCAGTGTGTAGTGATGGAGAGAGACACGAGCGCTCCCTCTGGGATTTAAACTGATCTCTGTTTAATACAGTTTTGTTTCGACACAGTGTTTGGATCTTGAGTTTATGAAGCATCTTTTATAAACCTGAGTTTGATTAATAGTCGTCATTTGGCCTTCAATGAAAATAGAAAGAGAAAAGTAGCCACACGGAAAAGTTTGAGTTTTAATGCTCTGATAGTTAAACAATATTTTATTATTTTAATTGATTACATCTGTTAGTTTTAAAGTACAAGAAACTACTACAAATGAGTTTATAACATTAAAAAAAACTGACATTAAATCAGGCATCCAAGAGGAAATACAGCCCCAAGTCAGAAAAAGATGATATCGTATGTTGAAATTGAAATTAAAACTGAAAACAATGATTTGTAAATAATCTTTATAGGTGTAGATTCCAAAATCTGCAAAATGAGTGTTTATTCCATACTTTAAATGTTATTTTTTAAGGGGTCTGAATATGTTAAGTGCATTTCTTAAACAGAAAATGGTTAAAAATTTAAATATGTTCTGACACACAGTAGGGTGTGTTTCCACCAGCAGCAGGACAGAAAGATGTGGTAGTTTGAGAAACGTTGATTATTTCTGAAGAAACAGATTTTGCAAAAAACATTTACATCTCAAATTCCTTGTTTATCACAATAACAAATCTCATAAAAGTGCATACATTTAAAACAAATGCTTTCAAAGAGACTATTTTTTTCTAGAAACATCCTACATTAAGACATTTTTATCGTGGTGCTTGAAAGTTTGTGAACCCTTTAGAATTTTCTATATTTCTGCATAAATATGACCTAAAACATCAGATTTTCACACAAGTCCTAAACGTAGATAAAGAGAACCCAGTTAAGCAAATGAGACAAAAATATTATACTTGGTCATTTATTTATTGAGGAAAATGATCCAATATTGCATATCTGTGAGTGGCAAAAGTATGTGAACCTCTAGGATTAGCAGTTAATTTGAAGGTGAAATTAGAGTCAGGTGTTTTCAATCAATGGGATGACAATCAGGTGTGAGTGGGCACCCTGTTTTCACAAACTTTCAAGCACCACTGTATGTAATTCATTTAGAATTAATCTATAAAACAGAAGCACTTTGAAAATAATAATTGATTAGTGCCACAGTTCTGCACACAAGTGTCTTTGTATTTCAGGGAGAAATTCAGTCTGACACCTCAGTTATAATTTTACTCAACATTTCAACTTTTACCAACATTTCATTTTTTCATCGGATCACAAAACCTCACAGATGAGTCAGAATCCCACATCCAGACCCCAGCGTATAGAGGCTGAGTGAATGTGGTGTGGACTCTGTGGAGGAGCTTCATCGTGTCAGAGACGCTGTAGAAGGACAGAGTTCCTGCACTGTGATCCACATACACTCCTATTCTGGAGGATGATAGACGTCTGGGCTCAGTCTTAATGTCGTTGTGTCGGAAATAGACAAAGTAAGAAAAACACACCAGACTCCAGGACTGACTGTTGAATCCAAACCCACACTCATAACTCAGTCCTTTCCTGCTGATCTCTTTATATGAGACTGATATGTCCACATCACCCCTCTTCTCCACCTCCCAGTAACAGCGT
Source organism: Neoarius graeffei (assembly GCF_027579695.1). NCBI lineage: Eukaryota > Metazoa > Chordata > Actinopteri > Siluriformes > Ariidae > Neoarius > Neoarius graeffei. Next base: position 66,137,645 of record NC_083585.1, read on the forward strand.
CCACACACACTCTCCTTACACAACACCTGCCACCTGGAGTCAAATCTCTCTGGATGATCAGAGTATCTCTGTTCTGTCTCACTGTGTCTCACCACTCTGTTCTTCTCAGACAGAATGAGGTTAGGATGTGCTGTGTTTGGATCCAGAGTCAGATAACAGGAATCTAAAACAATAAAATATCCACAGGTTAGATGTTCACACACATTCACACCTACGGTCAATTTAGAGTGAGTGTGAATGGTTGTCTGTGTCTATGTCTCAGCCCTGTGATGACCTGGCGACTTGTCCAGGGTGTACCCCGCCTTTTGCCCGTAGTCAGCTGGGATAGGCTCCAGCTTGCCTGCGACCCTGTAGAACAGGATAAAGAGGCTACAGATAATGAGATAATGAGATGAGGTTAGATGTTAATCGCAGGATTTATAAGAAGTGTGTGTGAGACACCTGTCTGTCGTGAGGCTCTGAAGCGCGTATGGAGTAGAAGGGGGCGTGGCAGACAAAACCACGTGACCGATGACAAACGAAGCCTCGGTTATGATCACTGAGCTTTATATAAAATCTGGAGCTCGTGGGCTCGTCAGAGTGAAGCCATCTGGGCGCCATCTTACCATTTACCTTGTGTGTATTTGGTTTGTGTGTTAAACAAACCAAACAAATGTCGTATCTGATCAAATGTGCCCCAAATTTGGTCAGTTTCTCCTGACCCCTCCCCCCATTACCACCTCTTATTTTCTCAACTTCATCCCCCATTCCTTACATCTCTTTATAGTGCTCCCCTTTGTGGGGATTTTTTTCTTTTCCAGTCCAGTCTCCGATCAATTTTTTTGATAGCTCTTTTACCACAATAAATCATTTTTACGGAGATTATTTCCGTTTTTCTCTGATACAGTGCATCTTTCTCTTTCATATAGTTCTTCCTTCCTTTGTATTTATTATACCAACACAAAGGCTGTACAATACTTCCTTTCTATTTAGGACAGCTGTTGAAACAGGATTATTTTCTCATGTTATTTTCCATTTTCACTTCATTCTCACAGTCATGTCTTAACAGTATTTATTGGTCACATTTATTGGTCACTGTCATTGTCATGCAGCTTGCAACCAATAAATACTGTTAAGACATGACTGTGAGAATGAAGTGAAAATGGAAAACAACATTAGAAAATAATCCAGTTTCAACACAACTGTTCTAAACAGAAAAGTATCGTGCAGCTTTTGTATTGATAGAATAGAGATATAATAAAGAAAGAAGAAATATATGAAAGAAAGATACACTGTATAAAAGAAAAACTGAAATAATCTCTAAAAATAATTATAGTAGGAAAAGAGCCGTTCAAAAAAATTGATCAGACTGAACTGGAAAAGAAAAAAATAAACAGTAGCAGTGAAGGGAAGCGCTATAAAGATATGTAAGGAATGGGGGGTAAAGTTGAGAAAATAAGAGGAGGGAATGAAAGGAAAAAACTCAGGAGATACTTTTCTTGGGGCAAATTTGATCAGATACGACGGTTTAACACACAAACCAAATCCACGCGATGTGAGTGGTAAGATGGCGTCCAGATGGCTTCACTCGTCTCTACAGAGGGGAATGGGTTCGGAGCCCTCCAGGTTTTATATAGAGCTCAGTGGTTGTGATTCACGAAAAGATTCATGATTCATGAAAAGATTCATGTCAGTGCATTCAACAGAGTTCACTAGCGACACCTACTGCTCAGAGAAATGTACAGCATTAATTTCTACATCACACCGGTGTTCTGCTGCTTTACATTATTATTCACACAATGTTCCATTTTGAAATAACTTACGTCATAAGTTTTTTTTATATGCCTTTTTGTTATTCAGTGCGTACTCTTATTTCTCTCTCACACACACACTTGACTCTCTGGAACAGTACTGATGAATCTTTAAAGAGTCTTAGCTTCAGCAATTTCAATCGTTCTATCAAAAGTACGATTATCACTTCAGATCAACATTCCTTTCTCTTTTCCTCACACTGTCATTTCATTTTTTACTTCTTTTTGTTTTTTTTCTATTTATTGAAATATTGCATTTTTTCCTTGTCTCTGTGTGACGAGTTTTCTTCTTTATAACAGTAATCCATTATTTTTTTTCTGCCGAGTGAGATTAGATTACTAGTTATTTCTAGGCAGCATTTTATCCTTCGTATGGATTAGATTTCTGTGTGTGATATAAATAAACTTATTGATATACATTCTGTGTGTTGTAGAGAAAGAAAGAAAGAAAGAAAGAAAGAAAGAAAGAAAGAAAGAAAGAAAGAAAGAAAGCCCATCAAGTGGGGGTCCTCCTCTGAGCTGAACTGTGTGTGTGTGTGAGTGTGTGTGTGTGTGTGTGTTTTACACCTACACTGCAGAAAATCTTCTCTGCTCTTTGGTTTTGAGGGTAAAATCATGTGAACTGCTGCAGCTGTAGAGACACAGAGACAAAATGGAGACTGAAAAATGACACGAAAACAGTTTTAAGGATCATGAGAACAAGCAAAAAAAAATTTTCCCAGCTGAAGCTCTGACAATGTGTGTGTTTTTGCTTTCTGATGGATTTTATGGAGGAATTAAGGCCTCGGTTCTGATCTAATGTTCATCATATTTGTTATGTGTAAAGTTCAATAAGATTAGTTTGTGGATTTGTGATTAAGGTCCTGTTTATCTGGGAAATTTATTTGTAATTGGCACATGTAATTTCTGAGGCTAATACTAATGCTTTGTGATTTGATGCAGTTTTGTTCCTGGTCACGTTTTATTTCCGTTACATTAATTTTATGTCTCTCTTTACTGTGATACAGAACAAATGCTTGTTTGTTTACCTTGTGGATGGATTTTGTTGAATTCCTCCTCACAGATTTCCTCAACTCGTTTTTTCAGATCTGAGAGAGAGTTCCTCACTCCATCAAATGAGAGATGTTGATTGACAGTGATGCTGGGTGAGTCGTCACATCCAGGAGAAACACAGAGAGACGGGAAACTCTACAGAGAGGAAACACAGAATAGAGAAGGAGAAAAGTGTAGGAGAGGAACGAATGAATCTCAGACTGAATCAGACCAAAGACACACTTGGGATCTCAGACAGGAACATTTATTGTTGCTGTAATGAGCTTTTAGGAGGAAACTTTGTGAGGAACAGCGCCCTCTGTAGATCAGACAGTGAGTGTTACCTGGAGGAAGTGGATGTGATCGTGTGTGAGTGAAAGCTGCTCCAGCTCAGTGACTCTCCTCTGAAGATCAGCAATCTCCTGCTCCAGTTGCTTCAGGAGTCGCTCAGCTCGACTCAGGTCAGCTTTCTCCTGAGCTCTGATCAGCTCCGTCATCTCCGAGCGCTTTTTCTTCATGGATCTGATCATCTCAGTAAAGATCCTCTCACTGTCATCTACTGCTGCCTGTGAACGCCTCTGTTAGAACACACACACACACACACGTGTGGTGGTGAAATGGGAGACTCTATAAAATAAATAAACTCACTCTGTATGTGTGTCTTAAGGAGAATCTCTCTACCCAAGTTGCCATTGTAGTTTTATGCAACGTAGAAGCGATTTTTTAAAAGAAATTGTGGATCTCCTGTGTTTCTCTGAAGGGAGGTTTTGGGTTTTTTCTTCCTGTCAGAGTTCTCTTTTTCAGAAAAGTAGTATCTGCTCCTCATGTCATGTAACTTAAATGAGAAAATGTGTTTCCATTTCATTTTTGTGAAATACTGCTTGATTGAATTATCTGAAAAACCACCTCATGCGAGTGTAAAAACTTTCTTTGCAATATTTGGGAGGATTTTGAAAATTCTGTATTTGTTTCTGTCAGGTTCACCTGGGGTTGAACTTGGATATCTGGTGTAACAGGCCAGAGCTCTACCCCTGTGCCACAAGGTGAGATTATAACACCCAGATGCAGAGACTGATGAGGTTAAAGTGCATAATCACGGGTAACTTTAGGAGCGAGATCAATGTAATTCTCCTATTTTATATTAAACTTTGGTCAAATATCTGTCACATTTTGCATTTTGTGCAATTTATTTTACCTTGCGCAATACCAGAAAAATTCAGTTGAAATCAAGCCATTTGAGGCGAATTGGTCCGACTCTGAAAAAACTTGCCATTTGGATTTCCTAGCAAACATTGATTTTCATGACGTCACGTGCGGGACGCCTCCATCTGAATCCTATGTCAGCACTGGTTTGTTTATGAGAAAATGACCTGGTGGTTTTCTGCAAATTTCTTCAACGTTATCACGTAATTATTAAAATGGTTAACAGATGTATCGTAGGAGGGTGTGGCAACACCAATCTTGATGGGATTAGTACTCATTGTTTTCCAAAAGACCGGACAATGAGAGAGAAATGTGAGCGCTTCGTGCAAGGCACCCGGAAAAATTGGCTACATGCTACAGACTACAGCATTATTTGCGGTGCTCACTTCATAAGGCCCGATGACTTTGAGAACTGTTTGCAGTGGGAAATGGGCTTCGCGAGGCAACTTGATCTGAAAAAAGGCACAGTTCCATCTGTCAAAATGCCCAAAGCAACACTGTCTCCATCTGTGTCAGCGTCACCAAAGGAGCCAGCCGTGTTCGTCTTCCCTGACAGAAGGCGAAGTGCTGCATCCACTGAGGCCCTCAAAGCCGAGGACCAAGCAGAGCCGAGAAAAAGACCAAGAAAATCAGCAATTCACAAGTTGATTGTTGCCAGGGTAAGAAATAATTCTGACATCTCATTATATTCTTCATCCAAAGGTGAAGTAACATTGTGATCAGGTGACAATTCCATATTTAATTGCAAAATCACTAGCTGCTAAACTTGGTCTACACAGGCTGTGCACTGAAACCGTGCAAGCTCTCGCAGCCTGCTAGTGGTTCCGCAGGTGGCGTCATGAATCTGGCTCCAGACTCCCTTGGGATTTTTCCAGATGCGTTTTGTTATTTTTTTTTCTGCTGTAGACAGATGGCCTTGTGCAAAATTAGCCTTCTGGATGAGTGTGTAAAGGGACATACTTTCATATAAAAAAAACACGAAATTGGTCCAGGACACTTTAAGCAGGTGAGGGTTTTTTTTACTTGATAGCAGGACAGGAATATCCAAACAGCAAGAAGACAATAAATCAGAGTATAGTCCAGGCATGGGTCAAAATCCAGTGTCAGTCAAAGTTAGAATACAAGGCAAAATGGCAGACAAGGGTCAACAACAGGTGAAACCTCAAAAACAGGCTTAGTTACTGGGCTTGAACAGAATATCAACTCAAAACTGACCAAAGAACTCAGGAAAGCGAGGAGTTGAAATAGCCACATAAACCAGACTCAGGTGAACACAGTACATACAGTACATATAGTAGATAATTAGACCAAACAAAGACACTGAGGACCCCATATGGCCAAAAAAGTAACAGCAGTCATAAAGTCTTGACACGTTCCTTGTTTTTATTTCACTAGACCGTCGGCTACAGTTATCGACAGTCCATGATAATTGACGCCTTTTCAGATTTACCAATTTTAAAAAAGCAATTTTACAAAGGTGAGTTTCAGTTCCAACAGTTATTTTTGGTTAATTAATCAACCGGAAGACCCCCCTCGCCCTTTGAGCTTGTCGTCTGATGACACAGCTCGTTATCTGAGATGGAATTTTTTTAGCACAATCAGTAAGTTCAGGAAAACCCGGACGTTATCTTCGCAGGTAAGCATGGTGGAAAGATCATGGACATGTTTTTACTGATCAAATTCACCGATATTTCATGATCTCCTTGTCGAAACCTACTTTGTTTCTTACTCTTTCATTTGAGAGTCACCATTTTGTATCTAAATGCGCATTTGAGAAGTCATATGAGGTGTCGATTATGCTGATCACTTTTACCGGTGTCCACCATTATCAACACCCTGTGGAATTAAGTGACATTTACAACTGTTATGGATCAAGCTTTGTGTAACATTGTTGAAGTAGATGAAGTACTTAAAAAAAAAAGTGCTGTGATTTATCATAAATTTTTTCTCTGATTCATAACAGAATGGAATGTTTATAGAGTAGTTGGAATACGATTGCAATAAATATAATTAGACCAGAATTAACTTCCTAGCATATAAAAAATTACATGCTGGTGTAGGTACAGTCCCTTTAGAAACTACATTTCCCATCAGCCCACTTCCGCGTTGACCTGTGTCACGCCGGGGCAGGATCACCACCACGTCCTTTCTGAAGGCATAAGAGAAAAGAGGAATGCTCTGCTCTTTCTCTCTGGTGTCCGGATTCCAAGCGGTCTGGACGCATAAAGAGACCAGAAAACCAGATAAAGACATCTTTTCTTTTCTTTCTTGCAAGAATCAGAGTTTCGCGCTTTTCTTTGTCTTACCTTTGGCCACGGTAGACTCTAAGATCGCGCGATTTTAAACTCAGTGAGTTACAACCGGTTTCATTCATTAAGTATGTACGACTGCAGCTCAGAGCAGTCAATTTATAATTAGGAGCGACCAGAATTCCTCCTGATTGAAGCGCTGTGTACATCAGTTTGATCAGAGACTTTGATTTTCATCACGACCGTCGTCGGATCAAGAGAAGCTCTCTGTCCACAGAATCGACTCACGGAATCGACTCACGTGCTTCGGGAGACTCAGAAGTTTTAGAACATCTCCCTAATCTTGCATATAAGCGAGATACTGGAAGTACAGTAAGACTGTCAAAATTTTGGGCATAAATAAAGATCAGTCTTAGGAATTTAGCTTTTATTGAAAGTGTGAATTTAAACCCAGGTTTATTGTTTACACTGCTCGACATGCAGCGTGTTGAATTGTTGATTGTTCTGTTTTTTTTATCTCAATTGTTTTAATAGATAGGCTGTGCATGCTTCTTTTTACTAATATCCTCAATCTCCTTAACACACATCTTAACCTTATCAAGATTTCAGGGAGTTTGATAATGTTATATGTAGGTAGAATTCCTTTGTCTCAAGGCGAACCACGAGGATTCACTTCCCCCCTTTCACAGATAACATTCCAACTTTATAGCCCTCTCACACACACACACACACACACTTGCTCTCCCCTTTCACAGATAACATTCCAACTTTATAGCCCTCTCACACACGCACACACACACACACACGCACACACACGCTCTTACACACACATACACCATTTGAATATATCTGCTGACATTATTCATTTTATTTTTATCTTTGTTATAATAAATTCATTTATTAAACAAACTGTTTTATTTGTGTGCTTAATATACTCGAAGTCACCCAATCTCTCAAAGAATTCAAAAAGGTGCATATAAGTTATCTAATATGGTAAGTGATCAATAATAATTTGGAATATACCATAATTTAGATGTTTGGTAATTTACTATTAAGCACCAGGATTAATGGTATGATTTACTTTGAATGATTCACTGATTCACTTTGAATGATTCACTGATTCGATTCACTTGAACGATTCACTTGAGTGATTCACTTCAAACGATTCAAATGAGACTGATTCATTTTAATTATTAACCTTCAAATTTAATGAGACTGATTTAATGAGATCACTTAATAATTACCAAATGCACCTACACTGGAAATATTCAGATTTTTTTTTGCAGTTTGTTGTAAATATCTACCACATATTACAATATCAGGAGACATTTTATATTTTGTTTTGAGGAATGACATGTGACCTTTGAACTGGATTTTCATGTGGTTACAATGTCAATTGCTTTATTGGTAAACTACAGAACTAGTGTTAGATTTAAAGCCATGATTTAAGTTAGTTTTATAATTGCAGAGTGTAATTTAGGATTGTTAAGATGTTAAGACTTTATGAGTTTAATTCTGAATCCTAGGCTTGTGACCTTCCTCCAGTGAAGTAGAGAAGTGCTGACCTACTTTGCTAGACTAGACATAAACATGTCTTTGTTTAAAATGGTAAATGCTGAGTTGTTAAGGACATATTCTTGATATGGGATGTTTTGCCTATGATTGTTTTACTACATATTAATGAAATTAAGATGTAATTTGCTGACTTAGCACAAGACTTAGCACATTTACATGCGCACACACATAACACACACACATTTTCACCCTCTACATGCCAAGGACACACACACACACACATCTTACACCCACCCCTCTCTGAGGTCACACACAAACACTCACACACACACACAGTGGTCTCGAGAAGTTGACCGTTCCAGCTGTGGGAAGCCTTTCAACTAGAAATTATTAAAAACAACAATTAATGATTAACAAAATGTGAAATGTGAAAATACTTAGAAAGTAGGTAGAAAGTGGAATAAAAAGATTTTCTGACAGGTTAAACATCAGTTCATTTGTTTTCAAACATTAGTATTACTTCCTCATTTAGTACGTAAGCACCGACATCCATATATTTATATAAAAGATATTTTGTACTAAATATAAGTCTATGTAAAACAAATTTTCAATAAAAACTATGTTTTGTTAACTTAATACCACATACTGATTATTTTTTAATAAATAATCATCTGGATGTCAATAATTGTGGAACAGTGGCAATAACTTTGGACAAAGGTGTCAATAATTGTGGAATGGCGTCACGTGATCTGATATGCTAAGTAATTGGGAATCAACTCATTTTTTTTTTCTATTGGAAGTTTGAGCAATTATTCATGCACAATTTATATTGAAAGTATTTTCTACTTTTGCAACGGCCAAAAGATGGTTAAGGTGTCAATAATTGTAGCCGCCACTCTATTTAAGCAGGTTAATTGAAACACAGCTACTCTTCACTCCTCACCTTAATAGTGTCCACAGTCTGTTTCAGCTCCTGCACCTCCTTCTGCTTCTCCTGGATCCTCTGCTGGGATTTCATCTGCTCCTCCTTTCGCTCATTCTGAGACCAAATAAAATACATTTTAAAAATACATTCAATCATGTTCTACAGAATTATAGCAAAAATTAAAAAGAGAAATTAAAAATGAAAAAAAATCAATGAAAACATTTCAATGAAAACTACAAATATCACCTCGAGAACTAACTAAAATTAACACACAGACAGACTGATCTGAGAGCAGTGCGCTTCATCACTGTTCCCTTTTATTTCTCAGAGACTTTGGGGGGGGGGACATGCACAGTGCACATCTGGATTCATGAGAGTTATTTATTTGTTCAGCAGTAAAATCCAGAGTCATAGTCAGGTTTACTTCTTTAAGGTGCTGTGTGTACATTCAAAACCACACCCAATTCCACCGGATTAAAGGAACCATCAGTGAACATGGGCTTTGAACTTCATTAATCTCATCGATGTTCAATTAACACTGAGTTTTGACCAAAATCTCTGCAGAGATTTGAACTTTCCAGAATCAGGATCATTCATCCCAAAGAAGTTTTCAGAAATGGACCACAAATCCACTCACATTCAGAAAGATAAAGTTCTACAATAAAGATTTTTGTATTTGTAGAATTAAATGGGGTTATGGGGGTTATGTGGTTATTAAATGGGGTTATGAAATATGATCTCCAGTTACAGAGCTTTAACACAGTCACGTGAGCACTTTAGTTTAAAATGCTGGAAGAAGGTTGTTGGGTGTTGGCTGTTTAAAGCACATTGACTGGTCTGAACTCTTTTACATTTATTTACATGTTACCCTTTGACCGGAAATAAAAATTTACTTCACAGAGAATGACAGTCAGAGAAACCATTAAATCCACTGAATAGAGATTAGATTAGAAGTAGAATTTGTATAAAATGGCTTGGAAAAGAAGAATGATGTCCAGTTCTCACCTGTTTTTCATTTCTTTCTGCTTTAGTTGAAACTGTATCATGGCCTTTATGTTCATCCATCGTACACAAATAACAGATGAAGCTTTGGTCAGTACGACAGAAGATCTCGATCAGTTTGCCGTGTTCAGAGCAGATCTTCTCTTGGAGCTCTGCACAGGCTTCAACTAACTTGTGCTTCTTAAAGGCAGGGGACTGATTGTGAGGTTTAAGATGATCTTCACAATAGGAGGCCAGACACACCAGACAGGAATTAGTGGCTTTGCGTTTTCTCCCAATACAGGAATCACACTCCACATCTCCAGGTCCAGCGTAACAGTGAACAGGAGAAGCAACTTGGAGTTCAGTCTTCTTCAGTTTCTCCATCATTTCAGCCAGCTTGTTGTTCCTGTGTAGAACAGGCCTTGGAGTGAAAGTCTCTCTGCATTGGGGGCAGCTGTAGATGCCCTTCACATCCTCCGGATCCCAGAATCCATTAATACACACCTTACAGAAATTGTGCCCACAGTGAATAGTTACAGGATCCTTCAGAACATCCAGACACACTGGACAGATGAACTGATTCTGGTCTGAAATACCAACCTCTGCCATTTTTTTGTGCAATCACACACTGAGAGCAAAAAGAGACAGACAGAAGGAGAGGAGATTCTGAGAACTGTGCGAGTTTCGTTTTCTCTGAAACAAAATGAAATGAAATTCCTGGTTCTGTGTGTGTGTGAGAGAGAGAGAGAGAGAGAGAGCGAGAGAGAGAGTAGGTGTGGCTTTACAAAGAGAAGGAGCTGGGATTTAAAAATAAAGTGTCGCTGGAGAGAGATATTTTAGTGTAAAGGAGCATCTCTGTGATTTAAAGTCAGATTAAGTGAAATCTGATTTATTCGTTTTTGTTTCTGTGAATGTGGTTCATCATCACTGTCATGTAGGTATTCTGTTTGTTCTACTGACTCCTGTTATGCCTTTGGGGTAGTTCAGATTTTGGGAAAACCTTGCACTCTTACGGCTTTAAGGCCGCTGATGGTAAGCCAATATCACATGCTTCTCTTGTTGCGGCTCTTTTGGAACCATGTTCCCTGCCAAAACAACTGTCCATCGTCAAAACCAAAAGATCATGGTTCTGGTGACTTATCTGAGGCCTGTGGGAAATGCTTAGCAGACTGTCAGCAAGTGGGTAGCCAAAGAGGGCAAATCTTGCCCACATGTTTCCGAATCACCCATTTATTTGAGGTTTTCTCATTTCTCTTTGTCTCCTAACAGCCTCAACATAGCTTTTTGAGTTCCAAATTGTCTCCTTTTGAGGTAATTATGAGCCGACCATTCCCAACCCCATGGACCAAAGTTAACCCTGTTGTTTCATTTACAGGTAATCTAGATGTGATTGTTGGTGATTGTACTCAAGCTTTGATTGAGAAATTGAGTAGTGTATGTGGTGATGTCTCTGTGTCTCTCTCTTTGCCCACAGAAAAGTCACGTTTTCACACACACATCGAGTAATTTTTGTATTAGCTTTCTCATGACAACCACTTATGACCCATTTGCCGGCACAACTTGTGAATGTCACTTATATAGCTGGGCCATACAGCTGTATCTACCATATACCGTAGCTGTATCTACCATATAGCTGCCACTTATATAGCTGTACTTATTTAGCTGTATCTGTTTTTTATGTTGTTATTTGCAGATTTGTGGTCCTGTGATGTTTAATGTAGCACCATGGTCCTGGAGAAACATTTTAACTGTGTACTGTACCAACTGTTTATGATTGAAATGACAATAAAAAAGCCTTGACCTTGACCATGGCAAGACCTCAAACTTATAGACAAGGAAGGTCTAGTGTGATCAAGCATGCACCAGGTCCTTTCAGGATCTAACAGGGCATTGGCAGGGGCGGACTGGCAATCTGTGCATTCTGGAAAAGTCCAGAACGGCTGTCTGGTCTACGGCCGTCGGCCCTGTTCAATAAACAAAATTTTCAGTCTATCACCTAACAACAGGTGGCGCTAAGATGATAATTTATCTGTCAATCATTATTCCATAGGCCTAAAAGCCAACAAAGAAGAGTAACGTTAGTGTCTGTCAACAGAAAGATGGCAAGCAGAAAATGTACAGAGAAAGGTGGATGGGAAAAGTTAAAACAAAAGAAAGTGAAGTCACTTGAAGCAGATGCTTCAAAATATATAAAGCTCATAGAGCTTTTTGGCAGCAGTGCAACTGCAAGCAGCAGCAGAAACACTCATGTCACATTATCACCAAACGAGACTGAGAACCAGGTGGACATCCAACCTGACCAACCACATGCTGATGATGATCGTCATGATGAGGGGCAGGCAGCTGAGGGAATTTCACCGGAGGAGGAGGTACCGGTAAATGACAACGACATAAAACCATAGCATAAAACAGGTTATGTAAAGGCCACTCACAGACCCCTCACATAGTAGGCCAATCTTCTATTGACTGGATTTGCGGTGTGATGATGAGAAATATGTGGTTTATTGCTGTCAAAACAAACATGTAACTACCAAGCAAGCCAATTATAAATAGATAGGCAAGCACAAATGGCCGCGATTTCATGTGTTCACCTCTGCATAATTCATGCAGACTAGGCTCCTTACGTTCAAAAGAACCAAAGCTCTAGCCTATCATTAACCAAAAGTTTGAGGGGGAGAAGTGTTTTCCATTTTGGCACTATTTATCTTTGTCTTCTCTTTCATGGTGCGTGGTGGAATGTCTGTGGAATAGGCTACAAATGTTGTTTGAAGGATGATTGCTTGAATGTTATCATAACTAATCACAGCAACATTGCATTGTGCAATTTGTTAATAGCCTAATTTTAGATCTGTTTGTCAGGCTGACCTACCAAAAAATCAACATAATATTAAAGCTATAAAACGTGTCAAGCAGGCTAATTCTTACGCAGAATAGACCTAAAAGGCTAAAAATGTAATTGGGATTTAGGAAAAACCTCCAAATCTGTTTTATTCTTCTTGTCTGTAGCCTAGGTATCAAATGCTATGTTTATCCAAAGTTTTGGCTGGTTTTTAAAAATAGAATTTTGAGGTATAAGTACAGGTTTAAAGGCTGTCATTCCAAATAATACTATTAAACAAATGTTAATCAAGCATATGTCAGTGCACAGTGTGAAGGGTTTTCCTAGATGCCATTGCATAGTTTAGATATAATCAACAATAGCATTAGCATCCAACTTCATCTTTTCAATTGTTTGTTTATTCAGGTTGAAGATGGTGGCAGCTCAAAAGATGACGGGGAGAGTCCAGGAAAGTGCCAGAATGAGGGGTCAGTGCCCCAATATTTCAGCCACCCCAGTTCAGACAGTTACAGCCTAGAGCAGTTGTTCAGTTACCACCCCCAGCAAAAGCCCAAAAACCTGTCTCTAGAAAAATTGTTCAGCTGTAGAGATGGTACTAACCATAAATGGCTTACATACTGTGAGGAGAATCACACACTGTATTGTACAGTTTGTTTAGCATTTGCTAGGCCAGATGAAACCAGTCCATTCATAAGTGGAATGAAGGACTGGAAGCACATCAGTCAAAGAGTACAGGAGCATGAAAGGAGCAACATGCACAGGGTGTGTGCTGAAGCTTACTTCTTAAGAGCATCCAAAGCAGATATTGCCAGTCTACTACACAGTCCCCAAGTAATGGCCCACAGAGATCAAGTAAGGAAGAGACGGCAGGTGTTGGAACGCATTGTTGACATAGTTAAAGTAATTGGCAAGAGAGGACTTAGCTACAGAGGAACACAATTTGAGGCAGCTTATACCTTGGATGACATGAGCATTGATTATGGAACCTTTCTAGAGCTTGTCATTCTTCTTGGGAAATACAATGTGTGCATGAAGGAACATCTCTCAGAGTGCATAGAAAAGAGTAAGAAGATACATGAGACACACTCCAAAGGTCGAGGTTCTGCTGTGACATTTCTGTCAAAAACAACAGTTAATATGGTCATCTCAGCAGTGCAGCACCTAATTCAGGAAGTAATTGCAAAAGAAATTACTGAAGCTGGGATGTTTTCTGTGCAGATTGATACAGCACAAGACATTACATCCCAAGAACAGTGCTCTATAGTTCTGAGGTATGTCAAAGACACAGTGTAGGAAAGGCTTTTAGCAGTGATCAAATGCAAAGCAACCACTGGCCAATATTTTGTTCAGATGCTCACAGATGTGATGGAGAAATGTAATTTGGAAATCAGTAACTGCATCAGTAATGCCACTGATGGTGCATCAAACATTCAGAATGACTGCTCAGTGTAATTATTGTTGGCAAGGTCAGTTACAAATATCAGTGATACAGATTTTTTTTCTCTTTAAAATGCAAGCATAGAAGTGACTGTAAAATAGCAGTATAAAAGACAATGTCTATGTTCATTTTTGTTTAGGAGATGCAAGTGATGTTTAGTCGTTCTTGAATATTAGGTGTTCTTGAGTTCTTGAATAAACAATCATAAATAGTTCATCTGTGTGGGTTTTGTTATGACAGACAATATACCACTATACCTAGAACTTTACTATAGCACTTAGTATAGTATACTATAGTATAGTGGGCCTATTTGGGGGGAAGTCCAGGGCCGTTTTTGGTCCCAGTCCATCCCTGGAGATATTTGTTTGGCATGCTTGCAACTGGTTTTGACTAGTTTCAGTTCAATTCTTGAAACTTATCTTTGCTTGCACATCTGCTCTCTGTTTTTCATCAGACTCTCCTGATCAGTAATTGTCCATCACCCACTGAAGCTACGGTACCCTAGCACATGCAGATAACTTGGCTTCTTAAATCACAGTGTCCAATTGTTAATTACACCACACTCTTGAATGTGGATGGACACACACACACACACACACACACACGCCATGTTTGTCTTTCAATAAACTGAGAAACATCTCTGAACAGTTGTGTCTGTGTCAGTGCTGTTGCTCCCAGATCCATGAGGCAGAATCTTCTCGGCAGCAGAGGGCTACATTTCTCAATCCTATTTTGTCAATTCAACTTTTTTCAGTACAGACCAATCAAAACTTCAGTTATACACCGAATTACTATACTTTACTACTCATCTTTAACATCATTCAATACCAGCTTCATTGTTTCATGTTGTACAGTAAACCACTGAGAGCTGCAATATGACAGAAATCTAAAATAACCATCACAACTTGAAATGCAACACAAGATATAATTATACATAAATGAAAGATTAATATTTTTGCAAAATACTACAAAAATCACAAAGAAATTGTGGCAGCGGAGGCGTGGCCAAGCAGCAGTCTGTGAATGGAGGGTGGGGTCGGGGAAGGTAAGTGGCTAGGTCATTACACCTGATGTCAATTTGTGTGTGTGTGTGTGTGTGTGTGTGTGTGTGTGTGTGTGTGTGTGTGTGTGTGTTTGTTGCAGGGATGGAGTATAAAGGGAGGGGGAGAGGAGAGAAGACAAGAGGGATTCGCTCCCCGACCACAACACATGCGTGCGTGCGTGCGTGCGTGCGTGAGTGAGTGAGTGAGTGAAAGAAAGAAAGCTGAAAAGCTCAATAAAGTGCGTGTGTGTGAACACGAACTCTCGCCTGCCATGCTTCTGTGCTCCATGCACATCGGGGATTACTACAGTGGTGCTGAAACCCAGGACGCACAGAAGGGAACCACCCCATGGAGTCCTCCCCGTTCAAAGAGCTCATCCTTGCCCTCGCTACAGCCCAGCGGAACCAGCATCAAGAGCTGATCACCCTCCAGAAGGAGCAGCAGCAGCGCTTCGAAGCCTTGATGCTGGCCCAGCAGGAAGATCGCCAGGCGTTCCGGCACCGGTTCACGTCAGCAGGGCCATCGGCCACCGCTGCCACCACCCTCACGAAGATGGGACCGCAGGACGATCCAGAAGCGTTCCTCGCTCTCTTTGAGCAAGCAGCCGAGGCATGGGGGTGGCCGCTGGAGCAGCGTACGGCGCACCTCCTCCCGCTCCTGACTGCCGAGGTGCAGCTCGCAGTGCAGCAGCTCCCTGCTGACAGCCGGCTGGTCTATGCAGACCTGAGGAAAGCCATCCTGCAGCGGCTCGGCCGCTCCCCGGAGCAACACCGTCAGCGCTTCCGGACGCTGACACTGGAGGAGGTTGGCCGGCCGTTTGCATTCAGCCAGCAACCCCGAGACACCTGCCGGTGGTGGCTGAGGGCAGAAGACCGCGACGCTGAGGAGATCATTGATCTGGTGGCACTGGAGCAGTTTATCTCTCAACTTCCGGAAGGAACGGCGGAATGGGTCCAGTGTCACTGCCCGGCATCGCTGGAACAAGCCATCGAGCTGGCGGAGGACCATCTGGAGGCGGCTCTGACGGCAGGCAGATGAGGCGTCTCCCCTCAATTCTCTTCTCTCTCTTCCCCCCCTGTCTCTTGTCCCCCTCCCCACCCTGTTCCCTTGCCACAGAGGTGGCAGCTGGCTCCTCCCCAGCCAGCCCGTCACACCTATGGTGTCCTCCCATCTCCCTCTTCTGTGTCTGTGTTCTCTCCCCCTCAGGTGAGTGACACCCATAACACCAGTGCAGAGGGAAAGCCTGGGCCGGTGTGCTGGCGCGGCGGGGAATCGGAGCATCTCCGGAGTCAGAGCCCTGCAAGGCAGGTGGGGGCTGTCATCCAGATCCCCAACGCACCAGAAACCGCCCCCGATCGGGCCGGAACGTATCACGTACCGGTGAGTATTCAAGGGGATACATATCACGCTTTGGTGGATTCCAGTTGCAATCAGACCTCAATTCACCAACACCTGGTGCAAGGTGAGGCATTGGGGGGAGCACAAGTGGTGAAGGTGTTGTGTGTGCACGGGGTTGTTCACCATTACCCTCTAGTGTCAGTCCATATTCTATTCCGGGGCCAAACGCATAAAATGAAGGTGGCGGTTAATCCTCGCCTTACCCACTCGTTGATCTTGGGTACTGATTGGCTGGGATTTAAAGAATTAATGGAGTATTTAACACGTAGTGGGTTCTGCCCTAGTAGGTCACGGGAAGATCCTGGTGTGGCATTGGCTGGAGAAGCTGTCACAGAGCCGTCTGCGTCAACACGGTGTCAGAGTGAGGAGCACCCTGCTCCTCTTCCCTCTCTCGGGGAGTCCCTTGGGAATTTCCCGTTAGAGCAGTCGCGAGACGAGACTCTGCGGCATGCGTTTGACCAAGTGAGAGTAATCGATGGTCAAACTCTTCAGCCAAGCGCTGCACCAACCTTCCCCTATTTTGCCATTATTAAAGATAGATTGTACCGAGTAGCACAGGACACTCAAACTAAGGAACGACTAACCCAGTTGTTAATCCCAAAGAGCCGTAGGGAACTCGTATTCCATGTGGCTCACTTTAATCCCATGGCTGGACACTTGGGGCAAGACAAAACACTAGCCAGAATAATGGCCCAGTTCTATTGGCCAGGGATTCACGGGGATGTCCGTCAGTGGTGTGTGGCATGCCGTGAATGCCAATTAGTAAATCCCGTGGCCACTCCAAAAGCGCCGTTGTGCCCTCTTCCTCTAATCGAGACCCTGTTTGAGCGAATTGGGATGGATCTCATCGGGACATTAGATCGGTCAGCAGGGGGATATCACTTTATTTTAGTTCTAGTGGACTATGCAACGTGATATCCGGAGGCAGTGCCTCTCCGCAATATCTCAGCACGCAGTATTGCGGAAGCGCTCTTCCGCTTTATCTCCCGGGTCGGGATTCTGAAAGAAATCCTGACAGACCAAGGCACCTCGTTTATGTCACGCACACTGCGTGAGCTGTATGGGTTACTGGGGATTAAGTCCATCCGCACCAGTGTATATCACCCACAAATGGATGGATTAGTAGAGTGATTCAACTAGACATTCAAAAACATAATCCGGAAATTCATTAGTGAAGATGCGCGTAATTGGGATAAGTGGCTCGAATCCCTGTTGTTCGCAGTACGAGAGGTCCCGCAAGTCTCCACAGGGTTTTCTCCCTTTGAATTATTATATGGGTGTAAGCCGTGTAGCATTCTGGATGTGCTGCGGGAAAATTGGGAGGAGGGACCTTCACTGAGTAAAAATGAAATCCAGTATGTTCTTGACCTGCACACAAAACTCCACACCCTCACGCAATTAACCCAACAGAATTTACGGCAGGCACAAGAACGTCAAAGCTGGCTGTATGACAAGGGCACGCGCCTTAGCGAATTCACGCCGGGAGAAAAAGTACTCGTATTATTTCCCACGTCGAGTTCTAAATTAGTCGCCAAGTGGCAAGGGCCCTTCGAGGTCACACGGCGAGTCGGGGACGTCGACTATGAGGTAAAGCGAACGGATAGGGTTGAGGCACTGCAAGTCTACCACCTCAACCTTTTAAAACGCTGGAATGAGGGGTCCCTGTGGCATTGGCGTCGGTAGTCCCAGAGAAGGCGGAGCTGGGGCTCGAGGTAAAAAAGATAACATCTCAGACCACTCCGGTCCCTTGTGGAGACCACCTCTTGCCGCCCCAACTCACGGAGGTAGCCAAGTTGCAGTAGGAATTTTCCGATGTGTTCTCGCCCCTTCCGGGTAGTACCGACCTCATAGAACACCACATCAAAATGACCCCGGGGGTGGTAGTGTTTACCCGCCCTTACCGCTTGCCCGGACACAAGAAAAAGGTGGTTCGGGATGAACTCAAGGCCATGCTCGAAATGGGCATAATCAAGGAGTCCCACAGTGACTGGAGCAGCCCAGTGGTCCTGGTTCCCAAGACTGATGGGTCGGTCCGGTTCTGTGTGGACTATAGAAAGGTCAACGCGGTGTCTAAATTTGACGTGTACCCAATGGCTCACATTGATGAGTTGCTTGATCGGTTAGGCGCTGCTCGCTTTTATTCGACACTGGATCTAACCAAGGGATATTGGCAGATCCCCTTGATTCCTCTATCCCGAGAGAAAACGGCCTTTTCCACACCATTTGGCTTATACCAATTTGTCACGCTCCCCTTTGGGTTATTTGGGGCGCCCGCTATGTTCCAGCGGCTTATGGACAGGGTCCTCTGCCCTCATGCTGCCTACGCGGCCACCAATCTAGATGACATAATAATCTACAGTCATGATTGGCCACGGCACTTGGAACACCTGAGGGCTGTTCTAAAGTCACTGAGGCGAGCGGGCCTCACAGCTAACCCGAAAAAGTGTGCAATTGGGCGGGTGGAGGTAAGGTATCTGGGGTTCCACTTGGGTCATGGGCAGGTGCGTCCCCAAATTAACAAGACTGCAGTGATTGCAGCCTGCCCGAGGCCCAAGACCAAAAAGGAGGTGAGGCGGTTCTTGGGGCTGGCTGGCTATTATCGTAGGTTTGTACCTAACTATTCGGACATCACCAGCCCGCTAACCGACCTCACTAAAAAGGATGCTCCAGATCCGGTCCAGTGGACGGAGCAATGCCAACAGGCCTTCTCTGAGGTAAAAGCTGCACTGTGTGGGGGGCCACTTTTACACTCCCCTGACTTCTCTCTCCCCTTTATTTTGCAGACTGATGCATCAGACAGGGGGCTGGGGGCCATTTTGTCCCAGGAGGTGGAGGGTGAGGAGCGCCCGGTGCTGTACATCAGCCGAAAGCTGTCGGTGCGTGAAAGCAAGTACAGCACAATTGAAAAGGAGTGTCTCGCCATCAAGTGGGCGGTCCTCGCCCTCCAATACTACCTGCTGGGATGCCCTTTCACTCTCTGTTCGGACCACGCGCCCCTCCAGTGGCTCCACCGCATGAAGGATGCCAATGCGCGGATCACCCGTTGGTATCTCGCTCTCCAGCCATTTAAGTTCGAGGTGATCCACAGGCCAGGGGCACAGATGGTGGTGGCAGACTTCCTGTCCCGTCGGGGGGGGAGTCAGCTTCAGGCCAGACGGCTCCCCGGCCTGAGTTGGGCTGTGGGGGTATGTGGCAGCGGGGGCATGGCCAAGCAGCAGTCTGTGAATGAAGGGCGGGGTTGGGGAAGGTAAGTAGCTAGGTCATTACACCTGATGTCAATTTGTGTGTGTGTGTGTGTGTGTGTGTGTGTGTGTGTGTGTGTGTGTGTGTGTGTGTTTGTTGCAGGGATGGAGTATAAAGGGAGGGGTAGAGGAGAGAAGAGGGATTCGCTCCCCGACCACAACACGTGTGCGTGAGTGAGTGAAAGAAAGAAAGCTGAAAAGCTCAATAAAGTGCGTGTGTGTGAACACGAACTCTTGCCTGCCGTGATTCTGTGCTCCATGCACATCGGGGATTACTACAAAAATAATAAAATGTATTTATGTCTTCTGTAATCAACTTACATTATAAATGGGAACAGATCCATCATCCTACTAATAAGCAGGCCAGACTGGAACACTATACCCTCCCCCAAAAAAGAGGCTCATTAACCCAGGAACAGGTTTTAATTTCATTCATAAATCAAAAGTAAAAAAAAAAATCAGCTAAAAATAATTCTTACAACTTTAAATTGCTTTGTAAAACATCAAAAAATTCAACAAAAGACGAAATATTAGCATGACATAGTATATATTGTTTTTAAACACTTTTTTCTTTCTATTGTGTTGTAGTCCATAAAGAAAATGCAAACACATTTTAGCAATTTATTATACACTCATAATCACAGTGAACAGTAAGGAGACAGGCAATATCACACAGGACCAAGCCATAATCAAATAAAAGGCAAGGATTTTTAAAAAAATATTTTGGAAACACTGCCAAGAATATAATGTTTGCCATAGTGATGGATAGCTTGACGGACGAAGTGAGGCAAGAGTCACCATGGAACATGATGTTTGCGGATGATATTGTGATATGTGGTGAAAGTAAAAAGGAGGTTGAGTTGGGTTTGGAGAGATGGAGGGATGCATTGGAACGCAGAGGAATGAAGGTGAGCAGTAGCAAAACAGAATACATGTGCATCAATGAGAATGGGGATGAGAGTGTAGTGAAGATGCAAGAAGTAGACATAAAGAAAGATGGTGAATTTAAGTACCTGGGGTCAACTGTGCAGGAAAATGGAGGCTGTGATAGTGAGGTGAGAGAGAGAGTGCAGGCAGGGTGGAGCAGTTGGAGAAGGATTTCGGGAGTCATTTGTGATCAGAAAGTCCCAGCAAAAGTGAAAGGTAAGATGTATAAGACAGTAGTGAGGCCAGCTGTGATGTATGGATTGGAGACCTTACCCTTAACGAAGAGACAGGAGGCAAAGTTGGAGGTGGCAGAGTTGAGGATGTTAAGGTTTGTGATGGGAGTGACAAGGTTGGACAGGATAAGGAATGAGCACATCAGAGGGAGAGCACATGTGGAGAGCTTGGGAACTAAGCTAAGAGAGATGAGACTGAGATGGTATGGGCACATCCTGAGAAGAGATGCAGAGCATGTGGAAAGGAGAATGTTGAGGATGGAGCTGCCAGGCACACGAAAACGAGGAAGGCCAAAGAGGAGATACATGGATGTGGGGAGAGAGGACATGAAAGTGGCAGGTGTGGTAGAGAAGGATGAGGAAGACAGGGAGCAATGGAGATGAAAGATCTGCTGTGGCAGCCAGAAAAAGAAGAAGAAGAAGACTGCCAAGAATATAATGGCTTTAAGGCACAATAAGACAAAGACACAGATGGCCCTGAATACATTAATCAGGAATTAATTCAAAAAAAGTGAACACAATGCATCGAGTGCATCGAGTAAGTAACAAAACACACATAGTTGTGTCAGTAAAACATGACAGGAACTCAAAGGCGTAGAAGGTGCACTCTTTGTACTGGGAGCCATGATGCAGGATGAGTGCGGAGTTAGAAAACTGCCAAAATGTTTTACAATTGCCCCAAGACTTACAAATAAACAGAATAAAAGTTATAAAGGTCCCATGATTCAGAAATACACATAGCATGCTTTATAAAACACAACACACCTCTCAAACAAACACAGTGTGTCTTGTGAAAACAAAACTCTGCAATGAAAAAAAAATAAAATGTGCTTTGCAAATACAAAAATACAATCAATAAACAAATGCAGGGCATGTTCCACAAACAAAGTAAAAATAAGCAACATTTTTGAAAGTGTGTTATGGGTTTTACAAATGCAACACATTTTTTGATAAGTACACAGCAACACATCATTTGCAGATCATGTGACTTTTGTCACTATTATTCTGCTGGTATGAGTTGCAAATGCCCTGATTTTCTTTCAAATGAGCTTAACACCAAAACAGAAGGTGGTGCCCAAGAGACAACTACCTTCCCTTTAGCCTTCCAAAGGAGTTGCCTCAGATTTCTCCAGGTTAGTCACAGTGTATGGACATGTTTCAGCATGAACAGTTAACAGGTGGGTTAATGTCGCATTCAAGACAAACGGGAACCTAAACCAAATTCCAGCTTCTGCATAACCATGGAAGAGAGGAAACAGTTAACACTGTCTCCCATGGCAGGATCACTTGGAAAACATCCATCCATCTATCGGATATACTGCTTATCCTACTAAAGGTCATGGGTGAAGCTGGAGCCAATCCCAGCTGACTTAGAGCAAGAGGCGAGGTGCACCCTGGACAGGTCGCAAATCTATCTCTGGGCTAACACAGAGACAAACAACCATTCACACTCACATTCACATCTATGGGCCATTTAGAGGAGCCAGTTGACCTATTCCACAAGTCTTTGGACTATGGGAGGAAACCGGAGCACTCAGAGGAAACCCACACATCCACAAGGAGAACATGCAAGATCCACACAAAGTATCCAGTTGGCCAGCAGGTTCAAACCCAGAACCTTCTTCTGTGAGGCAACAGTGCTAACTACTGCACCACACACTGAGAAAATAGTCTACAGTACAGGGAATGGGTAACGAAAAGTCTGCTGGTCATTCTTAAAATATAAACCTCAACAAGATAAACAGGACACCAACAAACAGAAAGTGAAGGGCTATGTTACTAACCTTGAAGTCTTCTATACTGTATTTTGTGATAGCTGTGTTTTGTATTGGCAAAGCATTTTTGTGTACATTTGTGAATTGTTGAGCCTTTATAAATGAAACTGTTTGCAAATTGTGGAACATTTGTAAAACATTTTGGCAGCTTTCTAACTCCATAGTGGAGAATCACAGCACATACTGACAAACAATTCTTTCTAGGATTGTTTAACCATCTCTAAGCATTTTAGCAGGCTCTCTCAGGTGAACACAAATTTCATTTATGAACTCTGAATCTGATATCCAATTCTTAATTTTACTAACATTTCAGCTTGGATTGCATAACCTGACAGTCAAGTTATAAAAAGGTAGCCAGAACCCAGCGTATAGCGGCTGAGTGAATGTGGTGTGGACTCTGTGGAGGAGCCTCATCGTGTCAGAGACATTGTAGAAAGACAGAGTTCCTGCACTGTGATCCACATACACTCCTATTCTGGAGGATGCTGAGCCTCGGAGCTCAGTCTTAATGCTGTTGTGCCAGAAAGAGACAGAGGAAGAAGAACACCACAGACTCCAGGACTGACGACTGTATCCACACCTACACCCATTACCCTGCCCTTTCCTGCTCATCTCTTTATATGAGACTGATCTGAACATAATACCAACACCATTCCACTCCACCTCCCAGTAACAGCGTCCACACACACACTCCTTACACAACACCTGAGGCCAGGAGTCAAATCTCTCTGGATGATCAGAGCATCTCTGTTCTGTCCTACTGCGTGTCACCGCTCTGTTCTTCTCAGACAGAATGAGTTCACTAATGTGCTGTATTGGGATCCAGAGTCAGATAACAGAAATCTAAAACAACAAAATATCCGCAGGTGTGTGTGTGTGTGTGTGTGTGTGTGTGTGTGTGTTTTACAACTACACTGCAGAAAATCTTCTCTGTGCTTTGCTTCTGAGGGTAAAATCATGTGGACTGCTGCAGCTGTGGAGAAACAGAGACAAAATTAGAACAAAAATAAGATGAAAACAGTTTAAATAAAATTTGGGCAGCACAGTGGTGTAGTGGTTAGCACTGTTGCCTCACAGCAAGAAGGTTCTGGGCTTGAGCCCAGCAGCCGATTGGGAGCTTTCTGTGTGGAGTTTGCATGTTCTCCCCGTGTCTGCGTGGGTTTCTTCTGGGTGCTCTGGTTTCCCCCACAGTCCAAAGACATGCAGTGAGGTTAACATGAGGCTGAAGTGCCCTTGAGCAAGGCACCTAACCCCCAACTGCTCCCCAGGTGCTGTAGCATAAGGAGGGCATCCTTCTCCTGATCATCAGCCCTTTTCCAGCTGTTCCATCTGAAACTGTAGTTTTATTTTGCTTTTTGTTGTTTTGTACTGTATATTTGTGTCTGAACAGAGAATCCTGACGATACTGGATCGGTGGTGTTTGTGGTTTTTCCCCGTACGCTAGCGCACGTGTGGAGCTGCACATTAGTGAAGGCCTCACAGGAAACCAGTGTGTGGTGTGTGAGGCCTGAAGTGTGTGCAGTTCCCAGTGTGTAGTGATGGAGAGAGACACGAGCGCTCCCTCTGGGATTTAAACTGATCTCTGTTTAATAAAGTTTTGTTTCGACACAATCAGTGTTTGGATCTTGAGTTTATGAAGCATCTTTTATAAACCTGAGTTTGATTAATAGTTGTCATTTGGCCTTCCATGGAAATAGAAAGAGAAAAGTAGCCACACAGAAATGTTCGTGTTTTAATGCCCTGATAATTAAACTTAACATTATTGTATTATTTTAATTGATTACATTGTCTGTTAATTTTAAAGTACAATAAACTGCTACAAATGAGTTTAGAACATGAAAAAAACACATCACTTGCATTAAATCAGGCATCTGAGAGGAAATACACCCCCAAATCAGAACAAGTTGGGACAGTATATTGAAACTGAAATTAAAACTAAAAACAATGATTTGTAAATAATCTTTATATGTGTTGATTCTAAAACCTGCAAAATGAGTCTGTATTTATTCCATATTTTAAATATTATTTTTTTTGAAGGGGTCTGAATATGTTGAATGCATTTCTTGAACAGAAAATAGTTAAAGACATAAAATTGTTAAAAAATGTTCCTACACACAGTAGGGTGTGTTTCCACCAGTAGCAGGACAGAAAGACGCAGTAGTTTGACGAAGTTTTATTTCTGAAAAAAAATTGCAAAAGAAAAAACAATGAGACTTTGTAAATTTTTCATATCAGTATAATAAATCTCATAATAGTGCATACATTTAAAATAGTCTGTTTGATAACATTTCTTTTTTTCTAGAAACATCCTACGGTACATTCTGCACTGACATTTTTATGTAACTTATTTATGATTAATCTATAAAACAGAAGAACTTTGAAAATAATAATTCATTAGTGCCACAGTTTCTGCACACAAAAGTATCTTTGTATTTCAGGGAGAAATTCAATCTGACACCTCAGTTATAATTTTACTAAACATTTCAACTTTTACCAACATTTCATTTTTTCATCGGATCACAAAACCTCACAGATGAGTCAGAACCAATCCAGACCCCAGCGTATAGAGGCTGAGTGAATGTGGTGTGGACTCTGTGGAGGAGCCTCATCGGGTCAGAGACGCTGTAGAAGGACAGAGTTCCTGCACTGTGATCCACATACACTCCTATTCTGGAGGATGATGGACCTTGGAGATCAGTCTGAATGTCGTTGTGCCAGAAAGAGACAGAAGAAGGAAAACACTCCAAATTCCAGGACTGACTGTTGCATCTAAACCCACACTGCTCTCAGTCAGACACGATTTAGAGATCGGCCAAAATGTCATCACACTGTGCAGCATTTGAATGTAAGAATCATGAGAAGAAGCAAAAAACTTTTCCCAGCTGAAGCTCTGACAATGTGTGTGTTTTTACTTTCTGATGGATTTTATGGAGGAATTAAGGCCTCGGTTCTGATCTAATGTTCATCATATTTGTTATGTGTAAAGTTCAATAAGATTAGTTTGTGGATTTGTGATTAAGGTCCTGTTTATCTGGGAAATTTATTTGTAATTTGCACCTGGATTATCTGAGGCTCATACTAATGCTTTGTGATTTTATCCAGTCTTATTCAGGTTTCGCTCTTATTTCTGTGATGTGAATTTTATGGCTCTCTTTACTGTGATACAAAACAAATGTTTGCTTGTTTACCTTGTGGATGGATTTTGTTGAATTCCTCCTCACAGATTTCCTCAACTCGTTTTTTTTTTCAGATCTGAGAGAGATTTCCTCACTCCATCAAATGAGAGATGTTGATTGACAGTGAAGCTGGGTGAGTTGTCACATCCAGGAGAAACACAGAGAGATGGGAAACTCTACAGAGAGGAAACACAGAATAGAGAAGGAGAAAAGTGTAGGAGAGGAATGAATGAATCTCAGACTGAATCAGACCAAAGACACACTTGGGATCTCAGACAGGAACATTTATTGTTGCTGTAATGAGCTTTTAGGAGGAAACTTTGTGAGGAACAGCGCCCTCTGTAGATCAGAAAGTGAGTGTTACCTGGAGGAAGTGGATGTGATCGTCTGTGAGTGAAAGCTGCTCCAGCTCAGTGACTCTCCTCTGAAGATCAGCAATCTCCTGCTCCAGTTGCTTCAGGAGTCGTTCAGCTTGATTCAGTTCAGCTTTCTCCTGAGCTCTGATCAGCTCCGTCATCTCCGAGCGCTTTTTCTCCATGGAGCTGATCATCTCAGTAAAGATCCTCTCACTGTCATCTACTGCTGACTGATAATGTATCTGTTAGAACACACACACACAAAATGGAGGTCTAATGGGATACTCTTTAAAAATAAATTCTCTCTCTCTCAGTATTTGAGGTTTTCATTACTTGTTTTTTTTTTTTACTTTACTATTTAAGCAGGTTAATTGAAACAGCTTCTCTTCACTCCTCACCTTAATAGTGTCCACAGTCTGTTTCAGCTCCTGCACCTCCTTCTGCTTCTCCTGGATCCTCTGCTGGGATTTCATCTGCTCCTCCTTTAGCTCATTCTGAGAACAAATAAAATACATTTTAAATACATTTAATCATCTTCTTTATAAGTATATTAATAAGTCATAAGTTTAGTGTCATGTGAAAATGTCAACTGATTATTATTTCAATGTTATTTGTGTGACAGAAACATCAAGGTAGTTCAGCAATATTCTCTGTAGTGAAACTGTTCAAAAGGCAGCTGTGACTGCAATAGGATTCACAGACAGACTGATCTGAGAGCAGTGTGCGTCGTCACTGTTCCCTTTTATTTCTCAGTGAGTTTAGGAGGGGGGAGACATGCACAGTACACATCTGGATTCATGGGAGTTATTTATTTGATCAGCAGTAAAATCCAGAGTCATAGTCAGGTTTACTTCTTTGAGGTGCTGTGTGTACCTGTTTTTCATTTCTTTCTGCTTTACTTGAAACAGTATGATGATCTTTATGTTCATCCATCATTCACAAATAACAGATGAAGCGTTGGTCAGTAAGACAGAAAATCTCGATCAGTTTGTCGTGTTCAGATCAGATCTTCTTTAAGGCAGGAGACTGATCGTGAGGTTTAAGATGATCTCCACAATAGGAGGCCTGACACACCAGACAGGACTTGATGGATTTGTGTTTTCTCCCAGTGCAGGAATCACACTCCACATCTCCAGGTCCAGCGTAACAGTGAGCAGGAGAAGCAGCTTGGAGTTCAGTCTTCTTCAGTTTCTCCACCACTTCAGTCAGAATGTTGTTTCTGCATAGAACAGGCCTTGGAGCAAAAGTCACTCTGCACTGGGGGCAGCTGTAGACACCCTTCACATCCTCCTGATCCCAGCAGCCATTAATACACACCTTACAGAAACTGTGTCCACAGGGAATTGCTAGTGGATCCTTCAGGAGATCCAGACACACTGGACAACTGAACTGGTCTTGATGTACTGAAATACTGGCCTCTGCCATTTTTCTATAGTAGAGAGAGAGAGAGAAGTCTGCGTCTCTCTGAGATTTCTAAGGTTTGTTTACTCTGAAATGACCTTCCTGGTTCTGCATGTTGTGTGTCACAGAGAGAGTGGATGTGGCTTTTTTGTAATGTGTAACTATAATTTGTAATGTGACCTGGTGTATGTCAGCAAATTGCTATTCATTGTAATGAGATTTGAAACAGTGTGTGAGTGTGTATTTCCTACAGGAAGTATAGACTTGAACAATTTGCCAGTGGTAGTTGAAGTGAACAATGAATGCATGTGTCTCTCACAGAGAGAGAGAGAGAGAGAGACAGAGCTTTCCTGAGTGAACGTCCTGATTC
Source organism: Neoarius graeffei (assembly GCF_027579695.1). Classification (NCBI taxonomy): domain Eukaryota; kingdom Metazoa; phylum Chordata; class Actinopteri; order Siluriformes; family Ariidae; genus Neoarius; species Neoarius graeffei. The sequence goes on from NC_083585.1 coordinate 66,165,541, forward strand.
TTTGCATATTATAATGTGTAAGAGAGAGTGGGTGTGAGAGAGTGAGTTCAGACTTTAAAGAAAAAGTGAAGCTGCACAAGATAGTTTTGTGGAAAGGAACTTCTCTGTGATTACAAGAGTGAGGATAATTGAAATAACTCCCAGGTGCGTTACCTGTTACCAGTAAGGTGCACACACATTATTAACCAGGGTTGCCAGGTTTCAGCAACTTTCCAGTCCAAACACACACACACAAAAGACGTGAGATTGGAAAAAGAGAGAAATATTTTATCTTTTATTTTGAGCCTTTTTGTCTAAAACAAGGTCAAGGTGCGCACACATTTCCAATATATGGACACCACCCACTCAAAAATCCCTGTTCTTTGGTCTTTCCAATATACCTTACAATAAAAATGGTTCTGTACATAATATACACACTGCAGAGAGTACTTTTAAACTATCCCAATTGGAGTAAAGAAACCCAAACTTGGAAACCTTGTGATTAACTGTCCTGTCCACTGCTCCACATCCACTGAAAATGTTTAAAGAGTGAGTATGGGGCACTGTGATTCCTGCTCAAGTGGACCCCTGGTACCACTGGTTGCAGTTCTCACTTTTGACCATTACATGCAATAATAATTCTATGTTGCTGCCTACACTTGTCCACTAAGACAGAAGCATGTGTAATGCGGTGACTCACCCTGTGCTGGAGTCAAACCCAGGCCTACGTTGGAAAAGAAACACATTCCCAAGAGAGGCTAAAACTGAAACAGGAACTCGGCATAAAAGATCTGTGGCCTGATACTCATCCTTCAGCAAACACATAAACAAAACAAAAAGAGATGGGCTCATAAAAACAAAAAACATAGAGGAACTAAAAGTATAATCAGGAAGCTTTCTTAAATCTTAAATGAATTGTAAACTTGGGAATACTAGGCAAAAAAAAAAAAAACTCTGACTGGAGCTCTGACTACAGGAAACTAACCAGAAAACAAAAGAAAATACTCAAGACGTCAAGCAGGTGGCTCGGTTCTAGTTCGAGTACAGATTCTTGCTGCTGCATTTTGAACTAACTGATGCTTGTTTATGCACTTATTGGACCATCCAGACATTAAGGCTGTAATACTGTGTTGAGAGTGGTGGAATACTGAAGCGCTGGAACAGGCGGCTTCAATACTATGGCACCTTTGATTTAAGCTTTTCAGCTTTCAAAGCTTCACAATTGTCTCAGTCTGACGCGCGCACACGCACACACAAACATGGTATGCAGAGAAGCTCTCCCCTTGTTCTCTCCTCTCCACCCTTTTACCTGCTCCCTGTCATTGGGGAAACAAACACACACAGCACATTAATTACCCACAGCTGTGATCACTTTGCCACTCACCTTCCTTGGCTTTGCTTTCCATTCACAAACCAGTGCTCGATCGCACCCCTACTGCCACATACCTCCACTGCCCGGCTCAGGCCGGGAAGCTGCCCTGCCTGCAGCTGAAACCCCTGCCCCTCCCCCGACGGAAGAGGTAGTCCATCTGTGCCCCCAGCCTGTGGACCACCTTGAACTTAAAGGGCTGCAGAGCTAGATACCAACAGGTGAGCCACACATTGGCATCCTTCATATGGTGGAGCCACTGGAGTGGGGCATGAGCCAAGCAGAGGGTGAAAGGGCATCCCCTCAGGTAGTACCAGAGGATGAGAACCACCCACTTGATGGCCAAGCACTCTTTCTCAGTGGTGCTGTACTTAGTCTCCAATACAGAGAGCTTGCAGCTTGTGTACAGCACCAGGCGTTCCACCCTCTCCACCATCTGGGACAAAACAGCCCCCAGCCCTCTGTCCAATGCATCTGTCTGCAAAATAAAAGGGGGAGAGAAGTCAGGGGAGTGTAAAAGTGGCCCAAAACACAGTGCAGCTTTTACCTGGGTGAAGACCTGTTGGCACGACTCCATCCACTGGACCTGATCGGATGTCATCAGTCAGTGGGCTGATGACATCCGAGTACGGTAATTAGGCACAAACCTACGATAGTAGCCAGCTAACCTCAGGAACTGTCTCACCCCCTTTTTGGTCTTGGGCCTCAGGTAGGTTGCAATTGCTGCTGTCTTGTCAATTCAGGGATGGAACTGCCCATGCTGCAAGTGGAAGTCCAGATACCATACTTCCACCCATCCAATTGCACACTTCTTTGGATTAGCTGTGAATCCTGCGTGCCTCAATGACCCTAGCAGGGCCTTGAGGTGTTTTATTTGCCATGGCCAATGATGACTGTATATAATAATGTTGTTGAGGTAGGCCACGGCATAGGTGGCATGTGGGCAGAAGATTTTGTCCATGAGCTGTTGAAATGTTGTGGAAGCCCTGAATAACCCGAATGGAAGAGTGACGAATTGGTGTAGGCCAAAAGTTTGTTTTTTCTCAGGATAGGGGAATCAAGGGGATCTGCCGATGTCTCTTTGTCAGATCCAGTGTCAAATAAAAACAAGCCGTGCCTAACTGATCGAGCAGTTCTTCAATGCGAGGTATTGCATATGCATCAAATTTAGACACCACATTGCCCTTGCAATAGTCCACACAGAACTGAACCAAACTGAACTAGAACTACCGGGCTGCTCCAGTCACTGTGCAACTCCTCAATTATCCCCATCTTGAGCATGGCCTTTAGTTCATCATGAACTATCATTTTTTGTGTGTTTGGATAAGTGGTAGGGGCAGCTACACACCACCAACCCTGTGGGCATCTCGATGTGATGTTCTATGAGGTGAGTGCAACTGCAGAGAGGCAAGAACATGTCTGAAAACTCCATTTGCAATCTGGCAACTCGGTGACTTGGACCAGCAAGCAGTGGTTTCCAAAGGGGACTGGGGTGGATCGTGCAGCGGATTTTGTTTTTACTTCTGGCCCCAGCTCCTCCCTCTCTAAAACTACTATTGCTAATGCCATGGGGCCCCCCTTGTTCCATGGTTTGAGCAGATTTAGGTGGTATATCTGCCACACCCCACCTCTATCCATTCACTTCATAGTTGGCGTCCCTAACCCTCCATGTGACCTCAAAGAGGCCTTGCCACTTGGTGAACAATTTAGCACTCGATGTGGGCAATAATACAAGAACCTTATCCCCAGGTGTGAATTATCTAAGGTGTGCCCTCCTGTTGTACAGCTGGGACTGACATTATTGAGCCTGCTACAAATTCTCCTAGGTTAGTTGGCTGAGTGTGTGGAGTTTTGCACACGGGTTGAGAACATACTGAATTTCATTCTTACTGTCAGAAGGCCTTTACTCGCAATTTTCATGGATGAAATCCAGGACACCCCGAGGCTTGTGCCCATAGAGTAATTCAAATGGGGAAAACCCTATGGAGGCTTGCGGGACTTCTTGTACAACAAACAACAAGGGTTCGAGCCATTTATCCAAATTGCGAGTGTTTTTGTGCACAAACTTATGAATTAAGTTCTTAAGTGTGTGGATAAATCACTCAACCAAGTCGTCTGTTTGTGAATGATAAACACTTGTGCAGATTGCACAAGTGCAATAAATCATAGATTTTGTGAAGTGTGCATGACATAAATGTTGTGCCCTGATCAGTCAAGATTTCTTTCAGAGTCCCGACTCGGTAGATAACTTTAAACAATGCTTCTCTGATGCTGCATGTGGAAATGTTATGCAGCGGCACTGCTTCCAGGTATCGCATTGCATAGTCCACCATTGCATAGACATTTGTTTCTCATACTAGAGACGTCCTCTTGCTCAGTTGTGCAACGGGGTCTCCCATTTTTCCTTCTATCCTGGTTAGAGCCAGTTTGTGCTGTTCGTTGATGAGAATAAAACACATTGTTGTATGAGGGGAGGCCATGGCCTAATGGTTAGCGATGCAGCTTTGGGATTAAAAGGTTGTGGGTTTGATTCCCTGGACCAGCAGGAATGGCTGAAGTGCCCTTGAGCAAGGCACCTAACCCCCAACTGCTCCCCAGGCTGCTCTGGGTATGTTGTATGTTGCTCTGGATAAGAGCATTTACTAAATTCCAGTAATGGAATGAAATCCTCAGTTTCTTGGCAATTTGTTCCAGGGAATTGCTTTCCTTTCTGAGAATAAGAGGGTTGGTTTCTTCTGGCCATTTTGAGTCTATATTCAAACCCACAAATGCCGATGCTCCTGATACTCAACCACTGTACAGAAGGCTGCTTTTATTGCTCCTTTTGTCAGCACAAGTTTTCATCTCATTATCTCTAGCTGCTTTATCCTGTTCTACAGGGTCGCAGGCAAGCTGGAGCCTATCCCAGCTGACTACGGGCGAAAGGCGGGGTACACCCTGGACAAGTTGCCAGGTCATCACAGGGCTGACACATAGACACAGACAACCATTCACACTCACATTCACACCTACGGTCAATTTAGAGTCACCAGTTAACCTAACCTGCATGTCTTTGGACTGTGGGGGAAACCGGAGCACCCGGAGGAAACCCAGGCGGACACGGGGAGAACATGCAAACTCCGCACAGAAAGGCCCTCGCCGGCCCCGGGGCTCGAACCCAGGACCTTCTTGCTGTGAGGCGACAGCGCTAACCACTACACCACCGTGCCGCCAGCACAAGTTTTCTAATGATCAATTAGCCTTTGTGCTGTTGGAACACAGGAGTGAAACTTGATGATCTCCGGCTATAATAATCAATTGCAACATTAACATTGTCAAGACTGTATGTTTTTATATTCATTTAATGTTATCTCAGTTGAAAAGGTGTGCTTTCCTTTCAAAACCAAGGGAGATTCTAAGTGACTCCAAACTTTTGACCTATAGTGTATGTGTTTGGCTCATTTTTTATTTCTATTCCACAAATTAACTTTGGGTCCTGATGATAAGAGATAATAAAAATGATTAAATGTGAATTGAAGCCCATTGCTTCTCTCTCTCTCTGTATAATACAACCCCGATTCCAAAAAAGTTGGGACAAAGTACAAATTGTAAATAAAAACGGAATGCAATAATTTACAAATCTCAAAAACTGATATTGTATTCACAATAGAACATAAACAACATATCAAATGTCGAAAGTGAGACATTTTGAAATTCCATGCCAAATATTGGCTCATTTGAAATTTCATGACAGCAACACATCTCAAAAAAGTTGGGACAGGGGCAATAAGAGGCTGGAAAAGTTAAAGGGACAAAAAAGGAACAGCTGGAGGACCAAATTGCAACTCATTAGGTCAATTGGCAATAGGTCATTAACATGACTGGGTATAAAAAGAGCATCTTGGAGTGGCAGCGGCTCTCAGAAGTAAAGATGGGAAGAGGCTCACCAATCCCCCTAATTCTGCACTGACAAATAGTGGAGCAATATCAGAAAGAAGTTTGACAGTGTAAATTTGCAAAGAGTTTGAACATATCATCTACAGTGCATAATATCATCAAAAGATTCAGAGAATCTGGAAAAATCTCTGTGCACAAGGGTCAAGGCCGGAAAACCATACTGGGTGCCCGTGATCTTCGGGCCCTTAGACGGCACTGCGTCACATACAGGCATGCTTCTGTATTGGAAATCACAAAATGGGCTCAGGAATATTTCCAGAGAACATTATCTGTGAACACAATTCACCGTGCCATCCGCCGTTGCCAGCTAAAACTCTATATTTCAAAGAAGAAGCCGTATCTAAACATGATCCAGAAGTGCAGACGTCTTCTCTGGGCCAAGGCTCATTTAAAATGGACTGTGGCAAAGTGGAAAACTGTTCTGTGGTCAGACGAATCAAAATTTGAAGTTCTTTATGGAAATCAGGGACGCCGTGTCATTCGGACTAAAGAGGAGAAGGACGACCCAATTTGTTATCAGCGCTCAGTTCAGAAGCCTGCATCTCTGATGGTATGGGGTTGCATTAGTGCGTGTGGCATGGGCAGCTTACACATCTGGAAAGACACCATCAATGCTGAAAGGTATATCCAGGTTCTAGAGCAACATATGCTCCCATCCAGACGACGTCTCTTTCAGGGAAGACCTTGCATTTTCCAACATGACAATGCCAAACCACATACTGCATCAATTACAGCATCATGGCTGCGTAGAAGAAGGGTCCGGGTACTGAACTGGCCAGGCTGCAGTCCAGATCTTTCACCCATAGAAAACATTTGGCGCATCATAAAACGGAAGATATGACAAAAAAGACCTAAGACAGTTGAGCAACTAGAATCCTACATTAGACAAGAAAGGGTTAACATTCCTATCCCTAAACTTGAGCAACTTGTCTCCTCAGTCCCCAGACGTTTACAGACTGTTGTAAAGAGAAAAGGGGATGTCTTACAGTGGTAAACATGGCCTTGTCCCAACTTTTTTGAGATGTGTTGTCATGAAATTTAAAATCACCTAATTTTTCTCTTTAAATGATACATTTTCTCAGTTTAAACATTTGATATGTCATCTATGTTCTATTCTGAATAAAATATGGCATTTTGAAACTTCCACATCATTGCATTCCGTTTTTATTTACAATTTGTACTTTGTCCCAACTTTTTTGGAATCGGGGTTGTAATTATATCAGGTAACCCTTTTAATTTTTTTTCTTTTGCTAAACTCAAACATTTTGTCCTCTATAGCAGAAACCTTCACACGACAGCCTGTAAAAAAAGAGAGGTAAGCATCGTTTACATCACAGTTAAAAATGTGTCATAATTTAAAAAATATATATTTTTTGGTACTAGCAATGACCACCAGGGGGCAGACGGATAACATAAATACACTTGTTTTAATATCACAGTGGTACATTTATCAGCCTTTCCCAGGAATTCTAGGTGTGAAGTGAGCACACACCCTGGATGCAAACACTCATTCACACACAGGGGCAATTTACACTTTCTAATCCACCGACAGACATGTTTTTGGGAGGTGGGAAGAAACTCACATGGACATTTGGAGAACATGCCAAACTGTGCACAGACAGTAACCCAAGCTTAGAGAAACTGTGCCCATAGGGAGCAGCTACAGGATCCTTCAGGAGCTCCAGACACACTGGACATGTGAACTGATTCTGATCTGAAATACTAACCTCTGCCATTTTTTCATGCATTTACACACTGAGAACAAGAGAGAGAGACAAAGGGAGAGAGACTGAGAATTGTGTGAGTTTCATTTTCTCCAAAATGAACTTCCTGGTTCTGTGTGTGTGTGTGTGTGTTATAGTGTGCCAGAAAGAGGAGGTGTGGCTTTACAAAGAGAGGGAGTTCAGATTTAAAAATAAAGCACAGCTGGAGAGAGATATTTTAGTGTAAAGGAGCGTCTCTGTTTACAGTCATATTAATTGAAATCTGATTTGTTCATTTTGTTTAGCTGAATGTGATCACTAACATTAAATGTATAGTACTCAGACCCTTTACTCAGGACATTACATCTTCATAGATGTTTATGCTACAAGCTTGGCTCACCTGGATGTGAGAGTCTTCTCCATTTGTTCTCTGGAGAACTTCTCAAGCTGTCTCAGGTTGTATGGAGAGTGGCTCTGTACCACTCTTTTCAGGTCTCACCAGAAATGTTTAACTGGATTCATGTCCAGGTGCTGGCTGGACCACTCAAACACACCCACAAACTTGTCCTAGCACATTGTCTTTGATATGTTTTAGGGATATTGATATGCTGAAAAGTGACATTTATGTTGTACCTCAGTCATAGGTTTTGGGTGCTTTTGAGCAAATTTTCTTGAGGATATCTAGGAACACTGATCTGTTCACTTTACTCATGATCCTGGTGAACCTCCCAGCAAGGGCGGCTGGTGCATAAGGGCGATTGGGCGACGCACTGCCAAAACGAAAAAAAAAAAAAGTTTTCTTTTTTTAAAACAAACTTTCACCAGCGCTGCTCAAGGCCGTTTTAATCTGTCTCTGGGTATCATTGTCCAATCAGGGTGGTCTTGCTTCTAGAGTACCGCCCCTTTTGGGGTGATTTCAGTCACGCTGAAAATCGCCCAAGAGTTCACTGATAGAGTCCCATGTTAATATTTTTTTTTTCTCCTGACTGACACTTCAATGCAATCTCTATGGGTTCCGGAGGGGCTTGCCCTAACGTGCTTACGTCACTGCGAAGCGCGGCAAAGTTGTGTTCGATCCGCTCAGTTTCTGAGGTGAGATGGATGCGGAAAGCAATTCAGTGCGGTCCTTAAAAGAAGTTCCATTTAGTCAGCGATCAAATCGAGCTAAATTGACAACAAAACAAGCTGGACCCCCTTCGACCAAGTCTAAACATAAAACAAATTTTGACAAGGGGGGGGGAATCATATACTCGAGGTTTTACTTCAACATGGTCCCAGCGCAAATCCTGGCGAGCTGGCTGCGAGGACGCCTCAGCGGTTTTCTGCTCCCCCTGCTTACTTTTCCACCCTGGAGGGGCTCCACGGACAACACTGCTTGGACAGTCACTGGAGTTTCGGACATGCATCATTTGTCGGAGAAAATAAAAAAAACATGAGTCATCAAAGATTCACATGGGCAGCTGCCTGAAATTTTCGGCTTTTGGGAGAGTGAACATCGCTACACAACCGGATGAGGGCTACAGGCTAGCAGTTCACCGCCACAACGATGAGGTGAGCAAGAACAGGCACATATTAAACCGGCTCACCCAATGAGTGAAATTTTGTGGAGTGTTCGAGTTAGCTCTACGAGGCAAAGATGAAACTGAGGGCTCCAGTCACCGTGGTGTTTTTCTGGGTTTGGTTGACTTCGTGACTCACACACACACACGCGTGTGCACACACACAGTCACAGAATCAGTTCACTTTTGATGTTTTCAATGTGCATTTTTATATTTGCCACACTTTGCTCTGAGAGTTATCACTTTGGTAATATCCTTGGTAAATACCAGTAATTGCAAGATCTAAAGATCCACTCATCTATTTATTCAACTGCTATTGTTATGTTAGCCAACTATTTACAATGTTTTGTTACAGTAAGTGCACTTTCCTGTTTGTCCTTAAGTTGCACAGTCTGTAAAATTCTTGCTGGTCATGGAGTTTGAAGTAGAAAATCTATTTACAGAACATTCTGTAGAACAGTTGACTTGCTACCAAGGTCAATTTACTTCAGTCCTGTGGACATTTTATGGTCCGTGTAGACATAACGGGGGAAAATTGCCCCCCCCCCTGAAAAAAAATTCAGGAGCCGCCACTGCCTCCCAGTCCTTGATGCTATAAAACATCTGCATCAACCTGATACTACCACCACCAAGCTTCACTGTAGATATGGAATTGGCCAAGAGAGGACCTCTGGAGAGATAGAAACATAGATGTCCTACAGAGATGATTAATATACTAACCCCATTTCCAGAAAAGTTGGTATATTTTCCAAAGTGCAATAAAAACAAAAATCTGATTTCTTAATTCACATGAACCTTTATTTAACTGACAAAAATTACAAAGAAAATATTTTCAATAGTTTTACTGAGCAACTTGATTGTATTTTGTCAATATAAACAAAGTCAGAATTTTATGTTTGCAACACACTCAGAAGAAGTTGGGACAGAGGCAAAATAAGACTGAAAAGTTTAGAGGATCTTCAAGTCACGCTATTTTGGAAGATTCGACAATAAGCAGCAGAGCTTTCCCCATATATATATATATATATATATATATATATATATATATATATATATATATATATATATATATATATGGGCGGCACGGTGATGTAGTGGTTAGCACTGTCGCCTCACTCACAGCAAGAAGGTCCGGGTTCGAACCCCGTGGCCGGCGAGGGCCTTTCTGTGCGGAATTTGCATGTTCTCCCCGTGTCCGTGTGGGTTTCCTCCGGGTGCTTCGGTTTCCCCCACAGTCCAAAGACATGCAGGTTAGGTTAACTGGTGACTCTAAATTGACCGTAGGTGTGAGTGTGAATGGTTGTCTGTGTCTATGTGTCAGCCCTGTGATGACCTGGCGACTTGTCCAGGGTGTACCCCACCTTTCGCCCGTAGTCAGCTGGGATAGGCTCCAGCTTGCCTGCGACCCTGTAGAACAGGATAAAGCGGCTAGAGATAATGAGATGAGAGATTATATATCAAAGCGGTGCTACTGATGCGCAGCCCAGCCCGGAAGGGATGGCTTGACCCGGAGGGCCCCGAAGGCTCCTCAGGGGGTATGGTCCCCCAGAAAATTTTGAAATTAGACACTTTAAATGGTGCATTCTGGTGGCATCCAGGGCTGATTTAGGCACAATTTAACATAATTAAATTTGCTGTGTTTTACCTTGCTGTGTGCAAGTCACAGTCGCAAAGTGCGATGGAGCACCGTGTATCCAGAAATGCAACCTGAACCTGTATTACGTAAGGAGGAAACCATTCATCAATTCTATGCAGAAATAGTGCCAATTTCTCTGGACCCAAAATCATCTCAGATTGACCGAAAGACAGTGGAAACATGTGCTGTGGTCAGATGAGATCACATTTCAGCTTGTTTTGGGGAAAACTGGGCATCAATTCTCAGTGCCAAAAGGTGAACATGACCATCTAGTTTATCAGAGAAAGGTGTAAAAGCCAGCATTTGTGATGGTATGGGGGGCATCAGTGCCCATGGCATGGGTGAGTTGCATATATGTGAGGTACCATTGATATATTGGGGCTTATATTGGGATTTTAGAAAAAGTAAGTGAACCCTTTAGAACTACCTGAATTTAGGTATGAATTTATCTTAAAATATGGTTTGATCTGATATGATAATGAAGAAACACAATCTGTTATAACTCATAACACATAAACTATGGCATACTTGGTCTTTTGGATTGTTTTTGTTTTTTAATTTGGGTAAGGTACATCTTAAAAAATTGATGATATGAATGTATCCCACTTTTGTTGCTTGATTTTAATATCCTGACAATGATGTCAGTGATGCTGTATTCACAAACATTTTACGGATGATGCAAAAACACATTCAAATACACAAGCTGTGTCATGCAACAAAGATACTTGGAACAAATTAGAATTCAATTAACCTGACACTTTAAACCACTTTTGTCCTGTAGCCACACCTTTTCTTGAAACCTTGCACTCCCTTTCACTTTAAAGTCACACCTGCTGTTTTTGTCACAGAACCAGGAAGTTCATTTCCGAGAAAACAAAACTTAAACACACACACCCTCTCTCTCTCACACACACACCCCACAGGAAAATGGCAGAGGCTGGTATTTCAGATCAGGATCAGGTCAGCTGTCCAGTGTGTCTGGATCTCCTGAAGGATCCTGTAGCTATTCCCTGTGGACACAGTTTCTGTAAGGTGTGTATTAATGGCTGCTGGGATCAGGAGGATGTGAAGGGCGTCTACAGCTGCCCCCAGTGCAGAGAGACTTTCACTCCAAGACCTGTTCTATGCAGGAGCAGCATGCTGGCTGAAGTGGTGGAGAAACTGAAGAAGACTGAACTCCAGGCTGCTTCTCCTGCTCACTGTTACGCTGGACCTGGAGATGTGGAGTGTGATTCCTGCACTGGGAGAAAACGCAAAGCCATTAATTCCTGTCTGGTGTGTCTGGCCTCCTACTGTGAAGATCATCTTAAACCTCACTATCAGTCTCCTGCCTTTAAGAGGCACAAGTTAGTTGAAGCCTGTGCAGGGCTCCAAGAGAAGATCTGCTCTGAACATGACAAACTGATCGAGATCTTCTGTCGTACTGACCAAAGCTTCATCTGTTATTTGTGTACGATGGATGAGCACAAAGACCACGATACGGTTTCAACTAAAGCAGAAAGAAATGAAAAACAGGTGAGAACCAAAAGTCTAATATTTTCTAGAGAAGCTCATACAAAGTATTAATTTAATGTCATTTCTGTAGCTACAGTGTCTTGCAAAAGTATTCATCTCCCTTGGTGTTTGTCCTGTTTTGTCACATTACAAGCTGGAATCACCGTAAAATAGATTTTTGGGGAGTTGGCACCATTTGATTTACACAACATGCCTACCACTTTAAAGGTGCAAATCGGTCACAAAAAAAAAACCATGCAATTTGCACCTTTCAAGTTGTAGGCATGTTATGTAAATCAAATGGTGCTAATCCACCAAAAATCATTTTTAATTCCAGCTTGTAATGCGACAAAACAGGACAAACACCGGGGTGGGATACTTTTGCAGGACACTGTAAGTTGCTTTAGTCAGGTATAGGGCACAAAATGCTTTAATTTTATGGAGAACAATTGTAAGAGCATTTTAATTGGTGGAAAGTTTGTGAAGTGATTTTTTTCCACAAAAGTAATAGTATTGCTGGTAAATAAATGTTAAATATATGGGTCCTCTTCATAGCCAACTGAACTGTACACAGCTGACACTCGTACAGTATTGTTTTACAGATTATTGTCCACAGGTGCACACATGACAGTGTAATTCTTTTTGATTTTAAATCATTTCATTTTTAATTTCATGATATACATTTTTGCATTTATTTTAGAAAGTGGTTCTTGTCACCGATATTGACGTAGGAACGTACAGTATGACTATTGCTGGGTAACACTGCTTGGAAATGAAAAACATGTTTAAGGTCTCATTAATGGTACACAGATAAAAAGTAAGAACTTCATCTGTTCAGAAAGTGAGAGGGTAATAGTGTTCCCATACTTTTGCATCACACACAGCTGTATGTTCATTCATGAACTTATCCAGTCCTTCTCCAAGACTCCACTCTCTATTCACTTTAGCATTTTCTAAATTTCTGGATAAATATGACCTAAAACATCATCGGATTTTCACACAGGTCCTAAATGTAGATAAAGAGAACCCAGTTAAACAAATGAGACAAAAAAATATTATACTTGGCCATTTATGTGTTAAGGAAAATGATCCAATATTACATATCTGTGAGTAGCAAAACTATGTGAACGTCTGGGATTAGCAGTTAATTTGAAGGTGAAATTAGAGTCGGGTGTTTTCAATCAACGGAATGACCATCAGGTGTAAGTGGGCACTCTGTTTTACTTAAAGAACAAGGATCTATGAACATCTGATCTTCAAAATATATTTGTGAAAGTGTATCATGGCATGAACAAAGGAGATTTCTGAAGACCTCAGAAAGAGAGTTGTTGAAGCTTATCTGGCTGGAAAAAGTTACAAAACCATCTTTAAAGAGTTTGGACTCCATCAATCCACAGTCAGACAGATGGAGGAAATTCAAGATCACTGTAACCCTCCCCAGGAATAGCCCAACAAAGATTACTCCAAGAGCAAGGCATGTAATAGTCCATGAGGTCACAAAGGAACCCAGGGTAACTTCTATGCAACTAATGGCCCTTTTCCACTACCCTTTTTCAGCTCACTTCAGCTCGCTTCAGCTCACTTTAGCCCGACACGGCTCGCGTTTCGACTACCAAAAAACAGCACGACTCGGCTCGCTTCAGCCCTGCTTAGCCCCTAAAACTCGTACCGTTTTGGAGTGGGGCTGAAGCGAGCCAAAGCGAGCCGAGTGAGTCTGGGGGCGTGAGCAGACACTCCCCTGTGCACTGATTGGTGAGGAGGAGTGTCCTCACATGCCCACACACGCCCCGCGAGCACGCTGGGATCTGTAAACACCGCAAACCCGGAAGGAGAAGAATTGCAAATTACGAGAATTTCTGAGGCCTTATGCGCCTCGCCTCATCTATACGCTCTTGCCAGTATCTGTTCGCGTTGTCGGTGACGACAAGCCACAGAACCAAGACCAGCAACACTAACGACTCCATGTCCTCCATGTTTATTGTTTACTATTCGGGTCGTGAGACTACCGCTTAAAAGATCACTGATGTCACTGTTTGCGCTGCTTAACGACATCATGTAACGTCCACCAACTTTCGCTAACTCCACCCAATGTGTCCACCCACTTCCAGCCAGCACAGTTCAGCGCGGTTGTAGTCGAAATGCAACTCCAACAGCCCCGCTCAGCTCGACTCAGCACGGCACGGCTCAGCCCAACTCAGCCGCGTTTGTAGTGGAAAAGCGGCATATATGACTAATGTTAATGTTCGTGAATCCACTATCAGGAGAACACTGAACAACAATGATGTTTATGGCAGGGTTGTAAGGAGAAAGTTACTGCTCTCCAAAAAGAACATTGCTACCCAACTACAGTTTAGTAAAGATTATTTGGACAAGTCGGAAGGCTACTGGGAAAAAAAATGTGGACAGATGAGACCAAAATAGAACATTTTGGTTTAAGTGATGCATTATGTTTGGAGAAAGGAAAACAGTGCATTCCAGCATAAGAATCTTATCCCATCTATGAAACATGGTGGTGGTAGTATCATGGTTTGGGCCTGTTTTGTTGCATCTGAGCCAGGATGGCTTGCCATCATTGATCAAATGATGAATTCTGAATTATTCCAGCAAATTATAAAGGAAAATAGCATGAAAATAGGCATATATGTCTGTGAACTGAATCTCAAGAGAAAGTGTGTTATGCATTAAAACAACAACCTTAATCACACAAGTCATTCTACCAAAGAAGAATGGTTAAAGAAGAATAAAATTAATGTTTTGAAATGACCAAGTCAAAGTCCTGACCTTAATCCAAACGAAATATTGCGTGAGCAGTCCATGTGAGGAAACCCAACAAAATCCCAGAGTTGAAGCTGTTCTGTACAGAAGAATGGGATAAAATTCCTCCAAGCTGATGTGCAGGACTGATCAACAGTTACCACAAACATTCAGTTGTGGTTATTGCTGCACAAGGGGGTCACACCGGATTAAAAAAAAAACTTTTGAAAAAACAAACCTTTGAACGCAAAGGTTCACATACTTATGGTGATTTGAACACAAAGGTTCACATACTTATAGTCAGTGACATAATATTGGATCATTTTCATTGATAGATAAATGACAGAGTATATAATTTTTTATTCATTTGTTTAATTGGGTTTTTTATCTACTTTTAGGATTCTGTGAGACTCTGATCATGTCTTCGGTCATATTTATAGATACATATTTGAAGAAAAAAATCTAAAGGGTTCACAAACTTTCAAGCACCACTGTATGTCTCATAAAAAATAGACTGATGGCTATCAGCATGTTGATGTAAATGGTGATTTTTCTAGACATACTGAGGTAAAGTTTGGTGTTCCACAAGGTTCTGTCTTGGATCCACTGCTTTTTTCTTTATAGATGTTACCTCTGGGTAATATTATTCGTAAACATTGTATTAGTTTCCACTGTTATGCGGATGACACACAGTTGTATGTCATTATCTCATCTCATTATCTCTAGCCGCTTTATCCTGTTCTACAGGGTCGCAGGCAAGCTGGAGCCTATCCCAGCTGACTATGGGCGAAAGGCGGGGTACGCCCTGGACAAGTCGCCAGGTCATCACAGGGCTTGTATGTCATTATGTTGTACATAATATTGTGAAAAGATTCAGGGAATTCAGAGACATCTCAGTGCATAAAAGGCGAGGTCATAAACCACTGTTGAATGGGTGTGATCTTGAATGGGTCCCACCCATTCAACCACATGGGTGCACACTTGAACCACTGTTGAATGGGTGCTGCCAGTCTAGATCTGTCTCCGATTGAGAATGTATAGCACATCATGAAGAAGAGACTCAGACAACGGCGACCACGGACTGTTGAGCAGCTAAAGTCTTGTATCAAGCAAGAATGGCCAAAAATTCCAATTGCCAAACTGCAACAATTAGTATCCTCAGTTGCCATATGATTAAAAAGTGTTATTAAAAGGAAACGTGATATAACCCAATGGTAATAATGCCTCTGTCTCAACTTTTTTTTGAGTGTGTTGCAGGTATCAAATTCTAACTTTGTTTATATTTACAAATTACAATTCAGTTGGTCAGTTAAACTATTGAAAATATTTTCTTTGTACCTTTGTCAGTTCAGTGATGGCCTAAAGGTCAGGGAAGGGTAAAGAAGCAGGCTTGGGGCCCAAAGGGTTACTGGTTCATTTCCCTAGACCAGTAGGAAAATCCATCGCTGAAGTGCCATTGAGCTAGGCACCTAACCCCAAAATGCTGGGTATGTGTGTGTGCTTGTTATATGTCACTTCTTCCTGAAAATAAGCTGAAATGTAACTCATCTGACCACAGCACACATTTCCACTGTCTTTCAGTCCATCTGAGATGAGTTCAAGCCCAGAAAAATCAGTGTTGTTTCTGTATAGAATTGATGAATGGCTTCCTCCTTGTGTAATACATAGGAGCATCTGCTAAATGCCTGTAATGTAATAAATAAAGGTTCACACAAATTAACAAGTCACAGATTTGTGTTTTAATTGCATTTTGAAAAATATCCCAACTTTTCTGGAAATGAGGTTTGTAAATTTAACTTTTTAACTGTATTTAATATTAACACATTGACCTCCTGGTGCAGAAATAATTAAATTTATTGTATTTGTTCTCAGAATGAGCTAAAGGAGGAGCAGATGAAATCCCAGCAGAGGATCCAGGAGAAGCAGAAGAAGGTGCAGGAGCTGAAACAGACTGTGGACACTATTAAGGTGAGGAGTGAAAAAAAAGTCTCAGGTATACAAATGTAGACAATATACAGTAAGCAAGAAAAAGTCATAAATCATCCTTTGCATGTGTGTCCTAACAGATGCATTATCAGGCAGCAGTAGATGACAGTGAGAGGATCTTTACTGAGATGATCAGCTCCATGGAGAAAAAGCGCTCGGAGATGACGGAGCTGATCAGAGCTCAGGAGAAAGCTGAACTGAGTCGAGTCGAACGACTCCTGAAGCAACTGGAGCAGGAGATTGCTGATCTTCAGAGGAGAGTCACTGAGCTGGAGCAGCTTTCACTCACACACGATCACATCCACTTCCTCCAGGTAACACTCACTGTCTGATCTACAGAGGGCGCTGTTCCTCACAAAGTTTCCTCCTAAAAGCTCATTACAGCAACAATAAATGTTCCTGTCTGAGATCCCAAGTGTGTCTTTGGTCTGATTCAGTCTGACATTCATTCGTTCTTCTCCTACACTTTTCTCCTTCTCTATTCTGTGTTTCCTCTCTGTAGAGTTTCCCGTCTCTCTGTGTTTCTCCTGGATGTGACGACTCACCCAGCTTCACTGTCAATCAACATCTCTCATTTGATGGAGTGAGGAACTCTCTCTCAGATCTGAAAAAACGAGTTGAGGAAATCTGTGAGTCAACAAAATCCGTTTATATAGTAAAAGTGTCCTGGACGAAAATATTAATTGGCTCTAAAGTTGGTAAAGGCAACTATAAAATTCATATAACAGGAATAAGGACTATCCAGACTGCACAGAAGTTTGATGTATGATTATGTAAAATTACCTTTACAACACCATAAGGCAATAGCCAAAACCATTAGCCTTGTAAATTACATGAAGATAAGCTCAATCGCAAATCCACAAATTAATCTTACTAAACTTCTTCTGTAACAAATAAGATAAACAGCAGTAAACTGTAATAAAATGTGAACTTACCTCACCAGCAGTTATAATCTGTGACTCCTGAGATACCAGTGATCTTAGCTCCTTCTGCTTTCTGGACCTGATCGATCCATCCTGATGCTTGAAATCTCACTCACCTGAAATTCACTCACTGCTGCTGAGTATGACCCTGCGTGGATAGCCTACAGATCACTATAGGTGTCCCCCAGATGAGGATGGGTTCCCTTTTGAGACTGGTTCCTCTTATGGTTTCTTTCTCATGTTGTCTCAGGGAGTTTTTCCTTGCCATCACAGCTGCCGGCTTATTAGGGATACATTTCAATTACAATTTGATATCCGGATTTCTGTAAAGCTGTTTTGTGATGACATCCACTATTAACAGTGCTTGTCAAGTTGTTTGTGTGGTTGTGAAGATTCCCCAACTTGAAAAGAGATTTGAAACATCTACTTGGAGAATAAAACTGGATTTCACTCAATGACCAGAAGAATCGTTTCCTTTTCCTTTTTATTTTAATTTCAGCAAACCAGCTCCATTAAGCATTTCATTGATGGCAGAGCAGTTAGCAGATTGCCATAGCTAACGGTCAAATAGGTAAAAAAAAAAAAAAAAAACTCGGTTGCCTCTTCAGTCTTTGTAGATGTTCCAAGTTCTACACAAAAGTCCACGGATCACCGCACTAATAAAAACTTTAACAGCTTCCCACAACAGCATCCAAACAGCATCTATTCTAGCATGGTTCTTAATTGCACGCCTGTAACTTCCAACACTGTGTCGCGTGTATGACGTCATGTGCCAGTGTAAGTACACCAGACAGTAATTAAGCTGATTGCTTCTTCTGTTTTGTTCTCAGGATGCTGATGTGTGGCTAGTGAGTTATCACCCCTTTCTTAAACTGTAGTTTGACTTAACAGTGCTATACAAATACTGTAGAATTGAAACGAATTGATTAATCCTGCTTTAACTTTACAAAATCATTCAGAAAAAAAAACATTTAAAAGCTTCAATGATTCCTCTAAATGCTGTTCACTGAGATTTTTTTTTTTTTTTGGACCAAATCGTAGTTGACAGTTGATGCCATGAAACCAACACGTGGTCATGCTAGTGAGATGTCCATGCTTTAAACTTTCACATCATTTTCAGGCTCAATTTTGTCTCTGTCTCCACAGCTGCATTTCAGATGATTTTACCCTCAAAACCAAAGAGGAGAGAAGATTTTCTGCAGTGTAGGTGTAAAACACACGCACACACTTTTCCTGATGACTAATGTTGGGTAATATTTAAAATATTTTATACAGAATAGAAACAGAGACAGGTGTCTCTCTCACATACACATTATAAATCCTGTGATTAACATCTAACCTGTGTACATTTTATTGTTTTAGATTTCTGTTATCTGACTCTGGATCCAAACACAGCACACCGAGAACTCCTTCTGACTGAGAAGAACAGAGCAATGACATGGAGTGAAAGAGATCAGAGATACTCTGATCATCCAGAGAGATTTGACTCTTACACTCAGGTGTTGTGTACGGAGAGTGTGTGTGGACGCTGTTACTGGGAGGTGGAGTGGAGCGGTGATGGTGTGAACATATCAGTCTCTTATAAAGAGATCAGCAGGAAAGGACGGGGTTACAAGTGTGTGTTTGGATACAACAGTCAGTCCTGGAGTCTTTGGTGTTCTTCTTCCTCTGTCTCTTTCTGGCACAACAGAATAAAAACTGTGCTCCGAGGTCCATCATCCTCCAGAATAGGAGTGTATGTGGATCACAGTGCAGGAACTCTGTCCTTCTACAGCGTCTCTGACACGATGAGGCTCCTCCACAGCGTCCACACCACATTCACTCAGCCTCTATACGCTGGGTTCTGGCTACCTTTTTATAACTCGACTGTCAGGTTATGTGATCCAAGATGACATGTTGGTAAAAGTTTGGTAAAATTAATTCTGGGATGTCAGATTTATATAATTTGATATATAATTTCTCCCTGAGTGCCATTTTTGAGTGCACAACCTGTAATATATTATTATTATTATTATTATTATTATTATTATTATTATTATTATGTTCATTTATCCTATACATTAAGTTACACAAATAATCTCTGAATGCAGACTTTAAGATGCTTCTTTTTCGCTGTATGCACTAGATTAGCTGACTTAATATATTTGTTACTACAGAATCTCAGAATTTATATTTTGGCTTTGACAAAGACTGTTTCTTCAGAAGTG
Source organism: Neoarius graeffei (assembly GCF_027579695.1). Lineage (NCBI taxonomy): Eukaryota > Metazoa > Chordata > Actinopteri > Siluriformes > Ariidae > Neoarius > Neoarius graeffei. The sequence goes on from NC_083585.1 coordinate 66,185,087, forward strand.
TAACTCTACAGTACCTCAGATCACCAAATTTGAAATAATGTCAAGATTACTGGTCATCTCAGATTTGCTGTATACTTCCTGGAAATTAGATCAATATTCCCAGTAAATTTTTCAATAATATTGGCTGGCATTGAGAAGTATATCAGATATATACTGTGTGCACAATTATTAGGCAAGTTGTATTCCTGAAGATTAATTTTATTGTTGAACAAATACAGAGCTCTCAGTCAATCCAAATTGTTAATAAACCTAAAACCCAAATGTTTAACAAAGGAAAAGGGAGTTTAGGCTTTCTCAGGGGAATATATAAGTGTGCACAATTATTAGACAACATTTAGTGTGCAGAATTATTATGCAACTAAATGAAAAGCTAAAATTTTCCCATTTCACTTGTTTATTTAAATTTTTAGAGTAACACACAAACAACTCAGAATTAACAAATAAACACTTTTGGCACTTCAGAATATTTCAGTGACCAATATAGCCAGCCTTATTTTCAATAACTGCCCTGAGCCTTCCATCCATGGCATCTGTTAGTTTTTTGATTTGTTGACAATCAACTTGTGTAGTAGCAACCCGGCTTCCCAAATGCTGCTCAGATAGCCCTTTTCCGCCAAATCAGTTCCAGGGCTGGTTCAGGGCCAGTGCTGGTGCTGGTTCACAACTCGTTCAACTTGCGAGCCAGCTGAGAACCAGTTTGCTTTTCCATAGCTCGTGGTGCTAAGGGAAGCCACGTCATTACGTCGCTGTATACGCAGGGCCGGATTATGGACCGGGCCAGTGGGGCCGGCGCCCAGGGGCCCAAGGGGTCCAGGGGCCTGGGGGGGCCCATAGCGATGCCGATGCCAATTGTGACATCAGAGGGCCTCTATTCTCTAGGATCTTATGACTACTTACACTGTTATAGGGCATATCTGAAGAAAACAGAGGGAAGGGGTGGGTTGGTGGGCGGCGGGGGACGGCAATCAGACGGCCCCTGGCCCTGCTGTAGTGCCTCTTGTGAAAACTCTTGAGGCCGTAACGTCTGCCAACTAGGGGTTCAAGGAAGTAGGGGGAATGCTTTCAGAGGATCCTATGATTATGAAAGCCCCTGCTAAGGGTCATGACTTCTGGCTATCTGGGGGCCCTAGAGAGAGCCCTAACGGGAAAGCGTACTGTTAAGAGTAGCACCAAATTCTGGGCCCTATGGACCTAGCTCAAATGGACCCCCCCCACAAAAAAAAACTGACTCCCTATGGGGCCCCCCAATACGTAGGGCCCTGGTGACTGAGTCCCACTTTCCCCCCTACTTCGACGCCCCTGAAGAGAGCCCTCTGATTACAAACGTCCTTACAAAGGGCCTCTGATTTACCAAGGGTTTTGGTGTTGGGGTTCGTTTTTGTTCCTTACTTCATGTCATGTCATAGGCACATAACAACATGCCTTGTGTGCCTCACGCCGGGGACACATGCACACAAATTTGGCAAAGCGAAGCGAAATTCACCATTCATTCCTATGAGGGAAGCGAAGTGGGGCGAAGGCAAGCGAACAGGGCGAAGCGAAGTGAAAATATTTGGCCAAGTTTAATATTATGCAAATGAGGAGCGAATTTCGCCTGTGGCGGCCAATCAAATCAACAACATAAATGTTTTAATCGATTTGATTCGCCTCTATGACCTCAAAGCCGTTGTAAGGACTAGTGTATTTTCAGTGAGAAATTTCGGAAGTCTAAGTGAAAATCTAATATCGATTTTCCAATGGACTGACCAGAAGGGCCGGAGACTTGGGCTCTCTCTATATATAGGCTTCCTGCTTCAGTACTCTTCACAACATTCTGACCGTTCAGCTTGACAACTTGCTCTGTGTTCAGCCTGTTCAACCAGACTTGTTCAGCAGTTTAGCATCCAACAGCCTTTTTAAAGGTTTATATCCATTTATATATTATATTACACATCACTGCACATTCAAAGGTTCAAAGCCTTTGTAAAAGGCTAGTGCATTTCCAACAGCCTTTGTGAAGACTCATTGTCTTTATTATATATTATATTATATTACTAGAAACAACACTGCACCTTCAAAGGTTCAAAGCCTTTTTAAAGGCTCATTGCCTTTAATTATTGTATTGTGTGTGTGTGTGTGTGTGTGTGTATATTATTGTTATTATAATCAGTTGTGAGAAATTTAGGAAGTCCCAGTGAAAATCCAATAGATATAACACTCCCACATTACACTTGGCATCAGTAATATGGATTGCAAACAAAAAAGTGGGGCTTCAAAACGAAAAGCCAAAAAAAGTAGGGAGGCAAAGCAGGCCGATTTTTTTTTTTTTTTTAAATGTGCCTCTGATTTCTAACTTTTTCGACAAACCTCAAGATTCAAGTATTGATAATGTCATCAGTGGCCCGAGTTGTAGCAATGAAGAGATCACTACTGGCTTGATCATACAGGAGCCCTCACAGACCCAATCAAGCGTAGACCCGACCTGTCAGGCTCAGGCCTCAGGCCCACAATCAGACCAGGCATCGCCTGAGAAAGTGTTTCCAAGTGAGGAGGAGTGCACGGAGCCCAGTTTCACACCAGAAGCTTGGGACTCCAACTCCAGTTGTGAAACACTCAATGACCCTGCTTCACGGCCAAATACCACAACCGACCAAGACTGCACTCTTGTTAGTACAGGAGACTCACTGTCAGACCAGGCATCGCCTGAGAAAGTCTTGTCAAGTCAGAAGGGGTACACCGAGAACAGTATCACACCAGAAGCTGGGGGCTCAAACTCCTAGTGTGAAACAGATAATGACCCTGCTTTATGGCCAAGTTCCATTACTGAACAAGCCAAGTCGATTCTGGTTAGTAGAGGAGCAGCTGCTTTTCAAAATCGAAGTGAAAAGTACCCTGCCTCAAGTAGGGATAGGACAATGAGGGGCATGACTAGGAGTTTCACAAATTCCTTACTCAAATGTTCTCTACCTAATGGCCAATCTGTGACTAGGCAGTGGCTACTTTACACCCTTCAACTGGTTGCATCTTTTGTTTTGCTTGCAAGCTATTTTCAAGTAAGCACAATGTGTTTGTCCACGGGTTTTCTGATTGGAAACATTCTGAGCGTATCGGTGAGCATGAGAGGAGTGAGGAGTATAGGGCTTGCATGCTAGCATTACACAATCGCTCCAAAAACACAGGAAGAGTTGATTCTGATCTTGTCAAACAAATGGATGCAGAGAAGCAATACTGGCGGGAAGTTTTGAAAAGAGTTGTTGCTGTAATCCAGTTTTTGGGGAAGAGGGGCCTTGCTTTCAGGGGAGACGATGAGCAGCTAGGATCACCTCACAATGGTAATTTCTTGGGCATTGTCGAACCATTGGCCAAATTTGACCCTTTTCTAGCCGACCATCCCCAAAGGTTTGGAGGCAAGGGCAAAGGCTCTGTGTCCTACCTCTCAACAATCTGTGAGGAATTTATCCACTTAATGGGAGAAAGAACAAAGGAAGCAATTATCAGCGAGATTAAAGAGTCCAAATACTTTTCTGTTATAGTTGACTCCACTCCAGACCTTGCTCATGTGGACCAACTCACTTTTATTTTCAGGTTTGTAAATAATGGTGGAGAAGGAGTTGAGCGTTTTCTGGCTTTTGAGCCTATTGGAAATCATAGTGGGAGCAGTTTGGCTGAGTGTGTTGTTGCTATGGTGGAGAACCTGGGCCTAGACTTAACTAACTGTAGAGGCCAGTCTTATGACGATGCAAGTAATATGTCAGGAAAGTACAATGGAGTCCAAGCTCATCTGAAACAAATAAACCCATTAATTTGTTATGTCCCCTGTGCAGCACATTCGTTGAATTTAGTTGGTGTCAATGCTGTTGACAGTTGCCCAGAAGCTGGTCATTTTTTTGACTTTGTGCAATCACTATACACATTTTGTACCTCGTCAACACACAGGTGGGGAAAGGTGTTTCGTGATACAGATGTGAAACTCACATTGAAATCGTTGTCAGGTACTCGCTGGAGTTCAAGAGCTGAATCCACAAAGGCTCTTTTGGAAATATTATCCACAATTGAGAGAGGCACTGAACAATATTTCCAAAGATTCACAGGAGAAACGTGAAACTAGAAGCGAGGCCTCTGCACTCTGTGGCAAGCTGGACACCCTAGAGATAGCCTTCATGGCACACTTTTGGGATACAATACTGCAGCAGTTCCAAGCCACAAGTCTGCAGTTGCAGAAACATAACATTGACATACACACGGCTACACGGCTTCTCCTTTCAATTCATGACTTTGTGGCAGAACAGAGAGACAATTTCGCCTTTTTGAAGGGTCAGCTTTAAATGTTACCCATTCAGTCTCCCAAGACTACAGGCATGACCTCTAGTGCACAAAGAAGCGCAAACGTATGGCTGATGAAAGTGAAGAGCCAGGTGTTGAATTTAGTGGAAAAGAAAAGTTTCGGATTGAAACATTCAGTGTTCTAATTGACAAACTTGTGTCCTGTCTTAACCATCAGTTAACTGCATACACACACTTGACCAATCTTTTTCATGTTCTTTTCATGCCTGACAATATGTCCAACAGTGAGCTCACTTCAAGGGCCAAATCACTTGTTGCAGCATATCCCACAGATTTGGACATGAGCCTGGCAGATGAACTTGTACAATACAAATCATTCATGTCAGAAAATCAAAAATGCCCAAGTACAATGCTGAAGACCATGGTGGATTTGGATCTACAGTCCACTTTTCCAAATGTCTACATAGCACTCAGACTTTTTTTGACCCTGCCTATTACAAATTGTGAAGGGGAACGTTCATTCTCCAGACTGGCTCGTATTAAGAATGAACTCAGGATGACAATGTGCCAAAACCGCTTGAATTCACTTTCTCTTCTGGCAATTGAATCAGAGTTGGTCCAACAGCTTAACTTTGATGAATTAGTGGATGACTTTGCAAGAAGGAAGAGTAGGAAAAAACATATATAGCCTAGAATGAATTATTCCTTAGGTACGGCTTAATTATTGACATGTCCTAATCAGTTTCCTTGTTAACTTCTTGACACAATACATATATCTTTAATCACTAACATTGTATGCCTTAATGTTCTAAACATACAGTATGTTCACATGTCACTTTATTTACTTCATTCACATGTTGCCCTCTGCTAGTTTGTGACCTCAGTAGCCTTTGTGTGTGTGTGGGGGGGGGCCTTTGCGAACTCCTGGCCCCGGGGCCCAGACCCCCCATAATCTGCCCCTGTGTATACATCAGTAATGTCGCTACGTTTGCATAAACCTTGGCGCAAATATCGAAGCAAAAACAACGCGGAAGAAGCAGCAGCAGCAGCAACAACAATAATAATAATAATAATGGATGACTTCACGTTTGTACAGCTGCTGCTTCTCGTCGCTTAAAAATGGCGATCTTTCGCGGTCTTGTTATTGTTGTTGGTCTTAACAGCTCCGCCCCCCCGCTGACGTAAACGGTTCTTTCCTCTGGCCCAGCAGAGAGTTGGTGCTAGCCTGGAACCGGTTTTTCTGGCCCAGAGCCAGTTCTTTGTCAGTGGAAACAGAAAACCCGGTTCCAAACTGTGGTGTATTAATGACGAGACAGTTGCACACGTTTAACACCTTTACTGATAACTTGCATAACTGATACAACATACCATGCTGGTAATGGCTCGCACTCTCTGGCTCATCTGTCTAAGCATGTGCATATCACATGAACACACATGAAACTATGGTAAGCCCATAAGCTCAGTATAGTATACCACACAAACTAAGCACTGGCCCCGAACCAGCCCTGGAACTGCTTTGGTGGAAAAGGGACATTCTTCTTCTCCGTGTTGTTGTTGCTTCGATGTTCGCGCCAAGGTTTATGCAAACGCAGTGACGTAACTGATGTATACAGTGATGTAATGGCGTGACTCCCCTTAAGAATGGAATGGAATGGACCCTTTATTATCACTGTTTTACCAGTGAAATTGATCAGCAACCTGTCCTTACAGAGGGGGACAGTACAGGAAGACAGGGAAAAAAAGAAATTACAGAGAACATGAGGAAAAGAGAGGAGAAAAAAAGAACACCCCCACTCTATGGTCCTGCGGGAGTACAGTGTGGGAACATTAAAAAACCTCAGCACATAAGCACAAGAAAACACAAGTACATTTTACATCATGACACAGGACTTGGGGGGGAGGGGGAAGGGGGGCGATCAGGGGTGGTGGGGGGTGGAGGGGGAAGGGGGGCAATCAGGGGTGGTGGGGGGTGGAGGGGGAGGGGAGGAGGTAGAGGTAACCCAGCACAAGCAAGCAGCCATCCGCTCCTGCAGCCATGAGGGCGCTGGTCACGCACCCACTTGTCACACTGGGGTGAAAAGCGGTGACCGCGGGGAGTGGGGGAAGGAATTTCGAAAAGAGAGTCTAACAGCAGTGTTCTCCAGGGGAATTGTTTCCCCAGCAACGACCTTGCCAAGGCCAATGCTGGCTAGGGAGCCTAAATAGATAAGATTGGAATTTGTTTGGTCTTAGCGAGCAGACGCATTCTTTTCCATGCCTACGCCACATGTCCATGTCCATCTTGGTCTCCAAAACAATCTAATTTCCATTGCAAAGCCGAAAGCTTCTCCAAGATATTATCCACGTTGCGGGTCAAGTTTTGAATAGCCACAGTCTGAGTGCCGACAGCTCTGCCCACTGCTTCAATCATGTCAGGCAGCTTTATGGGGCTTTGAACAGCTGTCACCATTTTCTGATTTCCTTGATAAACCAAGGCAATGCCTAATCCAATCAGCAAAAGTCCTGTAATCATGGTTCCAAATAGGTAGATGTCTTCAATGTCCTCCACAGAAAGAACCACCAGGCACACGACCTGCCACTTCTCCCATGCATCGATTGTATAGCCAGCTGCGAACGTTCCGGCAGGACAAGCTGGTTCCCCTGAACCCAGGCTTCTCGTCGAGAAGATTGTGTCAATTGCATGAAGAGACCAGTTTATCAATTCCATGGTTTTTAGTTCGGAGAGTAATGCAGAGAGAGTCTTTCAGAATATAGACACTTAGATAGACGAGACAGCAGAAGCAGGAAAGATAAGGGAAGGGAGAAGGAGAGAATGCGACCACCTTCCACAAGAGCACGGAGAGAAAAAAGCACCCCGAGCTATGGAAAAGCAAACTGCTTCTCAGCTGGTTCGCAAGTTGAACGAGTTGTGAACCAGCACTGGCCCCGAACCAGCCCTGGAACTGATTTGGTGGAAAAGGGGTAAGAGTGGTGTACCATCTTCCCTCACTGTAAATCTCACGTTTAAGAAGGCCCCGCAAGTTCTCAATAGGGTTTAAGTCAGGTGAGGAAGGGGGCTGTGTCATTACTCTGTCATCTTTAAGGCCTTTGCTGGATTGCCAAGCAGTGGAGTACTTGGATGCATTTGATGGTGCATTGTCCTCCATAAAAATCATGGCCTTCTTGAATGATGCAGACTTCTTCTTGTACCACTGCCTGAAGAATGTATTTTCTAGAAACTAGCAGTAGGTTTGGGAGTTGATTTTAAGTCCATCTTCAACTCGAAATGGTCCAACTACCTCATTCTTAATAATAGCGGCCCATACCGGTACCCCACCTCCACCTTGCTGGCGTCTGAGTTGAAGTGGTGATGTTTGTCCATTAGTTATCCAGCCACGGGCCCATCCATCTGTTCCATCAAGAGTCACTCTTATTTCATCCGTCCATAAAACCTTTGAAAAATCTGTCTTCAGATTTTGCTTGTCCCAATCTTGACATTTCAACTTGTGAATCTTGTTTAGTGGTGGTCGTGTTTCAGCCTTCCTTACCTCGGCCATGTCTCTGAGCACCAAACACATTGTACTTCTGGACACTCCAGGTTGGTTGCAGTTCTGGAATATGGTGGAGAATAATGGGTTCCTGATAGCTTCATTTTCAATTCATCTCAAGTCTTTTGCAGTTAATTTGCATCTTCTCCACATGTTTTTTGCGACTCTGTTGATGATTTGCAACAATACATTTGATTGTTCTGTGGTCACGTTTCAATAGCTTAGCTATTTCAAGAATGCTGCATCCCTCTGATAGGCATTCTACAATTTTTGTCTTTTCAGTGTCTATTAAATCTCTTTTTTGGCCCATTTTGCCTGAGATAAAGAAGCTGCCTAATAATTATACACACCTTAATATAAGGTGTTAATGACTTTAGGCCACACCCTCCCTCATTACACAAATACCACCTGAGAATGTTTCAATCCATTTAGCATTCAAGTGTATATAGCTTGGGGTTGGAAAATATGCACAGAAATAATGGTAGGGTCAGCGTACTCACTTGCCTAATAATTGGGCACACAGTGTATTCCATTCAACAAGCATGATATTGAACGAGTCGAAGATGAGTGCTGTAAATATATTGAAGCCACTGCTTGTAAATATGCATGAAGAATATCTAATGAAGTTTTGGTAGCCTTTCGGGCATTCAACGCGTCTTTCTCTTTTCCACCGAACAAAAAAATGCTTCTGTGCATGCACATCAGAAAAGTTTCTCATTGAATATTTGCATCAGCTCCAACGTGTGACATCATGTTGTCTTGACAACCAAGCAATATCGTAAACCATATTCAACACTCATTCTCCACTGGGTAGAATGACGTAATAAACGTATGATAAGTGATATGCTAACAATATTGTATGCTATCAAACCAAATGAATGGACCCTGCTAGAAGAGAGCAGAACACATTTTTATTCCATCAAAAAAGTGTCCTGTAAATTGTAATGGAAATTTCTAATAAACACTTCAGAACGCTAACAGTTGTCTTTTCAGTCATTTATTATAGTAGATCATATAAAAGATATATAAAATAGGAAAGGAAAGAGAAGAATAGAAGAAGACACCACTTCTGATGATGCCGAGAGTACGCGCACTCTGAGTTGTGTTTTAGGAATGTTATCTATTATACTCTGAAAGCATTCGCTCACTGCTTGTGTCTTCACGTGATTGGCTCAAGATTTTCTATGAAGCTTTGTTAGAGCGTGCACCTGGCGTGCGGGTGGATGCGTAGTTATGAGAACTCAGGCACCCTGCTTATCACCACCAAGGTCAGGAAAGGTGGTTACATCATGAGAAGATGCAAGCTAGGATGAACTCAAGCACCCTGCTCATTACCACCAAGGCCACAGAAAAGCGATTACAACATAGGAAAAAACATCTTTCTCAGTATAGGCCACTTGAGCTCAACACACAGAAACACAGAGAATAATAATGTTCATCCATTAAAAATTCCCTCACATTCCCCCCTTTTTATCCTATAGGATAAATTACTAAAAGGAAAGAAAAGAACTGTACACAGTTTCAGTGATAAGAGTTCTCAGAGAGATTCAACTTAACACGTCATTGAGTGTACAGGGATAATGCTAAGGCTGTTTTTATAAGACAGACATCTTAAATAAATGCTAGCAAGCCATATACATAGATCAGGAATAATAGAACAGGAAACAATCATAATGAAAGTGTTTTAAGTCAGGACTAGTTTCATGTCAACTGTGCTGATGTCATCGAACGGTGGGTTATAGTCTTCGTGTGAGTTTGGAGGCCAGTCAGGCAAGTCGTCTGAGTCTATTTTCACCATCTGGTAACCAATATTTGTCAGCTGCCTCTGAAACACAGACATACAACATTGACAGAAAACAGGGAGCAAACATAGCATCACAATCGCTAAGCCCAGGACCAGTATGGTGGATAGAATCAGAGTCTTCCATCCACTGAACCAACACAATCAGCTGTCTTCAACTCCTCCATGTTCATCTGCTTATGATTGTTCAGCAACCTTGCGCATCTTGTTCAGTGCCTCAATGATGTTACCGAGTTAACCCTTGCCCTTCTTGACGTGTATTGGTGCTCAGAGGGCAGGCACGCCCTATCAGCCCTCGTCCCACCTCACCAGGACTTGGAGGAAACTCAAAACCCTAAGACTTGTCTATCGGCTAGACACTGAAATACTCTTCCCTATTGAGGGTGCGTATGTGATTGATGTGATACTCGCACTGTTCCATGCAGTGATGCCTTTCTTCCTCACGAGCTTTAGTCAGCGTCTGGTCACTTAGGCTTTCCTTTTCCTCCTGCTCAGCCGGTTCAGGAACCCTCCTGCAGTGGCTAGCATGGATCCACATCACTCTGCCTGTGACTTTCACTGCCGTTGGGGTCGTGAGCAGGACCTGGAATGGGCCGTTCCACCGTGGCTTGTTCCACTTGGTTCGTCGGAAGTCCTTTACCACGATCCAATCCCCTGGTTGTAGATCGTGCAGAGGTCCCTCAGCGGGTTTGGGAAGTGCTTCTTTTACCTGTTTGTGGATAGATTTCAAAGCAGAGGACAACATTGCACAGTAATTCAACACTGCATCATCACACAGTGTGGTGTCCGGCAGTGTTCCTTGAGCTAGCCCTATCCCCGTGTTGGGTACTCGTCCAAACAGAATTTCGAATGGGCTTAACCCATGTTTAGGCCTAGTTTGCATCCTCATTTGTGTGAGTACTACAGGGAGGACCTTTGTCCATCCTAGCCCTGTTTCTGCACAAGCTTTGCTTAGTTTATTTTTAAGGGACCCATTTTCCCTCTCTACTGCTCCTGCACTGGCAGGATGATGGGCACAATGTTGTTTCAGGTCTATCCCTAGGAATGCTCCTATTTTCTTTAGGGCTGCATTAACAAATGGTGTTCCACTGTCACTTGAGATTTTGCTAGGTATACCCCACCTAGGAATTACATCTCTCAGGAGTGCTTTGACTACCGCCTCTGAGTCTTGTTTAGCTGTGGGGAATACTTCTACCCATTTTGAAAACATGTCAACTATTACCAGGCAGTACCTTTTCCCTTCACTAGGTGTCAGTTCAATAAAGTCCATTTGGAGGTGATCAAATGGTTTGTCTGGTATTGGGTGTGCTGCTTGAGTTAGTCTGATACCTTGACCTGCATTATGTTGTGCACATATCAAGCATTGCTTGCAAAATTTCGCAGCATAATTTGAAAACCCCTCTGTGAACCATCTCTTTGTTACTTCTGCTACCATCCCCCCTTTTGACACATGGGTGAGCCCATGTGCCAATTTTGAATAGAAAGGGAACATGTATTTTGGTAGACAGGGACAGCCCGAGGGACAAACCCAGACCAAGTTTGCAAGGATACAGCCTGCCTATTTCCAGACTCGTCTCTCGTCCTGGATGGCAGTGCTCTGAAGGTCCGCTAGCTGTAAACAAGGGGTAGAAGCCTGAGGAAAGGCAAGGTTAGAGGGTGAACTGGAAGCCGAGGCTGCACACTTAGCTGCCACGTCCGCCCTGGCATTCCCTTGAGACACAAGATCAGTATTGTTAGTATGGGCAGCACACTTACACACAGCAATAGCTCTAGGGAGTAGAACAGCATCCAACAACTCAGAGACCAGTTTATGATGTGCAATGGGAGATCCTGTGCTAGTGAGAAAATTTCTATGTTTCCAAATGGTGCCAAAATCGTGCACAACGCCAAATGCATACCTACTGTCTGTAAAAATATTGACAGATTGCCCTGCCACCAATTTGCATGCCTCAATGAGGGCACAGAGCTCTGCGGCCTGTGCTGACAGGTTTGAGGGCAGACACGACGCCTTGAGGACCTCGTGATCTGAGACTATGGCAAAACCTACTTTGTTCTTTCCCGTCTCTGGGTCTCTGGAGGCTGAACCATCCACATAGAGGATCATGTCTGGATTTTCCAAAGGGTCGCTCTTTAAGTCTGCCCTGGGGGAACAAAAATCATTAGTGAGAGCAACACAGTCATGTGGCTCTCCATCGTCCTCTGTAGGGAGAAGAGAGGCAGGATTCAGAACAGTACAACGTTTCACAGTGATGTTAGGCATATCAAGTATGACTGTGTTATACTTCAACCATCTCTGTGCTGACAAATGTGACGTCTTTTTCTCCAACAGAAGCAGGGAGACAGCATGTGGGACCAAAAGGGTGAGGTTAGAATACCCCACAATATTTCTGGAGGCAGTTACCGCCTTTTCAGCTGCAGCAACTGCATGCAGGCAAACAGGAAGTCCAGTCGCCACTGGATCCAGCCTGCTGGAGAAGTAGGCTACAGGTCTCAATCTATCCCCGTGTTTCTGCAAAAGAACAGAGGTCATAAAACCCTTCTTTTCATCGACAGTTTGAACAAATGGTTTATTGGGGTCAGGCAGTCCCAGAGTGGGTGTGGTCTGCAGAGCGCTCTTTAGGGACGTCAGGCGTGTGCGGGACAGCCGCAGCATTGACTGCTTGCAGATCTTGGACAAACCTCCACTCATCGGGCTGGGACGGTTTTCTTCCTTCTTAACTGGAAAAATAGGAGTGCGCACTGGAGAGTCCTGGCAAGGGACAATTACATCTGCCTTCAGCAACGAATCAAAGACCGGTTTTATACCTGCAGTTGCTTCTGGTTTGAGTGGGTACTGGGTCTGTTTAGGACTGAAATCTGATTTGGGGGTGATCACCACTGGTTCAGCATTCTTTATTAGGCCCACATCACGTTTACCCTTTGCCCAAACGGAATTTGGAACTCCCGCCAATTTGGGGTGCACCTCTGCTGGAGTTATGCCTGTGGAAACAGAGACAAACAGGCCACTATGGCTGGGGTCCCCAGGACCCTGGTCATCAGTGGCTAGTATTACGCTGTGCTTAACATGCACACACATAGCATTACTGTTTGTAGACCCCAAGCCTTTGACAAAACAACACACTAGGGTCCTCTGTTTGGGACCATTCATTGCCATCGACTGCACACTTCCTGACCCACTTCCCCACGTCTTTCCAATGGGTGGCTCGTGGCCTTGCTAATGAGACATGGGGAATAGAATTAATGATGTCTAAGAAATCATGTTGGCAGCAGTCAACCTCATAGTCCTCTGTTCTGAGGCTGCTTATAACATGTTTGAGAACACTGCGATGAGCATTGATGCAGCTGTTTGGACAATGAGTAAAATGGACCTGCACAGCGCAATAATGTTTAGACCAATACATAGTTTGAGGGTCAATCTTTCACGTGCATGGGGGTCTGCAAACCAAGTCTTTTCAAACTCTACATCTTGACCTTGGTGAACATGTGCTGTACAATGCAAATCTTCCTCTTTCATATAATCTGTGTCAACTGATGAGGTGTTCAAGTATGCGAGCTGTACAAGGTGTTTTGGAGTTTGTGTGAACTGATCTGAGCAGAGCTGCCAGACATACACATACAGGGGGCTTCCAAACCCATACTGCACACCGCACATTTCACTTACTTCAATAGTTAGTCCATCTGGAGTGGATGTGAGATTTACTTCTAATTTGCACATTAAATCACGTGCTAACAAATTTACTGGACATGTATGTGAGATGAGGAATGAGTGGGACGTAACTATTCCTCCCTCGCTTTTACATGGGAGGTTGACTGAGAAAGTTTCGGTTACAGGTCGTCCTGAGATGCCCATCGTCTGAATAGAATTTGAGCTGAGCGGTGGGTCTACTGGAAGTACCCCATGTTGTATCACTGAGTGTCCTGCTCCAGAATCTACTAGAAAGACTAACACATGCCCACACACAGTGAGGGGCATACAAGGGAGTTTAGAAAAGGGAGTAGTTGTGTATTTTAACAAACTTAATGCAACTTCAGGTGTATCTATCTGGACTGGTGTATCGGGCATTTCTGTGTAGTCTTGCTGTTGCATGCAGGTGCTGCTACTAATGTGTTTAACGTTATGTGAATGCTCCTGTCTATGTGTATGTGTATCATCAGGTGTGTGTGTTTGTTACCTCCCCTGTTCTCTGTGTGGGGCCCGTTCCCAGAGTCTGCCCATCAGTCTGCTTTGCTGTACTCCTCACGGGGCTTCTGCCTGTTACTGTGGAGACAATTTCGAGCAATGTGTCCCTTTTGATTGCAGTTGTAGCAGGTTGCACCTTTTATCCAGGACGAGTCACTCCAGGTTGTCCTGTCTCTGCCCTTACTTCGACCTCTTCCTCCTCTTGTTCCTTTTTCTCCAGGCTGAACAGTCTGGAAAGAGTGAGAGTGGCAGCGTGTAGATCTTGGTCTCTTTGTGTCGACTTTGTCTTCTCCTTCTCTTTCAGCAGCTTTTCTGCATGCACAGCGTACTGCTCGATCTTGGTGAGGCTCAGGAGTGCCCTCCACTGCAGCCAGGTTCACGGGTCTGGTCAGGCCACTGTTTTCTCGTGCGTGGCGGTGAGACGGGTGAGAAATGCTGACACCACTTCTCCATCTTCTTGCTTACACATACTGATCTTAGTCATGTCTATGTTCAAAGGAAAAGCACTATCCAGACGAGCACAGAGAGCAGTGATGGTATCTCTATACTCACTATTGCCAGCCGTGCTCCAGTCTGGTGTAGTCATTCGCTGGTCAGCTTCCGGCCACTCTTTGGAAACTTTGTTCCAATCTATACCCATCTTGGTCATGATTAGGCAGCGAAGTTCATGGGTGGTCGGTCGGAATTTTCTGCAAAATATCAACAGTTCGTTACCAAATCTCTTTCCTCCTACCTCTCTCACATTGGGAAGAGAAGCCATGCTTTCCTTGATATCAGCTGTCATCCAGGGTCTGTGGACTAAAAGCACGCCATCAGCTCCAGCCACTTCCACCATTGGAAGATGAAGAACTTCACACTTTAGGTTACAGCCTTGTGGACCCACTGGTGAGCACGTGGTCAGGTCCAGGAGAGTATCTTTTCCATCGCCATATGTAAGACCGGATCTCATGTGTGATGGAGAAGCGAGGGGAGGTGCTGATGCTGGAGGCAGCTGGTAGGCTGGGGGAGATTCCAGAGGCTCAGTTTTTTCCTTCGTCTCAACTTCTCCCCTTCTCTGTGGGTGAGGCGCTTGTGGGAATGATGCTCCGCCTTGCTGAGGAGGCAGTGTGTGTCGGGGTGGTGGGGCAGACTCCAGGTCAGGGTCCATCTGAAATTTCAAACACTGAGAAGAGGGTGAGAGCCCTGCCTGTCGTTTCTCTCTTTTGTACTCTCTCTTAAGTGTTTCTTCTTTCCATGCAGAAAACGCCCTCCAGTCCCCTAAGAACTTAACATTATCTGCAGACTCTTCTTTTTCCTTCTGTTTCAACTTTCTTCTAACTGTCCTATCTGCCTGGGACTAAAACTGCCCTTTTCAGGGAATCCTAAGTCCTTTACCCATATATCAAACTGTGCCAAATAATCCTCGCCATACGAGGATTTCATAAACTGGATGTTTGGGCTGTCATAGGAACAGCCAATTCTTATTATAGCACATGTAGCTTCACACTTACTTGCTTTTTCTTTTCTTTCCCTAACTTACTGTTTCTGTTCCTCATTGTACACTGTTATATCAATAGGTTATGACAACAATGGCTGAGTTTTTTTTTTCTCAGAATCACAAGAAGAGCAAGTTGGACTATGTCCAAAAATGCAACACAATAATATTTTAGGTGTGTTCTTATTAGTAAACAATTTATCTGACATTTGCCTTAAACCAAAGTAGGTATCATTTAGCACAACAACCTCAAAGACAACTCGCGCATGTGTACAAAAGCTGTTTCTCTGTTTCAGAATTTGGAGGAGGACAGTACTCTGTTGATTCATCAATATTTTGCGTGCACACCGGTGTGTCTTTGCGTTTTCGCGATCGAACCTCTCTATCCCGTTCCCCAGACGGGCCAGTTGTTCACACAGAACAAAGGGAGCAAGATTCAATTCCCACGAATCGCTGAACGTGAATCCGTCGAAACACGCACCCGTACTTCCCCTCCTCAAGTAGGCGAGCGATTACCCAGTCGTCACTTAGGCGGATAATTCTCTAACACAACCCAATAAACTACTCGCAGTTTATTGTCTCAAAATTGTGTTTTATCCGTTGTCTGCAAACATATTGATGGTACCACAGTTTAGCAGTCCTCCTGGGCTCGGACAAACTTCTGTCCGTCTCTTATATCAGTCTTCCTTGACTGGGACAATCTCTGTCCATCTCTTATATCATTCTTTAAATACTAGGACAAATCTCTGTCCATTTCTTGTATCATTCTTTAAATACTGTTTCCACTAATTTCTTTACACAAGAATGCAAAGTTATCACTTACTGGTTCGGTGAGCCCTGATGGCCTGGTCTCTCGTCCAAGTTCTCAGCTCCGCACCGTAGCCTTGGGAGTGTTCCGTCGTCCGAGGATCAGACGCATAGGGCCCACCCAGGGGACGCCAAATTGTAATGGAAATTTCTAATAAACACTTCAGAACGCTAACAGTTGTCTTTTCAGTCATTTATTATAGTAGATCATATAAAAGATATATAAAATAGGAAAGGAAAGAGAAGAATAGAAGAAGACACCACTTCTGATGATGCCGAGAGTACGCGCACTCTGAGTTGTGTTTTAGGAATGTTATCTATTATACTCTGAAAGCATTCGCTCACTGCTTGTGTCTTCACGTGATTGGCTCAAGATTTTCTATGAAGCTTTGTTAGAGCGTGCACCTGGCGTGCGGGTGGATGCGTAGTTATGAGAACTCAGGCACCCTGCTTATCACCACCAAGGTCAGGAAAGGTGGTTACATCATGAGAAGATGCAAGCTAGGATGAACTCAAGCACCCTGCTCATTACCACCAAGGCCACAGAAAAGCGATTACAACATAGGAAAAAACATCTTTCTCAGTATAGGCCACTTGAGCTCAACACACAGAAACACAGAGAATAATAATGTTCATCCATTAAAAATTCCCTCACAAAATATAATAATGTACCATAAAGTCCTTAATGTTTGCATCCATTGTCATAGTCACCTGTAACCAACCTCTCACTCGAGGAAATGGGATACAGTTAAATAATCAATAATATTAATAAAACTATAAAGGACCAATACCAGAAGATACTTGGTTGTTAAGAGCCAGTGATTTAGCATCAATAAAGAGATGGAGAATAATTTGTATATATATACGTAGTTGCATTGTATTACTACCAGTAGAAGAAAGAATGCTGTAGGACAACAATGAGAAATATGATATCAATACATGGAAAGTAATAAAGTGCGCACAAATAAAAAAAATAAACCCTTTAAATCCCAAAGTCTGTTCTGGTTTGTTGGGGCCCGTATCTGTGTCAGTGTCCACTGTTTGTTTGAGTTTTTATCCTACCACAGTGATGGAAGGAACCTTCTCATGGACGTAGTAGTGCAACAGTGTCCGAAGTCTGGCTCGCCACCCAGCCTGATAACTGGGAAATCTTGCAACTCTGAGGATCTCTTGGATGGTTGCAGTCAACTCAAACCTTACTAAAAAACCTGACCACCGAGTGGGCTAGGAACTAGCATCGCTAGCCACAGTTAGCATCTGCTGGTCTGGGTGTTCATCAATGTCTCTCTCTCGGCCAATATAACTCGTAAGTCACAAAATATCAACGAATACTTGCTTAGTAATATTTCCGAGTGTTCACCAACTAATTTAGAACATATTTTAACACTTATCAATCGGATGGCAAAAGACCTTGTGACTTCTGTATAAGAGTGGGATATGTGCTGTAAACACCATCGGGAGAGACAGGGAAAGAGAAAAAAAAACGGGAGCAGTAGGTCACAACTAATAACCTACGAATTCCCTGACTGGTTAACAACTCTTAGATACTTTTTAATAAACGAATTCGATCACATAAGATGAGTTCTATTTATTTAAAGAAATAAATTAACTAGTTATGAAATTATTTATTTATTTATTCAGATCAATGTATTTATTCAGATCAGTGCATATATGACTATAAGCCTGGGCTACACACCTCCTGTACAACCGTGTTATTAAGCACAAGGTCACATACATGGAGTGTGAACTTTTGCCAGTTGTTACTTCTTATGTAAGATCACTAAGTTTGTCCACTGCTTCCAAAGCTGCCTGTGGCCATGAGTCTAGAGAGGAGGTTGGCCGTGCTCTCAGTCTGGCTGAACACCTTCTTCAAGAAGGAGGATATTCCAGGAATGACAGGTTGTTTAGAACCCATGAGCATGGTGTGGCAATGGGGGCATGGCCAAGCGGCAGTTTGTGAATGGAGGGTGGGGCCGGGGCAGGTAAGTGGATAAGTCATTACACCTGGCGTCATTAATGTGTGTGGGTGTGTTTGTTTCTCACAGGGATTGACCATAAAAGGAGGGGGAGAGCAGAGAAGAGGAGCTCCCCTGACCCCAAGCATGTGACTGACTGACTGGCTGAAGCTGAAAAGCCAAAATAAAGTGTGTATGTGAACATCAATCCTTGCCTGCCGTGCTTCTGTGCTCCACCCACATCAGGAACTGTTACACATGGTAACACAGCTTTTCAGAGAGTTCAGGACCAGGAAGAGTTGTTTCTTTTACCCCTTTTCCACCAAGGTAGTTCCAGGGCTGGTTCTGAGCCGGTGCCAAACCTCAAACCAATTCTTTGTGTTTCGACAGCCAAAGAACTGGCTCTCGACCAGGAAAACTGGTTACAGAGTGACACCAGATCTTGTTGGTCTATAACCACTTATGTCAGGTGCTAGGAGAAAGATTATCATGACCAATAAGACCAGTTAAAACTTTCTGACTGCCAATTTAAAAAAAAAAACAATTAAAAAAAACAGAGCTAGTATGGTATTTAGTCTGACTAATCCAAAAAAGAAGATAAAAAGACGATGTAGTTGTTGTGCTTGGGGTTAGCATGGCAGGCTAGCTATACTAGCAAGACAAGTGGCATTAGCAGCATAGCAAGCAGTGGGGCTAGTGGCTAGGAAAGCGGAGATGTATGCAATGATGTGGCTAAATGGTGGCTTTTTAGCTTGCGGAAAAACAAACCATTTCTTAGAAAGTTTGCAAGTTGATCTAGCACTAGCACCAGCACAGAACTAGCACCTGGTGCTATAATAAACTTAACAAAATAAATAAATAAACTTGACAAAAAATAAAATAAACTTGATTTGACCTGGTACGCATTGGTGGAAAGGGGGTATCCATAAAGTGGCTTGACTTATCAAATGTTTACAGCAGTGTTTTTATTTCAACATGGTTCCTGTTTTCAAATCACTGATATGGCAAAGTTTTCTTAAAGTAAGGAGACATTTATGTAACATTTTATGGAAGGATTATCCAGTGTAACTTTTTCATTCTGTGCATTTTTAATCCTTAACTTAATTAAATCATGTCTTTTAAGGCAAGTGATGAAGTCATGATGCATCCCTTAACTGCAGCTACATTACAGACACACAGATGATTGACTGTGTTTGAGCTGAAGAAGTAAATTCTGTATTTCATGAACACAAGTTCATTCGGTGTGATTTGTTTGTGTGCTGCAGTACGTTCGAGGCTCAGATCCTGTACTGAAGCTGCTGGATGATAACGGGAACATCGCTGAAGAACTCAGCATCCTCAAGTGGAACACAGACAGCATGGAGGAATTTCTCGGTGAAAAACTCAACCTCATTTAACGGCTCTCATCTCCTCTTTTCTGTTTACACACATCACATCCAAACCAATGCACCATGTAGGAGTTGTTTTAATGTTCTAGTCATCCAAACAAAGTTTATAATGAAATCACTTCATCCTTTTCCACCTTGGTTTTTAATTCACCTCTTCAGATTTCAACTAGGTGTGGGCCGATCTTAAAGGGATCCTCCAGCTGATTTACTCTTAAATTTATGTTAAGTAAAAGTATTCATTAATTTCAACAGTCAAACATTCATTTTCAAAGACCAAATAGTGTTCTGGAAAAATGAATTTTTATTAAAATACCAGACAGGCCTCCAGCGGAAGTGACATATGCGATGATGTGGCGTAGTGGAAGTTTGGAGCAACTCGGCTGTTTATATCCTCTGCTTACATCATGGTTTTGTTAGTTTTACAAGTATTTTTACCGAATTTATAGGTTTTTAAATAAGTAAAGTATGCTTCATTGCGCAGCATATAAATGTCAAAATGATGCTAAAAAGAAGGACAAGAAAGAAAGCACAACTTTATTCATCACACACTCGTGAAATTTCCTCTCTGCATTTAACTCATCTGAAGCAGTGAACACACACACAGAGAGCAGTGGGCAGCCATGCTAACAGCACCCGGGGAGCAGTTGGGAGTTCGGTGTCTCGCTCAAGGGCACCTCAGCCCAAGGCCGTCCCATATTAACCTAACCACATGTCTTTGGACTGTGGGGGAAACCGTAGATATCCTTTCACCATTTACCTGGCCAGAATTGTCAAACTATTCATAAGAAATGGATTCATGCCATCAGAAGGCCTCACAACAATCTGCCTGCATTGCCCTATTTATGCTCCGAACATTTTGAATAACCATATTTCGACGAATCAACGGAATTAAAAGCAAGAGTAATGGGGTGTAACAACTTTTGAACTTTGGGAAACAGAGGAACAGGAAGCAGGCTTCAGAACAGGTTAATTCTTTTAGTTTAATACACTTTTCAGTGCCCAAACATACACATGCACGACGGGGTGCCATGACTCTCACTCTCATTCCTGACTGTCTGAAAGACACACAGAGACACAGGTTAATAGACAGCCAGTAATTTGATACAGGTGCAGCTCATCACATATTACCTGCTAGTATACAGGGATGGATCCAGCCCAAGAATCTGACAGATGCACATTTGCAGAAATGTTTTCACTAATTTTACCGGATCGCTATGGATTTTCACAGGGGTGTAGAGCACGCTGAGCCCTTTCCAAAGAGGGCAGCCACGGCCCGCTACAACCGCGGCTTGGCCCGGTCTGTTGGTTGAGCGTGGCTATAGCCCATGTAGTCGGCTAGCGGTAAAGTAAACAAATCTTGAGTTTATGAAGCGTGTTTTATAAACCTGAGTTTGATTAATAGTCATCATTTGGCCTTCCATGAAAATAGAAAAAGTAGCCACACGGAAATGTTTGAATTTTAATGCCCTGATAGGTAAACAGTATTTCATTATTTTAATTGATTACATCATCTGTTAGTTTTAAAGTACAAGAAACTACTACAAATGAGTTTATAACATAAAAAAAACAACTGACATTAAATCAGGTATCCAAGAGGAAATACAGCCCCAAGTCAGAAAAAGTTGATATAGGATGAAATTGAAATTAAAACTGAAAACAATGATTTGTAAATAATTTTTATAGGTGTAGATTCCAAAATATGCAAAATGAGTGTTTATTCCATATTTTAAATGTTATTTTTTAAAGGGGTCTGAATATGTTAAATGCATTTCTTAAACAGAAAATGGTTAAAAATTTAAAAATGTTCTGACACATAGTAGGGTGCGTTTCCACCAGCAGCAGGACAGAAAGATGTGGTAGTTTGAGAAACGTTGATTATTTCTGAAGAAACAGATTTTGCAAAAAAAAAAACAGAAGATGTTGTAAGGCAAGGCAAGTTTATTTATATAGCACATTTCATACACAATGGCAGTTCAATGTGCTTTACAGAAGTAAAAACAAAAACAGTAAACAATAGAGAAATAAAATTACATAAAATAATTTTATTTTTATTCTAAAACAATTAATTAAAAGAATTAAAAGAAATTAAAAGAAAATAAGAATTAAACAATAGTAAAAATAAAATAATAAAATGAAGTAGTAGTTCAAATAGGATGAGAAAGAAAAGGAAAAAAAACCCAGCAGAATAGAATAAAGAATAAAATAGGATAAAGTTAAAGTAAATTTAAAACATGTAGAGAAGTAAAGATTATAAAGAATGTAATATTAATTATTTAACAGAAAGCATCTGAAAACGGCTTGGTCTTTAGTCTAGATTTGAAGCTGCCAACAGCAGGAGCATTTTTAATGTCCTCTGGGAGTTTGTTCCATAGCTGTACTGCATAGGAGCTAAAAGCTGCTTCACCACACTTTGTTTTAACAACAGGTTTTAACAGTACATTTTTCTGTTTTGATCTGGTAGATCTGATTGGGTTAGGCCGCTGCAACATAGAGAGGTAATTGGGCCCTGTACCATTTAGAGATTTGTACACCAGCAGCAATGCTTTAAAGTCAATTCTGTAGCTTACTGGAAGCCAGTGAAGGGACCTTAGAATTGGAGTAATGTGCTCTGTTCTTTTTGTTCGTGTGAGAACCCTCGCCGCTGCATTTTGAACCAGCTGAAGTCGTTTGATGGTCTTTTTTGGCAGGCCTGTGAAAAGGCCATTGCAGTAATCAACCCTACTAGAGATGAAGGCATGTATTAGTTTTTCCAGATCATTTTTTGACATAAGTCCTCTTAGTTTGGAAATGTTTTTTAGGTGATAAAATGCCGTTTTAGTGATTGCTTTCATGTGACTGTCAAAGTTTAGCTCGCTGTCAATGAAAACACCAAGATTTTTAACCATTTCTTTAGTTTTAATCCCTTTTGTGTCAAGAATATTGGTAATCCTGAGTCTTTCATCTTTTTTTCCAAATAGAATTACTTCTGTTTTATCTGTGTTCAGCTGAAGAAAATTTTGTGACATCCAGCTATTGATTTGATCGATACACTGGTAGAGACATTCAAGGGGGGCATAATCATTAGGTGATAGAGCAAAATAAATTTGGGTATCATCTGCATAGCAGTGATACAAAATTGAATTTTTATTGATAATTTGCCCAAGTGGGAGCATATAAAGGTTGAAAAGTAATGGTCCAAGAATCGACCCCTGGGGAACTCCACAGGTCAAGGACATTGACGTTGAGGAACAATTTCCCAGGGTAACAAAGAAGCTTCTAAGTATGATTTTAACCAATTGATAACTTTACCAGTCAACCCAACCCAGTGTTCAAGTCGATATAGCAGTATGTTGTGATCAACAGTATCAAAAGCTGCACTGAGGTCCAGTAACACCAGGACCGATGTTTTGCCTGCATCAGTATTAAGATGTATGTCATTTATAACTTTAATCAGTGCTGTTTCAGTGCTATGATTGGATTTCAGTAAATTTTTCATATCAGTATAACAAATCTCATAATAGTGCATATATTTAAAACAGAAACGCTTTCAAAGAGATTATTTTTTTCGAGAAACATCCTACATTAAGACATTTTTATAGTGCTGCTTGAAAGTTTGTGAACCCTTTAGAATTTTCTATATTTCTGCATAAATATGACCTAAAACAACATCAGATTTTCACACAAGTCCTAAAAGTAGATAAAGAGGACCCAGTTAAACAAATGAGACAAAAATATTATACTTGGTCATTTATTTATTGAGGAAAATGATCCAATATTACATATCTGTGAGTGGCAAAAGCATGTGAACCTCTAGGATTAGCAGTTAATTTGAAGGTGAAATTAGAGTCAGGTGTTTTCAATCAATGGGATGACAATTAGGTGTGAGTGGGCACCCTGTTTTATTTAAAGAACAGGGATCTATCAAAGTCTGATCTTCACAACACATTTGTGGAAGTGTATCATGGCACGAACAAAGGAGATTTCTGAGGAGCTCAGAAAAAGTGTTGTTGATGCTCATCAGGCTGGAAAAGGTTACAAAACCATCTCTAAAGAGTTTGGACTCCACCAATCCACAGTCAGATAGATTGTGTACAAATGGAGGAAATTCAAGACCATTGTTACCCTCCCCAGGAGTGGTCGACCAACAAATATCACTCCAAGAGCAAGGCGTGTAATAGTCGGCAAGGTCACAAAGGACCCCAGGGTAACTTCTAAGCAACTGAAGGCCTCTCTCACATTGGCTAATATTAAATGTTCATGAGTCTACCATCAGGAGTACACTGAACATCAATGGTGTGCATGGCAGGGTTGCAAGGAGAAAGCCGCTGCTCTCAAAAAAAAAATTGCTGCTCATCTGCAGTTTGCGAAAGATCACATGGACAAGCCAGAAGGCTATTGGAAAAATTTTTTGTGGATGGATGAGACCAAAATAGAACTTTTTGGTTTAAATGAGAAGCGTTATGTTTGGAGAAAGGAAAACACTGCATTCCAGCATAAGAACCTTATCCCATCTGTGAAACATGGTGGTGGTAGTATCATGGTTTGGGCCTGTTTTGCTGCATCTGGGCCAGGACGGCTTGCCATCATTGATGGAACAATGAATTCTGAATTATACCAGCAAATTCTAAAGGAAAATGTCAGGACATCTATCCATGAACTGAATCTCAAGAGAAGGTGGGTCGTGCAGCAAGACAACGATCCTAAGCCCACAAGTCGTTCTACCAAAGAATGGGTAAAGAAGAATAAAGTTAATGTTTTGGAATGGCCAAGTCAAAGTCCTGACCTTAATCCAATGGAAATGTTGTGGAAGGACCTGAAGTGAGCAGTTCATGTGAGGAAACCCACCAACATCCCAGAGTTGAAGCTGTTCTGTATGGAGGAATGGGTTAAAATTCCTCCAAGCCGGTGTGCAGAACTGATCAACAGTTACCGCAAACGTTTAGTTGCAGTTATTGCTGCACAAGGGGGTCACACCAGATACTGAAAGCAAACGTTCACATACTTTTGCCACTCACAGATATGTAATATTGGATCATTTTCCTCAATAAATAAATGACCAAGTATAATATTTTTGTCTCATTTGTTTAACTGAGTTCTCTTCATCTACTTTTAGGACTTGTGTGAAAATCTGATGATGTTTTAGGTCATATTTATGCAGAAATATAGAAAATTCTAAAGGGTTCACAGACTTCCAAGCACCACTGTATGTAACTTATTTGGTTATTAATCTATAAAATGGATGCACATTGAAAATAATAATTCGTTAGTGCCACAGTGTCTGCACACAAGTGTCTTTGTATTTCAGGGAGAAATTCAATCTGACACCTCAGTTATAATTTTACTAAACATTTCAATTTTTACCAAAATTTCATTTTTTCATCAGATCACAAAACCTCACAGATGAGTTAGAACCACACATCCAGAACCCAATGTATAGAGGCTGAGTGAATGTGGTGTGGACTCTGTGGAGGAGCCTCATCGTTTTAGAGATGCTGTAGAAGGACAGAGTTCCTGCACTGTGATCCACATACACTCCTATTCTGGAGGATGCTGGACCTTGGAGATCAGTCTCAATGCTATTGTGGCAGAAAGAGACAGAAGAAGAAGAACACCACAGACTCCAGGACTGACTATTGTATCCAAACCTACACTCATTACCCCATCCTTTCCTGCTGATCTCTTTATATGAGACTGATATTTCCACAACATCACCCCTCTTCTCCACCTCCCAGTAACAGCGTCCACACACACTCTCCTTACACAACACCTGAGACCAGGAGTCAAATCTCTCTGGATGATCAGAATATCGCTGTTTTTTCTTACTGAGTGTCACCGCTCTGTTCTTCTCAGACAGAATGAGTTCAGGATTTACTGTGTTTGGATCCAGAGTCAGATAACAGAAATCTAAAACAATAAAATATCCACAGGTTAGATGTTAATCACAGGATTTATAAGAAGTGTGTGTGAGACACCTGTCTGTCGTGAGTCTCTGAAGCACATATGAAGTAGAAGGGGGCGTGGCAGATGAAACCACGTGACCAGTTACAAATGAAGCCTTGGTTGTGATCACTGAGCTTCATATAAAATCTGGAGCTCGTAGGCTCGTCAGAGTGAAGCCATCTGGACGCCATCTTACCACTCACCTCGTGTGTATTTGGTTTGTGTTTTAAACCATCGTATCTGATCAAATTTGCCCCAAGAAAAGTTTCTCCTGACCCCTCCCCCCATTACAGCCTCTTATTTTCTCAACTTCACCCCCATTCCTTACATTACTTTATAGTGCTCCCCTTTGTGGGGATTTTTCTTCTTTTCGAGTCCAGTCTCCGACCAACTTTTTTTAAATAGCTGTTTTACCACGATAATCATTTTTCCAGAGATTATTTCAGTTTTTCTTTTATACAGTGTATCTTTCTCTTTCATATAGTTCTTCCTTCCTTTGTATTTATTATAATACTTCATTTCTATTTAGGATAGTTGTTGAAACAGGATTATTTTCTCATGTTAATTTCCATTTTCACTTCATTCTCACAGTCATGTCTTAACAGTATTTATTGGTCACTGTCATTGTCATGCAGCTTGCCACCAATAATTACTGTTAAGACATGACTGTGAGAATGAAGCATCTCATCTCGTCTCATTATCTCTAGCCGCTTTATCCTGTTCTACAGGGTCGCAGGCAAGCTGGATCCTATCCCAGCTGACTATGGGCGAAAGGCGGGGTACACCCTGGACAAGTCGCCAGGTCATCACAGGGCTGACGCATAGACACAGACAACCATTCACACTCACATTCACACCTACGCTCAATTTAGAGTCACCAGTTAACCTAACCTGCATGTCTTTGGACTGTGGGGGAAACCGGAGCACCCGGAAGAAACCCACGCGGACACGGGGAGAACATGCAAACTCCGCACAGAAAGGCCCTCGCCGGCCACGGGGCTCGAACCCGGACCTTCTTGCTGTGAGGTGACAGTGCTAACCACTACACCACCGTGCCGCCCACATGGAAAATAACATTAGAAAATAATCCCCTGGTAGCTTCCGGTGACGCCATGCGGTAGGCAGCAAAGAAGCGGAGCTCCGTCCAACAAATTGATAAACAACCTAACTTAAGTTATTACTCGGCGTTGTATGACACATTAACGATGGCAATGACAAGAACAAAAGCCACGACATCAAAACCAGAGACTTCAAAAGAGAAAAGCGACACTTTGAAGGCAAGTCAGCACGAGGCTAAAGGCGGTGATGGCTCCGAGTCCAAAATACTAGCCGAACTAGCAAAGCTCAGGTCGGAGAATTTGGAAGGACATAATCAAACCCTTAAAAAGTTGGAGACATCAATGGCAGAACTAAAAGGGGAAATGAAAAAATTGGAGAAAAGAACTACGGAGGTAGAAGAACGTGTAAGTGCTACCGAAGATGATGGGAGACGACATGAGAGAGCCATATGATATCTGCTACGTCGAGAAAAGGATTTGATGGCTAAGTGTGAAGAATTACAGAACAGAATGAGACGCAACAACATGAGAATCTACCGGGTACCAGAGGGGAGCGAGGGACAAGACGTGAAGAAATTTGTTGAGGATTTGATTCGTTCGGTTCTCGACCCAATGCCAGATGTATCTTTACAAATTGAAAGAGCACACCGTTCATTGACGTCTAAACCAAAGAAACCCAATGACCCCCCCAGATCTCTGATCGTCAAATTCCTTGATTATTCCGTCAAAGAGCAGATACTCCGACAAGCATGGAGCCAACAGCTAAAGTTTCAAGAGAGACAAATATTTTTCGATCATGACTACTCTCCGGAACTGCTAAAGAAGAGGGCAGGCGTACGAGAAGTCGTCAAACAACTGAAAAAGAAGAGCATTAAAGCCAAGTGCCTTTATCCAGCGCAACTCAAATTGACCACTGAAACGGGAGATAAAACGTACCCTACGCTCAAGGATGCTCTTCCGAAATTGGCTGAATACGACATATATCCCAAGGTCGACGACGAAAGAGCGCAGATGGAGGAGGAATTGCATCTCAATGGGTGGAATGTCGTGGGTCAGACAGCGGAGTTTGCCGTGGGTGGGAGTCTATCCAGGGATGCCGAGACCCCTGCCGAATAAGCTGAGATGTCATCAACGCCGAGATTGTATTTTTATGGAAGTGCCAAACGTTAGGATTATTAACACCTCCCGTTTCTTTTTCACGAGACGGAACTCAGCTGAACTGTGAGTATTCTCGCATTGAGCAGCAACCGATCCGAGTGCGGGACGGCAGCAGCAAAGACACTTTGTGTAAACCCCACAGAGGACCTGTCACCATCCTCTGCCCAGGAAACACCGGGATATGGTTTGCTTAATTTACAGGCCTGTTTTTCTTTTCATATTTGGTTACAGACTTAAAGCAAACCAATTGGGTATGTGGAAGTTTAATGTTCAGGTTTTTACATGTTGTGTTTGTTTTGTTTGTTATTGTCACCTTGAAAATAATATTACTGGTTGGGTTACTGATGCAAGTATGACATTACATGGGGTTAAAAGCCAAGGACTGGTATGAAACAGCATAAAAATAATTATGAATAGTTTGATTTGTATTACTTACAATGTGAAGGGATTAGGCAATCCAATCAAAAGGAAAAAAATATTGGGCCATCTAAAAAAATTACATTGTTCTATAGCCATGCTCCAGGAAACCCATCTGTCAGAAAAGGAACACCTTAAACTTAAAAGGGAATGGGTGGATCATGTTTTCAGTTCATCTTTTGAAAGGGGTAGGAAACGAGGAGTTGTCATCCTCTTTCATAAATCAGTATATTTTAACCATACAGAAACAATTAGTGATAAAGAGGGTAGATATATTATTGTAAAGGGAGATATAAGTGGCATAAAAATAACTCTGCTTAATCTATATGCCCCGAATGAGGATAGCCCTGTCTTTTTTAAAGACATAGCTGGCTTACTAGCAGGCACAATGGAAGGGGTGGTGTTAATAGGGGGAGATTTTAATTGTGTCATGAGCCAACATGTAGACAGACTGCCTGCCGGGGGCAACATAATATCTAGAAAGACATCCACACTACAAGCAATGACAAGTGAACTTGGCCTAGTGGATGTATGGCGGCGTTTACATCCCAAAGAAAAGGATTTCACCTTTATGTCACAGGTACATGGCAGCTATTCCAGGCTAGACATGATGCTAATATCAGGAACAGATCTCTATAGGGTTAAAGAATGTAATATAGAACCAATTACCATATCTGATCATGCGCCAGTCACCTTAAAACTGGATTTGGGGTCAGTAAAATCTTTTAAGTACTGGAGACTTAATGTATCCTTGTTAAATGATGACATGATTAAACAAGAAATTCGTCAAGAATTAAAACATTATTTTGAGGCAAATGAAGATGACACAATTTCTCCAATAACTTTATGGGAGGGGGCTAAGGCTGTGATGAGGGGTTGTATTATTGCAATTTCTTCTAGATTAAAGAAGCAGAGGTTGAATGGTCAGAGCCAGCTGGAAGAAAAAATAAAGCAACTAGAAAAAGAGCATCAACAATCTAACAAAGAAGAAACTTTACATGCTCTAAAAGAGACAAGGAAAAAATTAGATGACCTATTAACTTACAAAACGGAAGGGGCTTTAAGATTCATAAATAGAAAATACTACGAAATGGGAAATAAAGCAAGTCGACTACTGGCATTTCAATTGCGGAAAGCTCAAAGTAGCAGGGCAGTTTACAAAATAAAAAGCCCAGACAATGGTGAAATTCTAACACAGCCCACAGACATCACGGAGGCTTTTGCCACACACTATAGAAAACTATATGAAGAAGAGTCAGACCCACAAAGAAACGAGAAGATGGAATGTTTTTTTAGATCCATCAACTTAGCGAAACTAACATCAGAAGAGGCTGATATGGTGTCAATGCCAATTACAGAAGAAGAAATCAAAAATAATATTTCACAGCTTAAAAATAACAAATCTCCTGGAACTGACGGTTTTTCAGGGGAATATTATAAAACGTTTATAGGTGAACTAACTCCCATCCTGTGCAAGGTTTATAACTATGCATTAAAAGAAGGACAATCACCTGCGTCCTGGTCAGAGGCAATTATAAGCGTTATACACAAAGAAAACAAAGACCCGACCCTATGTGCATCATATCGTCCCATCAGCCTTCTGTGTGTTGATTTTAAAATCCTTACCTCAATAATAGCAAAAAGAATTCAGAGAATCATACATAAGTTGGTAAAGCCTGACCAAACTGGGTTTATCAATAATCGTCATGGTGTTGATAATGTTAGGAGAGCCCTAAATCTACAGTTTATTGCAGCTAAAAGGGCCAGCCCTTCAATGCTTCTCAGCCTAGACGCCCAGACGGCTTTCGATAGGGTGAACTGGACTTTCTTACATCAAACTCTCCGACATATGGGCTTCAATGACACATTTATTAACTGGATTTGTTTATTTTACAAAAACCCTAAGTCTAGAGTAAGAGTGAACGGGTATTGTTCAGACTTTTTTCCACTGGGCCGTGGCACTCGCCAAGGAGACTCCTTATCTCCTTCATTATTTGCTTTAAGCATAGAGCCACTGGCAGAACTAATAAGATCAAACCCTCTCATATTGGGTATTTCTGATGAAGGAGGGAATCAACACAAATTAGCTCTATTTGCTGATGACATATTGTTATTCATAGAACAGCCCATGGTTTCAATCCCTGCACTATTAAGTAGTCTAAATAAATACAGTGAAGTATCAGGATATAAGATAAACAGTAACAAATCAGAAGCAATGATGATAAGTGGTGATTGGCCCCAACAATTAGATAGTTTAGTGTCATTTAGGAAATCTAAAAAAGGATTTAGATATTTAGGAGTCATTCTGACACCGAAACCATCACAACTTTTCCATTGCAATTATGACAAATTAATTAAAGAGATCAACCAAGATATAAGCAGATGGGATGTGCTGCCTTTGTCCTTGTTTGGCAGAATAGAGTCAGTAAGGATGAATATTTTACCTAGGCTCCTCTTTTTATTTCAATCTTTGCCAGTTCCTGTTCCACAATCAACAATTAAGTGCCTTGAAAAACGCATTTCAAAATTTATTTGGCAAAATAGAAGACCAAGAATACGACTAAAAATATTGATGGCAAGCAAAAAACGGGGTGGGCTGGGATTACCTAACTTTAAAATGTACTACTGGGCAGCCCAACTAAGGGCAGTAGTGATATGGGCAACCAAAGCTGAAGAAACTGGATGGCTATCCATTGAACAGAATTCTTTGACAGGGGTACCATTGTCTGTGCTTCCTTTTCTTGGCCAAAGGGCTCAGAGGAAAATAAAAATAGAAAATATATGGGTTAAACACACGCTAAAGATTTGGAACACTACACAAAAATTAATAAAAGGATCGGTGGCTCTGTCAAGGGTAATGCCCATTCTGAGAAATGTTGACTTTCTCCCATCTTTGACGGACTTGGCATTTAAGAGATGGGCAGACAATGGTTTGGTCAGCATTGACCAATTGTTTGAAAACAATACACTTAGATCATTTTCACAACTACAAGAAGAATTTGATTTGCCTACAAATGACTTTTTTAGATTCCTACAGATACGAAGTTATCTCACTAGACACACAGACTGGGACAGTCTTAAAAGAGATCCAATGGAGGTTGAAAGGTATTTTATACAGATTTCTCAACACAAGGTATCTGCAAAACATCAAGTGTCAAATATATACAAGAGTCTCTTGAAAGATACTTCAGATAATACCTTACATATTAAAAGTGAGTGGGAACTTGAACTTAATGCAATTATTGATGATGAGTCTTGGGAAAATATATGTTTAGCAAGTCATAAAGGG
This sequence comes from Neoarius graeffei, assembly GCF_027579695.1. Lineage (NCBI taxonomy): Eukaryota > Metazoa > Chordata > Actinopteri > Siluriformes > Ariidae > Neoarius > Neoarius graeffei. The sequence goes on from NC_083585.1 coordinate 66,216,323, forward strand.
ATTGGAAGTCAAATGTGGAAAGAATTTGACTGGAAAGTGAAATTGAGATTCTTCAGAACACCTCTGAAGGTGTCAAAGTTTACAAGCAATACCCCCAACACCTGTTGGAGGAACTGTGGCATGGTGGGGGATCATGCCCATATTTTCTGGGATTGCCCAGTGATACAAGCATACTGGAAAAACATTAAAGAAGAATTGGACATTGTCTTCAGAGTTGACATACCTCTGGACCCTTTAATTTTCTTACTGGAGAAGATACCTGAACATTTGCTTTCTAAGGACCAATGCTACATGTTACATATTTTGTTAATGACTGCTAAGAAAATGATTACTGTTAATTGGATGCAGCCATGTACACCTACAAAAGCTCAATGGATACAAAAGGTTGATCAGATACGTACAATGGAAAATATGACAGCTATATTACAATTTAAAGTACCGCTATTCATAAGAAGATGGACCCCAGTTATTTTGGGACTGAAATTATGCTGAAACCTTATATGTAATGTACTTTTTTTTTTTGTATTGCGCATGTACTTTGACCCTGTATAACAAAGAGTAATTTAATAACAATTAATGACAAGGTGACTTTTTTTTCTGTTTGTTTTGTTTTATTTTGTTTTTTGTCTTTTTGTAGTTTGATTTGTGTCTGTTTGTAGCCTCTTAAGGGAGGATTAGGTTTTGTATATTTGTATTGAGTGTATGTCTGTTTGTATTGCCTGTAGAGTTTGATATAGGCAATAAAGTTAAAAAAAAAAAGAAAATAATCCTGTTTCAACACAACTGTTCTAAACAGAAAAGTATCGTACAGCTTTTGTATTGATATAATAAAGATATAATAAAAGAAAGAAGAAATATATGAAAGAAAGATACACTGTATAAGAGAAAAACTGAAATAATCTCTAAAAATAATTATAGTAGGAAAAGAGCCGTTCAAAAAAAATTATCAGACTGGACTGGAAAAAAAAAATAAACAGTATCAGTGAAGGGAAGCGCTATAAAGATATGTAAGGAATGGGGGGTAAAGTTGAGAAAATAAGAGGAGGGAATGAAAGGAAAAAACTCAGGAGATACTTTTCTTGGGGCAAATTTGATCAGATACGACGGTTTAACACAAACCAAATCCACGCGATGTGAGTGGTAAGATGGCGTCCAGATGGCTTCACTCGTCTCTACAGAGGGGAATGGGTTCAGAGCCCTCCAGGTTTTATATAGAGCTCAGTGCATTCAACAGAGTTCACTAGCGACACCTACTGCTCAGAGAAGTTAATTTCTACATCACACCGGTGTTCTGCTGCTTTACATTATTATTTACACAATGTTCCATTTTAAAATAACTTACGTCATAAGGGTTTTTTTATATGCCTTTTTGTTATTCAGTGCGTACTCTTATTTCTCTCTCACACACACGACTGTCTGGAACAGTACTGATGAATCTTTAAAGAGTCTTAGCTTCAGCAATTTCAAGCGTTCTATCAAAAGTATGATTATCGCTTCATATCAGCATTCCTTTCTCTTTTCCTCACACTGTCATTTCATTTTTTACTTCTTTTTGTTTTATTCTATTTATTGAAATATTGTATTTTTTTTCCTTGTCTCTGTGCGACTAGCTTTCTTCTTTATAACAGTAATCCATTATTTTTTCTGCCTCGTGAGATTAGATTACTAGTTATTTCTAGGCAGCATTTTATCCTTCGTATGGATTAGATTTCTGTGTGTGATATAAATAAACTATTATTGATACACATTCTGTGTGTTGTAGAAAGAAAGAAAGAAAGAAAGAAAGAAAGCCCATCAAGTGGGTGGTCCTCCTCTGAGCTGAACTGTGTGTGTGTGTGTGTGTGTGTGTGTGTGTGTGTGTGTGTGTGTGTGTGTGTGTTTTACACCTACACAGCAGAAAATCTTCTCTGCTCTTTGGTCTTGAGGGTAAAATCATGTGAACTGCTGCAGCTGTAGAGACACAGAGACAAAATGGAGACTGAAAAATGACACGAAAACAGTTTTAAGGATCATGAGAACAAGCAAAAAAACTTTTCCCAGCTGAAGCTCTGACAATGTGTGTGTTTTTGCTTTCTGATGGATTTTATGGAGGAATTAAGGCCTCGGTTCTGATCTAATGTTCATCATATTTGTTATGTGTAAAGTTCAATAAGATTAGTTTGTGGATTTGTGATTAAGGTCCTGTTTATCTGGGAAATTTATTTGTAATTGGCACATGTAATTTCTGAGGCTAATACTAATGCCTTGTGATTTGATGTAGTTTTGTTCCTGCTTCCTTCTTATTTCTGTGATGTGAATTTTATGGCTCTCTTTACTGTGATACAGAACAAATGTTTGTTTGTTTACCTTGTGGATGGATTTTGTTGAATTCCTCCTCACAGATTTCCTCGACTCGTTTTTTCAGATCTGAGAGAGATTTCCTCACTCCATCAAATGAGAGATGTTGATTGACAGTGAAGCTGGGTGAGTCGTCACATCCAGGAGAAACACAGAGAGACGGGAAACTCTACAGAGAGGAAACACAGAATAGAGAAGGAGAAAAGTGTAGGAGAGGAACGAATGAATCTCAGACTGAATCAGACCAAAGACACACTTGGGTTCTCAGACAGGAACATTTATTGTTGCTGTAATGAGCTTTTAGGAGGAAACTTTGTGAGGAACAGCGCCCTCTGTAGATCAGACAGTGAGTGTTACCTGGAGGAAGTGGATGTGATCATGTGTGAGTGAAAGCTGCTCCAGCTCAGTGACTCTCCTCTGAAGATCAGCAATCTCCTGCTCCAGTTGCTTCAGGAGTCGTTCAGCTCGACTCAGTTCAGCTTTCTCCTGAGCTCTGATCAGCTCCGTCACCTCCGAGCGCTTTTTCTTCATGGATCTGATCATCTCAGTAAAGATCCTCTCACTGTCATCTACTGCTGCCTGTGAACGCTTCTGTTTGAACACACACGTGTGGTGGTCAAATGGGAGACTCTATAAAATAAATAAACTCACTCTATGTGTGTCTTAAGGAGAATCTCTCTACCCAAGTTGCCATTGTAGTTTTATACAACGTAGAAGTGATTTTTTAAAAGAAATTGTGAATCTCCTGTGTTTCTCTGAAGGGAGATTTTGTTTTTTTTTCCTGTCAGAGTTCTCTTTTTCAGAAAAGTAGTATCTGCTCCTCATGTCATGTGACTTAAATGAGAAAATGTGTTTCCATTTCATTTTTGTGAAATACTGCTTGATTGATTTATCTGAAAAACCACCTCACCCGAGTGTAAAAATTTTCTTTGCAATATTTGGGAGGATTTTGAAAATCCTGTATTTGATTCTGTCAGGTTCACCTGGGGTTGAACTTAGATATCTGGTGTAACAGGCCAGAGCTCTACCCCTGTACCACAAGGTGGCACTATAACACCCAGATGCAGAGACCGATGAGGTTAAAGTGCATATCACGGGTAAATTCAGGAGCAAGATTAATGTAATTCTCCTATTTTATATTAAACTTTGGTCAAATATCTGTCACATTTTGCATTTTGTGCAATTTTTTTACCTTGCGCAATACCAGAAAAATTCAGTTGAAATCAAGCCATTTGAGGTGAATTGGTCCGCCTCTGAAAAAACTGATTTTCGTGACGTCACGTGCAGGATGCCTCCTTCTGAATCCTACATCAGCGCTGGTTTGTTTATGAGAAAACGAACTGGTGGTTTTCTGCAAATTTCTTCAACGTTATCACATAATTATTAAAATGGTTAACAGATGTATCGTAGGAGGGTGTGGCAACACCAATCTTGATGGGATTAGTACTCATCGTTTCCCAAAAGACCGGACAATGAGAGAGAAATGGGAGCGCTTCGTGCAAGGCACCCGGAAAAATTGGCTACATGCTACAGACTACAGCATTATTTGCGGTGCTCACTTCACAAGGCCCGACGACTTTGAGAACTATTTGCAGTGGGAAATGGGCTTCGCGAGGCAACTTGATCTGAAAAAAGACGCAGTTCCATCTGTCAGAATGCCCAAAGCAACACCGTCTCCATCTGTGTCAACGTCACCAAAGGAGCCAGCCGTGTTCGGCTCCCCTGACAGAAGGCGAAGTGCCGCATCCACTGAGGCCCTCGAAGCCGAGGACCAAGCAGAGCCGAGAAAAAGACCAAGAAAATCGGCAATTCACAAGTTGACTGTTGCCAGGGTAAGAAATAATTCTGACATCTCATTATATTCTTCATCCAAAGGTGAAGTAACATTGCGCTCAGGTGACAATTCCATATTTCACTGCAAAATCGCTAGCTGCTAAACTTGGTCTACACAGGCTGTGCACTGAAACCGTGCAAGCTCTCGCAGCCTGCTGGCACTTCCGCAGGTGACGTCATGAATCTGGCTCCAGACTCCCTTGGGATTTTTCCAGACGCGTTTTGTTATTTTTTTTCTGCTGTAGACAGATGGCCTTGTGCAAAATTACCCTTCTGGATGAGTGTGTAAAGGGACATACTTTCATATAAAAAAAAAAAAAACACGAAATTGGTCCAGAATATGCACTTTAAGCAGATGAGGGTTTTTTTTTTTTTTACTTGATAGCAGAACAGGAATATCCAAACAGCAAGAAGACAATAAATCAGAGTACAGTCCAGGCAAGGGTCAAAATCCAGTGTTAGCATACGAGCCAAAGTGGCAGACAAGAGTCAACAACAAGAGAAACCTCAGAAACAGGCTTAGTTACTGGGCTTGAACGGAATATCAACTCAAAATTAAGCAAAGAACTCAGGAAAGCGAGGAGTTGAAATAGCCACATAAACCAGACTCAGGTGAACACAGTACATAGATAATTAGATCAAACAAAGACACTGAGGGGGAAACATGTTTAATTGGGTAATGGACTTTTTAACTAATAGAAGCATCCAGGTGAAAATAGGGAAAGATATGTCAAGAAGATGTTTGGTTGAGAATGGAACTCCACAAGGAAGTGTTATTAGCCCATTGTTTTTTAATATAATGATTAATGATATTTTTTCTAATGTTCAGCCAGGGATAGGGAGATCTCTATTTGCTGATGATAGTAGTTTGTGGAAAAGGGGGGAAAATGTGACGTACACCCTGAAGAAGGTTCAGGAAGCTTTAACCTTAGTAGAAGACTGGGGTAAGAGATGGGGTTTTAGATTCTCTACTGAAAAGACTAAAGTAATGTTTTTACTAGAAAGAAGGTACCTGAAAATATGCAACTACAGCTGTATGGTAGACCATTGGAAAGGGTTAAGAGTTTCAAATTTCTTGGTGTTATCTTTGATGCAAGACTTACCTGGAGAGATCATATTTCAAAAATAATAGACAAAAGTAAAAGAGTCATGAACTTAATGAGATGTCTTGCTGGAACAGAATGGGGAGCAGATGTAGCATCCTTGAAGCAGATTAATGTTTATTTAATCAGGTCAAGAATTGACTATGGGTGTTTAGTGTATGGTTCTGCAGCCAAATCCGTTTTCGCTGGGTTAGATGTAGTTCAAGCTAAGGCGTTGAGAATATGCACGGGAGCTGTACGATCTTCTCCAGTGTGCTCGCTACAAGTGGAAACAGGTGAAATGCTACTTGGGTTAAGAAGAAGGCAGCTTCAAGCTAACTATTGGGTCAATTTGATGGGTCAGAGATGTGATCACCCTGTAAAATGTGTAATTGAACCATCACGGGAGAGGGAGGTGGCAAGACTCTCAAGTTTTGGGTGGTCTGGAGAAATTGTAGCACAGGAATTGAACATTCTTAATAAGAGCTTTTGTTCAGTAGTAATGTGGCCTTTAATTCCTGTATGGCAATTGGAGGTTCCAGAGACTGACTTGAAGTTGCTTGAAATTAAGATGGAAAATCCTGAGGTAGACTTGGCATTTGAATTTCAGTGTCATGTAAGAGACAGATACAAGAACCATATACTAATTTTTACTGATGGGTCAAAAGATCAAGACACAGGAGCTACAGGGTCAGCCTTTTTTGTTCAGAGTTTTAATTTTCAAGCTTTTAAAAGAACTTAAGATTTTTTAAGTGTATTTACTGTGGAGCTCTATGCAATCCTAATGGCAATACAGTGGGTTGAACAGATACAGAGTCAGAAAGTACTGATATGTAGTGACTCTGTGTCAGCTATTAGTTGCATTGGAAAAGGTTCGTCAAAAAGCAGACAGGATCTCATTTATGAGATTTTACTGATAATTAGTGGTGTGAAAAGAAGAGGGATAGAGGTGATGTTTATATGGGTCCCAGCTCATGTAGGTGTCACATCTAATGAAAAAGTGGATAAATTAGCCAAGAAAGCTTGTCAAAGAGAGTCCATAAATGTGAATATAAAGTTATCAAAATCAGAGGGCAAAAGTATTGTGTGGCAAGAAACAATTTTAAAATGGCAACAGAGTTGGCAACAAGAAACAAAGGGTAGGCATCTATTCTCAATTTCTAGTAGAGTAACTGACTCAGGTGGTTGTAAAAGAGGGAGTAATCGAAAGGAGGAAGTTATTTTTGCAAGGTTGAGAATTGGGCATACATTTTTAAATAGCACTTTGTTTTTATTGGGAAAACATCAGAATGGTCTGTGTTCTTGTCAGGAACCTGAGACAGTTCATCATGTCATACTCTTTTGCAGAAATTATGACAGTCAAAGACAGGAACTGCTCACACAGTTGCGTGGACTTGGTTTGGAAGAGGTGACTTTGAAAAGCATTTTAGAAATAGGATCAAGTGGAAAGGGAAGACGATTTTTCTTAAAGTTTTTATCGGATACTGGTCTGTATAGTAGGATATAGTGTAATTGGGCCTTAATTAGGCATCAATCCTGTAGATGGCAGCAATGCAACTATTTGGATGCTGGCTGCCGTAAAACTCCAAAGAAGAAGAAGAAGCCACTGAGGACCCCACATGGCCAAAAAAGGAACAGCAGTCATAAAGTCTTGACACGTTCCTTGTTTTTATTTCACTAGACCGGCGGCTACAGTTATCGACAGTCCATAATTATTGACACCTTTTCAGATTTACCTATTTTAAGAAAGCAATTTTACAAAGGTGAGTTTCAGTTCCAACAGTTATTATTGGTTAGTTAATCAACCGGAAGACCCCCTCGCCCTTTGAGCTTGTCGTCTGATGACACAGCTCGTTATCTGAGATGGAATTTTTTTAGCACGATCAGTAAGTTGAGGAAAACCCGGACGTTATCATTGCAGGTAAG